>NC_086454.1:242794816-243462316 GCF_028390025.1 Pseudophryne corroboree | reverse complement strand
CTACCTCATTGCGCCTCTTTTTTTCTTTGCGTCATGTGCTGTTTGGGGAGGGTTTTTTGGAAGGGACATCCTGCGTGACACTGCAGTGCCACTCCTAGATGGGCCCGGTGTTTGTGTCGGCCACTAGGGTCGCTTATCTTACTCACACAGCGACCTCGGTGCAAATTTTAGGACTAAAAATAATATTGTGAGGTGTGATGTGTTCAGAATAGGCTGAAAATGAGTGTAAATTATGTTTTTTGAGGTTAATAATACTTTGGGATCAAAATTACCCCCAAATTCTATGATTTAAGCTGTTTTTTAGGGTTTTTTGAAAAAAACACCCGAATCCAAAACACACCCGAATCCGACAAAAAAAATTCGGTGAGGTTTTGCCAAAACGCGGTCGAACCCAAAACACGGCCGCGGAACCGAACCCAAAACCAAAACACAAAACCCGAAAAATTTCCGGCGCTCATCTCTAATATTTACTAAGGTCCCGATTTTGACCGAGATGCCGTTTTTTCTTCAAAGTGTCATCTCGGTAATTTACTAAGCAAAAATCACGGCAGTGATGAGGGCATTCGTAATATTTTGGAAGTCCTAGGAAAAAATCACGAATCAATACACCATCGGTCAAATACGCCTGCAATTTGGTAGAAATCGGTCATTTACTAAAAAGTGCATAACAGAAACACTGCCGACAATAGCCAAACACTGCCGTGATGAAATACAAATCGTGAAAAAGTGCTAAAAAAAAAACAGACCTGCTTTTTTATCCCGTGTTTGTATAGGCATGCACGGATCCATGAGATCCGTGCATGTTTTTCAGTGGGAAGGGGTGGGAAATGTTTTAATTTTTTTTTAAAAAAATGCGTGGGGTCCCCCCTCCTAAATCAAACCAGCCTCGGGCTCTTTGAGCCGGCCCTGGTTGCAAAAATATGGGGAAAAAATTGACAGGGGTTCCCCCATATTTAAACAACCAGCACCGGGCTCTGCGCCTGGTCCTGGTTCCAAAAATACGGGGGACAAAAAGCGTAGGGGTCCCCCGTATTTTTGAAACCAGCACCGGGCTCCACTAGCTGGATAGATAATGCCACAGCCGGGGGTCACTTTTATACAGCGCCCTGCGGCCGTGGCATTAAATACCCAACTAGTCACCCCTGGCCGGGGTACCCTGGAGGAGTGGGAACCCCTTCAATCAAGGGGTCCCCCCCCCTCCAGCCACCCAAGGGCCAGGGGTGAAGCCCGAGGCTGTTCCCCCCCCATCCAATGGGCTGCGGATTGGGGGCTGATAGCCTTTGTTGAAAGTTATGAATATTGTTTTTAGTAGCAGTACTACAAGTCCCAGCAAGCCTCCCCCGCAAGCTGGTACTTGGAGAACCACAAGTACCAGCATGCGGCGGAAAACCGGGCCCGCTGGTACCTGTAGTAGTACTACTACTAAAAAAATACCCCAATAAAGACATTACACACACACCTTGAAAGTATAACTTTAATGCATACATACACACCACCATATACACATACTTACCTTATGTTCACACGAGCGTCGGTCCTCTTCTCCATGTAGAATCCATGGTGTACCTGTTGAAAAAATTCTACTCACCAAATCCAGTGTAGAGGGCTCCTCTTGTAATCCATTTGTAATCCACGTACTTGTAAAAATAAAAAAACGGACACCCGACCACGAACTGAAAGGGGCACCATGTTTTCACATGGGACCCCTTTCCCCGAATGCCAGAAACCCCCTCTGACTTATGTCTAAGAGGGTTTCCTCAGCCAATCAGGGAGCGCCACGATGTGGCACCCTCCTGATCGGCTGTGTGCTCCTGTACTGTCTGACAGGCGGCACACGGCAGTGTTACAATGTAGCGCCTATGCGCTCCATTGTAACCAATGGTGGGAACTTTGCGGTCAGCGGGTGACCGAAAGTAACCTCACCGCTGACCACAAAGTTCCCACCATTGGTTACAATGGAGCGCATAGGCGCTACATTGTAACACTGCCGTGTGCCGCCTGTCAGACAGTACAGGAGCACACAGCCGATCAGGAGGGTGCCACAACGTGCGCTCCCTGATTGGCTGAGGAAACCCTCTTAGACATAAGTCAGAGGGGGTTTCTGGCATTCGGGGAAAGGGGTCCCATGTGAAAACATGGGGCCCCTTTCAGTTCGTGGTCGGGTGTCCGTTTTTTTATTTTTACAAGTACGTGGATTACAAATGGATTACAAGAGGAGCCCTCTACACTGGATTTGGTGAGTAGAATTTTTTCAACAGGTACACCATGGATTCTACATGGAGAAGAGGACCGACCCTCGTGTGAACATAAGGTAAGTATGTGTATATGGTGGTGTGTATGTATGCATTAAAGTTATACTTTCACGGTGTGTGTGTGTAATGTCTTTATTGGGGTATTTTTTTAGTAGTAGTACTACAGGTACCAGCGGGCCCGGTTTTCCGCCGCATGCTGGTACTTGTGGTTCTCCAAGTACCAGCTTGCGGGGGAGGCTTGCTGGGACTTGTAGTACTGCTACTAAAAACAATATTCATAACTTTCAACAAAGGCTATCAGCCCCCCATCCGCAGCCCATTGGATGGGGGGGACAGCCTCGGGCTTCACCCCTGGCCCTTGGGTGGCTGGAGGGGGGGGACCCCTTGATTGAAGGGGTTCCCACTCCTCCAGGGTACCCCGGCCAGGGGTGACTAGTTGGGTATTTAATGCCACGGCCGCAGGGCGCTGTATAAAAGTGACCCCCGGCTGTGGCATTATCTGTCCAGCTAGTGGAGCCCGGTGCTGGTTTCAAAAATATGGGGGACCCCTACGCTTTTTGTCCCCCGTATTTTTGGAACCAGGACCAGGCGCAGAGCCCGGTGCTGGTTGTTTAAATATGGGGGAACCCCTGTCAATTTTCCCCCCATATTTTTGCAACCAGGACCGGCTCAAAGAGCCCGAGGCTGGTTTGGCTTAGGAGGGGGGACCCCACGCTATTTTTTTTTAAAGTTTAAACATTTTTTTTTTTTTTTTACAAGGTGCACAATGAAGCCCAGCACGGATCTCTCAGATCCGGCCGAGATTCATTGTATTAAAGCCGGCAGTGTTTTACAAGTCACTCACGTAAAACACTGCCTAAAAAAACGAATGACATCGACATCGGAAAAACCGAAAATGCAGAATACGGCAGCTTAGTAAATTAGTCGTAATCAATTCAAAAAGTTGCATATTTACACTTTCGATGTCATTCGTGATTGAACTTTGACCTCAAACGGAAAATTACGAATGTTAGTAAATTTACCCCAATATATCTGTGAACAGACATATCGTTTTCCTACACCCACTAACCCACTAGCGATATATTGCCTAGTGACTACCCATAATTAGGCACACTGAATATCCTTCTGTAAAGTATGCCTGTTTTATAAAGGATGCAATAGAACAGTGAGCAGTACTGCACGTTTTATTTGCTTTCTGTTGTTTTTCACTTTCTCATTTTTCAGTAGCAGAGACAAATCAGCCATGTTGCCAGACTCTTTTAAGAGGCACTGCCACATATGGCAGCCCATCCTCGGATGTTTTAAATAACTTTTTAACAATATACTGTATCGAGTCACACCTTTAGGCAGATAGTACACATGTATAGTGATAATAAGGGTTCCATCACATATTCTCATTTACATAACTTATGTATGCATTAATTATCATGACTGATGGGCCTTGACAGTAACAATGTGTAATCCTACAGATATAATATTCTATTGACATGTTCTGCATACTGTCAATATCGCATACATTGTATCTAATAGATATGCTTTATATATTTATAGATTTGTTTGGGGGTTTTATTTGCATTCTTTTTTTTCAGTTGCACGCAAAACATGACTTGTTTTTGCTTTTTTGCCCCTCAATCATTACCTGTCAAAGCTAATTATTGTACAACATACTGACTCATGAACAACATCTTTTTACCAGAAATTCAACTTCAGTCAGTATCACAAGAAGTGCAATCATTAAATCAGAGATTAGAGTATAAATGACACTATTTTACACAAAAATCATTTCCAGTTCTTGCTTTGCCTTCCTGGTGCACTAACTCTCCCTACACAGCTGAATGATCAAACGGAGAGATCGCCCTCTTGTTAAACAAATACTTTCACAGCTTTTTTTTTTTTTTTAAAGCTTTGCTAAGGCAGGTAGTTTATTCTCAGAAGAAGGGAAACACCTGGAATAAACAATTTATTGTGTTGTGTACACATACGACTTCATGTCCATAGATAGACACACAGGGTTTTTGCAGAATGCAAGATTTATAGCATAAGCCATTTTTATTTTTTACTGGTAAAAATGTACTGCAAATAATCATTGGCTGTTTATTCACTTAAAGGATAATTGGTTCTATGTACTAATCCTTGGAGAGAGATAAAGTACCAGCCAATCAGTTCCAAACTGCCGTGTCACAGGCTGTGTTTGAAAAATGACAGTTAAGAGCTTGTTGGTTGGTACTTTATCTCCGTCCATTTTATCTCTCTCAAAGGAATACATTTACTAAGATGGGAGTTCTATTTAAGATGGGATGTTGCCCATAGCAACCAATCAGATACAAACTTCTCATTTATCTAGCACCTTCTAGAACATAATACCAGGAATCTGATTGTTTGCTATGGGCAACATCCCATCTTAAATAGAACTCCCATCTTAGTAAATTTACCCCCAAGGCTTAGTGCATGGACCAAGCTGGCAAACTGTGCTTCCAACTGACTAACTATGAAGACATTACTACAGTTGCATCCACGTTCTTCGTGGCTACATCTAGGTGCGAATGCATCTCGTTTGCCGCGACTCGCACGCACGTATCCATGCGTGTGCATCTTAGTCCCACCAGCACCCCATATAAAGTATAGAAGATGGCAAAAGACGCAGGTCTGCGCAGCTACACGCGGGCACACTTAGCCACGCTGGGAGCGCACGTGTCGGCTAGATGTAGCCATGATGAGCGTGGCTACATCTGTATGTGACTTATATTGCTTAGAGTAGCTGTCTGGGTGTTTTAGTGGGATGTAGTAGTAAGGTTCCCGATGCAGGGATCCCGACCATCAAAATGCCGGCAGCGCCACCACAGCTATTCCCACTCCTGGGTGTCCACGACACCCATGGAGTGGGAATAAAACCTGTGGCGAGGGCAGTGAGCCACCAAGCCTGCAGCATGGCGAAAGTAGCAAGCCCACAAGGGGCTTTGTTACGCCTGCCCCCCTGCCGGCATTCTGGTGTTCGGGATTCCTGGCATTGATATTCTGATTGCCGGGATCCCGTACCCAACCCGTTTTAGCTATAGGAAACTATTTTCCCTATGAGACACATCCTTCACTTGTGTAGAGATAAAAGATCTCAAAGTCATTTCAGAGGGAGATTTACCAAAGTTTATAGAGAGATAAAGTGGAGAAGGATAAAGTACCAACCAATCAGCTCCGTTCATTTTTCAAACCCAGCCTGTAACATGGCAGTTAAGAGCTGATTGGTTGGTACCTGCAAAATGAAATGTAAGTCTTCCCTAATGGCTCCAGCAATGCGTGCACAGAACTGAATGCGTATATAATCACTGCATGTGGAGTTGAATGCATCTCTGTGGCTGGACCGGTCCTATCAATACACCCTTTGTTTCATAGCCATTACCGATTTTATACCAGCTCTATCCTTGCTACAAAAGATAGATCTTGAAATGGGAGTAATAACATCCCTGCACAGCTCAGCATAGCACACAATTCCATCATCACACCCTCACCGAACTCTGCTTACTTGTAAACACCCCTTTGCAGCCCAGTTATGCTCTTTCATGCACAAGTGGAGATGCGATAAGTTATGTATGTCACTGCATTGCCCATACTTACATACACCTTGCTCCAGAGCATACACAATATTAATACATACACAGCCACCTTGCACTGAACTCTGCTCCAGCCCAGGCCAGATTAACAATGGGAGAAATGGGACTATAGCTCCAGGCCTTCACATAAAACTAGGCCCATCATCTTGACAGCATAATGATAACCAGCTGCCCAGCTGGTTTCATGGTCACTTATAAAGTATTACAATTCTATTTCTATTTTCTTCACAAAATGTTGCATTGTTTCTGCGTATCTAGGGAGATTTTGGGGCGTGCGCATGCCCACACCGCACTGGTCACACCCACACAGCACTGGTCACACCTCCTCCGCTTCTCACAATAGGCCTTTCATCAGTTTCAGCTCCAGGCCAATGTGGCCCTTATTCGGGCCCTGGCTCCAGCCCCTGTTAGTTTTCTAGTTTTGCATCTGATTTAAACAATGGCTTGCCACTTGAGGGTATGCCCACAGTGAATGAACAACATATGAGCAACATATGAACAATTTAAAATACAGCTTTGATTGGGCTTTTGATAGGGATCATTGATTCTTATGATGATCAATGAGCCCTATCCATTTGTAACATATATATGGACGGACGTTCACGGCCATATATAGGTACAATGCAGAACATGGTGTGGAATCAGGGCCGGTTCGAGCCCTCACTGCGCCCCGGTCAGGGAATGGGGACGTGGCTTAATACAGGGGCGTGGTCAGTTACGCCCCCTGTACAGTAGTAGCGCCGCTTAAATGCTGAGCGGTGCGCGATGACGTCATCGCGCACCGCACAGCAAAAAGTCCTCTCCACGAAGGGAAACTAGAAGCGTAGCGTCTAGTTCCCTTCACAGGGGACCCAGCCGGGGGACACAGCGGGCAACGGAGGGCACAGCAGTGGCGGATCTTGCAATGGTGCGGCACCCTCCGGATGGCGCCAGTGCCCTCCGGAAGGCGGCGCCCCGGGCAAAAGTCCTGCTTGCCCGTGGCAAGATCCGCTACTGTGTGGAATGATATAAATTCTACAAGATACAGCAATGGTCCTCCTGTACTCCCCCTGCATTGCCCTTAATGACCCTGTGTATGTCTTTTGTGATTGTCATCAGGATCAATGATCCTCCTGTTAGCTGGTCAAAGCGGCATTTTGCTCACTGAATGGAGCACAGACCAGAAGAAAGGGAAACGTGGGCTGACCACCTGTGCAGATATACATTAGCACCTGGCTGGCACAGTATTGATACTATGGGGGTCATTTATTAAAGGTCAATTTTAATATTTGTTTTTTATTTTAAAACAATGCAAAATGATCTCAATCGATGTTGGGTTTTAAGGGTTACTTTGAACACATATTTACTAACAGATAATGTTTTTATATTAATATATTAAATGTTAGTAAATGTGTATTTTTAGCCCAGGAAGTAAGACATCGATTTAGATCGATTTTCATCAATTTGAATTAGATAAACTATCGACCTTTAGTAAATATGCCCCTATGTCTTTGATAATGCATGAAATGTTCTGATATGATACTGCTGTTTTGGATGCCAGTATTGCCCAGAAATACAGTTTATTCAAACACTGCTAACTGATATTATTTATTAATTATTATTTAGTATATTCTCATACCTCCCAACTGTCCCGAATCCAGCGGGGCAGTCCCGTTGGGATGCGGTCAAGATGCCGCCGGCCAGAATCCCGGCGGTTAAAATACCGACGCCGGAATCCCGACTACCACAATCCCGACATATTCTCCCTCCGTGGGTGTCCACGACACCCACAGAGGGAGAATATAATAGTGTGCCGAGCGTAGCGAGCGAAGCGAGCCCGCAAGGGGCTGCGTTCCGCTCGCCACCCCTATCGGGATTGTGTGGTCGGGATTCCGGCGTCGGTATTTTGACCGCCGGGATTCCGGCCGGCGGCATTTAGTACTGATCCCGTCCCGTTATTCGGACACTGTCCCGGCGTCCCACCCGTGGGTCGCAGTGTTGGGCGGGGGGTAGTTGGGAGATCCTTTGATCACCCACTGCTCTGCTCTGCAATGCAGCAAGTGATCGATAAATAGATGCCGTGTTCACTGCTGGAAGGTGAGCAGGGGACTGCCCAGCTGCTCGGGGAGCGCTGGGCACGCCCCAATATGCTGGGAAATGGGTTCGTGCTGCAAGGCCAAGCCCACTCCTTCGTGACTACGTCCCTCCCACCAGAGGCCACAATACCTTTCCGGGTCACGCGCAGCATCACCACACGAGCGTCCCGGCTCTCTTGTCTAAAAAATTGGGAGATACGTATTCTGTATTATATCATTATCATTTAAATGCTTAACAAATTGAATTTGTGATTTTGATAAGTGCATATTGATATGATTTCAGCAGCAATTTAATACCCCATTTTCAACTGCCTTGAAAAACCTGGATTTTTGCACATGAACACACACCAACCTGGGTTTTTGTTCTGTGGAAACGGTTCACCCTCCAAAAAAAAAAAACAGGTCCAGTTTCACTGGAATCCAACCTACCTAAACCGGGTTATCTGAAACAGGACCCATTTACAGAATGCTGAGATCCCAAATCGCAGTGTCTCGCTGACTTTTGGGAGGTTGGGGTACTCAGCGCACACTGACCGCCCTACTATGCAGACAGGAGTGGTGCTTATCTGTTACCTATTTGGCTGTTGTATAGCAAACCGAAGACAAATTCCTAGTATACGCAAGTATACCTGGCCAAAAAAGCTGATTCTGATTCTGATTCTGAAGTGAAATTGCGTGCCAGAGGCTGGAGACAGCCCAGCAGCTGTCAGAGTGTTGGGCATGCCACCCGCGTGACATATGGCAACTTCAATGAAGGGGAGTGGCCTAACAGGACTGAGGCCATGCCCTGGGGTCCCGACCTGCAGGATTTCCCGGGCTATGAGATGATGTCATCTCCAAGTGCCAGCTAAATGAGACTGCACCCGTGTGTAAATGGCACTGACCCAGGAATATCCTGGATCGGCGCCGCAGTAGAAAAGTGGTAAGCCCCGGATCTGACCCGATTTGGAGACATGTTCCAAATGCTGGGTCAGACCTGGGACTTTGGTGGAAAGGGGAGATAAGTAAAAGCCCCTAGCAAACATTATCAAGAATACTAACGCAAAGAAAGGCAGCTTAATAATACATGTTCTAAAGCAGAGATCATAGTATATCAGCTACAATATATGCTTGTAACAATTTTGAAATATTTAAATACTTATGCCCAGATTTTTCAAGCCTTGGAGAGTGATAAAATGCAAGGTAATAAAGTACCAACCAACCAGCTCCTAAATGTCATGTTACAGGCTATGACCCAGATTTATCAAGCCCTGGAGAGTGATAAATAGCACGATGATTAAGTACAAACCAATCAGCTCCTAACTGTAATTTTTCAAACACATCCTGTGACATGTCAGTTAGGAGCTGATTGGCTGTTACTTTATCACCGTGCAATTTATCTCTCGGCTTGATAAATCTGGGTCCAAGTATATAAATATTTCAAAATTCTAAATATGGGCCTTAATCGTGCAATATTGATGTCAATTTTTTCAATACTAGAAATTCCAGATTATTTTAAATGTGACATTATATTGGCATATGTGGCATTATTTTTTTTCTAGTTAGATGTTAAAAGAAAATGATGCATTTGTATCACGGGAAACTTAGTGGAACCAGAAAATAAACAATAAGCAAATAGAGAGTATTAAAAAATTGACGTACAGTAAGCCTTTCATTTTTAACACTTTCAGAAGTATGCTTTATGGTGTGCGAGGGGTTACAGTGGCTTCAGAAAAGCTCATTAGCAATCAAAGAAACCCATATTAAAAGCAGGAAGGAACTAACTGCTAAATTGATGGGTTTGCCATTAATCAGATTGACAAGCAAATCATTCATTTGCAATTCGTGGGCAACATCTGCCTTTTACAAAATGCTGTATTGATTAAACCGAAGAGCTTGATTCATTTGGATTTACTTAGGGATGCACTGGGTGAAAACCTTTCATTATGATCTTAGAGCTCCAGGAGTAGAATTTGGGGTAAAAATATTATAATATATTATAATGTCACCACTACAACTCAGTGAGCTCAGATCTGTTGCAGACCAGACTGGTGAGGACATCATTAGTCATATTTACTGAAGACCAACCATTGTCAGGGATGGTAGAAAAAACACAAACACTAGTTAATTAGAAGAAGTGCGCGTTCGTTTGTGTGTAAGTGTGCGTGTGATGATGAGGAAATATAAATAGCAATAAAAAGTCAGCAATCTGTCTGTGACATTATTAACAGAAATGAGACAGTTCAAGCCAATGAGCTCATTAACATACTGAGCATGTTCAAAACAGCTGTCTGACACTTGGATAAAATGGAAACATATGGATGAAATATTGAGCTGTGGATTTGAATGGAGGCTGTTTTGCTTGTTATGACTCAATAACTTCAAATGATGTTGGATTAAAAAGTTTATTTAGCTGTGGATATTTTTAGAAAGTCAGAGGTTGCAGAAAAATCTCTCTCTACCCTCTGTGACAAGGTCCAAAATGAATACGTTCCCTGGAATCTTCAGGGGTGGATCATAGTAAGTCATTTTAAGGCTCTAGCCTTGAGACTTTTGGTCATTTCAATGTGCATCTAGGAGATAATGTAACTGCATGAAATGCTGACACTGCAGCTCTCATAACACTTGCCAGTGTAAGTGACTATACGTGTGTGCAGACAGTTGTACTGTATGTGTGTACAGTCAGTTGTATCTGTGTGCAGACCATGAGCATAGTTATAATGGTTGCAGGGGGGCATGTGCCATTACTATGGGGCCCAGGCTCTTAGGAAGCCATATAGTTAGCTATGAAGTTCCAAGAATAGCCTGCTAAGCAATTGGGTCTTACCTATTGCCAGGCCTAAATGGGGTGACATTCCATTTTCAGTGATTGATGGTTAAAATAGTAAGGGGGGGCCTGTAAGGTGGCATAATCTGAACTGGCCACTGTAACATGGTATACATTTAACTGGGGCGCTGTAATGTTGTGCAGTATGAACTGGATGCACTATAGTACATCATTATATGAACAGGGGATAATGTAATGTGGGATAATATGAACTGGGGGCACTTTAATGTGACATAATATGAACTACGGGCACTTTAATGTGGCATAAAATGAACTGGGGAACTGTGATGTGGCATAATAAAAACTGATATGTTGCACTGTATGAACTGTGGGCATTACAGTGTGGCATAATGTGTAATGGGGGCACTAAAATGTGGCAGAAAATGATCCGGGGCCACTAAATTGTGGCATAGCATGAACTGGAGGCACTATGTGACATAATGGGTGGGATGTACTAATGTACTAATGCAGGGCGCGCCACGATGCTGATCGCATATGTACTAACATATGCGATCAGCATTGCGGAGGACAACTCTACCGATAAGAGCTGTCCTCCGCGATGCACAGCGGCAGCCTGACTACCGGGATTCGGCCCCAGAAGTCAGTCTGCGCATGCGCGGGGTGACGGGTGCGGCCGCAGGACATGCTGGGAGGGATCCGATCGGATCCCTCACACAGCGCCGCGGAGAGAAGCCCATAGGCTTCTATGGACTATCGCCAGCTAAAGCTGGCGAACCCCGTCGCGGCGCTGACCTGGCGGCCGGGGGATAGTACATCAGGAAAATGCGGTAAACGGGGTTTACCGCATTTTCCGCTTAGTACATCCCGCTAAATATGTACTTGGGACACTATGCATAATGTGAACTCAGGGCACTGTGTGGCATAATTTATATTGGCAGCAGTATAATATGGCATATTGTTAACTAAGGCACTATTATGGGGCATACAATGAAGTAGGATACTACTATGGGACATAAAAGTAACTACTATAGGGCATACAATGAACAACTGCTACAGAGAAAGGTGTCTCTGCTTCTTTAAGGGGACTTTTAAAATGTTGCTATGGGGCCCACACAAATCTGGTTACAGGTAGCTATAGTTTGAAAGACTTAGGGCCTGATGAATCGATGGTTAAAAAGTAGAGATTGTGGGATCTTTGAGGATCTGAGTAGAGTCATGGCTCTGATCACTTTTGAGGATACGAGTGGACTGAGTCCCAAGTCGGGTCTTCCCTCAAGTTCCAAACTGGGGTTTTGGACTGCATGTAAGTTCCTCCCATGTGATTTCAGGTGCCATTTCACTCAGGAGAATGTATGGTGAGGTGGACAAAATTGACTGGAAATTAGTGGAATGTAATGTATTGATGTTAACAATACTATAGGAACAAAAACCGGTAGAAGTTACATGATTTTAACTGTTTTTATCGATTCTTTGTTAATTGTACAGAAACCCAGATCCAAAACTGAACCCAAAATACTTGAGGTTGGTTATGCAAAACCAAATCATGATGATTTATAACCAAAATCAAAACCAAAACACAGGGGTCTGCACCAGATTTACACACAATACTGTATCTGAGCCCAAGGAAATTTGGTGAGTTTTGATCAGAGATGTGCGGAAAAGACAGACTTTTTACTGCAGAGTTTTGACTATAAAAATGAGAATAATACAAAGAAGATATTTCTAATATAGGGGGGTATTCAATTAGTGCCATTTTTTTTGACCAGTCGAAAAAACGTCACTCACCTATTTTTAGGTCAAATTTATATTCGACCTATTCAATGCTCAATGCTCATACCGTTTTTTCTGACTGGTCGAAAAATCCGGCACTGGCGAAAACCATGTTTATCGGCGACAAATAAAATAGATATTAGCGCTTATTGGTCACAAATGCAAGGGTGTGTCACAATTAAATCACAATTTATTAAAGGAATATAGATTTAGGCATATTTTTAAAAAATTAAATACAATGCACAATAGTGGTTAATACCACATAAAAACACTGAGAAAAAGTAGATAGTGTAACTCCCATTGTTGTATCATCCTATTCGAAAACTTATCAGAGAATGGACCTGTTCCTATGAGAGTCCCCTTGGTTAATAAGGTTCAGTGTCCTATCCGTGGGTTTATAGTTACCACCAACGTCTCTCGAGGTAATTAGGCGAATCTGCGTCCGCAAAAGTGCTGTTCCTCGGCGGGTGGTGGATAGTGACTTTCCACGATGAAATAGGAATGTCCTTGTAAATCCAGTAGGAATGTCCAACGGGGGCTTGGTCCAGGTCCAATAGTTCCAAAAGATGAGGGAGTAAACACTAGCAGGCAGGTCTCACCATCATGTTTATCGGCGAATTCGCCGCTGATACACGTGTTTTGGCGAATTCGCAGGCATTTTCAACCAGTTTTGGTGCAATTTTCACCCATGCCGATTCGACAAAAAAAAAGTGAAACTGCATAGTCGAAAATGGATTAAAAAATGGTTGAAAATGCCTGCAATTGAATCATGAACCCAAAATTAGTGAAACCAGGTAGCGCAACCTTATCACAACAGGAATTGAATGCCATGTCAAATTAGTCCTGTTTTTTTGACCAGTCGAAAAAATGGCTCTTAATTGAATACCCCTCATAGTCTTTGTATTTTTCATATACTTTACATAGTCAAAACTCTGGTGTATACGTTAGTATGACAGGAAAGGCTCTGCGTCACCTCACGTCACTGGTCTGCACATATTTCTAGTAAAAAAACTCTATTAAATGTTGCTTTGCCCTACATATGAAAGCGTTAGCAGTGTAACATGGCAAAATAAACCTTATACAACCCCACAATTGGTACGATTCACCAGTTTCCCATAGTTTTAACAAATTAAACAATTACAAAATAGTTTACCTTTTGAAAGCAACATTTTTATGTAAAAATATAAATCTATATATATATATAAAAATGGATGAATGTGTGTATGTATGTATGTATGTATGTTCCAGCATAACTTTGGAATGCCTGGAGCATTTTACACCAAACTTGGTACACATATGATTTACAATCTGGAAAAAAAACTATGGGGGTAAGACATTCCTAACACCCCTAGGGGTGGGAGTGGGAAGGGGGTGACATGTAAAAATTCATAGTTTTCGGGGTTGCGGAGCTGAATAGTAATACTTCCGATGCCGTTTAAGTCCAAGTTCAGCCCCCATCAGCATAGGGGGTGAGAAGGGGTGAAAAATAAAATGTCCAAAATAACTCACATTAGTGTCAAATCCATAGTTTTCGGGGTCGCTAAGATGATCGCATTTTGAAAATTGATATGTTTCTTAGACTGTCCGTTAACATATAGGCTATGTATCTTCACGCTAATTCTTTTGGGGGATGGGTAGCGAACTTAAACTTGAAGATGGGTGCAATGAAAATAGTGTTATTGCATTAAGATTTCAACGCGGGCGAAGCCGCAGGCAAAAAGCTAGTTTTTAAAATAAAAGTAAAATATCATTTGTTTGTCTTTGCAACTTTTTTTTTTACTATGGTAACTGAGTATTGCTCAGCTGCCCCAACAATATAATTTTGTTACATTGTTCAAATTAAGGATTTTTAAAATAAATTTTATTGGTAAATAAGCCCCTTATTTTGCCACCCATAATAATTAATTGCACTAACATTCCTGAAGCATCATTTTTTCTGTGTCCTATGTACATTCATAAAATTATAAAGGAGCATCAAAAACTGGTGGCATCTGTAAATAAAAACTAATGATAATAAACAGTATGTTTAATAGCTCATTTTGGAGTTGAATAATGGGGATTAAATAGTCAATTTTTGCCCATGGTGTTTGTGAGTAACACTCTCCCTGACAGCCCCCTATCTGAAGTGCTCAGCCATGGATGATGTTGATTTCCAGTTTATAGAGCAATGACAGTCCACTATGCAGTCCAGGTGCTGCCAGCTGCCATCAGCAGTCTCCCAATGCATCCAGCAATAGCAGGTCATGCTGAGGACAGCACTCGGACCAGACAACTGGTGAGACATTGCTGCTGCGTACCTGGTGGAAGATCCCCAATTGCCTCTAACGCACTTTGTGAAGGATGCAGAAGGTTGGAAAAAGCTCCTTTTTGTATTAAAAAACTTTGTTGTTCAGACATAAAAAATGGAAGTTCCAACTGGAAGTGGGTGAAAATAGCGATAACCTCATGTGGAAAGGAGCCATCTTTGATTCATTTATTTAAAAAGGAATAATATAAAATAAAAATACAGGTGCCACGTTGTGATTTTGCATGTTAGTGTAAAATGTGTCTAAAAGTGATCATGGTAAAATGTAATAATAAAAGTTGTAAAATCCGGGTATATAAAAAATAGGAATTCATAAGAATGCATTCAGTTCAATGTCTTTATTTAAGCCTAACAGCTTTAATGTTTTGAGCACAAAGATCCATCAGGTCTTGTTCTTCCTTTAGTCGTCACAATATCTCCTCTTCTCCAGTTGTCTATCTTCTGAATGGCCATAAACTAATCTTCAAACCCAATGGATCTTTTTTGAGGACTTCCATGAAATGGTTCGATACACTATCTCATCCTAATATTCTAACTGTGTTCTTACTTTAGCCATCCTTTTGGTCTAGCCAATGTATTGAAGTCCACAGGGACATTCCAATAGGTAGATAACTTCTTCAGTATCACAGCTGATGTGTTCTTTGATCAGTACATTTTTCCACTTCTGTTTGATTTGAATCGTTGTATTGGTCTTTTAGTTAACCTTAATTTTTTTGTGACTGGGTTAGGCATTCCTATATTAAAAAATTTGAGACTAGCTCTTATTTAAGATTCTCTGCTCATCTATAAATTATTCTTGGGTTTTCTGTTATCAGTGGTTTCAACTCTTCATCGAGCTTCAGGATATGCCAGTGCTCACTGATCATAGTTTCTATTAGGGCATCATTACTGGTAAACTGTGTGATAAAGAGGATATCTTGTTTTTATTATTTGTTTTTTGCTCTATTTATTAAGTCCCTTCCTTTCCAGGCAGCTTACTTTCTCTATTTACTTTTCGGAGGTTCTGCTCTTTTTATCTCTTCTGTATGAAGTTTATTATCATTTTATTACTCTGATTTTTAAACGTTGCATTGTCACTGCAATTTTGTTTTATTATTTGAACCGGCTTGTTGGTATTTTTGCTATCTTGTTTGAGAAACTAGGAGCAAAGTAAGTGCCCATGGTAGTCCCACATTTCTGGAGCTATAATTTCCTATCATGCCAAAAATAGCTATGTTTTAAAATAAAATCAATATTTGCCATAATAAAATTAATCTGTTGGTTTGGCATATCTGTGAAAGAAAGCTAATGCCGGGTGTGCACACATCCTATTTCCTGAGTTATGCACGTATATAGTGATTTTACATCACTTGTGGCTAGAATGTACTGTAGCTTTCTCTCCATTTCTCCATTTCTCCATTCATTTAGAATTAATATATATATATATATATATATATACATACACAAAGTATATATGGCCAACACTACACCCTCAGCATGACAGAGCCCCAGCTACCAGCAGCAGGACTTCCAGAAACCCGGCAGCTCCTGTGTGAGCAGCAACCTTCCCACCTATAATCCAGCCCTGGTGCCCATCATTTTGATGGGCTTTTAACTAGTAGAGATATAAGGGAAGAAAGGGAAGATGGGGTGTTTCAGGGAAGGGGTGCTGCCCCTCACCGGCACTTTGAGGATCTTTCCCAAAAGATCCACAAGTGTAGGAATAGAAAAGTGTGGTGCAGTGCTGAAGGTGGAGCTACCTAATTCTAAAACTCCAAAATGATTTACAGATATAAACAAAGTATACTTATCCAGACAGTAGTGTGGGGGCTGGTTTTTGTTCGTTGTCTTTTCACTCAAAGTTGATTTGAAATCATAGAAAAAAATGAAAACAATGTGTAGTCCACTTCATACAAGTTAGATTGTTTGTTACACATTAGACTGATGAGTCATATGGAGTGTGTTTAAACTAATCAGATGGAGTTGTATTGTTTTTCTGCAGGTATATCTATTGGTTCCAAAATGATCCTCTGTCCAGAATTGAATGTCTGATTCAACTTATGTATCCGATCACGCTTTTACAATATGTAGATGACCTCCCCTCACAATGCCATAATCACAATCCGGTGCGCGTACTAAACAAGAGAGTGATGAAACACTTTGGTAAACTCCTGTATCCTGGACCATTGCTATGGACAGATAAGCTCATTGTTTCTGTTTTCTTGTACGTTTGTTACCTGCATTTTAAGTTGTGGATATTGTAAATTAAACTGTGTCTTTTAACTTCTAAATTGCTTGAAGTGCTGTATACTTCTATGGGCCCGCCGCTGGTCCTAATTTTAAAATACAGTTTTGTATGAATGACTATGCAGTGTTAAAACAGCACACACTATTTTTTTAGCTGTATTTTACAACTCATTTCTTTGCTGTATTTTACAACTCTATGAAGTTAAGTTTTCAAAGAAATTTTTGAATCTTCATACACAACCATTTCACAAAGAAATATATTTTTTAAGAAATTACACATTGAACTTTTAGGTGCTTTGGAAGCATCACTGGTTTATATATACAGTATATATCTCCTGACGACTGGGATGAACTTATGCCACTGCAGTTAGGAACTGATTGGCTATTACTTTATCCCTCCAATGCTTTATAAATAGACATTTGACCCCAAAGTAACTGCCAAACAGCTTCTAACTACCATTTTACTGGTTGTGTTTGAAAAATGACACTTCAGAGCTGATTGGTTGGTACTCTCTAATAATAATAATAATAATAATAATTTTATTTATATAGCGCTCTATTTCTCCAAACAGGACTCAAGGCGCTTTATTTTACTCCAAGAAATGATACATACCCCCCTTAGCGAGACATTTAGAATTCCAACATATATTTAAATATTACAAAGTTTAACATAAAATAATAAATAATAATAAAAAAGCATTCATTTTAAAAGACTTTCAAATACCTGTACTTCGTCACTCAAGGAACGTAAGGATTACTGGCATTACTTACGCTGCACTTAGACAAGGTTGTAGGATATGTAAGTAAAAGCTATTTTATATAATGAAATGCTATCACTTACCTCTACCGTGCACTTATAACAAAGTCGCTATTTAATGAGGATGGCTGCGCAGCATAGTCTGACCTGGACAGTAAAGCTGGGCACACACCTATAGAATTGTTGGCTGACACTTTCCATAAAGCTATTGCATGAAAGTTTTCTGCATCAAACACCTGTGTCCGAAAATATTTCAAAAGAAAAGTAATTTGGCTTTGCTGAGATCCATGTATTATACTCATGACATCTCCATAAAAAAAATAAAAAAATACGTATTAAAATGTTTTAGATTAAAAAAAAAGTTTTCTTAATTTCAGTATAATAAATGAAAAAGAAAAATGCTTTTACCAGCCAGAACACCATGAAAACAAAAAAACAAACCTGCTAACGTATAGCAACAAAAGTAAGGGATCAATCTCCCTAACAGTTGCTCGTTCTTTTTTATTGAAAGCTTTTAGTCTCCTATGCATATGTGTGCAACCTTTATTCTGCTTTATTGCTCAAAAAGACTAGTTTTATCTAAAAGGTCAATTCATTCAGCAGGGCACTCGGTAGAATTGAATATAATTATCCCAATCTTTGCCGTGTAGAATTCATGCTTGAATTCATTCACAAAATAGAATGTAGAATAATTAAGTCTGAGTCTCCGCAATCCCCCATTGAAAATGCTTCAGGTATCATTCGGCCTCACTCACAATAGAAGAATTTCATTTAAGTACATTGTACGTATTAACCCCTATTCAGCATCCAATTACTCTGAATAAGTGAATTGTCTGTTTCAGGAATGTAATTTGAAAATGTTGTCATGCAATCTGAAGAAAAGGGGTCTTTTTCATTAATCTAACTCTCATTTAAGTAAAAAGCCTGTAGGTTATTTCAAATCCATTAGTTTTAAATACAGGTGATTACAATTCTCCCGCACATAAGACAACCAAAATGTCTATCAGAAATGACTGTAAGGATTTTAATAATGTCAACAAAAGAGGGTTTGATTAGGTTGTGACCTGTTCAATAATGTACACAATTCAATTAAGAACTTGACAAAAGGTTAATATGAGGAAATAATATAAATCTATGGAAAACTGATCAAGTAATATGTTAAATATAAATGTGCTTATATTTCAACTTTAAAGCATCTTTTGCAAAATGGAGAACTGAACAGGTGACACTGTATCATAGTAGGTGATACTGAATATTACAAGTCACAGGGCCTAATTCAAGGTTGATTGCAAAAGCAAAACCTTTCTCTATTGGGCAAAACCATGTGCACTGCAGGGGTCGGGAGGGGGGGGGGGAAGATATAACATGTGCAGAGAGAGTTAGATTTAGGAGTGTTATATTGTTTCTGTGCAGGGTAAATACTGGCTGCTATATTTTTACACTGCAATTTAGATGTCAGTTTGAACACGCCCCACCCAAATCTAACTCTCTCTGCACATGTTATATCTGCTCCACCTGCAGTGCACATGGTTTTGCCCATTAGAGTAAGATTCTGCTTTTGCAATCAACCTTAAATTAGGCCAACACAACAGTTCCGTTACTATATAAATACAAAATGCTGCAGTATACGTACAAGTAATATTGTACATGTCATGGCACTTTGAGATCAGTTCTAGTGTTCATATAATTCTAAATTGTACAGAATGCATTATCCTATTTAAAAATCCTTAAATAAAATGTGACTAAATAGTGAAAGAATAGGATAGATCTTTTTCGGCGCAATAGAGTCAATAATATTTCTTATAAATAGATTCAAATTTATGTCAAAGTTAATTGTAGTTGGAGCAAACACCCTACAGGTTACAGGGAAAATAACATCTTTCATAAAGCAAAAGGAAAAAGCACAGCATAAGCTAGAGGTGCGTTTTATGAAGGGCTGGAGCTTCCAGTAGGCAGCTTTAGGCAGCTGCCTAGGGGTGCGGGACCTGAGGGGGTGGTCTGCTGGCAGTTAGAAGCTGATTGGCTGGCTTAGTGCATAGGCCCCTAGAAGTCTCAAGCATAAAGACTACATAATAAAAAAAGCTGTTTGTAAACACTGGGGAAAACAGGTCTTAATGGGTGTGAAACTGAAGGGCAGAAAAACATACATTAAAAAGACAGATGAAAAATATACTCACCAGAACTTAAAAAGCTATGTGACTGGCTCGCTCTCCTCCACCAAGGACAGCTAGCTGTCAGCAATCCTACTCACTATGTGGTGACCTCTGGCATGGGTCCGCAGGTCCACCAAAAGTTATTTTCCCCTGACACAGCATCATGACACAGGCATACAAGGGTTGGGTTTCCATTAATCAGAAAACCAGGGAGGAGGACTTGCATGGAAGTTTCTAGGTCTTGCCAGTCTGTGGGGCATAATCAGGGCTGGGAAATCCTGCTTGGGTAGATATGGCGGATTGGCGATGGGTGGTCCGGTGCACAGTCCCAGTTGGCTGCGACTGAATCCTGATAAAACAGAGGTCCTTAGTATAAGACTACATCATAAAAGGATAAGACTGCAGTATAGTCAACCAACTGGACTTACACTTCTAGGTCAGAATTACAAAACACTGATCATGTGTGGAATCTTTGCATTGTCCTGGATGGTGGTTTGATACTTATCAGCTACAATCAAATATTTGTTCTTTCATCTGAGAAACATGAGAAACATGTCCAGAATCAAACACTTATTTGGGATTTTAAATAGTGGATAAGGGATACTCAACCTGTATATATATAGATGAACAACAGATGAAGGGCTTATGCTAATAAACCATGGTGTGCCTAGGTGCAGCAGAGAAGCCAAGATGAACATGGCTCAATCTGTATACATATCTATCTATCTATCTATCTATCTATCTATCTATCTATCTATCTATCTATCTATCTGTAAAAGCAATTAATAATATATATGTGAGTTATCAAGAGGTGATCTGTGTGTCATTACTGTAGAAAAGCATTTATTTCAGTGCCTATAATAAGTGTTATTAATTCATAAATCCATCTGGTCTCTTTTGTTCAATTCAGTTACCATGTCCCCTCCCTTCCAATTGTGGGTTACTTTAGCCCCATTGGGTTTTTTGGATGAGCTTCAAGAAAATGCTGGGAAACACTGTGTATTAGTAATCCTTTGTTAATATTGTATATGTGTTGTGCCAGACATGTTTTCATTTTCTCTTCGCCTGGCCCACATATTGTATTCCACGTGGACATTGTAGAAGGTAGACTACACCTTTGGTTTCACGTTATATGCTGTTTTGTTTTAAATTCTTCTGAAGAATCTTTTTGTCTTTCTTCTGGTTCATTTTTAGTTGGAATATAGCCTCTTGTAAGTACTTGTTTGAGATTTTTAGCACATCTATAGATGATCTGTGGTTTATCTGGAATGAAAGATTTACACTTATTGTCCAACTTCATTAAATATATGCCAATGTTTTCTGAAGATTGTTTCAATTTGGTATGAATAATAGTGTATGATAAAGGCTGTGTTCATCTTTTTGTGTAACTTTTTTCTTTGTGGGTGTAGTTTATCATTTTAGACCTATCTAAGTTTGACACTTTTTTTATCTCATTTGTTAGGGTTACGCTGTTATAAACTTTATTTTGAAATGTATTTATAAGATCTTTACTTTGTTCTTGGAAAATTTTGTCTGGCGTGCAGTTTCTTCTTAACCTGCGTAGTTGCCCTCCCAGAATATTTTCTAACCATTTTCTGTGGTGGTTACTATTATAATGGAGAGGCTTGTTATTTATACTATGAAAACAAAAGAAATTCTGTAGGGATATCAAGGAAAACAGTGTCCTTATTAAAACAAAACATGTGGACACATCAACAAGAAGACAGAAGGAAAGCCTCACAACAACCATACAACCAACAACAAATAGGGCAACAAAACAATAGAAGAAACTCATTGCAATCAATACAGAGAGAGGACTAGCACTGGAGTATGAAATCAAAAGAATCACTCATCAAAGAAATTTCTCCCCCCCCCCCCAAAAAAAAAAAAAAAAACAACAACAGAGAGAATATCAACTGTACAATAAAAGGAATTTTACATACCACTCAAATCCCTACAAAATGATCAGACAATCATTCCAATCAGGAGCACATACAGCACAGGGGGAAGAGAGAGGTCAATACCAATTGCTGATAACCAATATTGAAACAAATAAACAAAGGGGGAACCACATCAATAAAGAAGAATCAATACAACAAAAAGAAATATAAGTGTAGATGAAAGAAAGGATTTTTAGAATTAGGTATGGGGAGACAAGAAACCACCAGACAAAACCCCACACAAGAAACTTAAAACCAATACCTACCAAAACAAGAGGCACCAGAGAGGACAGGAAAATAAGAAAATAACAACATCCCCTTGTAAAGAGATGGAACCTATTTTAATCTTAAACAGCAAACCTTTAAATGAAGAACAGACAAGCCAGCTGAAAAAGGGACTAGCAAATAAATATGACCTCTACATAGATGAGCAAAAGTTATTTTGCAAACTTTGCATAAAGAAATCTTTCCTCAAAGATCCTCAAACAAGAGCAATCACCATCACTTCTGAATACACCACACAAATCTAAAACCAACTCAACATTATATCTCAACTACATAAAAGGCCCTCATTTGGAAACCTTTCAAAAACTTATAGAAGATAAAATCACTAACCTCTCTGAAAAGCAACTCACCAAATACAATCTACAGTAACAGCAAAAGAAAAACAAGCAATGAAAGATCTAAAGAAAGTGGTTAAACCGGCAGATAAAGGAGAGGGACAAGAAGTGTTGGATAAACAACAATATGAAAGAGAGGTTAAGAGATTACTTTTGACTAATGAGACATACAGTATAGAAAATGAAACTCAGATCTCACGGAAAATTTTCAAAAAGAACTAACAGAATGACTGGAAGACGTATGAGAGATGGGAATCATTTCTCAAAAAGAATATTAATACCTAGTAATTGACAACCCACAAATACCAACCTTCTAATACCTCCCCAACATGGATAAAAATAGCAACAACCTGGTAAACCAATAATTTTAGGTTTTGGTTCATCTCAAACCTTTCCTGTTATAGTGACAAATTTCTACAACCCATTGTACACAAACAAAAAAGTTATTTAAAGGACATACTTCAGTACATATACTACATATACTAGACAAAATTAAATGGAAAACCTAATTTACACTATGCATAGCAACGTCAATTCACTTTATCTGTATCAGTCATGCTATCATGCTATCAGCCGTGAACATACAATGCACTGCTTAACAACACAAACAGAAATACAGAATACCGAAATTAATTTTATCATGGAACACATAGAGTATATATTAACACACAATTATTTTTAGTACAATGGCAAGTTCTATCTGCAAACTAAATGAACCACCATGGGCATGCCCATAGCCCATAGATACGCTAATCTATTTGTATCAAAATGGGAAGATGAAAAAATATGGGATAATAACATTTTCAGAAAAAAAATTATATAGTGGCAAAAGTATATAGACAACCTATTTTTCATTGCGGAAGGTTGGAATAATGAATTAGAAGAATTCATCAAATACATGAACAATAATGACATTGGATTAGAATTCACAACAAACACTAGCAAAACAAAAGCTATATTTCTGAATCTTGAGATCTTTATAGAAAATGAACATACCCACATGAAAAAGGTGGATAGAAACATCACTCTTCCTTATAATAGTAACCACCACAGAAAATAGTTAGAAAATATTCTGGGAGGGCAACTACACATGTTAATACAAAACTGCACACAAGACAAAATGTTCCAAGAGCAAAGTAAAGATCTTAGAAAGAAATGTCAAAATAAAGGTTATAACAGTGATACCCTAACAATGAGATCGAAATGGTGTCCAACTTCTAAGTCTGAGGACTAAAATGATTAACTACACCCACAAAGAAAAAAGTAAAAAAAAAGATAAACACAGCCTTTATCACACAATTTTATTCAAACCAACACCAAATTGAATCAATCTTCAGAAAATATTGACATATATTTAATGAAGTTGGACAATGATCTTTCATTTCAGATAAACTATCTATAGATGTGTTCAAAATCTCAAACAAGAACTTATGAGAAGCTATATTCCAACTAAAAATTAAGTAGAAACAAACACAAAAGGATTCTTCAGATTGGGTTTAAAGTTCACAGCTACCCAAAAATGTTGGGACTGGAACTGCACTACACTGGAAGTGAAGTCTCTGCCAATTCCAGGCTCACAAGCGGTGCAGGCCAGGAAAACCACGGCATAGGAGAAGTGACCTGCACCAGAGGGAGCATTGTAGGACAGGAACAGCTAGACAGCACCTGCTCCTTATCCTTAGAGCAACGGCACTAAACTTACAGATAACACCAGCGGGCCCCTTAAAGGCACCGCCGTGTTCCAAATTATAAACTTTCTCAAAAGAGTGTAAACTTCAAACTTTTCAGCTTTGCACAAACACACACATGCACTGACACAGCGCTCCATTTTCTCTTCTGAAAGTTATGAGTGGATGGGTTAAATGATGATGTGCCAAAGATGTGAATAACATAGTCAGAGAGTGGTAGGTGGTGAATGTGCACACAACTGATATCTCATGAAAATCAACAATATTGATGTTTTAGTGAGAGCTTGCAATCACACATTTGCAATTGTCAATCTATTATTGCACATTTCCAGATGATCTCGGTTCTAGAGGAATGTGATATCTGCAACGTTCAGGCAATGTTTGTTCAAATTTGCACATCAGCACTAACCAATAAAGAAATATAAGTGAAAATCCCAGGAGATCAGCATTTTCTGAGATACTAAAACCACCCCATCCAGTACAAACAATCATTCCACTGTCAAAGACACTTCAATAACTTTTCTCCCCTATTCTGGTATTTATTCTGAACACAAACAACTGAAACTCTTGTCCAGGTCTACATGTTTTTATGCATTGAGTTACTACAACATGTTTGTCTGTTTATATATTTGCATTAACAAGCAATTATACAGTTTTATCTGTTTTAGAAGCATTGTGACTTACTTTAAAATATTAAAGTTACTTTAATAGCATTCTTTCTTTGTGTTCTTAACAAATTCATGTATCAGGCTCATTTGTTATAACGTTACCTTAAGGCAGATAATTGGTTTATAATAACTTTAATTAAATTAGGCTGAATATTTATTTTGATATATCAGGAAGTAGATGACTTCTTTAGATTTTATTTCTGGAAATAAGTCTTAGTAATGGCAGAAATGGGTATTCAATAGTGATTGTGAAAAATAATCATTAGGGATTTTAGTTACATAAGGAAGTCTGGTTTTCATTAACCTTATCATTGACTAACCACATCACATATGTCCAAGTGTTACTAGTCATTACAATGTCCATTTGTGTCACATAGAAGTATTCATCATTTTATTGTTCCTGGTAATAACAACTACTTCTAGGTAATTCATTCACATTCAAACAAAATTACATTTTATGCTTAAGAGTGAGGCCTAAGAGATGAAATTCAAGATCATACATTGGATTGATTTTTAAAGTGAAAGCCATGTACCATTAGTTGGGATCCAGTCACATTGTCGATAGATACCACCACAATGTCGACACATGCTGTGTCAGCTTCCTCAGAATGTTCACATTGTCAACATCTGAAATGTCGCCATATGAAATTAAATGTTGGCATTCTCAGAATGACAATGGTTAGGGTTAGGCAATGCCAGGAGGGTTAGGTTTAGGCTGCAGGTTGGGGGAGGTTAGGGTTAGGAAGTAGGGTTGGGGTGTAGGGTTGAAATGCACCCCAAAATTGGCACTCCCTCAGAGGTCTGCTCTGGAACTGATGGTTACATGACCGCTGGTAACCAGAAGCAGCTGCAGCCATCGGGACTAGGTATGTTTAGTCGACATGTTGATATGTTATTCATGTAGACATGATGACTGTCGACATGTTTATTTCAACCTGATGCATGTTAAGATGATAACTGTCAACCTAACATGCCACACCCCATTAGTTAATGGTACCTCCATGAAAAATCTCCAGTCCTAGATAACAATTCAATACACGGCACAATATATAATTTACTATATCCTTCTGACTTGGCTGTCATCACTTAGTCCTTGGCCGTAACCTCTCATGTCTTGTCATGCATCACTCATTTCTCATCACTTATCTCTTGTCACTTATTACTCATCCCTCATAACATGTCAGGATTCCCACTTCAAACCTTTGTTTGATTTGATGAATGATGACAAATAATATTGTCCAGTTTGATTCTGGTATCTTAATGTGACAAATGATGGTGTCCTTACATTCTGCGGCTGATATTTCTCTATCTGTCAATAGAAAATATTGTCTTATGACTTTACTTCTGTACTTCTCAATAGTTTGCCACTTCAGTATTTACTTTTGTGAGCTTCATTGCTTCTATTTTTAGCAATAGTTGATAAATCCTAGTTTCCCTTTTAAACAGTAGTGATTCAACCTATTATACTCAATTGTATTTAATATTTTTTATGTCGTGTTTATGCTACTGTCTTTCTCTTTGCAAGTTTTTTTACTGTAATTATCCCCACATTGACTAGGTATTCATCCACAAATATACTCAAATGTTTTTGTTTAAAATTAATAAACCTTTTCATTTTTATATTAATATTACATTTTTATTGAGTTTTCATACAGATTACATGTACGTGTATATTTATATCGGTAAATAAAATCTGAATGGGGGTAAGGAGACATATACAAAACAGAACTAATAAAGACATGGGGGGGGGAAAGTACGTATCAGGGATATCGTAACACAACAGTGGTATCATAGTATAGTGAAAAACAAGAGGTCTACCTCACTTAGCTAATCAATGCCCGGTATGGACCGGGGAGCGAAGCACGGAAAGGTCTGGAATGTCAACTGGAGCACTGGAAGCGCCCATCTGGCCTGAACCCTCCCTGTAAAGGGACCATTTAATCAATTTCTTGCTAATAGCGGTATTTCCTGGAGAGTACTTGCCCTCTGCTGTTTCAAAAACATAGTGTTGATGGACTCTATTTTCTATCATTGAAATATTGGGGATGACCGCCGATTTCCATTTAGTGGCAATGACGGCTTTAGAGGCTATGAGGATATGGCCTAAAAGGTATCTATCACCGCTAGACATCTCCTTCTCATAATAATGGAAAAGTGCCAAGAGGGGGTCAGGCATAAGGACCACTCCCAATATGTGGGAAATGAATAGGAACACCTCCCTCCAGAGCGCCCGGATTGCTGGACACAACCAAAATATATGTAGAATATCTCCCACCATCCCACAATTTCTACAGCAACTAACGGAGACATCAGGCCAAATTTTATGCAGACGATCTGGTGTTAGATATACCCTATGAACCAATTTGTAGTACATTTCACAGTGATTTACACATTTAGAAATTCTAAAACAAGATTTAAAGATGTCTCTCCAGACATCTTCAGTGAAGACCGCAGGGAGGTCTTTTTCCCATTTAGTGTGTGCAGGGAAGACCCCATGATGGGCCTCGGTCACAAGATGCTGGTACCATCGGGATATGCCTCCCCTGTTGCCGCTGGGTATTAGGAGTGACATCAGTATTTTAGGGAGATCAGTATGTGGGACTCGACTTGGAGAGCAGCTTTGAAGCCAATGCCGCACTTGTAGATATTTATGAAAATCCTGTTTGGGAATCTGAAACTGTTCTTGGAGTAGGAAGAAGGGGACTAAAGCGCCGTCTCGGAGGACATCTTTTAGAGTAGTGAGACCTAAGGCCCGCCAGTGGTATAGTTGCATATCTGGGATCAATAGGGCTATAGCGTGGAGGGACAACTGGGGGGAGGGCAGAGCACCAGGAGGGAGAGACCTAATTACTTCTTTCCATGCCATCAGGGTTGCGTGTACTGCGGGGCATTCAGCAACTCTAGCTGGAACTGAGTTGGTGGGCAACCATAACAAATCCGATAGTGTGAAGGGGGATATCGCGTCCCGTTCCAGGGATACCCATGGTTTAAAATTGCCCTGAGTGAACCAATCTCTAGCCTGGGTAAGTAAACAAGCGATATGGTATCTCTCTAAATCTGGATACGCGACACCCCCGGCACATTTAGGCGCAGTTAATGTGGATTTCGCTATTCTCGGCTTTGAGCCCCCCCATATATATTTAGTTAATAGACGATTGAATCTGTTACAAACATCTTTGGGGAAAGCCCTTGGGATGGTACAAAAGAGGTACATCAACTTTGGTAAGAGGACCATCTTTGCAGCTGCCACCCGTCCGACCCAGGAGACCTCCTGCATCATCCAATCTTTAATTACCAATTCAAATGTACGAAAGAGTGGGTCATAGTTGCACCCCATTAGGTCCCGCCCCCTAGATATATGAACACCCAGATATTTGAGCGATCTAAGTTGCCACGCGTACTTATAGTCATTCTTTAGACGACTAAGAGTGCTGTCAGAAAGATTCAAAGGGAGGGCCTCAGTCTTAGTAGCGTTCAGTTTGTAGTAAGAGACCGCTGCATATGAGTCTAAAAGAGAGTGTAAATGAGGTAAGGACGCTTCAGGCTCTCTAAGACACACCAAAATATCATCCGCAAAAATACAGATTTTATGCGGCATCCCTCCCACCTCTGGACCAACAATTGAGTCCGACACCCTAATTCGCTCTGCCAGAGGTTCCACCGCTAGTACAAAAATAAGGGGTGATAATGGGCATCCCTGCCGGGTCCCATTAGTAATATTAAAATAAGAATTTACTTACCGATAATTCTATTTCTCGGAGTCCGTAGTGGATGCTGGGGTTCCTGAAAGGACCATGGGGAATAGCGGCTCCGCAGGAGACAGGGCACAAAAGTAAAGCTTTTACAGGTCAGGTGGTGTGTACTGGCTCCTCCCCCCATGACCCTCCTCCAGACTCCAGTTAGGTACTGTGCCCGGACGAGCGTACACAATAAGGGAGGATTTTGAATCCCGGGTAAGACTCATACCAGCCACACCAATCACACCGTACAACTTGTGATCTAAACCCAGTTAACAGTATGATAACAGAGGAGCCTCTGAAAGATGGCTTCCTAAACAATAACCCGAATTAGTTAACAATAACTATGTACAAGTATTGCAGATAATCCGCACTTGGGATGGGCGCCCAGCATCCACTACGGACTCCGAGAAATAGAATTATCGGTAAGTAAATTCTTATTTTCTCTATCGTCCTAAGTGGATGCTGGGGTTCCTGAAAGGACCATGGGGATTATACCAAAGCTCCCAAACGGGCGGGAGAGTGCGGATGACTCTGCAGCACCGAATGAGAGAACTCCAGGTCCTCCTTTGCCAGGGTATCAAATTTGTAAAAATTTACAAACGTGTTCTCCCCTGACCACGTAGCTGCTCGGCAGAGTTGTAATGCCGAGACCCCTCGGGCAGCCGCCCAAGATGAGCCCACCTTCCTTGCGGAATGGGCCTTAACAGATTTAGGCTGTGGCAGGCCTGCCACAGAATGTACAAGTTGAATTTTGTTACAAATCCAACGAGCAATCGACTGCTTAGAAGCAGGTGCACCCAACTTGTTGGGTGCATACAGTATAAACAGCGAGTCAGATTTTCTGACTCCAGCCGTCCTTTAAATGTATATTTTTAAGGCTCTGACAACGTCCAACAACTTGGAGTCCTTCAAGTCGTCTGTAGCCGCAGGCACTACAATAGGCTGGTTCAGGTGAAACGCTGATACCACCTTAGGGAGAAAATGCGGACGCGTCCGCAGCTCTGCCCTATGTCGAATGGAAAATTAAATAAGGGCTTTTATAAGACAAAGCCGCCAGTTCAGATACTCTCCCGGCCGAAGCCAGGGCCAGTAACATAGTCACTTTCCATGTGAGATATTTCAAATCCACATTCTTTAGTGGTTCAAACCAATTGGATTTGAGGAAATCTAAAACTACATTTAGATCCCACGGTGCCACCTTAGGCACCACAGGAGGCTGTATATGCAGTACTCCTTTGATAAAAATCTGGACCTCAGGGACTGAGGCCAATTCTTTTTGGAAGAATATTGATAGGGCCGAAATTTGAACCTTAATAGATCCCAATTTGAGACCCATAGACAATCCTGATTGCAGGAAATGTAGGAAAGCGACCCAGTTGAAATTCCTCCATCGGAGCACTCCGCTGCTCGCACCACGCAACATATTTTCGCCAAATACGGCGATAATGCTTCGCGGTGACTTCCTTTCTTGCCTTTATCAAGGTAGGAATGACTTCTTCTGGAATGCCTTTTCCTTTTAGGATCTGGCATTCAAACGCCATGCCGTCAAACGCAGCCGCGGTAAGTCTTGAAAAAGACAAGGACCCTGCTGAAGCAGGTCCCTTCTCAGAAGTAGAGGCCACGGATCGTCCGTGACCATCTCTTGAAGTTCCGGGTACCAAGTCCTTCTTGGCCAATCCGGAGCCACTAGTCTTACTCCTCTTTGCCGTATAATCCTCAATACCTTTGGTATGAGAGGCAGAGGAGGAAACACCTATACCGACTGGTACACCCAATGTGTTACCAGCGCGTCCACAGCTATTGCCTGCGGATCTCTTGACCTGGCGCAATACCTGTCCAGTGTTTTGTTGAGGCGAGACGCCATCATGTCCACCATTGGTTTTACCCAACGGTTTAATAGCATGTGGAAAACTTCTGGATGAAGTCCCCACTCTCCCGGGTGAAGGTCGTGTCTGCTGAGGAAGTCTGCTTCCCAGTTGTCCACGCCCGGGATGAATACTGCTGACAGTGCTATCACGTGATTCTCCGCCCAGCGAAGGATCCTGGCAGCTTCTGCCATTGCCCTCCTGCTTCTTGTGCCGCCCTGTCTGTTTACATGGGCGACTGCCGTGATGTTGTCCGACTGGATCAACACCGGTCTTCCTTGAAGTAGAGGTTTCGCCTGGCTTAGAGCATTGTAGATTGCTCTTAGTTCCAGAATGCTTATGTGAAGAGACTTTTTCAGGCTCGACCACACTCCCTGGAAATTTCTTCCCTGTGTGACTGCTCCCCAGCCTCTCAGGCTGGCATCCGTGGTCACCAGGATCCAATCCTGCATGCCGAATCTGCGGCCCTCCAATAGATGAGCCTCCTGCAACCACCACAGAAGGGATACCCTTGTCCTCGGCGACAGGGTTATCCGCAGGTGCATCTGAAGATGCGACCCTGACCATTTGTCCAACAGATCCCTTTGCATGGAATCTGCCGAAAGGGATTGCTTCGTAAGAAGCTACCATTTTTTCCCAGGACTCTTGTGCATTGATGTACATACACCTTTCCTGGTTTTAGGAGGTTCCTGACCAGGTCAGATAACTCCTTGGCTTTTTCTTCGGGAAGAAAAACCTTTTTCTGAACTGTGTCCAGAATCATCCCCAGGAACAGCAGACGAGTTGTCGGCATTAATTGGGATTTTGGAATATTCAGAATCCATCCGTGCTGCTTTAGCACCTCTTGAGATAGTGCTAAACCCATCTCTAGCTGTTCTCTGGACCTTGCCCTTATTAGGAGATCGTCCAATTATGGGATAATTAATACGCCTTTTCTTCGAAGAAGAAATATTATCTCGGCCATTACCTTTGTAAAGACCCGAGATGCCGTGGACAAACCAAACGGCAGCGTCTGAAACTGATAGTGACAGTTTTGTACAACGAACCTGAGGTACCCCTGGTGTGAGGGGTAATTGGAACGTGGAGATACGCATCCTTGATGTCCAAGGATACCATAAAGTCCCCTTCTTCCAGGTTCGCTATCACTGCTCTGAGTGACTCCATCTTGAACTTGAACTTCTTTATGTACAGGTTCAAGGACTTCAGATTTAGAATAGGCCTTACCGAGCCATCCGGCTTCGGTACCACAAAAAGAGTGGAATAATACCCCTTCCCTTGTTGTAGAAGAGGTACCTTGACTATCACCTGCTGAGAATACAGCTTGTGAATGGCTTCCAAAACCGTCTCCCTTTCTGAGGGGGACGTTGGTAAAGCAGACTTCAGGAAACGGCGAGGTGGCTCTGTCTCTAATTTCAACCTGTACCCCTGAGATATTATCTGCAGGATCCAGGGATTTACCTGCGAGTGAGCCCACTGCGCGCTGTAATTCTTGAGACGACCGCCTACCGCCCCCGAGTCCGCTTGCGAAGCCCCAGCGTCATGCTGAGGCTTTTGTAGAAGCCGGGGAGGGCTTCTGTTCCTGGGAAGGAGCTGCCTGTTGCTGTCTCTTCCCTCGTCCTCTGCCTCGTGGCAGATATGAATAGCCCTTTGCTCTCTTATTTTTAAAGGAACGAAAGGGCTGCGGTTGAAAGGTCGGTGCCTTTTTCTGTTGGGGAGTGACTTGAGGTAGAAAGGTGGATTTCCCGGCCGTAGCCGTGGCCACCAAATCCGATAGACCGACCCCAAATAACTCCTCTACGCATCGCCTGTCCACTGTCGTGTCCATAAAGCTCTTCTGGCCGAAATGGACATAGCACTTACCCGTGATGCCAGTGTGCAGATATCTCTCTGTGCATCACGCATATAAAGAAATGCATCCTTTATTTGTTCTAACGACAGTAAAATATTGTCCCTGTCCAGGGTATCAATATTTTCGATCAGGGACTCTGACCAAACTACCCCAGCACTGCACATCCAGGCAGTCGCAATAGCTGGTCGTAGTATAACACCTGCATGTGTGTATATACCTTTTTGGATATTTTCCATCCTCCTATCTGATGGATCTTTAAGTGCGGCCGTCTCAGGAGAGGGTAACGCCACTTGTTTTGATAAGCGTGTTAGCGCTTTGTCCACCCTAGGAGGTGTTTCCCAGCGCTCCCTAACCTCTGGCGGGAAAGGGTATAAAGCCAATAACTTCTTTGAAATTAGCAGTTTTTTATCGGGGCACCCCACGCTTCATCACACACGTCATTTAATTTTTCTGATTCGGTAAAAACTACTGGTAGTTTTTTCACACCCCACATAATACCCTGTTTAGTGGTACCTGTAGTATCAGCTAAATGTAACATCTCCTTTATTGCCAAAATCATATAACGTGTGGCCCTACTGGAAAATACGGTTAATTCGTCACCTTCACTACCGGAATCAGTGCCTGTGTCTGGGTCTGTGTCGACCGACTGAGGCAAGGGGCGTTTTACAGCCCCTGACGGTGTTTGAGGCGCCTGGACAGGCACTAATTGAGTGTCCGGCCGCCTCATGTCGGCAAACGACTTAAGCGAGTTGACGCTATCCCGTAATTCCACAAATAAAGGCATCCATTCTGGTGTCGACCCCCTAGGAGGTGACATCCTCATATTTGGCAATTGCTCCGCCTCCACACCAATAACGTCCTCATACATGTCGACACACACGTACCGACACACAGCAGACACACAGGGAATGCTCTATACGAAGACAGGACCCACTAGCCCTTTGGGGAGACAGAGGGAGAGTCTGCCAGCACACACCAAAAAGCGCTATATATGACAGGGATAGCCTTATGATTAAGTGCTCCCTTATAGCTGCTTTTATATTAATATATTGCCATTTATTTTGCCCCCCCTCTCTGTTATACCCTGTTTCTGTAGTGCAGTGCAGGGGAGAGACCTGGGAGCCTTCCTGACCAGCGGAGCTGTGACAGAAAATGGCGCCGTGTGCTGAGGAGATAGGCCCCGCCCCTTTTTCGGCGGGCTCGTCTCCCGCTATTAAATACATTTAGGCAGGGGTAAATATCTCCATATAGCCTCTGGGGCTATATGTGAGGTATTTTTAGCCTTTTTAAAGGTTTTCATTTGCCTCCCAGGGCGCCCCCCCCCCAGCGCCCTGCACCCTCAGTGACTGCCGTGTGAAGTGTGCTGAGAGGAAAATGGCGCACAGCTGCAGTGCTGTGCGCTACCTTAAGAAGACTGCAGGAGTCTTCAGCCGCCGATTCTGGACCTCTTCTTGCTTCAGCATCTGTGAGGGGGCCGGCGGCGTGGCTCCGGTGACCATCCAGGCTGTACCTGTGATCGTCCCTCTGGAGCTTCATGTCCAGTAGCCAAGAAGCCAATCCATCCTGCACGCAGGTGAGTTCACTTCTTCTCCCCTCTGTCCCTCGTTGCAGTGATCCTGTTGCCAGCAGGAATCACTGTAAAATAAAAAACCTAAGCTAAACTCTCTAAGCAGCTCTTTATGAGAGCCACCTAGAATTGCACCCTTCTCGGCCGGGCACAAAAATCTAACTGGAGTCTGGAGGAGGGTCATGGGGGGAGGAGCCAGTACACACCACCTGACCTGTAAAAGCTTTACTTTTGTGCCCTGTCTCCTGCGGAGCCGCTATTCCCCATGGTCCTTTCAGGAACCCCAGCATCCACTTAGGACGATAGAGAAATATAGAGGAGTTGCACCCATTAGTGAAAAACAGAAGCCGAGGGCGAGGAGTACAAAGCTAAAATGGAGTCAAGTATCCTACCCGCAAATCCAAAATGGCCCAGGGTAACCCGTAGGTAGTCCCAATGGAGCCTATCGAATGCTTTTTCTGCATCCAGGGAGAGAAGCAAGAGAGGTTCACTCCGGGCCTGGCAGCGGTCAATTAAGTTAATAACCCTACGTGTGTTATCTGACGCTTGCCTGCCCAGAACAAAACCCACCTGATCAGGGTTAATCAAACTTGGCAGGAGAGGGGAGATCCTATTTGCAACCATCTTGGCGAGCAATTTAAGGTCAGTGTTCAGCAATGCTATTGGGCGGTAATTCTGAACCACTGTAGGGGATTTTCCTGGTTTAGGGATGGTAACTATTCGGGCCTCTAACATCTCTTTCGGGAAGCACGTGGAGTCAGAGGCTTCATTGTAGACTGACATTAAGAGTGGGGCAAGGGTTGATTTAAATGTTTTGTAGAAGCTGGAGGGGTACCCATCCGGGCCGGGGGCTTTATTTACTGGACATGAATCTATGGCTGCTTCGACTTCGTCGAGTAACCAGGGGGCGCTAAGGGATTCACGGGTCTGGGCGTCTATAGTGGGGAGCGACAGCCCGTCCAAAAAACCAGTGATATCTGCCAAAGTGGGCTGAGGGGTGCCCGGGTCATCTCTGAGGTTATACAGCTGCGAATAATATTCAGCAAATGCATTCGCTATCTCAACCGGATCAGTTACTTTAATTCCCGAAGATGTATGAATAGCATGTATGCGTTCCTTGGCTCTATGCCCTCTCAATTTATGCACCAATAACCGTCCCGCTCTATTACCAAGCCTATAATAAGTTTGATTTAGCCGCTGCAGGTTGCAGTGAACTTCGGTTAAGGCAAAGGTGTTCACTTTGTCACGGGCAATAAGAAGTTGCTTAAAAAGAGATTTATTGTCGGGGCTAATTTTATGTGCAGCTTCCAACCGTGCAGCCTCTCTTTCGGCCGAGTCGTGTCTTTTCCTATAGTCGCGTTTAAGTCTAGCCGCGATTTGAATTGCAGAGCCTCTAATCACGGCCTTCAGAGAACACCAATGGGTGAAAACAGATGTGTCCCCGGGGCGGTTAGTGGTCAAATATAAATCCAGAGATTGCTGGATGGCCTGGTGAGCCTCAGGGTGGGCCAGTAGATGTTGGCCCATTCTCCAGGGGCCATGAGGGACCACCCTCTTAATAATATCCCAAACAACAATAAGCGGTGAGTGGTCTGACCAAGACATAGGTAATATGTCTATCTTGCTGATAGCCGCTAATGTCCATCTATCAGCTAATGCTAAGTCTATTCGAGAGTACGAACTATGTACGTGGGAATAGAAAGTGTAATCTCGTTCTGCCGGGTGTTTAGCCCTCCAGACATCATACAGCGCATACTCAGCCAGCAGTTGGCTAAATTTGCCTGAGGGATCTTGAGGCGGGCTGCTACGAAGGGCACGGGTCGGACGGGAGCGGTCAATAACGGGGTCCAGTACCATATTGAAATCTCCTAGGATCAAAAGGGCTCCCTTAGTATGTTTCTTGAGAGTTCTACAGAAGGTTCTAAGAAATGGGATTTGTTTGGCATTGGGTGCATAGCAAGAGACCAAAGTAGTCTCTACATTATCCAGTTTGCCCACTAAGATTAGATATCTCCCGTCTGGGTCCTCATATTTATCGGACAGAACAAACGAGCAGTGTTGTGCTATAAGAAGAGCCACGCCAGCTTTCTTGGCGGGTCCATTTGCCATATAGCAGTGGGGTTAACGTGAGTTAGTGAAGGAGGGGGGATTTTGGCTCTAGAAGTGTGTCTCCTGTACTGCTACCACATGTGCCTTGAGCTTATAAAAATTTTTTCAAGGCTACTCTTCGTTTTTGAGGGGAATTGAGCCCTTTGGCATTGATAGAGACTATGTTAACCATAATCCATTGCAAATAGAGCTGATAATTCCGTTGACCAATTTCCGTGCTTAAATTGATATACCTGATGGGGGGGGGGAACATTTCCGGGAACAGGAAGGCAGACAGAAAAAAAATAAAAAAAACAAAACTGAATTGATCTCCCTTGAGATCATAACCAGTCGCCATAATATGGCGGCTGTGTAGGCTAAAGGGGGGGTTAGTGGCATAGCACCTACCCGTTGCCATACTTTATACTGTAAACTATACTAAACACATAAACATCTTGGTAATATTAGGGCATATAGTTACATATGCAGGTAAAGAGAACATGAAGAGCAAATATTGCATAACAAAAACGGTCCAACCTGGAAACAAAGCATAGAAACAGACACTGAAATCAGAAGAATCATTAGGGTCTCTCCAGCGACTCACCCTACATATCAAACTCCGACAACCATAACTGGAGAGTCACTAGAGTCATAACAGTAGAGAGATAGCATCTGTGGAAGTTATCCGATCCCGAGCAGGCCACCTCACTTCACCGAGGACCAGTCCTGCTGAAGTCGACGGGGTAAGGAGTCCGCTGAGGGTTCCGCAATGTTCCAGGATTTGAGCAACTTTGCTCCTTCATCTGCGGTAGAAATAGAGACAGTGGAGCCATCTCGGTGTATCAGCAGCTTGGTGGGGAAACCCCAGCGATAAGGGATATCCGCCTTCCTGAGAGCTGCCGTGATGGGGTGAAAGGAACGCCGTTTATAGAGAGTGGCTGCGAAAAGTTGAAGTCCTTGAAGGGCTGAAGATTTGTCTGACGTCGGTCTTGATGCTTTCAGTAAGGCCTCCTTAACGTGAAAGTAGTGCATTTTCATTAGGACGTCTCTAGGCGCGTCTCCTGGGGCCGCTCTAGCCTTTGGCAATCGGTGTATTCGGTCAATAAGGAAGTCTGCCGAAGGGGACTGGGGTAATAGAGCTTTAAATAGGGCCACGGCATAATCGTGCAAACTGCTATGTGACACAGATTCGGGGACTCCACATAATTTAAGATTGCTGCGACGCGATCTGTCCTCCAGCTCTGTGACTTTGTCCCGCAAAAGCTTCACCTCCACCTGCAAGGCATCATGGGAGTCTAGCAGGCAGTTATGGGACCCCACGACCTCCTCCATTTTAGTTTCCATATGGTCCGTACGTCCACCTAGGTCATCTATGGATTGTTGACATGCCGTTAATGTGGTATGGAACTCCGCTGCCATGTCCTCCCTAAAGCGAGACAGAAGTAGTTTCATAGTGCCCACGGTCAGAGCATCTCCATCTCCGACTTTATCCGGGCTTGTAGCAGCTATGGAAGTGGAAGGGGGTACCTCCAGAGAGGGGGGAGTTTGCGGGACTGTATCTGTTGTAGAGGACCCGGTGGATTTAGAGCCCGACATCCTCGGGGATGACTCGAAAAATGAAAGCTGCTGCGCGGGCTTTGACGCTTGCTGCGTCTGGAAGGCATACTAAGGCTAGAGAAAGATAGCTCGACGGTTCCAATCACGTAAGATATGAGAAGTTGGAGGCTCTGCTGTCTCCGGGATCACCAAGATGTCACGTAGATATTGGCAGGGGTAGGAGATACTGCTCGTTCTACATTGGCATGAGCAGGGCAGGCAAGGCTGTGAGACTAGCCATCTTCTTCTATGTGCATATGTAGCATTGGGGGGAACTCCAGTCCCGCACCCCAGGCAACCTAGGTACACTCAGGGTCAGGCCGCAGGTTGTAGAAGGTCAGGATCAAGCCCAGGGCCCCCCGGAGGGATATTATATCTTGTAGAAAGAAGGTTCTTGGTGATACCAAGTGTAGAACCAGGAGTGTTGCACAGCCGCAATAGAGGGGTCCAGACAAATGAAGGATGCGTCTACTGAGCTGAGGGGCCCGGTCCGACGTATTCGCCCCTACCGCCGTTCTTTCTGGGCTCCTTCCTCACAGCTCCCGGGTCTAATGTGGGGCAACTGCGAGTCGCAGGACCCTGTGTCGACCTCCCGCCCCGTCCAACGAGCCACCCACAGCCGCGGGCGTACTCGCAGAGGGGCCGGGGCACACAGGCTCCTCCGGTATCTACGGGTATGTCGGTGAGCAAATATTGAGTGAGGGGGGGGCCTCGTCCTCCGCTTGAGGGGGATCTGCACCCCTGGGTACGTCCCGGCTGACTCCGGACCTCAGATGTATGGGGGTGCGCCTGTTGGATTGGCCGCTCACTTTCTGACTAACAGGCAGGGGGGGGGGAGTTCCGGCCGGGCCCGCAATCTTCAGTAGCAGTACGCCGCTGGTGACTGGTAAAGGCACCCGGGGGGGAGATGCACAGCCACCTCTGTGGAGTGGACGCTGCAATTCGCTCACCTACGAGGGCCGCCGGGCGTCTCCTCCGAGCTACCGCCGCCTCGCCTCCCGTCCTCCTTCCTCCAAGATGGCCGCCGCTCGCGCTCCGGAGCGCGCGTCTCGGCTCCTATCCGATCCCGGATCTCCCCCCGCCAGCCAGCAGGGACCCCCGGGGAGTCTGTAGTGATGTCCCTGCAGGGGACAGGGTCAAGGCAGGTCCGTCCGACGTCCCGGGCAGGCCGACCACCCGGCTGGGGGGCAGTATAGAAATTTAGGCCCCGGCTTCTGGGCGACGAGTAGGCCGCAATCCGCGGGAGCCAGGAAACCGGCTCCCCGATTCCGCAGCTCGTACTCGCCACCTGCTCCAACACTATAGGAAGGTAGTCCAGGCACTTTAGGTGGAAAATAATCGCGTGGAGGCTGTGATTTTATAAAGAAACTCCCAGGTCCCTGAGAGCACACCAAAAACGCAGCCTGCTCATACAGCCTCCAGGCCACGCCCCCAACCTTTTCATTTTTGAAGTCTACAGTAAGTGGGAATGCCCTTTTCATAAACTAATGCTTATTCGCACCGCAGACACAATGAAACACCGCACAATATGGACCAGAGACACTAGGATGCGGCTTGTACCACACAATAATTAAATTTAAACACATACAAAGCTGCAGGATAAGCACAATGGAACTTGGTGTGTGAAAGAGCCATTGCCGCTGCATCATAGCACTTTCTATACAGATTCAGCTTGTTTACACCCAGATGTACACTGGGACGCATCAAGAGAGGAGGCGGGCTGTGTGCAGTATCTATCCGGGCCCCCTCCTCTCTATCCGGCAGAGCAATAGACTCTGAAAAAATGGGTGCAAGGTGTGTGGTGTGGGCCCCCCTGCACCAATCATAGATATGCAAGTGTTGCATGTCTAACTAATCAGTGCAGTGCAGTCTAAATGGTTTTGTTGCATCCAATTGCTTAATTTGTGCTACTAAGATGCACATTCAAGTGAAAAAGATGTTTAGTGCAAGCTGAGTTGCAAGGGACCTAGGCCCTCATTCAGCTGTGGTTGGAGGGACAATCACTGCTGCTTACATAGAAGCAGCAGTGATAGCACTAGCATGGTAATGCAGTAGGAGGCGTCACACCTCCTGCATGCATTACTGATCTGAGCTGCATCCATCTCTGACATTATCACCACAAGTGCTACCTAGAGCCCAGGAAATCTCCCTCCCTTGATGAAGATCCTGGGCTCGTTCCTCCCGTGCAATGGCAGCAACATTCCTCCATTTGCTACCCCCTCCCCGCCCCCAAATGGCATCAGACTGTCAATCACTGACAGACTGATGCCGTATTGGTGAAGAATGTCACAGACCTGTACTGTACATGCACAGTATAGGTCCGGTCCAAATGCAAAGTACCAAACATCAGTACTTTGCTGCATCCACATCTGAATGAGGGTTCTGGTGCACAGTGAAGGGCTGTGTGGAGCAACTGAGTCCATTGTGTATGAGGACAAATCTTTAAAGGTAAATAAAGTTTGTATGGATCTTCTGGGGTGCATATTGTCTATAAGAATCCCAAGAGGCTCTTTGAAACAGGACAAGCAGTAGGTGGGTATGTTATCCCAGCGGTCAGTATGACGGCAGTCACATGAACGACAGTGGCATCCCAACACTGACAATCCCGACATCAGACAGGGTAAGTATTCTACCCCCTCCCCCATCATCTACCCTAACCATACTGGGGTGGCAACTATGGCAAACCCTGCTGTGGTGGCGGCTATAGCTAACCCTTCAGGGGATGGTGGCTCTAGCTAATCACCCCCCTAGTACTTAAACCTAATCCCCCAGTAGTGTCTAGCCCTAATCCTCCCCTAACCATAACCCGTATCCCGATACTCAGTTTCGGGATGTTGGCTGTCAGTGTTCCGGTGCCGATCTCCTGAGTGGTGTCGGGATCCAGCATTGGTCACATGACCGCCGGCATTCGGACCACTGGGTTGCCGAATGCATCACGTTGCTCCTCCCTTGCAATGTTCCAATTATGCTGTTGAAGTTATCAGGCACTTTGGTAGACGCATTGCATTGGACACAATAATAGGTAAGCTCAATTCTGTGTTTTATTTTACCCAATTGAATGCAACTTTTTTATAGCTTTGAGTAGAGCTCTTTTTTACGTAAAATGTACATTTTATGATGCTAATACAGTTGTAAAAATGCCTGATAAAGCGTATGAAGTGTCACCAATTAGTAACCCAAAAGTAATTTGAAAAAATAACAAAAATCAAAAAAGATTGTTCTCCCAGGCATAACATAACACTTTCACGTTGCCTTTTATTAAACAGAACAGAGCATAAACGGAATATAGTGTTTTCATTTTTCTGAGTTTCGGTTACATTTCATGTTGTGTTATCAGATAAGTCATTCATTTCAATGAGTCACAAAAAGCAGAGTGCATTTCATTACATATCTCAGACCTCCCTGAATAGAAAAAGGATTTAAAACATACAGAATAAATGAATACATAAGTTTAGTGAATGTTAGAGAATTTTGCCTGCGTGTTTAAAAACATAAGTGAACTAAGTATTACATTGATTATTAAATAAATATGTTCAATGCCCTAGGATATCTCCAATGGGAGCATATGGGGTGAATTTAGTTTTGAGCAAAAAACAAAAAAACTAACAAGTATAAGACATTAATCGACCATTAACCCTTTACTAAATGCACAAAAGTCTATATAGTTGCTCTCTTGTTTCATTTCGAAGTATTAGGTATGAGAACTGCATAAAAAAAGTCAAATACACAGTAGCTCTTTTATTTTAATATGTTAAAAACTCGTTAGCCATGTTTACACTGCCAAAGAGAGGCTTGAACAATTTGACCACATCATTACAACAGTCATTGCGGAATATGAAGGATAGTTTCAACAGGTAAAGCAACCCAGTAGGATAGGGGGTGATTTGTGCTATCAACAGCCAGGGAAGTGAGTTTTACTGTATGCTTTGCATTAATGCCATTCATCTCATGATACTACTGTGCGAGTGATGCATGTAAGATTTTTGCTAGACAAATGTGTAGAGAGACGGAAGCTCTGTTTGTGATGGTTAGGGGTCAAAAGGCCAACAGTAAAAAGGTCGACAGTGTGTAGGTCAACCATAAAAGCCCGACATGCACAAGGTCGACATGTGAAAAAGTTTGACACAATGAAAATGTCAACACAGAAATGGTCGACACAAGAAAAGGTTGACTTTTGACTGTCGACCTATCATCCAAATACCGTTTGGGACATTTAAAGGTAGAAGTGTAGCGGGTTTAATAACATCACATTATTATATTCTATAACTATAACAGTCTGGTATGTCACATTTGACATTTGAACTGAAAATAAGGTTGCCCTAGGTGCAATCAACTCAGATAAACTAATTTCAAGTTTATATCTGGTATGTAGGTATTGGCGGGAAAACTCTTCAAAAAGTTGCAGGGGTGTGGACAGGACTGATGGGCAGAGCAAGAGGGCAGGGAAAAGGCATGGGAAGAGCAGTAGGGATGGAAATTGTTAGGAAAACTATTGTTTCTATCTATATTTCTCATTCAATGGTGGAGAAAATATTTGTTTATGGTGAGGAATGGATAATGCCACAGAAATAGTATTGTTTTTTCTCTGCAATATTACTATGACCCTGATGTTTTCCAGCAATTGTGGCTGCAGTGCTGTCATTGGCTGTGAGAGGTGCAGTTTGTCACTATGAGACAGTCAGCCAGAGGCTCAGCCGCAGATGCAGCACCCAGTGGTAAATATATTTGAAAGATATGAATGATGTCGTTCATAAATAAACTCTCGACATCACATAGGGCACTGATAATAGCCCTATTGGTCAAGACTCATAGTAGCTTTGTTGTAATATTAGCGCAAACGGACTTCCAGTTCCGACGGAAGTGATGTTTGCACTCGGCAGTGGAACGCATCAGCCAGCTCATTCTGGGCGGGACTGGTGCCGTTTCTACTGACTGCCTAGGGTATTTAACAGGGGCATGGGAGGCATAGTCCTCAGTCCCAATTCCCTGCTGCTGACCAGGGACGTGCAGTCAGGGGAGGCAGTGCCTCCCCTGTCATTCTCCCCTGTCATTAATGATTACAATAATATAAAGAAGATACTTATGACACATATTCTGTGTCCTAAGTATATGCTTTATATTATTGTATAAATTCTACATTTGAAAACAGGTTAAAACATTTTTTAGATGCACCGAGAGCGGTGCCTCCTGTGTATAATGGCAAAGGGACGGAAGTGGGGGGCGGGCAGGGGGCGGGGCCAAGGACAGGGCTGTAAAAGTCCATTAACAAAAACCAGTATAAGCGGCACTAGTGTGAGTGCCTCAGTGACAGGGGCGTGCTTTCAGCCCATATGAAAGCACGACCCTGTCACTGATGCAAATATGATTGGGCAAAAGAATTTGAGCTTCCCATTAGTTCCGCTGACGATCACCGGCCTGCAGCTGTTCTGACTTGGGTCGGGTCCCGCTTCCATTCATCGGGCCAGCCAGACCCTCTGAACTTCTTGTGAGTCCCTGGCCGCCTCTGCTCCCCTGACTATGCGGCCGCACAGAGCGACGGGCACTGCTGAATTCACTCCCCGCCACTCATCACCCCCAGCCCCCCCACTCACCGCCGCTCATCACCTGCAGCCCTCTCGCTCACCGCCGCTCATCACCCGCAGCCCCCCCCACTCTCTGCCGCCGCGCTCATCACCGCCGCTCATCACCCGCAGCCCTCTCGCTCACCGCCGCTCATCACCCACAGCCCCCCACTCTCCGCCGCCGCGCTCATTACCGCCGCTCATCACCCGCAGCCCTCTAGCTCACCGCCGCTCATCACCCGCAGCCCCCCCCACTCTCCGCCGCCGCGCTCATCACCGCCGCTCATCACCCGCAGCCCTCTCGCTCACCGCCGCTCATCACCCGCAGCCCCCCCACTCTCCGTCGCCGCACTCATCACCGCCGCTCATCACCCGCAGCCCCCCGCTCACCGCCGCTGCTTCATCACCAGCAGCCTCACCGCCACTGCCGCTCATCACTGCAGTGCTCAGTGCTCATCATGCCCCCGCTCATCACCCCCAGGACCCGTGCCCACCGCTCATCACCCCCAGCCCCCCCAGTCACTGCCGGCGCCGCTCATCTAGCTGACGTCATCACTCCCAGCCCCCCCTCCTCATCACATCATCACCCCTAGCCCCCCATCCCCGCTCACCGCCACTCATCACAGCTGCTCATCCACCCTAGCTCACCGCTCATCACCCCCAGCCCCCCCCTCATTACAGCAGCTCACCGCTCATCACTCCCTGCCCCCAACACATCATCACTCCCAGCCACCCCCCCCTCATTACAGCAGCTCACCGCTCATCACCCCTAGCCCCCCCAATCATCACAGCAGCTCACCGCTCATCCCCCCCATCCCCCCCAATCATCACAGCAGCTCACCGCTCATCATCCCCAGCCCCCCCAATCATCACAGCAGCTCACCGCTCATCACCCCCAGCCTCCCAATCATCACAGCAGCTCACCGCTCATCATCCCCAGCCCCCCCAATCATCACAGCAGCTCACCGCTCATCATCCCCAGCCCCCCAATCATCACAGCAGCTCACCGCTCATCATCCCCAGCCCCCCAATCATCACAGCAGCTCACCGCTCATCATCCCCAGCCCCCCCAATCATCACAGCAGCTCACCGCTCATCATCCCCAGCCCCCCCAATCATCACAGCAGCTCACCGCTCATCACCCCCGGCCCCCCAATCATCACAGCAGCTCACCGCTCATCACCCCCAGCCCCCCCAATCATCACAGCAGCTCACCGCTCATCACCCCCAGCCCCCCAATCATCACAGCAGCTCACCGCTCATCACCCCCAGCCCCCCAATCATCACAGCAGCTCACCGCTCATCATCCCCAGCCCCCCCAATCATCACAGCAGCTCACCGCTCATCATCCCCAGCCCCCCCAATCATCACAGCAGCTCACCGCTCATCATCCCCAGCCCCCCCAATCATCACAGCAGCTCACCGCTCATCATCCCCAGCCCCCCCAATCATCACAGCAGCTCACCGCTCATCATCCCCAGCCCCCCCAATCATCACAGCAGCTCACCGCTCATCATCCCCAGCCCCCCAATCATCACAGCAGCTCACCGCTCATCACCCCCAGCCCCCCAATCATCACAGCAGCTCACCGCTCATCATCCCCAGCCCCCCCAATCATCACAGCAGCTCACTGCTCATCATCCCCAGCCCCCCAATCATCACAGCAGCTCACCGTTCATCACCCCCAGCCCCACAATCATCACAGCAGCTCACCGCTCATCACCCCCAGCCCCCCAATCATCACAGCAGCTCACCGCTCATCATCCCCAGCCCCCCCAATCATCACAGCAGCTCACCGCTCATCATCCCCAGCCCCCCCAATCATCACAGCAGCTCACCGCTCATCACCCCCAGCCCCCCAATCATCACAGCAGCTCACTGCTCATCATCCCCAGCCCCCCCAATCATCACAGCAGATCACTGCTCATCACCCCCAGCCCCCCAATCATCACAGCAGCTCACCGCTCATCATCCCCAGCCCCCCCAATCATCACAGCAGCTCACTGCTCATCATCCCCAGCCCCCCCAATCATCACAGCAGCTCACCGCTCATCACCCCCAGCCCCCCCAATCATCACAGCAGCTCACTGCTCATCACCCCCAGCCCCCTCAATCATCACAGCAGCTCACCGCTCATCACCCCCAGTCCCCCAACACATCATCACTCCCAGCCACCCCCCCTCATTACAGCAGCTCACCGCTCATCACCCCCAGCCCCCCCAATCATCACAGCAGCTCACTGCTCATCATCCCCAGCCCCCTCAATCATCACAGCAGCTCACCGCTAATCACCCCCAGTCCCCCAACACATCATCACTCCCAGCCACCCCCCCTCATTGCAGCAGCTCACCGCTCATCACCCCCAGCCCCCCCAATCATCACAGCAGTTCACCGCTCATCACCCCCATCCCCCCAATCATCACAGCAGCTCACCGCTCATCATCCCCAGCCCCCCAATCATCACAGCAGCTCACCGCTCATCACCCCCAGCCCCCATCACATCATCACTCCCAGCCTACCCCCCTCATCACAGCAGCTCACCGCTCATCACCCCCAGCCCCCCATCACATCATCACCCCCAGCCCCCCCACATCATCACACCAGCTCACCGCTCATCACTCCCAGCCCCCCGTCGCATCATCACTCCCAGCCTCCCCCCCTCATCACAGCAGCTCACCGCTCATCACTCCCAGCCTCCCCACGCTCACCACCGCTCATCATAGCAGCTCACTACTCATCACCCCCAGCCCGCTCACCGACGCTCATCACAGCTGCTCACTGACCATCACCCCCCCGCTCAGCGCCGCTCATCACCCCCAGCTCACCGCCGCTTACTGCTCACAACCTCCACCACCACCCCGCTCATCACCCCTAGCTCACCGTCGCTCACTGCTAATCACCTGCACCCCCTCCCCCGATTAGCGCCGCTCATCCCCCGACCAGCGCCCGCATGCGCCTCCAGCAGGAACATCAAGGCGGACCCCGGATCAGCGCCTGCACTTGCCTCCAAGCAGGGTCATCCAGTCGGACCCCAGACCAGCGCCCGCATGTGCCTCCAGCAGGGAATTCCAGTCGGACCCCGAACCAGCGCACATACGCGCCCCGGCAGGGACATCCAGTTGGACTCCAAGGGGCTCATTTCGGACCAGTGCGGACAAACACCTCCGGCAACGGAGAGTCCGTAAGTAACACACTATAAAGGTATCCATTTGAAGAAACAACATATATATTGGTGGGTAAAGTAAAACACACACTAGCGTTTCTACCCACTCCATCCTATTTTATTTTATTTGTCTCAATAATCTACTCTATTCTCTCCACTCTGAATCTTCAGTTACTCTTTTTTATACTATTTGTCCATATATGTGAATACCGGTACTAGGATTTTTAATACAACAAACATTCATGTTATATTTATTATGTGTATTTATTTTTTATAAATAAAATTAATCAGTTTATTTTAAAATATACATAATAGGCCCTACACATTAGGCGATGTGCCGCCGAGGTGCCCGACGGCCGATACAGCCAACGGGCGACCCAGCGGGGGCAGTGACGGGGGGAGTGAAGTTTCTTCACTCCCCCCGTCACCCGGCTCCATAGACGTGCAGGCAAATATGGACGATCTCGTCCATATTGGCCTGCATGCACAGCCAACATGTCACCAGCGATGAACGAGCACGGGGCCGCGCATCGTTCATCGCTTGTGACTCCACACTGCACGATATGAACGTTATCTCGTTCATTAATGAACAAGATCGTTCATATCGTGTAGTGATGTCGGCCAGTGTGTAGGGCCCATAAGGCTCTTCTGTGGTGTAATGTGTATAAGTGTCTCTTCTGTGGTGTGACTTGTATAAGCGGCTATTCTGTGGTCTATCGTGTATCAGCAGATCTTCTGTGGTGTACCGCTCCTGATAGGCTGCCGGTCCGCAGCAGATTTGAAATAGTAGTGCTGCAGTCATAAGAGCCGCAGTGCTGCCGCCCTCTGCCTCCTCCTCGCTACACCTCCACGACCCTCAGCCGCCGCCGCCCTCTTTCACTACACCTCTGCCTCTTCCGCACCAATGCTGACCACAGCCTCCACATCCACCGCACCGCAGACCACAGCTTTCTTAGCACCTCCACTGGTAAATAGGTATCCTTACCCTGCTGCCTTTCTCTCTCCCTACTCCCTACTGTATGCCCTTGCTGTCCCTCTCTCTGTCACTCTCACTGTCCCTATGTCCCTGCTGTCACTTTCCCTGTCCCTCTTTCACTCTCCCTGTCCCTGCTGTCACTCTCCCTGAATTTTTTCTCATTCCATGTGGCATAATATGAATTTTGGCTCATATTGGGGGTAATTCCAAGTTGATCGCAGCAGGATTTTTGATAGCAATTGGGCAAAACCATGTGCACTGCAGGGGAGGCAGATATAACATGTGCAGAAAGAGTTAGATTTGGGTGGGTTATTTTATTTCTGTGCAGGGTAAATACTGGCTGCTTTATTTTTACACTGCAAATTAGATTGCAGATTGAACACACCCCAACCAAATCTAACTCTCTCTGCACATGTTATATCTGCCTCCCCTGCAGTGCACATGGTTTTGCGCAATTGCTAACAAAAATCCTGCTGCGATCAACTTGGAATTACCCCCATTGTGTGCTATAATGTGAATTTTGGCTCATTCTGTGTGCTATAATGTGAATTTCGGCTCATACCGTGTGCTATAATGTGAATTTCAGCTCATACTGTGTGCTGTAATGTGAATTTCGGCTCAGTCAGTGTGCTATAATGTGAATTTTGGCTCATTCTGTGTGGTATAATGTGAATTTTGGCTCATTCTGTGTGGTATAATGTGAATTTCGGCTCATAACGTGTGATATAATGTGAATTTCGGCTCATTCTGTGTGCTATAATGTGAATTTTGGCTCATTCTGTGTGCTGTAATGTGAATTTCCGCACATACTGTGTGGTATAATGTGAAATGGGCACCAGTACTAGACAGTATAAAGGGTCCTACTATTGTGGTGTATAAGGAGTATATGGTGTGGTAAACTACACTGAAGGATACGCCCTCTTGTGAGTGACCATGCCCCCTTATCCAGGGCGTACGTGCCTTCGGTGTGCACATAATTGCAACCTTCACTTTTCCATATCCCCACTTCAACCACTGTGAGGGATGGTATTAGAATCGTGGCGCTTGAGATGACGATGGTTAGAATACCGAAAACTGTTAGGTTATTACCCTAACCATCCCTGCCTGCAGCTTGTTCCTAAACTGTGCTAGGTAGAGCGCACTCCTAAACTGGTACTGCTGGCCAGGGATGACTCTGCTTGTCTCCAGCCTCCACCACAAGCAGAGCTCGCTGACTACTTTTAGCAGCCGTGCAAATGCATTGTCGCCGCCCACTGGGGAGTGTATTTTAGCTTTGCAGAAGTGCGAACGCCAGAGTGCCTGCAAAATCATTTTGTGCAAAACAAGACCAGCCCTGAAGTTACTCTTCGTGTGCATTGATTCTAACAATGGAGGGACGGGTTTTGACGTCACATACCCGCCCAGCGAACACCCGGCCATGCCTATGTTTTTTCTGCCACGCCTGCGTTTTTCCGAGCACTCCCTGAAAATGGTCAGTTGACACCCACAAACACCCACTTTCTGTCAATCTCCTTGCGGCCGGCTGTGCAATTGGAATTGTCGCTAGAACCAGTGCAAAACCACAATGGACTTTGTACCCGTACGATGCACCTGCACATTGCGATGCATATGCATGCGCATAAATGCCGATTTTTAGCCTGATCGCTGTGCTGCGAACAACGGCAGCTAGCGATCAACTCGGAATGACCCCCATAGTACTATGGATTGTATGAGGAAGGGGGCTCCAAATCGGTGTGTTGCTTAGGGCTCCGTGAGGTCTAAACTCGCATCTGGCAGTGGCCATAGCGACAGCTTTAGTGGGCATGCCTCACCAGCCACTGACCTCACTGCACGCCACTGCTGCTGACTGCTGTTATCTTTGACACATATGACTACGTTGCTGCACCTTGAAAAAGGTCCTGGTTTGGACTGAAACGTCGGTAAACTTGTAACTATTTGGAACTATGAGATGATTTTTTTTCTTCATTTTTTTCTTTAATAAATTATCTCTGTGTATTATTATCATAGAAGTCTGGAGAGTGCTATCATTTTCACTATTGTGAAAAACACTGCACTGTACTACGGGTCCTTCCCCTATGTAGGTTGGACTCTGATTTGGCACCCCAGTGGTTATCTAGGTTGTGCTCCGGTGCCTCCAGTAAGCATAGAGTATATAAGAGGCAAAGAAGGCTGCGGCACTCAGAGACTTAAATCATTGAAGCAGTGTATTAGAAATAACACATGGTGTCCAACGTTTCGGGGTCGACACACCCCTTTGTCAAGGAAAAACAACAGTGAAAACAGTGAGATGACACTTACCTATATACCCCGTAGAAGCCCGCCAAGTGGAAAAGCGCCTCTCGGAGTTCCGTTCCCTGAGCTCGGTTCCGGCGCGCACCACGCGCGTCATCGATGACGTGGGGCCGGGTTGCCAAGGTGACACTGACGCCCGGCTCCCCTGACATCTCGCGCTGGAAAAACAAAGCGTGTAAAAACTACAGTGCCCGAAATAGAAAAGCCCGGAGATAAGGGTGATTGCATGCAGTGCGCAGGATGCCTACTGCAGCAGTTTGCATCCACATTGGTGGATGGAGCGAGACATGATGTCCCAGATGTGCTCAATTGGATTCAGGTCTGGGGAACGGGCGGGCCAGTCCATAGCATCAATGCCTTCGTCTTGCAGGAACTGCTGACACACTCCAGCCACATGAGGTCTAGCATTGTCTTGCATTAGGAGGAACCCAGGGCCAACCGCACCAGGATATGGTCTCACAAGGGGTCTGAGGATCTCATCTCGGTACCTAATGGCAGTCAGGCTACCTCTGGCGAGCACATGGAGGGCTGTGCGGCCCAACAAAGAAATGCCACCCCACACCATTACTGACCCACTGCCAAACCGGTCATGCTGGAGGATGTTGCAGGCAGCAGAACGTTCTCCTTGGCGTCTCCAGACTCTGTTACGTCTGTCACATGTGCTCAGTGAGAACCTGCTTTCATCTGTGAAGAGCACAGGGCGCCAGTGGCGAATTTGCCAATCTTGGTGTTCTCTGGCAAATGCCAAACGTCCTGCACAGTGTTGGGCTGTAAGCACAACCCCCACCTGTGGACGTCGGGCCCTCATACCACCTTCATGGAGTCTGTTTCTGATCGTTTGAGTAGACACATGCACATTTGTGGCTTGCTGGAGGTCATTTTGCAGGGCTCTGGCAGTGCTCCTCCTGTTCCTCCTTGCACAAAGGCGGAGGTAGCGGTCCTGCTGCTGGGTTGTTGCCCTCCTACGGCCTCCTTCACGTCTCCTGATGTACTGGCCTGTCTCCTGGTAGCGCCTCCATGCTCTGGACACTACGCTGACAGACACAGCAAACCTTCTTACCACAGCTCGCATTTATGTGCCATCCTGGATGAGCTGCACTACCTGATCCACTTGTGTGGGTTGTAGGGAGGTCATACAGGCACGTGGAGGCCACACACACTACTGAGCCTCATTTTGACTTGTTTTAAGGACATTACATCAAAGTTGGATCAGCCTGTAGTGTGTTTTTCCACTTTAATTTTGAGGGTGACTCCAAATCCAGACCTCCATGGGTTAATAAATTTGATTTCCATTGATAATTTTTGTGTGATTTTGTTGTCAGCACATTCAACTATGTAAAGAACAAAGTATTTAATAAGAATATTTCATTAATTCAGATCTATGATTTGTTATTTTAGTGTTCCCTTTATTTTTTTGAGCAGTGTATTATGCTCCTTAAAGAAGAAAAAGGTTTTTCTTATATATAAATATATTTACTCTATACATATAAGCCATAAAAAATATTCCCTCATACCAATATTTCTAGTAAACAACAAGTGCCTTATAAAATAGGGCCATTATACCTTAATTAATCAGTTATTGATTTTACATTAGTAGATTATTTGTAAACAATTCGGAAAATACAGATATTTATGTCAGTTATTCCATACAAAGTAAGTGCTAAATCACATTATTAACATATATTTCTAATAAGCAACAAGTGCCTCATAAAATAGGACCATTATATCTTATTTAATCAGCTATTAATTTTGCAATAGTAGATTATTTGTTAACAATTCAGAAAATACAGATATTTATATCAATTATTTCATGCAAAGTAAGTGCTAAATCACATTATTAACATATGAAATAGAACTTTTAACCATAGTCAAGATGGACAAACCAAGCAATAATACTCACAAACTCCAAAGAGGTGCATGGATCAACAGGCTAGATAATGGCTTAATGCCCAGTTGACTATTTATACTTCATGGGTATGATGTCATTTCCTCCATGCATCCAAACAAGAATTGGTGAACTCTATGGCCCTCATTCCGAGTTGTTCGCTCGGTATTTTTCATCGCATCGCAGTGAAAATCCGCTTAGTACGCATGCGCAATGTTCGCACTGCGACTGCGCCAAGTAACTTTACTATGAAGAAAGTATTTTTACTCACGGCTTTTTCTTCGCTCCGGCGATCGTAATGTGATTGACAGGAAATGGGTGTTACTGGGCGGAAACACGGCGTTTCAGGGGCGTGTGGCTGAAAACGCTACCGTTTCCGGAAAAAACGCAGGAGTGGCCGGAGAAACGGTGGGAGTGCATGGGCGAACGCTGGGTGTGTTTGTGACGTCAACCAGGAACGACAAGCACTGAAATGATCGCACAGGCAGAGTAAGTCTGGAGCTACTCTGAAACTGCTAAGTAGTTAGTAATCGCATTATTGCGAATACATCGGTCGCAATTTTAAGAAGCTAAGATTCACTCCCAGTAGGCGGCGGCTTAGCGTGTGTAACTCTGCTAAATTCGCCTTGCGACCGATCAACTCGGAATGAGGGCCTATGTTTGGGATTCTGGGGGACATGTACTAAGTAGTGATAAAAGTGGAGAAGTGAGCCAGTGGAGAAATTGCCCATGGCAACCAATCAGCATTGATGTAACATTTCTAATTTGCATACTATACAATTGTATGGAGCAGATGATTTGTTGCCATGGGAAATTTCTCCACTGGCTCACTTCTCCACTGTTATCACTACTTAGTACATGTCCCCCTAAGCATTATATCTAATATCTCTTCTGGAATAACTCTCCTAATGTAGCTATGGATTTATATAATAAAACGGGTTCTCAACTGAAGTTTTTAAATGGTTTATGTGATTAACAGGGTAATTACCCAGAATCCATCTCAGGTATCCTGACTCTATTCAGTTATCAAAGACCCTTGGTACATTCAACATCAGAATTGGCCTACATCCACAGTTCTGAAGTGAATATCAGTATTGCATATACTAGCGCACTTGGATAATTTCTTGTCTTTATATATATAAGTATTCAAGATATAAGAAAGTATTCAAGTTTTTACTAAAAAATATCATGTCACAAACATTTAAGTAAAAGGTAATCAGCTTCAGTATTACGCTGACAATCCAGATAGTCCAGCGTCCATGGTTTGGTCCATTGTCTGTGTGTGCCGGAGATTCTTCCAGCGGCACCTGGTATCTTGCAGTGACAGTGGCTTGCCGGTGTTGGCTTCCCGGAGGCTATACCCAGCGTAACACTGAAGCCAGTGGCGGAACTAGGGAGCGGTGGGCCCAGGTGCGACAAAATTCTTTGCCCCCCCCCCCTTCATCCCATCCAAGTCCACCCCCTCACCCCTGGAGAGGATCTGGTGAGGGGGACCTGCTCAGGGCCAGAGAAATGGATACCTCGCAACAGTGCCGTAACTAGACATTTTAGCACTGTGTGCAAGAAACGGCATCAGAGCCCCACCCTTGCATGCAAAACAGGGGCAGTGTGCGCCGTAGATGCGCGCAAAAATACATAGTGGCGTGGCTTCGTGGGGAAGGGGTGTGGCCACAAAATAATACCAGTTCATAAAACGGTGCACAGTAGTCTCCATTATTCAAATTACGCCGCACAGTAGCACCGCTACACCAGGTAGAGACCCTTTTACACCTTACGGCGGACAGATTCCTCTTTTTACACATTACAGCAGACAACGTCTCCTTTTTACACATTACGGCAGACAGCGTCCCCTTTTTACACATAACGGCAGACAGCGTGCCGTTTTTACACATAGCGGCAGACAGCGTGCACTTTTTACACATAACGGCAGACAGCGTCCCCTTTTTACACATAACGGCAGACAGCGTGCCCTTGTTACACATAGCGGTAGACAGCGTACACTTTTTACACATAACGGCAGACAGCGTGCCCTTGTTAAACATAGCGGCAGACAGCGTACACTTTTTACACATAACGGCAGACAGCGTGCCCTTTTTATACATAACGGCAGACAGAGTGCCCTTTCTACACATAACGGCAGACAGCGTCCCATTTTTACACATTACGGCAGACAGCGTGCCCTTGTTACACATTACGGCAGACAGCGTCCCCCTTTTACACATTACGGCAGGTAGATTCCCCCTTTTTACACATTGCGGCAGACAGCGTCCCCTTTTGACACATCACGGCAGACAGATTCCCCCTTTTTACACATCACGTCAGGCAGATTCCCCCTTTTTACACATTGCGGCAAAGATTCCCCCTTTTTACACATCACGTCAGGCAGTTTCCCCCTTTTTACACATTGCGGCAGACAGATTCCCCCTTTTTACACATTGCGGCAGGAAGATTCCCCCTTTTTACACATCACGTCAGGCAGATACCCCCTTTTTACACATTGCGGCAAAGATTCCCCCTTTTTACACATTATGGCAGGAAGATTCCCCCTTTTTACACATTACGGCATGCAGATTCCCCCTTTTTACACATTGCAGCAGGCAGATTCCCCCTTTTTACACATTACGTCAGGCAGATTCCCCCTTTTTACACATTACGTCAGGCAGATTCCCCCTTTTTACACATTGCGGCAAAGATTCCCCCTTTTTACACATCACGTCAGGCAGTTTCCCCCTTTTTACACATTGCGGCAGACAGATTCCCCCTTTTTACACATTGCGGCAGGAAGATTCCCCCTTTTTACACATCACGTCAGGCAGATACCCCCTTTTTACACATTGCGGCAAAGATTCCCCTTTTTACACATTATGGCAGGCAGATTCCCCCTTTTTACACATTGCGGCAGGCAGATTCCCCCTTTTTACACATAGCGGCAGACAGTCCCCCTTTTTGCACATGGAAAGAAAGAAAGAAAGAAAGAAAGAAAGAAAGAAAGAAAGAAAGAAAGAAAGAAAGAAAGAAAGAAAGAATTATACTTACCCTCTCCGCTGGCTCAAGCTCCTCGGTGCAGCTTCTGGCAGATCACGATTCCCGGGCAGGAGAGAAGGAGGAGGAGGGAGGTGGAGGAGAGAGCCGCAGCAGCGCTGTGTTATTGGTGGAGGCGCTGCTGCTGTTGTCCCTCTGCTTCACTATAGGCTGTTCTCGGAAGACAGCCTATAGTGAAGCAGAGGGACAGCAACAGCAGCGCCTCTACCAGTAGCAAAGCGCTGCTGCGGCTCCCTCCTCCACCTCCCTCCTCCTCCTTCTCCCCTGTAAAGCTGCGCTCCTCTCCTCTCTGTCCGGGTGGCTGTGTGCTGCAGGCAGCGGTTGCCCGCAGCACACAGCAGCATGTAATGAGTCAGTTTGACTCATTACATGCTTTGGGCCCCTGGACAGTGGAGGGCCCCAGTGCAACGCACTGGTTGCACTGGCGGTAATTCCGCCTCTGACTGAAGCTGATTATTACCTTTTACTTAAATGTATGTGAGTGGATATTTTTTAGTAAAAACTTGAATACTTTATATTAGTGATGTGCACCGGAAATATTTCGGGTTTTGTGTTCTGGTTTTGGGTTCGGTTCCGCGGCCGTGTTTTGGGTTCGAACGCGTTTTGGCAAAACCTCACCGAATTTTTTTTGTCGGATTCGGTTGTGTTTTGGATTCGGGTGTTTTTTTCAAAAAACCCTAAAAAACAGCTTAAATCATAGAATTTGGGGGTCATTTTGATCCCATAGTATTATTAACCTCAATAACCATAATTTACACTCATTTCCAGTCTATTCTGAACACCTCAAACCTCACAATATTATTTTTAGTCCTAAAATTTGCACCGAGGTCGCTGGATGGCTAAGCTAAGCGACGCTAGTGGCCGACACAAACACCTGGCCCATCTAGGAGTGGCACTGCAGTGTCACGCAGGATGGCCCTTCAAAAAAATACTCCCCAAACAGCACATGACGCAAAGAAAAAAAGAGGCGCAATGAGGTAGCTGTGTGACTAAGCTAAGCGATCCAAGTGGCCGACACAAACACCTGGCCCATCTAGGAGTGGCACTGCAGTGTCACGCAGGATGGCCCTTCAAAAAAATACTCCCCAAACAGCACATGACGCAAAGAAAAAAAGAGGCACAATGAGGTAGCTGTGTGACTAAGCTAAGCGACCCTAGTGGCCGACACAAACACCTGGCCCATCTAGGAGTGGCACTGCAGTGTCAGGCAGGATGGCCCTTCAAAAAAATACTCCCCAAACAGCACATGACGCAAAGAAAAAAAGAGGCACAATGAGGTAGCTGTGTGACTAAGCTAAGCGACCCAAGTGGCCGACACAAACACCTGGCCCATCTAGGAGTGGCACTGCAGTGTCACGCAGGATGGCCCTTCAAAAAAATACTCCCCAAACAGCACATGACGCAAAGAAAAAAAGAGGCGCACTTGCAGGGGGCGTGCAAATGGTGGAAGGCGCTAGCTCTTCCCGTCCAGTGTTGGGAAGGTCAGGCATCGCAAACGACACAATTGGACTCTCCTTGGGGATTTGTGATTTCGAAGAATGCACAGTTCTTTGCTGTGCTTTTGCCAGCTTAAGTATTTTCTCTTTTCTAGCGAGAGGATGAGTGCTTCCATCCTCATGTGAAGCTGAACCACTAGCCATGAACATAGGCCAGGGCCTCAGCCGTTCCTTGCCACTCCGTGTCGTAAATGGCATATTGGCAAGTTTACGCTTCTCCTCAGACGCTTTTAATTTTGATTTTTGGGTCATTTTACTGATCTTTTGTGTTTTGGATTTTACATGCTCTTTACTATGACATTGGGCATCGGCCTTGGCAGACGACGTTGATGGCATTTCATGACTAGTGTCAGCAGCTTCAGCACGAGGTGGAAGTGGATCTTGATCTTTCCCTATTTTTTAACCTCCACATTTTTGTTCTCCATATTTTAATGCGCACAACTAAAAGCCACCACAGGTATACAATGTAGATGATGGATAGTATAGTATTATATTACTTATGGACGACGAGTGCACTGACGACACGGCACAGAAGTGCCGTGGCCTACCGTACTGCTTATATATATATATATATATATATATAATATACTGTATAATATAATAACGGACCTGGTGGACACTGTCAGCAGACTGCTAAACTAGTATGAAGAAAAAAAAAGCCACCACAGGTATACAATGTAGATGGATGGATAGTATAGTATTATATTACTTATGGACGACGAGTGCACTGACGACACAGAGGTAGGTACAGCCGTGGCCTACCGTACTGCGTACATATATATAATATACTGTATAATATAATAACGGACCTGGCGGACACTGTCAGCAGACTGCTAAACTAGTATGAAGAAAAAAAAAGATACCACAGGTATACAATGTAGATGGATGGATAGTATAGTATTATATTACTTATGGACGACGAGTGCACTGACGACACAGAGGTAGGTACAGCCGTGGCCTACCGTACTGCTTATATATATAATATACTGTATAACGGACCTGGTGGACACTGTCAGCAGACTGCTAAACTAGTATGAAGAAAAAAAAAAGCCACCACAGGTATACAATGTAGATGGATGGATAGTATAGTATTATATTACTTATGGACGACGAGTGCACTGACGACACAGAGGTAGGTACAGCCGTGGCCTACCATACTGCTTATATACATAATATACTGTATAACGGACCTGGTGGACACTGTCAGCAGACTGCTAAACTAGTATGAAGGGAAAAAAAGCCACCACAGGTATACAATGTAGATGGATGGATAGGATAGTATTATATTACTTATGGATGACGAGTGCACTGACGACACAGAGGTAGGTACAGCCGTGGCCTACCGTACTGCTTATATATATATAATATACTGTATAATATAATAACGGACCTGGTGGACACTGTCAGCAGACTGCTAAACTAGTATGAAGAAAAAAAAAGCCACCACAGGTATACAATGTAGATGGATGGATAGTATAGTATTATATTACTTATGGACGACGAGTGCACTGACGACACAGAGGTAGGTACAGCCGTGGCCTACCGTACTGCTTATATATATAATATACTGTATAATGGACCTGGTGGACACTGTCAGCAGACTGCTAAACTAGTATGAAGAAAAAAAAAGCCACCACGGGTATACAATGTAGATGGATGGATAGTATAGTATTATATTACTTATGGACGACGAGTGCACTGACGACACAGAGGTAGGTACAGCCGTGGCCTACCGTACTGCTTATATATATATAATATACTGTATAATATAATAACGGACCTGGTGGACACTGTCAGCAGACTGCTAAACTAGTATGAAGAAAAAAAAAGCCACCACAGGTATACAATGTAGATGGATGGATAGTATAGTATTATATTACTTATGGACAACGAGTGCACTGACGACACCGAGGTAGGTACAACCGTGGCCTACCGTACTGCTAGATATATATAAAATAAATACAATATACTGTATAATAAATAATAACGGACCTGGTGGACACTGTCAGCAGACTGCTAAACTAGTATGAAGAAAAAAAAAGCCACCACAGACAGGAGTGTTTTTCAGGCAGACAAACGTATACTGGACTGGTGGTCACTGTCAGCAAAACTGTGCACTGTACTCCTGCTATAACTGCTCCCCAGTCCCCACAATTAGGCAGTGTGAGCAGTGCACTCAGCACAGATATATCATGCAGCAGTGCAGCACACTGAGTGAGCACAGATATGGTGGAGCGTTTTTTTCAGGCAGAGAAACAAACAAAGGATTAAACTCACTGGTGGTATAATCAAAACCCTGCACTGCACTCCCTAACAGCTGCTCCCCGTCCCCAATCCTCCCCACAATTATAAGTAAGTCACTCAGTCTTTATACTCAGTCTTTTTCTACTATAACGGAGAGGACGCCAGCCACGTCCTCTCCCTATCAATCTCAATGCACGTGTGAAAATGGCGGCGACGCGCGGCTCCTTATATAGAATCCAAATCTCGCGAGAATCCGACAGCGGGATTATGACATTCGGACGCGCTCGGGTTAACCGAGCAAGGCGGGAGGATCCGAGTCGCTCGGACCCGTGAAAAAAAAGGTGAAGTTCGGGCGGGTTCGGATCCCGAGGATCCGAACCCGCTCATCACTACTTTATACTCATACTTACACACTCCATTCTTTCTGTTTTTACATGTGCCCGAGGAGCTACTGATTTGGCTCCTAAAGAAGGAAGCTGCATGCTACATGGTTGGGACTAACCAGCACTACTAACCCCAAAAAGGAACTGAAGATATATAGAGCACAGTGGCGTGCGGTGAGGTCAGTGGCTGGTGAGGCACTGTAGCCACAATGTTCACCGTGTCCCGCTGATACCCGCTACCAACCCCAAGACGATGAATGCTACCGCTGTTGTCCCTGTGTGCGCCAAAGGTACACGTGCTCCCGGAAAAGTGAGTGTGGTCTTGAAATGAGGGTGTAGACTCACAACAAGGGGCGTGGTCATATGTGTAGGAGAGGGTGAGGCCTTGGAAAGGAAAAAGGTGATAGGGGAGATCTGGTGATGGGGAGACAGTGAAGCAGGTGAGATGCAGTAGGTGACAGGGAGAGAGTGTTGGAGAGAGGCAGTGGGTGACAGAGAGAGGGTGACAGGTAAAGGGTGATGGAGAGAGGCAGTGGGTGATAGGGAGAGGATGACAGCAGTGGGTGACAGGAAGAGGGTAATACCAGGGAGACGGTGACAGCAGTGGGTGACATCAGGGAGAGGGTGGTACTAAGGAGAGGGTGATGGAGAGAGGCAGTGGGTGATGGAGAAATGCCAGGGAGATGCTGGCGGTGATGTCATGGAGAGGATGTCAGGGAGAGGGTGACGCGAGTGGGTGATAGCAGTGGGTCACAGGGAGAGGTTAACATCATGGTGAGGATGACAGCAGTGACAGGGAGAGGGTGACAGCAGTGGTTGAAAGAGAGAAGGTAACAGCAATGGTTGACAGGGAGGTGACAGTAGTGTGTAATGCTAGGGAGAGGGTGATGCCAGGAAGAAGGTGAGAGGGAGAAGGTGACAGCAGTCGGTGCCAGATGTAGGTGACAGGGAGATGGTGACACCAAAGAGAGGGTGACAGGAAGAGGGTGACACCAGGGAAATGGTGACAGCAGTAGGTGACAGGGAGAAGGTGATAGGGAGCGGGTGACAGGGAGAGGGTTATGCCAGGGAGCGGGTGACAGGGAGAGAGTGACAGGGAGCGGGTGACAGGGTTAAAGTGATGCCAGGGAGTGGGTGACAGGGAGCTTGTGACAGGGAGCGGGTGACAGGGAGAGGGTGATGCCAGGGAGCGGGTGACAGGGAGAGGGTGACGCCAGGGAAATGGTGACAGCAGTAGGTGACAGGGAGAAGGTGATAGGGAGAGGGTGACAGGGAGCTTGTGACAGGGAGCGGGTGACAGGGAGCGGGTGACAGGGAGAGGGTTATGCCAGGGAGCGGGTGACAGGGAGAGAGTGACATGGAACAGGTGACAGGGAGAGAGTGACAGGGAGCGGGTGACAAGGAGCTTGTGACAGGGAGCTTGTGACAGGGAGCGGGTGACAGGGAGAAAGTGACAGGGAGCGGGTGACAGGGTGAGAGTGATGCCAGGGAGTTTGTGACAGGGAGCGGGTGACAGGGAGCGGGTGACAGGGAGAGGGTGATGCCAGGGAGCGGGTGACAGGGAGAGGGTGACAGGGAGAGGGTGACGCCAGGGAAATGGTGACAGCAGTAGGTGACAGGGAGAAGGTGATAGGGAGAGGGTGACAGGGAGCGGGTGACAGGGAGCGGGTGATGCCAGGGAGTGGGTGACAGGGAGCTTGTGACAGGGAGCTTGTGACAAGGAGCGGGTGACAGGGAGAGGGTGATGCTAGGGAGCGGGTGACAGGGAGAAGGTGACAGGGAGCGGGTGACAGGGAGCTTGTGACAGGGAGCGGGTGACAGGGAGAGGGTGACAGGGAGAGGGTGACACTAGGGAAATGGTGACAGCAGTAGGTGACCGGGAGAAGGTGATAGGGAGAGGGTGACAGGGAGCGGGTGACAGGGAGCGGGTGATGCCAGGGAGTGGGTGACAGGGAGCTTGTGACAGGGAGCTTGTGACAAGGAGCGGGTGACAGGGAGAGGGTGATGCTAGGGAGCGGGTGACAGGGAGAAGGTGACAGGGAGCGGGTGACAGGGAGCTTGTGACAGGGAGCGGGTGACAGGGAGAGGGTGACAGGGAGAGGGTGACACTAGGGAAATGGTGACAGCAGTAGGTGACCGGGAGAAGGTGACAGGGAGCGGGTGACAGGGAGCGGGTGACAGGGAGCTTGTGACAGGGAGCGGGTGACAGGGAGAGGGTGACAGGGTGAGGGTGATGCCATGGAGCGGGAGACAGGGAGAGGGTGATGCCAGGGAGCGGGTGACAGGGAGAGGGTGACGCCAGGGAAATGGTGACAGCAGTAGGTGACAGGGAGAAGGTGATAGGGAGAGGGTGACAGGGAGCTTGTGACAGGGAGCTTGTGACAGGGAGCGGGTGACAGGGAGAGGGTGACAGGGAGTGGGTGACAGGGAGAGGGTGACAGGGTGAGGGTGATGCCAGGGAGCGGGTGACAGGGAGAGGGTGACAGGGAGAGGGTTATGCCAGGGAGCGGGTAACAGGGTGTGGGTGATGCCAGGGAGCTTGTGACAGGGAGCTTGTGACAGGGAGCGGGTGACAGGGAGAGAGTGACAGGGAGAGAGTGACAGGAAGAGGGTGACAGGGAGAGGGTGACAGGGAAAGGGTGATGCTAGGGAGTGGGTGACAGGAAGCGGGTGACAGGGAGAGGCTGACAGGGTGAAGGTGACAGGAAGCGGATGACAGTGAGAGGGTGACAGGGTGAGGGTGATGCCAGGGAGCGGGACAGGGAGGGGGTGATAGGAGGGAGAGTCCACTCTGCTGGAGGTATAGCATACAACAGTACAGCCCTGAGCCTTGAGTCCCTGATACAGCAGGGGAGAGCTCAGCACATTGCAGACTGAAGTACTCCCCCCCCCCCCCCCCCCCCCCCTTCCTACTGCCCCCGCCGGTTACTGAGGAATTAGCAAACCTGTTGGATGTGGTGGGGCTCCTCATCCTCTCCTGCACTTTCTAGCCCAGCTTGCCATGTTTAGGGCTGCGCAGGCTGGTCAGTGCACCAGCTGGATGCCTGAGCCGACAAAGGGGCGTGGCCACGGGTCCGTGATTAGGCCACGCCCCCGAACTGTTTCCTGACAGCTGCTCCATCCAATATCTGGCTTGTCCTGCGGTCCGATGCTCACAGCCGCCCCCCCCCCCCTCCCCCCCGAATTTGCCCAATCACGTCAGTGTTAGTGACAGGGGTGTGCTTTCATATGAGCATGAAAGCACACCCCTGTCAAAGCGGCACTTCTAGTGAGTGCCGCTTCTGCTGCTTTTTTGAATGGGCTTTCACTGCCCGGTGCTTGGCTCCGCCCCCCGCTTCCGGCTCTTACACAGAGACAGCGGGAGGCACCGAGAGCGGTGCCTCTAAAGCACATTTAGGACTGTTTTCTAAAGGTAAAAATTATTAAAATAACATCAATGCTAAAGGAGATACTTATGACACAGAGTATGTGTCATAAGTATCTTTTTTGTATTATTTTAATCGTTAATTACAGGGGAGGCACTGCCTCCCCTGCCTCCCCTGACAGCACGTCCCTGATAGAGCGATTCTCCGTGATGCACGGGACAGCTACACAAATTCAAATGACATGCGTTTCCAAAATACCAAGATGTTGTGGGCCTTATGTTATAGGTTAAGGCATTGCTACTAAGCAATTAAGTTTTCATATCACAACAATTTCTTAACAGACTAGTATAAAAGGAAAAAAAGAAAATTGTGTGATGCATGGGACTTTATGTTCACTATCTGGAGAATCACCCTATATATATTTGTATTATAATTTTAATTTTAGTACCTTAGCCCCCCGAATGCCTTAATCCAGCTCTGATTAAAGTTACAGATGTGCACCGTAAATTTTTCGGGTTTTGTGTTTTGGTTTTGGATTCGGATCCGCGGCCGTGTTTTGGAATCGGACGCGTTTTGGCAAAACCTCCCTGAAATTTTTTTGTTGGATTCGGGTGTGTTTTAAAACCCCACAAAAACAGCTTAAATCATAGAATTTGGGGGTAATTTTGATCCTATAGTATTATTAACCTCAATAACCACAATTTCCACTCATTTCCAGTCTATTCTGAACGCCTCACACCTCACAATACTATTTTTAGTCCTAAAATTTGCACCGAGGTCACTGGATGACTAAGCAAAGCGACCCAAGAGGGCGGCACAAACACCTGGCCCATCTAGGAGGGGCACTGCAGTGTCAGACAGGATGGCACTTAAAAAAATAGTCCCCAAACAGCACATGATGCAAAGAAAAGAGAAAAAGAGGTGCACTGTGGTCGCTGGATGGCTAAGCTAATCGACACAAACACCTTAATATCACAGGAATTATTCGTTCTAATCAATGGTATTATTGGTCCAAATCACTGGAAGAAAATGACAAAATCACTGGAATTATTTGTTCTAATCAATGGTATTATTGGTCCAAATCAGTGGAAGAAAATGACAAAATCACTGGAATTATTCAGCCTAATCAATGGTATTATTGGTCCAAATCACTGGAAGAAAATGACAAAATCACTGGAATTATTTGTTCTAATCAATGGTATTATTGGTCCAAATCACTGGAAGAAAATGAAAAAATCACTGGAATTATTCGTTCTAATCAATGGTATTATTGGTCCAAATCACTGGAAAAAAATGACAAAATCACTGGAATTATTAGTTCTAATAAATGGTATTATTGGTCCAAATCACTGGAAGAAAATGACAAAATCACTGGAATTATTCGTAAACATTTGTAGAAAGTCGCTGCTTTCTGATTACAGAAATGCTCAGATATTCCTGTGAATCCACAATCCCTTCCCAGAGGAAAAAGAAATTGAGAAACCGTTGTTTGAGAACGTTTGTTCTCTTTCCCTAACAAAGGAACAAACCACTTTCCAAGAAGACTGACGTTTTTGGGATTATGGAGACATAATGTTTTTGAATATAAATCCTAAAGCAGGTGGTGTATTAGAGCAAAAGAGTGCTAGAGACCAGCCATGCAGTTTCTGAAATATTATGACAGAATGTTACTGTATTTCATAAGCACTCATTCCTAACTCTGCTAAGTACTGTTTGGTATACTGTATCTGACTTCCATGAGGTAGTTGTCCATTATTTCAGCTTCCATTGACCTTTTTGAAAGCGGTAGAAGTTATCGATTCTTTTTTTCCCCTATTTTTAATTTTCTCCTGCATAACCCAGTAAAATGTTGCAATGTTAAGTATTGACTTGTGCCTTCTGGGGGTCCACTTCTTCACCAAACCCAGCCAAATCTCATCTTAACCCTCTGTTCCACGTTCTCTATGTACCCCATCTGTGTCACCCATGTCTGTCTACCCCTCCCCTTTAGATTGTAAGCTCTCACGAACAGGGCCCTCTTCGCTCATGTGCTTATCCCTTGTCTTACTTTAATAATCTTCAACTGTACCACATCTAGCAGTCTTCTGCCACCTGATACTTATTCCAGTGTCATCTGCTGATGTAACTATGTGTATTTACCCTGTACTTGTCCTATACTGTCATCAACTGTAAGTTGCTGTTTTCCTGTTTGTTTATTTATGTACTCTGTAATTGGGCGCTGCAGAACCCTTGTGGTGCCATATAAATAAAGGATAATAATAATAATAATAATAATAATAATATAGGGTGTATAATCCCCAGGTGTATCTCACACATCACACAGTACAGTATATAGGGTGTATAATCCCCAGGTGTATCTCACACATCGCTCAGTACAGATTACAGGATGTATAATCACCAGGGGTATAACACACGTCGCACAGTACAGTATACATACTGGTCACAACAATGCAGCAGATATTGAGCACTGATCAGGATACTAGAAGTGACACAGAGCTGCAAGATACAGCAATGGCCTACTGTACTGTACTATATATGTATACTGCTGGTCACCAAAATGCTGCACTGTCCTACTATATACTGCTCACAAAAATGCAGCACAGATGTGGAATGGATACTTGCAGTGACACAGAGCTGCAAGATACAGCAATGGCCTACCGTACACAACTATATACTGTTGGGTCACCAAAATGCTGCACTGTAATACTATATATACTGCTCACAAAAATGCTGCACAGATATGGAATGGATACTTGCAGTGACACAGAGCTGCAAGATACAGCAATGGCCTACTGTACACAACTATATACTGTTGGGTCACCAAAATGCTGCACTGTAATACTATATATACTGCTCACAAAAATGCAGCACAGATATGGAATGGATACTTGCAGTGACACTGAGCTGCAAGATACTACAGCAATGGCCTAATGTACTGTATAACTATATACTGTTGGTCACCAAAATGCTGCACTGTAATACTATATACACTGCTCACAAAATGCAGCACAGATATGGAATGGATACTTGTAGTGACACTGAGCTGCAAGATACAGCAATGGCCTAATCATGTACTGTACAACTATATGCTGTTGGTCACCAAAATGAAGCACACTGAGCACAGATATTTGCAGCACACTGAGCACAGATATTTGCAGCACACTGAGCACAGGTATTTGCAGCACACTGAGCACAGATTACAGAGCTTTTCAGGGACAGAACGCAGCCACGTCCTCTCCGTTCAATCTCCAATGCACGAGTGAAAATGGCGGGGATGCGCCGCTCTTTATATAGAATACAAATCTTGCGAGCATCCGACAGCAAGATGATGACGTTCGGGCGCGTTCGGTTTAACCGAGCAAGGCGGGAAGATCCAAGGCTTCCTCGGACCCGTGTAAAATAGGTGAAGTTCGGGGGGGTTCGGATCTCGAGGAACCGAACCCACTCATCTCTAATTACAGTATATGTAGTGCAACAATAATTTTGCCCTTTTAAATGCAGCGGCTAAAACTGTCAAAAACATGGTTGCTTTGAAAAGCACCACATAGCAAATGTGCACCATGGACATTACACAAGCAGGGGACGGGATGCGGTTATGTGATCGGTGATCCGGTCACATAACCAACGCCAGGATCCCAAACGATGAATAACCCGCCGGTCAGCATGCTAACCAACAGGGACTATTCCCATAGAGTCGGAATAGAACCTTTGGCTAGCGCAGCAAGACACTGAGCCCGCTGCGTGGCGAGCACAGCTAGCCTGCAAGGGACCTCATTCCGTTCACTCCCCCGAAGGCCATCTAAAAGCCGGGATCCCGGCATCGGTTACACCGGTCACCCGAACCCAACCCCAGAGGATTATTTCATTGTGGTGAATACTAGTAATATACAGTATATGTAATATTATCCAACACAGACAACATTTTTGTTCACTCACTGTTTGCTATAATACACAATTACAAGTGGGCTAACAGTGCATGACTTCAGCTTGTAGGAAGAATCTGTGTATACAGTAGCATTCTGAACTATTAACGAGTAAGAAAGTACAAGAGGATATGTAGCTATGACTAAAGCTGGGTACACACTAGATATATCGTATGATATAGATTGCAGTGATATGCCATGCACTTCATATAATGTGTACCCCCAATTCTTCATTCCCAGACGTTGTTCCTTAAATCATCCCATTGGATGTACTGAATGTCCAGTGGGACCATTCTACACCCGACGCAGCATGTAATGATGCATCGTGCTGTTGTACAGCAGATCATTTAATGTGTACGGCGGATGCGATGTTTCATTATATCATACTGAAACATCGATGGATCACTGTCACATGGTGTGTGCCCAGCTTAAGCCGCCAATATCCTTTGACTTCTGCATAATAGTTAATTTCCCTCTAGCTCGCATATTTTATCAAATAAAGCACACGGAGAAGGAGTTTTATTGCCATGATCAATGTTGTGTGATTTACAGCAGAATTATTTAAAACATAAAGTACCATGAACATTATTATTCTTTTCAGTAGGTTAACCTTCAAAAGAATGATAGGAGTCATTTCAAGATTTTTGTTTCAGCTCTAATGGCTTAAAACAATTCAATAAACTCTTTAGTGAAACTTTGTAACATCATGTGCAAATATTTAAGTAACTTAACATATTGCAATTGTGAAGAGTAGCCCAACAATGGAATTGGCAAAGTGTACAGAGGCTGAATTAGACCAACTGATGGTTAACCCAGAATAAATAACTAGAGATGAGTGAATCACAGGAATTTCGATTTGTAAGCAATACAAAAACTTCAGTCATAAAATCTGTAATTGTGTCCAGCAATTCTCTACTTAAAAAGGCATTTTTATAGGAAATTCCAATCAGCCTTGGTTACTAATCCCCTATAGCCATCTTGGTATCTCTCTGGTGGTTCTTTTTAGAGTGAATTATAGAACAGGGAGCTTGGTAGGGGGCTTTTCAGTCAGATTTTGGTGGATTGTTAGTTTATTCATTTATTGTAAAATTGCAAAAAGTTAGAAATCCATAGCTATGATTTATTTATCTCAGAAATGTGTTTAGAAATATTAGTTCAAAATCAAAATTTTATTGCTGATGGTATACTATATATCATACCTATTCTATCGACATAGTTGAGTCACAATATTATGACTGTCATGGGTAAAAGGGGAGATTTATCTGAGTTGCAAAAAGGAATGATTGTTGGCTTTTGGGGCTAGGATGGCAGTATTTCTGAAACAGCGCAGTTTGCAAACTGTTCGCGTGCTGCTGTGGTGAAGGTGTCTCCTGACTGGAAAAATGGCTCCATTGCTAATAACTGATGTGGAAACTGCAGAGCACCATGTGACATTGATGTGAGAGGTGAACGTTGGTTACAAAGGTGTGTTATGGCCAACCAACATGCTACAGCAGAGCAGCTCACCGTCAAAATGAGCCTGGGGCTACCAGACGTGCATCTAAAATGACAGTTCAGCAAACGTCTAGCTGCTGTCCGTGCTGCATGCGGCAGTTAAACTGGCTATTAGCTGGTGGTCACAATAATGTGACTTGACCGTGTACCTTAAGACTTAGCAGACAAGATGAATTCATGTTGTATTTGGTATTGTGCACACTTCAAGTAAAAATAAATAGGTATTAAACCTCACTGCGCTCAATCCCTGAGTGTTGTGTGCTTTGGTAGCAATTAACTAGGTGGTTTAGTGGAGATCGCGTCCCTGTTTTAAATAAGGATGACTTAAAAGCTTATTTCTATTTTTATTAATATAGCATAAGAGTTCAGTCTATAATGGTATCAATATAAGTTAGTAACATTAAAGTTCAATCCGATGGGGACATACCATTCTGTCCTCAGCTGTTCATAATACCTTTCTGATATAGATTAAAATTGAAGTTGTGCTTGCTGTTACGTTACGGAAACGTCTTTACGAGTTCTGTTAAAGTGAAACAGTAGTTTTAAAGTCTCATTCACAAGAGGGTTCTTTACCCCTTCGGGGATACTTAGTGCCAAAACTTTAGTGGGCGCTAGTTTGATCAGAGAACGGCATCCTGTATCTTTGTGATGTCTTTAAATAACAAACTCTGTGCGCTTACCGTTGCGGCTATGTGTATGAGAAGTCCGGGTGTGGGTCAGCGTTGGGATCCTGCGGGGGCTCCGGACGGACTCCAGGAGTCGTGCCTGCTACCTTGGTTCGTCCTGGTGCTGCCCTTCCCTGGTGCCTGCTACGTCCGCTGAACTGGTCGTTGTCTGGGAAAGGAATGTGCTGACGCGGGTTCTGGAGAACCAGTCACCAGGCACGCCTCTCCACTACAGATACCCACCTGAAGTTTTCCTTCCGCTACCCGTCCGTCCTTCTCACTCCCCGATACTGGTCACGCTGCTGCACGCCCGGCGCCTGGGCTTCAGAATTGTTCCAGCGTTTAAGTCATCCTTATTTAAAACATACAAGGATGTTGAGTCTCTACAGAATGACTTATCTAGACTTGGTCTGAGCGGATAAATGGAGAATGAGGTTCAATATAGACAACAAAGATATAAGAAAAAAACAGCGCTCAAAGAATTAAAATAATAACAGGTGCTGTTCATAAACCATTTTCACATATTTTAATAAAAAAATATAATAAACTTGTAATGACAAATTCATAAAAACATTCATAACTAAAAAGCCTCACAGCTAGTTTATAGACCACAATAGTCTTTCTTAGGGCAAGCTGAAAACGGCAATGTGGATATATAATCACAAATTCCACCAGACAGCCATATGTTAATGCGGTATCCAATTTGGGATGAATAGTTACCAGACTCCTTGTGGTTTTGGCTGGGTATTCCACCTAGCGTAGGTCCAGAGTACAATCTTTATCCTGCGCAAAAATGATGGTGGATCTCCCTGGACTGGTGTAACTGTCAAAAGTCCCGCTGTATAGTTTAGCAATGCCCTGGTCAAAGGCTGGTTCTCTAACGCGTTTCGCTGTCACCTGGCAGCTTTATCAAAGGTAATGTAATGTAAAATTATGCACTTTGGGACTAAGAACAATCAGGCAGCCTATAAACTAAATGGGGAAAATGTAGGGATAACAGTAGATGAAAAAGATTTGGGAGTGCTCATCGACAATAAACTTAGTAGCAGTACGCAATGTCAAAATGCAGCAACAAAAGCAAATAAGGTGTTTGCATGCATAACACGGGGAATGGAGACAAGGGATGAGAATGTAATCCTGCCACTGTATAAATCATTGATGAAGCCACATCTGGAATATTGTGTATAGTTCTGGGCACCTCACTATAAAAAAGATATCTTGGAACTCGAAAAGGTTCAGAGGCGATCCACCAAACTGGTTAAGGGGTTAGAGCCACTGGATTATGAGGAAAGACTTGAAAGGTTAGATTTGTTTACACTGGAAAAGAACAGACTGAGAGGAGACATTATTAATATTTTTAAATACATTAAGGGACAATACAAGGATTTATCAAACAATTTGTTTATGAAAAAAACACTACATAGGACACGAGGACATCCCATGAGGTTAGAAGAAAACAAATTCCATACACAATGGAGAAAAGGGTTCTTCACAGTAAGAACAGTAAGGATTTGGAATTCTGCCAGAGAAGGTAGTAATGGTGGACTTAATCAATTAGATTAGATAAATTCCTAGCAGAAAAAAATATCCAATGATACAGCATTTAATTAATATAATAAAAATTCGAATACAGGTTGAACTCGATGGACATTTGTTTTTTTTCAACCTCAACAACTATGTAACTATATACAGGGACACTCTCTCCACTAAACCACCTAGTTAATTGCTACCAAAGCACACAATACTCAGGGGTTGAGCGCAGTGAGGGTTAATACCTATCTATTGTACATATGGAGCAAGGGGGACTGGACGCCCCTAGAACTAGCAGCACACCCCTAATACACGTTTGTTTTCACCACAGTGTGCAAACCACCCACCTATACTCACATTTCAATTAAAACCATCTATTGCCCTATTTATTAACATATATGTAAGGTTGGGTGATCAAAATGACAAGTCTGTCAGCATTTAAAAAAAAATCTGCCTGAATTGCTGTAATGATTAGTCTAAAGTGTGTAACCATCTAGTATGGAATGTATTATACTATAAGTAATAGATTTAGTAAAATGTCTAAAAAGGAAACATGGAGGTGTTAACAGTGGCAGCAAATCACATTCTTGCTATTATCTAGAGCAGGGGTGGGGAACCTTTTTTCTACCAAGGGCCATTTGGATACTTATAAAATCCTTCGGGGGCCACACAAAAATGATCAACTTAAAAATTAGCCTACCCCCCAGTAGTTATGCCCCCAGTGGATATGCCCCTTAGTGGGTGTGGCCACATGCCACACAGGGCGTGGCCAATTAAAATGGGATGTGATACACACATGCCCCTAATAGTGCAATGCCAGATACACAAATGCCCCACAATGCCAGATACACAAATGCCCCACAGTGCCAGATATACATTGCTCCACAGTGCAAGATACATATTGCTCCACAGTGCCAGATACACATTGCCCCACACATGCCCCGCACCCCACTGTGCTGCTCACCGCTGCTGCTGTGTGTGTCAGGGGAGGAGAGCGCAGCGTGCACCTCTCCTGCTCCTTTGCGCTCAGTTCAGCGGCGGTATCTCACCTGTCAGGGAAGGGAGGAGAGCGCAGCTATGTCGGGCGGCGGAGGTGTGTTGGCACCTCAAACCAGCCACCGGTTCGTGAGCCAATCAGAGCTTGTGGACCAGCAGCGGCGGCTTCTGATTGGCTGCTTTCCATGAGCTCTGATTGGCTCATGAACCGGCGGCTGGTTTAAGATCCTACACACCGCTGCCGCTGGCTGCGTTCTGAGACACGCCACAGCCAGGCTGGACACAAAGGGGCATGAGAGGCGCATGCTGCGCTCTCCTCCCCTGACACACAGCAGCGGGCCGGAACAAGTTGCTTTGCGGGCCTTATATGGCCCATGGGCCGGAGGTTCCCCACCCCTGATCTAGAGTGTGCTAGATAAACGCTAGCTAGCATCTGATTGGTGGCTATGGGCAACAACTTTCCTTTTCCTTTTTATAAGTGGTAGTAAATATCTGTGTAACTTAATTCTCTTTAATTAATTGGGATTGGTGCCATTCTACTATGTGTTTTTTTCCCTAAGATTTTGTATTAATCATATCCATTGACAAACTGATTTGGCAATCTCAGATCGGAGAATTTTGCCTGAATTTCAATTATAGTTGAATTGATTCACATATTAGTACAAATAACTAACTTCTGCAAACAATTAGTGCACAGGCAATATAGTCAAAATGTCAACAATAACAATCTCAACATACATACCGCCGACGGGATGTAGTCAGAATACCGATGCCGGGATTCCGACTGCCATAATGCCGGCAGCGGTGCCACAGCTATTCCCACTCCTGGGTGTCCACGACACCCATGGAGTGGGAATAGAACCTGCAGCGTGTCAAGCGCAGCGAGCCCGCAAGGAGCTTCAATGTGCTTGCCCCCCTTCCGGCATTCTGGCAATCTGGCTCCTGGCGTTGGTATTCTGACCACCGGGATCCCGTACCCAACTCACATCCTACAGTTATGATGTTGACATTGTTAAATTTTGATGGGCAACATATCTACATTCTCAGAATGTTGACAGATGATATCAAAGGCGTAGCTACCATAGGTGCAGGGAGTGCAGCTGCTATGGGGCCCAGAGCTTAGTAGGGCCACCTCCCCTGTCACAGTTACATGTGTAATATTAATGTTGATATTGTCAGAATGTCGACATTAGGGTTAGGCTGCGGGCTGGAGAGATATGGTTAGGGATAGGGTAAAAATACTACCAGAACACCAGAGGATCACAGCTCTGACCTTAAGTGACAGTCACAGGACTGCTGGGACAGAGAAGACACTGCTGGAGCCATTGCAGCTGCCAGGATAAGGTAAGTCACCACTGGCTCACCAGGATGACATGTTGACATTCTAACATATTGACATTTCATCACTGTCTACATAATGAATGTCTACATAGCCATTACACTATGACTGTCAACATTTCGTACCCAACCTATGCAGAGGATATAATGCATTTCTTAGGCAAATTATGTTATGACTAGGTGCTTCATCGCGCCCTACGGGCGCTCTTCACACCGTCGCAAGGGGCCCCCTTAACCCTTGCATGCGTTCCTGGGGTTTAATATTTGTATTATATGGAGTATTACCTGCATTCCTTTGTTAGTGGTTAAATATTGCACAATGAAAGGGCGTGCGATGGTGAAGGAGGCGCAGCCCCTTGCGAGGGCGTGAACAGCACCTGCAGGGCACGATGTACAGAATGTAGCGGGTGCGGGGGGGGACTGCGGATGGTGTCTGTAGATGCTGCGGGTAGAGGGGGGGCAGAAGTGGGGGTGGGGCCCGGATGGGGAAGGTTCGGGAGGTGCTGCGGGTGGGGAAGGGGCAGAGGAGTGGGGGATGTAGATGGGGGAGGGGTCCGGAGGCACTGCAGGTGGGGGAGGGACAGGGGTGCCACGGGTGGGAGAGGGGCAGGTGTGGGGATGTTGTGGATGTGTGAAGGGTTCTGGAGGTGCTGTGGGATGGGAAGGGACGGGAGTGCCGGGGGTGGGGTAGGGGAACGCAGGCACCATGGGTAGGGTAGGGGCAGGTACGGGTGGTGCGGCGGATGGGAAAGGAGGTCCGGAGGTGCTGAAGGTGGTGGAGGGGCAGGTGCGGGGGTGCCATTGGTGGGGGAGGGGTGGGTGAGGGGGGGACCGCGGACGGAGGAGGGTGTCTGCAGATGCTGCGGGTGGAGGGGGGCAGGTGTGGGGGGAGACATATAAGGGGGGTGAATGGTGGAGGGGGCCTGGAGGTGCTGTGGGTGGTGAAGGGGCGGAGGAGTGGGAGCCGCGGGTGGTGTAGGGGGTCTGGAGGCACAGCATGTGGGGGAGGGGTGGAGTGCCGCATGTGGTGGAGGGGAAGGTGCAGAGGTGTGGTGCATTGGGGAGAGGTCTGGAGGCGCTGCGGGTACTGTACATGCCATAAAAGGTAGTTGGAGGGTATTCAGTAACAGGGCAAGGACAGGGGTGACAGGGTCAGAACAAGGTTGACGGTGCCAGGACAGGGGTGACGGTGCCAGGACAGGGGCAACAGGGCCAGGACAGAAATGACAGGGACAGGATAGGGGTGACAGGGCCAGGGTAGGGGCGGCAGGACCAGGACAGGGGTGACAGGGCAAGCACAGGGGTGACAGGGCCAGGATAGGGGTAACAGGGCCAGCATAAGGGTAACAGGGCCAGGATAAGGGTGAAAGGGCCAGGATAAGGGTGAAAGGGCCAGGATAAGGGTGGCAGTGCAAGGCCAGGGGTGACAGGGACATGACAGAACACAGGGCACGGGAGAGATTGGTATTAGGGACAAAACAGTGGTGACAGACAGATGTGTCTTACCGGAGTCACTGCTGCTGGCTGCTGCTGTTCCACTCCAACCTGTTGGGATCTGCTGCTGCTGGAGACTTGGCATGGCTGACTCTCTCAGGCTGGAGTCCTGCTTCCTCTGCCCGTCCGCATCCCTATCCCCCTCCTCAGTCACACACCGCAGACCTCGCGCAGCTGCCGGGCACTGTGGTAAGGTGAGACTGGAAATGACTGGTTAGCCCCCAGGAGATGCTGCGGCTGGAGGGAGGAGGGGGTCATAGCATGCACGTGGCGCAGACCTCGCGGCTGCCGGGCACTGTGGCAAGGGGAGACTGGGAGTGACTGGTTAGCTCCCAGGAGACGCTGCGGCTGGAGGGATGAGTGGGTCGGAGCCTGCAAGCAGCTCAGATTTCTGCAGCGCTACCCGCCAGCTAAAGTGTGTGAATGAGCTGGGCGCACCTCACTGCGGGTGGCAGCGCTGCAGCTAGCGGTGGGGTTGCCGGGGCTGGAGATAACAGAGGCAGTACGGAACCAGCACAGCGGCAGGTGCCCCACAAAACTGCAGCTAAGAAGCGTGGAGTGTGCCAGAAAGTGACGCTCCTCCGCGCCAGAGAGACCCTGCTGAGTATGCCGATGTGGGGGGTCAAGCACACAGTGAGCCGGTGCCCGTCTGTCTGTATGACATACCCCTCACACACCCCCATACCTCCCAAATGTCCCGATTTTCGCTGGACAGTACCATTTTTTGGGGTCTGTCCCGCTGTCCCACCCGCGGGTCGCAGTGTCCCGCGGTGGGGGGGGGGGCAGTTGGAAAGCTCCTGTACTCGCTGTTCTGCTTAGCAGAGCAGCGGTGAATAGTGGAGACAGAGGGAGAGGGGGCATCTGGGGGTACGGATTAAGGGGGAGTTCCAGCAGCAGAGCCGGATTAAGGGGGGGGGGCAGGGGGTACGTACCGTTGGCCCCACAGTTTCATACTTGCCTACCTGACCCTCTCCATGAGGGAGAATATGCTCTGTTCCTGGACTTTCCTGGTAATGTATGATTGCCATCACCTGTGGTGAAACACCTTTCTTATCAATTACCTAGCTCACCACAGGTGATGGCAATCATACATTAGCAGGAAAGTCCAGGAACAGAGCATTTTCTCCCTCGTGGAGAGGGTCAGGTAGGCAAGCATGCACAGTTTTAGGGGGCCCCCCGGCTGGAGTAGCTCTGTCCCAGCTCAGAAGCTCCCCCCCCCCCCGTCCTGCCAGCAACAACGGCAGCATTGTGCTACAGTCAGCACACGCTGCTGCGTATTGGCAGGTCTGTGGTGTTACAGGGAGGCAGCAGTCTCCCTGCTTTCTTCTGCCTGTGCGGGTGTGTAGGGGGGAGCGACCACCTCCTCTGGATTTAGCCCTAGCTGAGGGGCCAAAATCCCATAAAAAAAAAAAAAAATTAATCGGAATTTGCATAAGGGGGCGTGGCCGCGCGTCCCGCGATCAGGCCACGCCCCCAACCCACAGCAGGCACAGCAATGAGATAGGGCTCCCCTGTCTCAAGTGCCCTGGGCCCCTGGACTCATAATCAGCCCCTGGGGGCATGCCAGCAGCTCACAGAGCGCTGGGCATGCCCCCTCAGTGACGAAAACGGGGATCCTCCCGTGAAGCCACGCCCCCTTTTCGCCGAGTGTGTGTCCCTCCTTCTGCCTGAAGAAAGCGCCTGCAGAAAGCTGGGAGGTGTGCACCCCTGCCTGTGCCATGCCCATACTATCTGCTTCTGCTCCTAGTCTCCTGTAGATTTGGCCAGATCTGTGACTCATTTGACTAACTCCGCCCAGTGTTGTGACTCCGCCCAGCGTTAGCAAATGAATCACAAAGTCACAGATCTGGGCTATTATATAGGAGATTACAATCTTTGTACAGTTTTATGTCCATTGTTTAAAGTTTAAACCTACAATAGCCTTTTGAGAATTGTCGGTCACTCTCAAGGCTGCAGCATATAGGAATTTCAGCAATTATGGACCTTATTCAGAGCTAGGAGTAGGAGCATAAAAGTGTGCAATTTGCTCTTGGAACAAGCCATGCTGGAATGCAATGGATGCAAAAGCATTTGTATTTTTTTACATACATTACATACATAGAAAATAGTGCCTGCTTTTGCATGTAGTGAATAAATACTGGACAGCTTTGTTTTTACACTCACATTTAGAATGAAGCTGGGACATGCCCTTCCCAACTTTAAATCTCTCTGCACATTTTAATTCTGCCGCGTGCTGTGCAACATGGTTTCCCATGTTTTTTGCTCTTACACATTTGGTTTCATAATCATAAGTTTCCGGATGCACAAAAAGTTTTTTAATTACAAGCAAAGTGAACATTACATTTTTTTAAAGCATTCACCAAATGGAGTCTATGCAAAGATGCATGTGCTCAAACCACTTGGTGAAGCAGCTGGACCAGTCCAAAGCAGAAATATCTTCTACATGATGGAAGAAATCTCCACTGCAGCTTCCAGAGACTCAAAATTATATCCACACAAATGGCGCTTAATTTTTGGGAACACAAAAAAGTCGCAGGGACCAGGTCTGGACTGTACAGTAGATGACCAAGCTCCTGGATGCGTTCATGGGCCAGAAAATTCACCACTTTCCTGGACTAGTGGGCAAGTACATTGTCATGATGGAGAAGAATACCATGAGTGCGAGTCCTTGGACGGTGCCTAGAAATTGCTTCCAACTCTTGTGGCAAGCATTGGTTGGCATACCAGTCCCAAGTGATAGTGCATTGCTGCATGAGTGGTACAGTAGTTAACTGACCACAAAAACATCCACTATCTACTTGGCCATGATGCGCTTATGACGGAACTTCTGCGGTGGTGCACCTCCAATTGTGGTTCACTTGGCTGGCTGCTGTTTGGTCTCGAGGTCGAAACTGTAGATCCAGGATTCATTGCCACTGATGATCTCCTAGACATGGTTTGAGTGACTGCCATAAAACCTGGCAAGCATGTTGCGGTACCAAATCACCAGAGCCTCCCCCAGCTCTTGAGTCAGCAGATAGGGCATCTAGCGTGAGGAAACCTTAGTCAGGCCCAGCTTTCCATGGAGTATCAAGTGTATGGATCCACATCAACTATGGCTCGCATGGCAGCAATATTGTCCTCGGTGCTGGTGAACACAGGTGGGCAACAGCGTTCCTTGTCGTCCAGGAACTGTCTGCTGCACCCAAATTCTGTAAACCACTCAAACACAGTAGTTTGAGGCGGTGCTTCCTCACTAAAAGCAGCTTGCAGTCGGTCAAAACTCTCCTGCTGTCACATACCACTCCAGTGGCCTCTGTTGAGCGCCATAATGAGTTTGTAAAGAAAGTGAACATGCTGGCTTCTTCAGTCTGCAGTGCTGCTTATATACAGTTCTGTGCCTTGCCATATCACAAGAACTTTAGTCAGAGATTACAGTTCACAACCAGACAGTCAGATTGTGTATACTCTCCCTATGCACTGTTTGTCCAGAAACCTTTGGACACCCCTTGTAATTGACTGTGCTGTAAAGTTTTCAGTCGTTTCATTATGATACTTCGTTATTTCTTTTGTCAGTAATATTTTTGTCATACCCAAGGGTGTAAGGTTGCTTATGGATAAGTAATATCAGAAAATAGTCACTGTTGATTTTTTTTTTTACTTTTACATTATTATTTTACTATAGAACATTACCCTACAAATACTTATTGATTGATTTTGCAGAGCTTCCCATACTAAGAAATCAAGCTAACAGGATGTATTATTACCACCTAGAGATGAATAAAGCAATCCAACAAGGGTTGTATTTCACCAGATCTTTTCTGGCTCGATGATCCCAAATCAATGTGTGAACTGAACTGCAAGAAAATTGATCATTGTTTAATTATTTTATGTGGATTTGTTCAAAACTAGTTTAAAATGTAATTTTGGAACAGTGCATTCAGAAGAAATGATAAAAAAAAAAGAAAAAAAAACTAAAGGAAAAAAAACACAATGTAACAATTTATAAACAAGCCTACCCCTAAAAACTATTTCTCTTTATAAAACTTTTTTCCTTTTAAACCAGGAATAAAATGGAACCATGAACTATTTGACAAACTGAACTACTGGGAAATTGACTAATCTTTATTTTCTTAGCATCTATACTTCTTAAGACAACATGTTTCATAGATGTGATTCATACAGGTAAATTTACTAAGGTGGGAGTTTTTTTTAGAACCAGTAATGTTGCTCATAGCAACCAATCAGATTCTACTTAACATTTATCTAACTGCTTCTAGAAGATAATAGAATCTGGTTGCTATGAGAAACATCACCAGGACTAAAAAAAACTCCCACCTTAGTAAATTTACCCCATAGGATCTACTGTACCTGTTTCCTTTCATTTATACCACTGGTAACAAAGCACAGTAGGTTTTTGTCCTGTGGTGTCTGGGATAATAGAGGTTTTAGTTCTAGTCAGTCATAAAATAGGTATAACAAAATGAAAGTGTGAGTTTACTAATAAATGGTTTATCTCATAGGTGCTTGCAGGGCCTGATCTAGCCCTTTTGGCGCCCCGGGCGGAAAATAAGGGCGTGGCTTCATACAGGGGGAGTGGTCAGTTACACCCCCTGTAGAGTTGTGCCCCCATTTGTGCCCCCTGTAGGAGTAGCGCCACTTAGACACAAAAAATAATAATACTATCCCTGCTCCTGATTCCCGACCGCTGCAGACCTCCGCCGGCGCCGCTCCTCTCCTCGGATCTATGGGACAGATAGACACTAGAGGTCAATTATGACCCCTAGTGTCTGTGTCAGTCCCACAATGCTTTACTGTGAGCGATGACGTCATCGCGTACCGCACAGCAAAGGTCCTCTCCACGAAGGGAAACTAGACAGGTAGCGTCTAGTTCCCTTCACAGCGGGGGACAGCGGACACAGCGGGGGACACAGCGGACACAGCGGGGTGCACAGTTGCGGATCTTGCCATGGTGCGGCGCCCTCCGGATGGCGCCGACGCCCTCTGGAAGGAGGCGCCCCGGGCAAAAGTCCTGCTTGCCCGTGGCAAGATCCGGTACTGGGTGCTTGTAAACTAATCTTTACAACTGGTATTTAACTTGCAAACACAACTTGATCCCTGTGTGGCAGGTAGCAGTTTCACCACAAACTAAGCTTGCTTTCTCTCTCTCCTACAGAAATGCACATGTGGGGTCATTCCGAGTTGATCACTCGTTAGCAGTTTTTAGCAGCTGTGCCAACGCTATGCCGCCGCCAGCTGGGGAGTGTATTTTAGCTTAGCAGAAGTGCGAACGCTTGTGCTTCCGAGCTCTGCAAAAAAAGTTTGTGCAGTTTCAGAGTAGCTCTGAACCTACTCAGCGCTTGCGATTACTTCAGCCTATTCGTGTCCGGATTTGACGTCATACACACGCCCAGCGAACGCCCAGCCACGCCTGCGTTTTTTCAGACACGCCTGCATTTTTACAAACACTCCCTGAAAATGGTCAGTTGACAGCCAGAAACGCCCCCTTCCTGTCAATCTTCTTGCAGCCATCAGTGTGATGGAAAACTTTGCTAGAACCTGAGCACAACCACAAAGAGCTTTGTACCCGTACGTCGTGCGTGCACATTGCGGGCCATACGCATGCGCATAAATGCCGTTTTTTCACCTGATCGCTGCGCTGCGAAAATCGACAGCGAGTGATCAACTCGGAATGACCCCCTTTGCCACATAAGTTCACTTCTAATGAGCACAGTCCCAGGCCAGATGAACGATGGTGTGTTAATATGACACCTTGCAGCCGGGCCATCCAGATACTTAAAGAACTTAAAATCCAAGCAGGCAGTACGTTGCACCTGATGTGTGTCCCTTCCTAAATGAAGGGACTTTTCATTTGCAAAGTGAATCTCAGTTTCCTTCCCTTGGGAGGACCGGCTCACTGTTGGCATAATGCTTTATTATTGTTTGCTCGTTTAATTGAAATGTAAATTCTGAGAACGTCCTGACCCAGTTGAGTCTCTGAAGAAGGGCAAAATTCTCATTTTCCTGCTAGTGCATCTGCAGTCTTGTTATTAATTACTCAGCACTGGATGTTCGCAATAATGTGGCTGTCCCAAAGTTTATACAAAGGGAAAACAAATTAAGAATCCCCTTCATATGAAGCTGTTGAGTAAAATTTAACTCCAAGGAGTAGATTTACTAAAGCTTCTATGTGGAGGTGTTGGCAATATCAATGAATAAGATTCTAGCTGTCAATTTCCAGACGCACTGTATGTGGCCTTTTTAGATGCTGTTATAAATGACCCCTAAGCAGTTAGCTGGGGGGTGCAGATGAAAAAGTCTATGCAACTGGTCCCAAAGTGACTTTGTATATTAACATGCCTGTGCACAGAGACGTTTGGGCTGTAACCATAAATTCCAAGTTCCAGGAGCCCCCTGCTACTCAGAACACAAGACTGTGATGATAGCATTTAGTCTTGCAGGAGCAGTTTTCACTTGAAGACCTTTTGCTGATGTAGCTGCTTTCATGAAGAGACACAGGCACTCATTCCGAGTTGATCGCACCAAGCAACTTTTTGCTGCTCGTGCGATCAACTAATCTCCGCCTATGGTGGAGTGTATTTTAGCATAGCAGGGCTGCGTTCACTTGTGCATCCCTGCTATGCTAAAAAAGTTTCACTCAAAACAAGACCAGTCCTGGACATACTTACCCTGTGCGACGGATCCAGCGATGATGGGGCTGGCTTTGACGTCACACCTCCGCCCTCCGTTCGCCTGGACACGCCTGTGTTTTACTTACCACTCCCCGAAAATGGCAGCAAATGGTAAGTTTACGCCCCGGAACGCCCTCTTGTTGTCCATCTTCTGCGACCGCCTTCTTCTCTGTTAGCATCGTTGCCCGGCGACCTCTGAGCATTCCAGACCTGTGCACACTGCGTGCGAACGGGTCGGAAAGACCCCCACAGGGCCTAATTCAGAGTTGATCACAGCAGCAAATTTGTTAGCAGTTGGGCAAAACCATGTGCACTGCAGGGGTCAGATATAACATGTGCAGAGAGAGTTAGATTTTGAAGAATGAGGCAAAACATCATCATCCCGCTGATGGAGTCTCGAAGGGTTTGGATTCCATATAAGTAGCAGGGCATCACCGCCATTTTCACTCCGGCAAAGGAGAGTGAAGAGAGAGGACGTTTCTTCGTCCTCAGTGTCCTGAATCAGTTCAGTGTTAGTGTCTTGTGCTGCATCAGTCCAGTCACAGTGATGGTGTCCTCTGCTGCCATATGTCCAGTGCTGCTGTATGAGTCCAGTCCAGTGGTGCTGTGTTGTCCTGCATCAGTCCAGTGGTGGTGTCCCTGTGCTGCTGTATATGTCCAGTGGTACTGCCATATACAGATGTGTCCACATTCATCTTTGCTATATCCCGCCATGTATGGCACAGTTCTGCATGCCATAGACTCAGAGATTTAGCCATGCCTTGTTATTTTCTTACTTTGCTTCTTTAATATGTTACTTTATACATATACTATTATGGCAAATAAAATTTTTAAAATTCATCCACTTGCTACTCATGAAAAACAGCTTAGCCGTGTTTTACATGTTGTGCCAAATTGGTAAAAAAGCAAAGATATAAGTGGACACATCTTGTATGTACAGTGATACTGCCGTATATGTCCAGTGATACTGCCGTATATGTCCATTGATACTTCCTCATTGTCCTCTTTTACTTCTTGGCCTGATATGCTGTTTGGTTACTATTTTTTTTAAAGTGCCATCCTGTCTGACACTGCAATGCCACTCCTAGATGGGCCAATTATTTGTGTCGCTTAGGTTAGTCATACAGCTACCTTATTGCACCTCTTTTACATCTTTGCATGATGTGCTGTTTGGGGCCTTTTTTTATATCTGTCCTCCTGTCTGACACTGCAGTGCCACTCCTAGATTGTCCGGGTGTTTGTAATGCACACTTGTGTCACTTAGCTTAGTCATACAGCAGCCTCGGTGCACATCTTTTTCAGATTTGCATGATGTGCTGTTTGGGGCATGGTTTTTTAAAGTGTCATCCTGTCTCACACTGCCGTATAAGTACAGGGGCACTGCTTTATTAGTCCAGGATTGCAGAATTTTTGAAAAATGACAGGGGCGGGCAGGAGATGCTGTAAGTGGACTGAAAAATTGCTGGCCACTTTCGACATTCAGCCACTGCATGCCACTACTAGATAGGCCAGGTGGTTGTGTCGCTTAGCTTAGTCATACAGCAAACTCGGTGCACCTCTTTTTCTTCTTTGCATCGTGTGCTGTTTGGGGCCTATTCTTTAAATCTGCCATCCTGTCTGCCACTGTAGTGCCACTCCTAGATGGGCCAGGTGTTTGTGCCGCACACTTGTTTCGCTTAGCTTAGTCATACAGCCACCTCGGTGCAACCTTTTGGCCTAAAAACAATATTGTGAGGTGTTCAGAATAGACTGGAAATGAGTTATTGAGGTTAATAATACCAGAGGATCAAAATTACCCCCACATTCTGTGATTTTAGCCATTTTTATGTTTTTTTCAAAAATCATCCAGATCCAAAACCAAAGCCAAAACCAAAACGCGAAAGGGTGGTTTTGTCAAAACCAATCCAAAACAAAAACACGAGCTGGGAATTAGGACTAAAACCAGAACACAAATCACGAAAAGTGCCCACTGCACATCTCTAGTAGAAATCATTACTAATTCCAGGAATAGAGATGATTTCCCACATCCTGGCTACAATAATGGCTACAATAATAATGGGTTGCCATACTTTGAAAGAGCGGCATCTCATCTTTGAAATAATCTGTGTGATTACTAGAAATTAACCCCATATGCTCCTATCCATCCATTCATGGGAATAAATGAAAAAGCAAAATGACCCCTCCTGCGGTCCTGTGCTGTCTCTCCACATACATTGAATGGCTGTTAACACTTTGATTGGTGGATAGCTCCAGCCATCCACCAATAAGCATACTGATAGCAATTCACTATCTGACTGCAGGCTGGGAAGCAGGTAGAGAGAGAATGCTGCTTGGTTGTTCTGATTGCATGTACTGTAATTCTCAATCATAGTGGCTGGGCAGCATTCTCTACCTGCCTCCCAAGAAGCTCCAGAGGCACCAGTCCAGGAAAGACAGATGTTCCCCGGCCCAGCCTGTCCCTGCTTGAAGGCCCCTAGAATTGTGGGTCCATTGGCAGATGCCCAATGTGCCTATATGACTTAAGATGGCCCTGCTCATTTGTTGCAGAAAACATTAAGGAGCCCAGAATGCATGAGGGGAATTGTAACACCCATCCTGGCACCAAGAAACTCAGGAATACTTTAATATAAAAGTTTGAAGTGCCCTCATTCAAACTGCATGCCCTCTTAGGGTAAATATTGCCTACTGATCATGAGACATAGAATCCTACACTACAGAATGTAGAAAGAAGTCCATAGGTGGTGGAGGTTATAATACCATCATCTTTGCCATCCTGGCATCAATAAACACCTGGGTATTCTCAGTGATGGGTGTGGTATAATAGATAGACATTGTCTAATTAGACAGTCAATAGATAGACACCACATGTTAGACAGTCAAAAGGTCGACAGGGTCAAAAGGTTGACAGGGTCAAAAGGTAAACATGAAAAAGTAGACAATACAAAAGGTCAACATGGTCAAAAGAACGACATGAAAATGGTAGACACCATTTTTTTTTGCATTTATGGGGTTTGTGTGGATAGTTTTGTCATCTGGGACCCCCAGTTGTAGAAAGGCATCACCTTGCGGGTTTCACTTCTCTCGCCACACTTTAGGCTCAGTGGCTCGCTGCGCTCGCCAAAAGGTTTATAACCAACTCTATGCTGACATGGATAGAGACGGTATGAAAAAGTCCAAAAACATGTCAAATTGAAAAAAACTCTGTGTCTACTTTTTTATGTCGACCATTTTCATGTCTTTTGACCCTGTCTGCCTTTTGACCCTTTTGTACTGTCTACCTTCTTTCATGTCGACCTTTTGACCCTATTGACCTAATGTCTGTCTAACACATGGGTCTTCAACCTGTGGCCCTCCAGCTGTTGCCTCAGTTTTACGATGCCTTAATAGCAAAACTGTGGCAGGGCATGTTGGGATGTGTAGTTCCACCTCAGCTGGAGGGCCACAGGTTGAAGACCCTAGTTGATATAGTTTTCAAAGTTGTGTGTCTTGTTGGACTGGCATATTATTCCCGTTTTTGCTGTTTTGGTACATTGGGTTCATGCTGAAGCAAGAGCTATAAAGGATTACTTATTAGTGGTTTGAAATAACATGCACACATTTGATTTTGGTTCATTTTCTTGTAATTAAAAAACAAAACAAAACATTTTTCTGTTCAGATTTTTAGTAATAAGAAGGTGTATGTATATATATATATATATATATATATATATATATATATGCAAATGAATGTTATTTTTTGAAAATTCTAATTAATTTGAAATAAAAGAGGTGAGAAATGTATGAGTTAACAGTATATTGCACCATTCATCCTGTTTCACCCTATTCTTCACCCTATTATTCCCATCATGTCCTATTTCTCCCATCTTCCATTATTCTTACCCCCTATTACACCCATCAGATTTATTTTCTGTCTAACCTCCCTCCCTTCCCATCCCCCTCCATCCTATTTTCCCCATCTCTCTCTCTCTCCACTTTTCTTAATCAGTATTGTGGCAAAGGGGGTACTTTACCAAGTTCTGATGTCCAGAACAGAACTTGTTCCCTAAGAAAAGGGGCAGACAGGCTTAAGGGTCCTGCTGTTACCTGCAGGAAGGGTTTTACATACAGCTGCACTACATGGGTGTGATTGGTTTGGGATGCGTAAAAGGTATAAAAAGATTTCGTGATTCAGTGGGCGGGGCTTCTGACGCTGAATAGCAGACGGACGATAGCTAGGGCTGGTGGGTACAGCTACTGCCAGGAAGCTGTGGAGTATTTTCAAATGTTGTGCCACCATGTATCTGTGATGGAATAAAGAAGCCATCTGGATCTCTATGCTATACTGGGTGCCTGTGAAGATCCATGTTCGCTAGTCCATTATTATAATAGGGATGTTAGGGCTGCAATTGATATTATCGCACCTGTGCGTAGAAGACCTCGTAAACCACAACGTCAAGCTCCATGGTTCGACAACAGTGTTAGTGAGCTCAAGAAAAGGGGGCGTAGACTGGAAAGACGATGGAGGAAGACTAACCTAGTGGATGACAAAATAAAACTAATAAAGCATAACGAAGAATATCAATCGACAATCATTCGTAAGAAATCACAGTTCCTGTCAAATGAGATCACAGCAGCAAACAATAGGCCAGCTCAACTTTTCCGCACAGTGGAGATGCTTTGCAAGCCAGCATGCCTGCAGACTGATGAGACCCTCTCCCAGGCAAGATGCAACGAGTTTGCAAACTTCTTTGCAGATAAAATATCCACCATCCGGGCTGGAATCTCCACAGTGCCATCAAAGGAGTGCCAAACAACAAAGCCTGCCAATATAAGATACCTGCCTTCATGGACCAGCTTTAACCCAATGGATGTAAAGGACACTGCTGAAATTGCTCGGATTTTGCGTCCCACCACCTGTGATCTGGACCCAGCCTCAACCAAGCTTCTAATAGGTTGTATGGATATAATTGGTCCTGTCTTTGCAAAAATTGTTCAATGCTCTTTGCAGACAGGCATTTTTCCTGGACCCCTAAAGGAAGCAATTGTTAGACCGTTTCCTAAAAAACCTAATTTAGATCCCGACTGCATGACCAACTACAGACCGGTATCAAACCTTCCTTTCCTAGTTAAGGTTATTGAGAAAGTGGTTGCAAATCAACTGGAAACCCGCCTGACAACCCATGATATTTATGATGCATTTCAATCAGGATTCAGGAGAAGACATAGCACTGAAACAGCCCTGGTGTGTGTGTTAAATGATCTTCTGATGGCAAGAGAGAGAGGTGACTGTTCAATATTAATCCTTCTGGATCTCTCGGCAGCATTTGATACCGTGGACCATGGGCTTCTGAGTGAGCGACTGATACATTTCTGTGGTCTGGATGGCACAGTCCTAAGCTGGTTCAAATCATTTCTCACAGGCAGGTCACAGAGAGTATCGTCTGGATTATACTCATCACCACCAGTGCCATTGCCATGTGGTGTCCCACAAGGTTCTATACTATCCCCCATGCTTTTTGCAGTATACATGCTCCCATTGGGCGAAATAATCAGGCGCCATGGCCTGGTCTACCACTGCTATGCAGATGATACACAACTGTACTTGTCCTTTGCTCCGGGCACTGATAACCCAATAGCAACCCTAAATGGCTGTCTAGCTGAGCTACAGGAGTGGATGAGCGCCAGTTGGCTGTGACTGAACCCGGATAAAACAGAGGTCCTTATGATACGACCGCAACATCAAAGGACAAGACTGCAGCATAGCCAACCAACTGGACTTACACTTGGGGATTCAGAATTACAGACCAGTGATCGTGTGCAGAATCTTGACGTTGTCCTGGATGGTGGCTTGACACTTAAACATCAGATATCAGCCACAATCAAATCCTAATTCTTTCACCTGAGGAACATAGCCAGAATCAAGCACTTAATTCCCTCAGATGATATGCCAAAAGTCATACATGCATTTGTATCATCTCGATTAGACTACTGTAATGCCCTCTACCTTGGTCTCCCAGCAAAAGAATTGCAACGCTTACAGCTGGTGCAAAACACAGCTGCCAGGCTGTTAACCAACCAGCCCCGTTCTAGCCACATAACACCCATCCTCTACTCCCTTCACTGGCTGCCTGTAAGATGGCGAATCATCTTCAAGATTGGCTTACTGAGTTTCAAAGCATTACATGACCAGGGCCCAAGGTACCTGAAACAGCTTCTGACCCCATACTGCCCCACTCGATTACTGCGATCTGTAGATGAAGGACTTTTAGCAGTACCAAGAATCTACCGTAATTCATCTGGGGGTCGAGCTTTTAGTCATGCAGCTCCGACTCTATGGAACTCACTTCCCCTCACAGTGCGAGAGGCCCCAACTATAGAATTCTTCAAAAGTAGACTCAAGACTTTCCTGTTTACTCAAGCATTTCCATAGTGTCCCTTTTAGTATCTTCATGCTTCTGTGTTTTATGAAAATGTACTTCATTATTTTCTGTACTATATTATGCTATGTATCTGTTAAGTGCCTTGAGTCCTATTGGAGAAAGAGCGCTATATAAATAAAATTATTATTATTATCTGACTAAGCAGACTGAAGTGAGGAGTCCCTCCACCTGTATGTCTACCTGCCACTCTTTCCGTCTCTCTCCTTCTTTCTCTCCATTTCTCTGGTCCCCTGTCCTTCTCTATTTCTCCCCCTACCTCACCCTTTTATCTTTGCACTCTCATTTCCCAGTTACTCTCTTTGTCCCTCTGCCACCCTGTCTTGTTACTCATTGTCCCCTGTGACCCTCCTCCCCCTGTCATCGAATACACCCACCCTGCACATGGGCACATTAAACACAGACATGGGTGTGCAAGCATCACCCACTACTCATGCTGTGCTGTATCCATCGAAGATGAAGGTGGTGCAGTCTTACACAGCTGGCGGAAGAAAGAAGAGAGGGTGGTAAGACAGACTTGGGTCAAATAAATTTCAGAGTGGACAGAGTTGAAGACAGGATGCAGTGGGGTGGCCACTACTGATTACACATTGGGCACTGAGGCAATACTGGGAATGGGGTGGAAGCAGGCTGAGCTGTGAGGGGAAGGAGGGGCACAGCCTCATGTGCAACTGTGGAGATATAATTTATGCTGCCTACTAAATATACTGTATATATTTGTATTATATCTATCTATCTATCTATCTATCTATCTATCTATCTATCTATCTATCTATCTATCTATCTATCTATCTGTCTGTCTATCTATATTTATATAATACTAGTTTACTATATTGGAATTTGGTCATTATAATACACTGTATGACACGTTAGCTTGGCATGTGTGAAGCACAGAATGCACTTATGGGAAGCTTTTGGTTCATTGCCTTGCACTTTTACTGCACATCACACTGCATGGAGAATTAATGGCCAAGTGTTGAAATAAAAAATGAGTTGCCATTCATAGGCACTTTCTCTTTTGTTCCTACTCTGAAGTTAACATCAAGCCTAGGATCACTTTGCAGAAGGCCATGTAATAAACTCTATGAAAGTACATTTGGATAGGGTGCTCTTCATTTTCCCAGGCAGCTGGGGAGCCTGGCTGCAGATGTAATCTGAACAGGACAGACAGCATCCACTTTATTTCATACCAACTTGGCCGGCGGATTCCTTTCTGAACTTTAATGAGACTTTGTAATCAAGCTACTTAATATTCCAAATTTTCTCTGGAATTTAGGACTAAGAAGAGACACACATTTAACCCTCTGCACTACTGTTTTAAACAGTTTTCAGCCAAAGCGCTATCCAGGGTAATAAAAAAAATGTATAATGTATAGATAATATTTAAACTGCATAATGTTAACCATAATTCAAACACTCCATAATATATTCAATTAAATAAGCATTTTTGTGACATTTCATCTAGTTTAGAATTACAATGGGAGTATAGTATCCATTTTTACTTGTTTTCTACCTATAATGTAGATTTCTGTACAGTATGCATTGCTAATGCTGGCCACAATGGTTAAAATCCAGTTGGATTGAATATTTTCTCCAGACAGCGGACATCTGCAAATCCGTTCACAACTCACTCACCATCGAATGATGTTTCCAGTCTGTGCAGACTGTGCATAGCCCAGGACTTACCCCTACAGTGCGATACAAATAGGCTGATTGGGGCCGGAGCTGACGTCACACACCCTCCCCGAAAATGCTTGGGAATGCCTGCGTTTTTCCTGACACTCCCAGAAAACGGCCAGTTACCTCCCCCAAACGGATATAGAAAAAGGTTCAATCTCACTTTGCGCTTCAAATGCCCAACAATTCAACTGATCCTCACGATGGAAACAAATGATGTATGGACCAATGCCGATCACATGGAAAAAGAGGATAAACAGATATATAGTGTAATACAGTAAAGTCAATTTTATTTCTCCCGGTGCACAGAAAAGATGGCTGTGCAAAAAAGTCCCAACAGATTTCCAGACTCCACCTTATAAGCAGACACCTGAAATGGTGATGGATATAGACTCTCACAGATTCTTACATGTATGCTTACTTGTAGTAGGCAGAGTGAAGCACATAAAGGTTTCTTTAGACATCTAAAACAGCTTCACTCGATACGAACAAGGATCGTTGTCTCTCCATACACATGGACAATGGAAATCCACTAGCAAATATTAACCCGGATATCAATAAGCAGTGGGTTCACGTAAATGGACTTTGGTAATCAGCCCCAGATAAAACACTATCAACGCATTTCAACGCTCTGCAGCATCTTTGTCAAGATTACAAAAGTGTATTTAACACCCCCTGCAGTGTGTCTGTGCACACAGGCAGCTCCTTGTCTAGCAGTAGCTCCTCCAGCAACCCACTGTCTACAGCCAGTCTAGCTCTCTCACTCAGCAGCAGCCTGCGCAGACACACTGCAGGGGGAGTTAAATACACTGTTGTAATCTTGACAAAAACGCAGCAGAGCGTTGAAACGCATTGATACAGTGTTTTATCTGGGGCTGATCACCAAAGTCCATATATGTGACCCCACTGCTTATTTATACCTGGGTTAATATTTGCTAGTGGAATCCCATTGTCCATCTGTATGGAGAGACAATGGGATTCCACTATCGAGTGAATATGTTTTAGAAGTCTAAAGAAACCTTTATGTGCTTCACATCCGCCTACAACAAGTAAGCATACATGTAAGAATCTGTGAGAGTCTATATCCATCTCCATTTCAGTTGTCTGCTTATAAGACGGTGGAGTCTGGAAATCTGTTTGGACTTTTTTGCACAGCCATCTTTTCCGTGCACCGGGAGAAATCAAATTAACTTTACAGTATTACACTATATATCTGTTTATCCTCTTTTTCCATGTGAATGCCATTAGTCCATACATCATTTGTTTCCATCGTATCAGTTGAATTGTTGGACATTTGAAGCACAAAGTGAGATTGTTCATTTTTCTATATCCATTTGCTATTATAGGTTTGGTGACCTATCTAGTACTGTCTTTTGCTGCTTTAAATAGTGCAGTGCCATAGGTGGAATTGTTTTTCTATTTACCACCCCCAAACGTCCGCTTCCTGTCAATCAACTTGCATACGCCTAGTGATCAAAAAACATGCAGGATTTTTTTTCAGTTTGGCCTCATGCCTGTGCATTACGATCCGTACGCATGCACAGTCATTTGAGAATCGGCCGCTGTGTGATTTCGCACAACAGCGATCAGGTTTGAATTAGGCCCATAGTCTACTGCATTTTACTGATATCTACAGATCCTAACAGAATAGTGACAATTAGAATTAGCTACAAAGAGGTTGATGAAATCATCTGAAGTAGAAAAACACAAAAAAATAATCTATATATGACAAGATACTCATACCAATTTAGGTATATTTTGCTTATAGAGAATATTATACATTCTACAACAAGAGTAACGAAACACAGGCCTGTAGGCATTTTACAGTAAATGCACTGGAAAAAAACAAGAATGGTGGGTGTAAATAGGTTCTCTTGCCTTAACCATCTAAATAAATAAACAAACAAACCAATATCTACTGTAGTATCCAAGAATTACATCTTGGAACCTTTCATGTGTTATAGAATTTGGGGGAATAAACACATCCTCTTTGTATTTTCAATCAAAGAACAGGACTTTGTTTAGTTTTTTATCTCCAAAAGCAGATTATTTAAGTAGATTTTCGCACCACCTTTTGTTATGCACTATAACAGGGATCGAGCACCTAAGGTCAGCAAGTCCTTCACTAATTGTCTGCAAACCAAGTCCTTATAATACGTAATGCAGAGGCTGCTATAAGGCTGGCCTCATGTTTTGTTTCATAAAGATTGTAGAGTATTATCTGTTGTAAATGCCAAGTAACTTAAGAGAGCACAATCAGTCCCAATATTGAAGAACACGTGAGAACAGACGAGGAAGATCTTTAAGGTCATCCTGAATATAGTATTACATTTCTGGAAACCAAATAATCACCCTTTGAGATGGGTGGTCTGTTTAACCCTCCTTGGTATTCAGTAAGTTTTAAGATGTTTTATGAAGCTGTTCTATCTTATCTACTAATCTTTTGGTAGAGCTCTAGTCACATGGTGACAATTAATTTCTTAGGGAAGGAAGTATTTATAGAAAACATCTTACAAATATATTATAAAGAATAGTATATTTAAGCGATGTATAATATCTTATAGCGGTGATCAGAGATCTGAAACATGATAATCAGTAAATATATGCCCCAATTTGTCTTTTATTATCAAGAAGCAGGGAATATAGATGGGATGTAGTCAGGTGACCGGCGGTCGGGATCCAGGCGGTCAGCATACCAATGCCGGGATCCCGGCTGCCAGGATGCCGGCAGAGGGCCAGGGCTATTCCCACTCGTGGGTGTCCACAACACCCATAGAGTAGAAATATAGAACCTGTGGTGAGCGCAGCGAGCCACTGAGACCTCAAGGGGCTCCCTTGCGCTCACTCTCCTGCCGGCATTCTGGTGGCCGGGATCCCAGCGTCAGGATGATGACCGCCGGTCACATGACCCCAACCCATATAGGCAGCCATGTGACACAAACTCTGCAAATGCCACCCCTAGTTTGATACTTGGGGCAATAAAATAGTCATGGACACCTGTGCTCACTTATCTTACTAATCCAGATGCACCTCTCAAGTGACTTCTCTATCACTCTGTAAATCTGTTAGACAGCAAGTCTCTGCTAATTTGTGTTTGAAAGGTGGTGATCATTTTGCTCCATAGAGGTTAAGTAAGGTTAAAAGCCTAATGTTTAAACTGAAGGCCCCTGATTAATGAGCATGCAAACAGAAAAGGCTAAGTATAGGCATCAGATATTTTCACATCATATTCTGCTGGGTAAAATAATTCTACATTAAATGTGTAAGTGTAATTGTGACAGATAAAAGTTCACAATGACAATCTACCATTATTTATTTAGTAATGGTTATTTATGTAGCATACACACATTACACATTGCTTTACAGAGAACAAAGCAATGCCCCAGTGGAGATTGCAATCTATGCAGTTTATTCTACAGCCGTTTTTGTATTTGTGTGTATACGAGGTGTGGCTATTTAATAACAAGATTGTACTTGTAAAATATAAACCAAAACTGTCTGAGTTTAAAACGAGTGGGGGAACAGTGACCTTGGACTATCCCAAAATGGTTTTGCTAGTTTTATCCCTTTCGTAAAGATATTTTGCTGTCACGCAGCATTTGAAGAAGTTGTGTTTTTGCTGTGTGATATAAAAATGCTTATTTCAAAAGTAGAGCATGTGTTAACTTAAATTTTGGGGTTAAATTGAACAATACGCCCAACAAGGGTTCACTACGGCTGGCCGGCGGTCGGGCTCCCGGCGACCAGCATCCCGGCGCCGGGAGCCCGACCGCCGGCTTACCGACAGCTTGGCGAGCGCAAATGAGCCCCTTGCGGGCTCGCTGCGCTCGCCACGCTACGGGCACGGTGGCGCGCTACGCGCGCCACACTATTTTATTCTCCCTCTATGGGGGTCGTGGACCCCCACGAGGGAAAATAATTGTCGGTATGCCGGCTGTCGGGCTCCCGGCGCCGGTATACTGAGCGCCAGGAGCCCGACCGCCGGCAAACAGAAGACCACCCCCCAACAAATCTTTCCTATGTTAACCAAGGCTTATTTTAGGCAGATTGTATGTCACGTGCATGTATGTTTGAGTGGCACAAAAGATTTAGGGGGTAATTCAGACCTGATCGCTGGGCAACAATTTTTGCTGTCCTGTGATCAGATAGTCGTCGCCTACAGGGGGAGTGTATTTTCGCTGTACAAGTGTGTGAACGCATGTGTAGCAGAGGTGCACAAACTGATTTTGTGCAGTATCTGCGCAGCCCAGGACTTACTCAGCCGCTGCGATCACTTCAGCCTGTCCGGGACCGGATTAGACATCAGACACCCTCCCTTCCAAAGCTTGGACACACCTGCGTTTTTCCAGACACTCCTTAAAAACGGTCAGTTGCCACCCACAAATGCCCTCTTCCTGTCAAACTCCTTGCGATCGCTTTTTTTCACACCATCCCGTCGCTATGCACCGATGCCTGGTGCAGTTGTCCGATGCGCCTGCACATTGCGGTGCATATGCAATGCGCAGTTCGGACCTGATCACATGCTGTGAGAAAACGCAGCCTAGCGATCAGGTCTGAATTACCCCCATAGTGACGGTAGTGATGATGTCAAAGATGATAAACGTGCCTTGCACATCAAAACACAAATTAAATATGGAAAAAAATGAGAAAAACTGGTTGAATTAACCATCGACTGAGAATCCGAATGATAGAAGAAATGGTAAATGTCAACAAACTGTTAGACTAGTTTTGCATCAAGATCTTAGCATGATAAAAGTTTATGCTAAGATGGAAAGAAAATCAAAGTAAATTTGTACAGAGATTTTGGAACAAACTCAAGCAGATTTGCATTTTTTTGATAAAGTTACTACCTGTGATGAAACATGGATCTTTCAGTACAATCCTGAGACAAAATGCCAGTCCATGCTCTGCAAAACACTATCATCACCAAGAATGAAGAAAGCACATCAAAGCAAATCCAAATTCAATACAAATCCATGTTAATTGTTTTCTTTGTTATCAAGGGTGTTATTTTGGAAAGCTGGATACCAGAAGACGCAACAGTGACTCAACATTACTACAAAAATGTTATAGCAATTTTGCGGAAATGAATCAGAAGAAAAAGGCGAGAAGAAGAGCTGTGGACAAATGGTTTCACCTACAGCAGGACAATGCAGTAACCTGCACAGCTCTCTCTTTGGAGCACTTTTGTTCAAGAAACAGATTGCAGTGCTAGAACACCCTTCAGACCTAGCACCCTGTGACTTCTTTCTTTTCCCTAAAGTCAAATCTGTACTCAAGGGAACCTGTTTGGCATCAGTTACTGAGGTAAAGAAGAAAACTATGGAGCTGTTGGGATAAATGACAGATAATGAGCTCGGCTTTGACCATTGGGAAATAAGAATGCAGAATGGGAGTACATAGAAGGGGAGCAGAGATAAAATTTACTTATTACTTTAATACTTCACTTTAATGGCCACACTCGTATTGCATTTGTATAGTATGCATACAAAGAGATGTATGTAATGGTAAAAAGCAAAGGTAAAATCTCCTTGTAAAACTGATACTCTTTGTCCTTGATGAGGAGGGACTCTGCACGACAGTAAGATACTTGCATCTGTATTATTTAATTCTACCCCTACACATTGCATTGTTCTATTGATTGTAAATTGTTTAATTTGAAATAAAATATACGTATGCATTTAGTGGTGGCACAAGGGCATTAGTAATATTTAAGGGTAGGTCTGAAATGAACAGTCCACTGACTTGCGAAAACCCAACTCTGCTCTTCTGTGAAATTATAGGGGCCAGTGCACAGGGCTTTGACAGTCAATGGGGCATGGCCTAGGGGTGGCACAGCCATGGCATCTCTGGAGCTCTTTGAGGAAGTTATGGATCTTAAGAGGTACGGCTTTACCATCTTAGGGGGGTGGGTTACACCTCAATGGTAGCGATGAACCCGTAGACACAGACATGGGAAGTGTGGACTGACAGTACTGGCCCCCCTCAACTCCAGACACCATAGCAGCCATACCCACTGCAGGGGCTATAGTTCTACTGTGGAAGTTGTCGCTGCTGTGACCGTCTGAGTGTAGGGTCAGTGTTGGCATTGGAGGAAGGAGAAGTTACTATCCTTTGAGAGGTTACCAACATTGCTGGAGCTATTGTGGAAAGTTTTGGGACTTCCAACACTGAGAAACTTATGTCTGCCAATGGTTAAATCAAGATGCTAGAGAGTGAAGAGAGGACCAGGCACCTGTGAAGGCAAGGATTCAAAATTATAAAAATGGACATTATTGGGAGGTGCTGAGATGGGATGTGTACACTTTAATCCTAACTCCACTCCTCAGACCGTCACCGGTTACCGACAGCTAACACCCCGAAGGTATGTATCAGGGTTAGGGTTATGGCCCGGGGAGGAGGATTAGGTTTAGGCACTAGGGGCAGTAGCTATAGCCACACCCCTCAAGGATTAACCATAGCTGACACCCCCGTAGGGTTAGCTATAGCCACCACACAGGACAGGGAACAAGGAAGGGTAAAAATACTTACCCCATCCGGTGTCGGGATCTTCAGTGTCAGGATGATGCTGTCAGTCATGTGACTGCTGGCATCCTGACTGCCGGTATTTCATATGTATTGCACTGAGAGAGTGGGTTTCTGTGCCCGCCAAGCCATGTTGTGATTCTTTACGGCTAGAAGACAGTGGAGCTAAAATGAAGAGGTCAATTGGTTTCTTTGGTGAGTATTATATTCCCTTTGTGTGTCACTTAAGGTGGGTACACACTAATAGATATATCTGCCGATCAATTGATCTGCAGATATATTTATGGACGGATCGGGCAGTGTGCTGTGCATACACACTGCCCGATCCGTCGGGGACTGACGTCATGAACTGGGCGGGCGTGTACACACGCCCGCCTAGTTCAGCTGTCAATCACCGCCGGCCGCCGCAGCATGTGTAGGGGCCGTCGGCCGACCGCCCCGTACACACACAGCGACGCGCCAATATATCGGTAGATATATTGGCCGTCGGCTGTTCTGCGCGGCCGACGCGATACATCTGTGAACGACGTAGTTCACAGACGTATCGGCCGTACACACTGGCCGACGGTCCCGCGATATATCGGCCGTTCAAGAGAACGGCCGATATATCGACCAGTGTGTACGGGCCTTTAGAGTGGTCCTCTGTGGGTCGGGAGAGTCATGCTACAGACAGTTATTGTCTGATCGTGCATGCACTCCATAACCAATAAGAGTGTCTGAGCTGATAGTTTAAGTGATGACCTAACATCCACCCTTACCAAAAAGGCTGTACGGTTCCTGAAATTATCCATGTTTACCTTCACTTTATCTTTTGGATTAACAGGTGCTAAAGTGCCTCTTTTCTCCTAGAAACATCCGTACCGCAGTACAGGACAGACTGTGAGACATGCTGCTTCCTGAAGTGGATAGTAGGTGAAATAAGTGAGTATCTCACGTAGAGATGAGCGGGTTCGGTTTCTCTGAATCCGAACCCGCACGAACTTCATGTTTTTTTTCACGGGTCAGAGCGACTCGGATCTTCCCGCCTTGCTCGGTTAACCCGAGCGCGCCCGAACGTCATCATGACGCTGTCGGATTCTCGCGAGACTCGGATTCTATATAAGGAGCCGCGCGTCGCCGCCATTTTCACACGTGCATTGAGATTGATAGGGAGAGGACGTGGCTGGCGTCCTCTCCATTTAGATTAGGAGAGAGAGAGAGAGATTGACCTGAGGCTGATACTGTAGAAGAGAGTGCAGAGTTTAGTGACTGACCACAGTGACCACCAGCAGTGCAGTTGTTTTATTTAATATATCCGTTCTCTGCCTGAAAAAAACGGTACACACAGTGACTCAGTCACATACCATATCTGTGTGCACTGCTCAGCCCAGTGTGCTGCATGCCTGCATCATCTATGTATATATTATATATCTGACTGTGCTCAGCTCACACAGCTTATAATTGTGGGGGAGACTGGGGAGCACTGCAGTGCCAGTTATAGGTTATAGCAGGAGCCAGGAGTACAAGACAGTCACATACCATATCTGTGTGCACTGCTCAGCCCAGTGTGCTGCATCATCTATGTATATATTATATATCTGACTGTGCTCAGCTCACACAGCTTATAATTGTGGGGGAGACTGGGGAGCACTGCAGTGCCAGTTATAGGTTATAGCAGGAGCCAGGAGTACATATTATATTAAAATTAAACAGTGCACACTTTTGCTGCAGGAGTGCCACTGCCAGTGTGACTGACCAGTGACCTGACCACACTGACCACCAGTATAGTTAGTAGTATACTATATTGTGATTGCCTGAAAAAGTTAAACACTCGTCGTGTGACTTCACTTGTGTGGTGTTTTTTTTTTTAATTCTATAAAAAACTCATTCTGCTGACAGACAGTGTCCAGCAGGTCCGTCATTATATAATATATATACCTGTCCGGCTGCAGTAGTGATATATATATATTTTTTATATCATTATTTATCATCCAGTCGCAGCAGACACAGTACGGTAGTTCACAGCTGTAGCTACCTCTGTGTCGGCACTCGGCAGTCCATCCATAATTGTATACCACCTACCCGTGGTTTTTTTTTCTTTCTTCTTTATACATACATACTACTACATCTCTTTATCAACCAGTCTATATTAGCAGCAGACACAGTACAGTACGGTAGTTCACGGCTGTGGCTACCTCTGTGTCGGCACTCAGCAGTACGTCCATAATTGTATACCACCTAACCGTGGTTTTTTTTTCTTTCTTCTTTATACATACATACTACGACATATCTTTATCAACCAGTCTATATTAGCAGCAGACACAGTACAGTACGGTAGTTCACGGCTGTGGCTACCTCTGTGTCGGCACTCTGCAGTCCGTCCATAATTGTATACCACCTAACCGTGGTTTTTTTTTCTTTCTTCTTCATACATACATACTACGACATCTCTTTATCAACCAGTCTATATTAGCAGCAGACACAGTACAGTACGGTAGTTCACGGCTGTGGCTACCTCTGTGTCGGCACTCGGCAGTCCGTCCATAATTGTATACCACCTAACCGTGGTTTTTTTTTCTTTCTTCTTTATACATACATACTACGACATCTCTTTATCAACCAGTCTATATTAGCAGCAGACACAGTACAGTACGGTAGTTCACGGCTGTGGCTACCTCTGTGTCGGCACTCGGCAGTCCGTCCATAATTGTATACCACCTAACCGTGGTTTTTTTTTCTTTCTTCTTCATACATACATACTACGACATCTCTTTATCAACCAGTCTATATTAGCAGCAGACACAGTACAGTACGGTAGTTCACGGCTGTGGCTACCTCTGTGTCGGCACTCGGCAGTCCGTCCATAATTGTATACCACCTAACCGTGGTTTTTTTTTCTTTCTTCTTCATACATACATACTACGACATCTCTTTATCAACCAGTCTATATTAGCAGCAGACACAGTACGGTAGTACACGGCTGTAGCTACCTCTGTGTCGGCACTCGGCAGTCCGTCCATAATTGTATACTAGTATCCATCCATCTCCATTGTTTACCTGAGGTGCCTTTTAGTTGTGCCTATTAAAATATGGAGAACAAAAATGTTGAGGTTCCAAAATTAGGGAAAGATCAAGATCCACTTCCACCTCGTGCTGAAGCTGCTGCCACTAGTCATGGCCGAGACGATGAAATGCCAGCAACGTCGTCTGCCAAGGCCGATGCCCAATGTCATAGTACAGAGCATGTCAAATCCAAAACACCAAATATCAGTAAAAAAAGGACTCCAAAACCTAAAATAAAATTGTCGGAGGAGAAGCGTAAAGTTGCCAATATGCCATTTACCACACGGAGTGGCAAGGAACGGCTGAGGCCCTGGCCTATGTTCATGGCTAGTGGTTCAGCTTCACATGAGGATGGAGGCACTCAGCCTCTCGCTAGAAAAATGAAAAGACTCAACCTGGCAAAAGCAGTAGCACCGCAAAGAACTGTGCGTTCTTCGAAATCCCAAATCCACAAGGAGAGTCCAATTGTGTCGGTTGCGATGCCTGACCTTACCAACACTGGACGTGAAGAGCATGCGCCTTCCACCATTTGCACGCCCCCTGCAAGTGCTGGAAGGAGCACCCGCAGTCCAGTTCCTGATAGTCAGATTGAAGATGTCAGTGTTGAAGTACACCAGGATGAGGAGGATATGGGTGTTGCTGGCGCTGGGGAGGAAATTGACCAGGAGGATTCTGATGGTGAGGTGGTTTGTTTAAGTCAGGCACCCGGGGAGACACCTGTTGTCCGTGGGAGGAATATGGCCGTTGACATGCCTGGTGAAAATACCAAAAAAATCAGCTCTTCGGTGTGGAACTATTTCAACAGAAATGCGGACAACAGGTGTCAAGCCGTGTGTTCCCTTTGTCAAGCTGTAATAAGTAGGGGTAAGGACGTTAACCACCTCGGAACATCCTCCCTTATACGTCACCTGCAGCGCATTCATAATAAGTCAGTGACAAGTTCAAAAACTTTGGGTGACAGCGGAAGCAGTCCACTGACCAGTAAATCCCTTCCTCTTGTAACCAAGCTCACGCAAACCACCCCACCAACTCCCTCAGTGTCAATTTCCTCCTTCCCCAGGAATGCCAATAGTCCTGCAGGCCATGTCACTGGCAATTCTGACGAGTCCTCTCCAGCCTGGGATTCCTCCGATGCATCCTTGCGTGTAACGCCTACTGCTGCTGGCGCTGCTGTTGTTGCTGCTGGGAGTCGATGGTCATCCCAGAGGGGAAGTCGTAAGCCCACTTGTACTACTTCCAGTAAGCAATTGACTGTCCAACAGTCCTTTGCGAGGAAGATGAAATATCACAGCAGTCATCCTGCTGCAAAGCGGATAACTGAGGCCTTGACAACTATGTTGGTGTTAGACGTGCGTCCGGTATCCGCCGTTAGTTCACAGGGAACTAGACAATTTATTGAGGCAGTGTGCCCCCGTTACCAAATACCATCTAGGTTCCACTTCTCTAGGCAGGCGATACCGAAAATGTACACAGACCTCAGAAAAAGACTCACCAGTGTCCTAAAAAATGCAGTTGTACCCAATGTCCACTTAACCACGGACATGTGGACAAGTGGAGCAGGGCAGGGTCAGGACTATATGACTGTGACAGCCCACTGGGTAGATGTATGGACTCCCGCCGCAAGAACAGCAGCGGCGGCACCAGTAGCAGCATCTCGCAAACGCCAACTCTTTCCTAGGCAGGCTACGCTTTGTATCACCGGTTTCCAGAATACGCACACAGCTGAAAACCTCTTACGGCAACTGAGGAAGATCATCGCGGAATGGCTTACCCCAATTGGACTCTCCTGTGGATTTGTGGCATCGGACAACGCCAGCAATATTGTGTGTGCATTAAATATGGGCAAATTCCAGCACGTCCCATGTTTTGCACATACCTTGAATTTGGTGGTGCAGAATTATTTAAAAAACGACAGGGGCGTGCAAGAGATGCTGTCGGTGGCCAGAAAAATTGCGGGACACTTTCGGCGTACAGGCACCACGTACAGAAGACTGGAGCACCACCAAAAACTACTGAACCTGCCCTGCCATCATCTGAAGCAAGAAGTGGTAACGAGGTGGAATTCAACCCTCTATATGCTTCAGAGGTTGGAGGAGCAGCAAAAGGCCATTCAAGCCTATACAATTGAGCACGATATAGGAGGTGGAATGCACCTGTCTCAAGCGCAGTGGAGAATGATTTCAACGTTGTGCAAGGTTCTGATGCCCTTTGAACTTGCCACACGTGAAGTCAGTTCAGACACTGCCAGCCTGAGTCAGGTCATTCCCCTCATCAGGCTTTTGCAGAAGAAGCTGGAGACATTGAAGGAGGAGCTAACACGGAGCGATTCCGCTAGGCATGTGGGACTTGTGGATGGAGCCCTTAATTCGCTTAACAAGGATTCACGGGTGGTCAATCTGTTGAAATCAGAGCACTACATTTTGGCCACCGTGCTCGATCCTAGATTTAAAGCCTACCTTGGATCTCTCTTTCCGGCAGACACAAGTCTGCTGGGGTTGAAAGACCTGCTGGTGAGAAAATTGTCAAGTCAAGCGGAACGCGACCTGTCAACATCTCCTCCTTCACATTCTCCCGCAACTGGGGGTGCGAGGAAAAGGCTCAGAATTCCGAGCCCACCCGCTGGCGGTGATGCAGGGCAGTCTGGAGCGACTGCTGATGCTGACATCTGGTCCGGACTGAAGGACCTGACAACGATTACGGACATGTCGTCTACTGTCACTGCATATGATTCTCTCACCATTGAAAGAATGGTGGAGGATTATATGAGTGACCGCATCCAAGTAGGCACGTCACACAGTCCATACTTATACTGGCAGGAAAAAGAGGCAATTTGGAGGCCATTGCACAAACTGGCTTTATTCTACCTAAGTTGCCCTCCCACAAGTGTGTACTCCGAAAGAGTGTTTAGTGCCGCCGCTCACCTTGTCAGCAATCGGCGTACGAGGTTACATCCAGAAAATGTGGAGAAGATGATGTTCATTAAAATGAATTATAATCAATTCCTCCGCGGAGACATTGACCAGCAGCAATTGCCTCCACAAAGTACACAGGGAGCTGAGATGGTGGATTCCAGTGGGGACGAATTGATAATCTGTGAGGAGGGGGATGTACACGGTGATATATCGGAGGGTGATGATGAGGTGGACATCTTGCCTCTGTAGAGCCAGTTTGTGCAAGGAGAGATTAATTGCTTCTTTTTTGGGGGGGGGTCCAAACCAACCCGTCATATCAGTCACAGTCGTGTGGCAGACCCTGTCACTGAAATGATGGGTTGGTTAAAGTGTTCATGTCCTGTTTTGTTTATACAACATAAGGGTGGGTGGGAGGGCCCAAGGACAATTCCATCTTGCACCTCTTTTTTCTTTTATTTTTCTTTGCGTCATGTGCTGTTTGGTGAGGGTTTTTTGGAAGGGACATCCTGCGTGACACTGCAGTGCCACTCCTAAATGGGCCCGGTGTTTGTGTCGGCCACTAGGGTCGCTAATCTTACTCACACAGTCAGCTACCTCATTGCGCCTCTTTTTTTCTTTGCGTCATGTGCTGATTGGGGAGGGTTTTTTGGAAGGGACATCCTGCGTGACACTGCAGTGCCACTCCTAAATGGGCCCGGTGTTTGTGTCGGCCACTAGGGTCGCTAATCTTACTCACACAGTCAGCTACCTCATTGCGCCTCTTTTTTTCTTTGCGTCATGTGCTGATTGGGGAGGGTTTTTTGGAAGGGACATCCTGCGTGACACTGCAGTGCCACTCCTAAATGGGCCCGGTGTTTGTGTCGGCCACTAGGGTCGCTAATCTTACTCACACAGTCAGCTACCTCATTGCGCCTCTTTTTTTCTTTGCGTCATGTGCTGATTGGGGAGGGTTTTTTGGAAGGGACATCCTGCGTGACACTGCAGTGCCACTCCTAAATGGGCCCGGTGTTTGTGTCGGCCACTAGGGTCGCTAATCTTACTCACACAGTCAGCTACCTCATTGCGCCTCTTTTTTTCTTTGCGTCATGTGCTGATTGGGGAGGGTTTTTTGGAAGGGACATCCTGCGTGACACTGCAGTGCCACTCCTAAATGGGCCCGGTGTTTGTGTCGGCCACTAGGGTCGCTAATCTTACTCACACAGTCAGCTACCTCATTGCGCCTCTTTTTTTCTTTGCGTCATGTGCTGATTGGGGAGGGTTTTTTGGAAGGGACATCCTGCGTGACACTGCAGTGCCACTCCTAGATGGGCCAGGTGTTTGTGTCGGCCACTAGTGTCGCTTAGCTTAGTCATCCAGCGACCTTGGTGCAAATTTTAGGACTAAAAATAATATTGTGAGGTGTGAGGTATTCAGAATAGACTGAAAATGAGTGGAAATTATGGTTTTTGAGGTTAATAATAATATGGGATCAAAATGACCCCCAAATTCTATGATTTAAGCTGTTTTTTAGGGTTTTTTGAAAAAAACACCCGAATCCAAAACACACCCGAATCCGACAAAAAAAATTCGGTGAGGTTTTGCCAAAACGCGGTCGAACCCAAAACACGGCCGCGGAACCGAACCCAAAACCAAAACACAAAACCCGAAAAATTTCAGGCGCTCATCTCTAATCTCAGGTTCCCCCTGTTACACTACCACATATTAATGTATAGAAGTTCCGCAGTAGAGAACAGACTGTGAGACATGCTGCTTCCTGAAGTGGATAGTAGGTGAAATAAGTGAGTACCTCACGTTCCCCCTGTTACACTACCACATATTAATGTATAGAAGTTCCAGCTTCTCAATCTGTGTGCAGGAGAACAAATTTATAGGAGCACCCAGAGCATTATCCAGAGTTATAAATAGGTTATGTTTTCGCTTTCATCAAATGTCTGTGATATTTATAGCTTTGGTGGTGCAGAGATTATACAGCAGCAGCATCAGGGGCGGAACTGTGGGAGGCAGTGGAGTCGGCTGCCGCCGGGCTCCTGGCCACAAGGGGGCGCATCTCCTCCACTGTCTCCCGCAGCCTGAGAACTGCGCTGCTATTGCAGATGGAGGAGCTGTGTCAGTGACACGGAAGCTGCCTCCTGTAGAGAGAGATGGCACTGGCTGCAGCTAGGGGGAGCTCCAGAGCACAGCTCCTCCCGGGCCCTTAGTAAGCCAGCCGAGGGAAGCTCAGAACTCTCTGCTCCTCCATGCTCTGGATGATAGCCAAAGGTAGGCACTGTGTGGGGGGTGGGGGAGAGGTGTATTTGGGGGGGAAGTACTGTGTTTTGTGTGTGCTTGTTTTTAAGTGAGGTGTGTGTGTTTTTAAGGAAAGTTGTACATTCAAGTAAAAGAGGCATGTGTGATGTGTGTGTGAGAGTGGCATGTGTGTGAGAGGCATGTATGTGTATGTAAGTGAGAGGCATATGTGTGTGTGTGTGAGGCATGTGTATGTAAGTGGGAGGCATGTGTATGTAAGTGAGAGGCATGTGTGTGTGTGTGTGTGTGTGTGTGTGTGTGTGTGTGTGTGTGTGTGTGTGTGAGAGGCATGTGTATGTAAGGGGCCCTACACACTAGGCGATGCGCCACCAAGGTGCCCGACGGCCGATACGGCCGACGAGCGACCCGGCGGCGGGGGGGCAGTGACGGGGGGAGTGAAGTTTCTTTACTCCCCCCGTCACTCGGCTCCGTAGACTTGCAGGCAAATATGGACGATCTCGTCCATATTGGCCTGCATGCACAGCCGACATGGCCCCAGCGATGAACGAGCGCGGGGCCGCACATCGTTCATCGCTGGGGACTCCACACTGCACGATATGAACGATATCTCGTTCATTAATGAACAAGATCGTTCATATCGTGCAGTGAAATCGCTATGTGTGTAGGGCCTATAAGTGAGAGGCATGTGTATGTAAGTGAGAGGCATGTGTATATGAGAGGCACGTGTATGTGAGAGGCACTTGTGTGAGAGGTGTGTGTAAGTGAGAGGCACGTGTGTGAGAGGTGTGTGTAAGTGAGAGGCATGTGTATGTAAGTGAGAGGCGTGTGTGTTTAAGTGAGACGTGTGTGAGTGTTTAAGTGAATGAGGCGTTTGTGTTTTTTTTAATATATATCTAGTGTTCACGCTAGGTGTCTGCCCCTTTTTTAGACAGCTGAATCCCGCCCTGCCCGTTTTTGTGCGCCCTGCCGCCCCGCCGTTTGCTGCCTGCCGGACCCCTCCACGTCGGCCAGCCGTGCGCCGCCAGACCCGGTACGTACATGAGAGTCCCCCTGGGCTAAATTAACCTTGTAAGTATTTTGCAGCTGTAAACATTAATCTCAGTGCTCTCTACCTGGTGCAATGTATCTCAGTGCTCTCTACCTGGTGCAGTGTGCCTCAGTGCTCTCTACCTGGTGCAGTGTGCCTCAGTGCTCCCTACCTGGTGCAGTGTTCCTGAGTGCTCTCTACCTGGTGTAGTGTGCCTCAGTGCTCTCTACCTGGTGCAGTGTGCCTCAGTGCTCTCTACCTGGTGCAGTGTGCCTCAGTGCTCCCTACCTGGTGCAGTGTGCCTCAGTGCTCCCTACCTGGTGCAGTGTGCCTGAGTGCTCTCTACCTGGTGCAGTGTGCCTCAGTGCTCTCTACCTGGTGTAGTGTGCCTCAGTGCTCTCTACCTGGTGCAGTGTGCCTCAGTGCTCCCTACCTGGTGCAGTGTGCCTCAGTGCTCCCTACCTGGTGCAGTGTGCCTCAGTGCTCCCTACCTGGTGCAGTGTGCCTGAGTGCTCTCTACCTGGTGCAGTGTGCCTCAGTGCTCTCTACCTGGTGCAGTGTGCCTCAGTGCTCTCTACCTGGTGCAGTGTGCCTCAGTGCTCTCTACCTGGTGCAGTGTGCCTCAGTGCTCTTTACCTGGTGCAGTGTGCCTCAGTGCTCTCTACCTGGTGCAGTGTGCCTCAGTGCTCTCTACCTGGTGCAGTGTGCCTCAGTGCTCTCTACCTGGTGCAGTGTGCCTCAGTGCTCTCTACCTGGTGCAGTGTGCCTCAGTGCTCTCTACCTGGTGCAGTGTGCCTCAGTGCTCTTTACCTGGTGCAGTGTGCCTCAGTGCTCTCTACCTGGTGCAGTGTGCCTCAGTGCTCTCTACCTGGTGCAATGTGTCTCAGTGCTCTCTACCTGGTGCAATGTATCTCAGTGCTCTCTACCTGGTGCATTGTGCCTCAGTGCTCTTTACCTGGTGCAATGTGTCTCAGTGCTCTCTACCTGGTGCAATGTGCCTCAGTGCTCCCTACCTGACGCAATGTGTATAATGTGCTCTATCTGACGCAATGTGTATAATGTGCTCTATCTGGCGCAATATGTATAACGTGCTCTACCTGGCGCAGTGTGTATAGGAGGTTCTAACTGGTGCAATGTGTATTAGGGGCACTACCTTCCCCACGAAACAACGCCCCTAGATTTTTGCTGTGCACCTTCGGTGCGCACTGTCCATGTTTTGGCCATAGGAATGGGAGCACCAAGCATTATAGTATGTACCTAAGTTTGCCCATCTAACTTAAAAATGTGCCCTCCCGAATGAAAAATGTGCCCTCCCCGTGATCAGCACCCTGCCCTAAAAAAAAATACCACAGTGAACACTAATTATATTGGCACACCGCTGCGCCAAAGCATCTCCATGGAGACCTGGCGGGTGAGGGAGCACTGTAGGTGTACTATAATGGTATGCTGGTGTCTGTTTTATTGTAATGACTGACTTGGAGTGCGTCCACTTTCTATGTGTATCTATATTACTATTGGGAAAGGTACCTGAGCACGCTGCTACTGTTCACCCTGGGTGCCGGATAGCTACATATGGTATGTGTGTGTATGTGTAGGGGGGCACCAAAATGTATCATGCCTCCGGGCGACTAGGACGAACTTACGCCACTGAGCAGCATTGTTTCTTACACCAGCCTATGGACCTTATTCAGCATCAGTTGCAGTTTTGTTAAATTAGCAAAACTGTAACTGCATGTGATCGTATGCTGGGGGGCGCCCAGCACAGGGCAAGTCTGTCCAGCAAGCAAATGGCTGCCAGCAATGCGATCGCAAATCAATTGCGATTGCATCGCTGTCCCCACAAAATAAGGGATGCCCCCTGCTTGCGAAGGCAGGCGCAGAGCGGACATGTTTCTCATCGCAGCGGCTGCATGTGACATCACGTGGGCCTCGCCGAAACAGCCCAGACCTGCCTCCGTTCTCGCTGCACCGCCCCAGCAACGCCATGTCGGCGCCCCACGAATGCCTCTACCTGTCAACCAGGCAGAGGCGTTCACATTACTGAGATGCGATCGTATCTCCCTGCCTGCGCATGGACAGCGCGGGCCCTGCATGTGCACACTGACTCATGATTCGGAAGTATTTAATTGCATCTCAGATGCGTTACATACTGAATAAGGCCCTCTGTATGCAAAACCAAAGCCCTGTGGCTGGCCATGTCATCCAAGCTAATAGGCGACACAGTCCTCACTACTAGAGACACCAGCAACCCATCACAGCCAAAATAACATTTCGGAATTAATTTAACATGAGGAAAACTTATGGTTTGGTTTGGCACTGAACTGGTTACTAATCACTACTTTCTAGATTTGGGAGGAAGATGCAGATGAAAAGAGCGGACAGATCAATGAAATTAAAATTGGCGTCTTTCTTTAAAGTCCACTTCTTGGGCACTTGGCCAAAAAAGTTCTTTCTATTCAAAACCTCAATTCCTTTTTAATTAGCATTTGCCAAAAATAGATGCAAAATCTTTCCCATCAGGAAACACCTGATGTTCAAGGGAGCATGTCACTGTTTGTTGTTTTACACACTCAGGGGCAGAATACGCAGTTAGCGTTTCATATTAAAATTGGCTTTATACAACGAATGGATCGGTTTATATGATGGGCAGACCTGATAATAGCTGCTTGGGAAGTAGAAGATATTAAATATTGTTTCATTAAACTCAACAAAGTTCCAGGAGAGTCTTTCACTATAGGTTATTAACAAGTTCTGTGGCATCACTGTAATAAAATGATGTTGCACTTTTAGTGTGGATCTGCTTATGTGATTACTGTCTGCCTGTTTTCTGCATGCATTAGTTTTGTTTGCTGCTGTGGGAAATTGCTAAGCATCCACTAATCACAGTGAGAGAGATAGGATTTTTGATCAATCCTGTAGTGCAAGGCCTGACCAACGTGTGGCTCTCTAGCTGTTGGGAAACTACATATACCAGCATGCCCTACCACAGTTTTAGCATCCCTTACAAGCAAAACTGTGGCAGGGCATGCTGGTATGTGTAGTTTTACAACAGCTGGAGAGCCACATGTTGGCCAGGCCTGCTGTAGTGTTTTGGTATTTTGTTATAGGAGAATACAATGTTTATAAATAATAATAATAATAATAATAATAATAATAATAATGATAAAAATAAATTTAATTAGTACTTTTTTCCAACATGTCTCAAAGCGCTTTACATTTCCAAAAAATAAACCATATTATTATTATTATTATTATTATTATTATTATAATAATCATTATCAACTTTTATGTATATGGCGTCACAAGGGGTCCGCAGCCAGCACCTTACAACGTGCATAAACAGAAACAGTATGAATAAAACAAGATAAAAAGTGACATACAGTACAAAATATTGCAAAACATGGACAAGGTGTATAAACATTGCTACAGCAGTCTTATTGGGTATCCAATTACCAGCAGTCAATGACCATGGGTAATTGTACTGCTGTGGTTGATCCTATTAGCCCGATGCAGCGAGCTCCTTCTCCCAATGCCGGCACTGATCATGGATTATGCTTTGCGATAAGCGGCTGCTGGAGCCGCGATAACACATGGGATCGGGGACTTACTGTATTCCCGATCCCATGTGTTATCGTGCGATGGCGGGTCCGTTTTCCCCGGATGAAAATGGCCTGTAATAGAATACTGCGATAAAGACCATTGGTCATTAATCGCAATATCCTGCCATTTTCACCTGCCAAACTGCATCGCAGGCAATTGGATACCCCCCTTAGTACCCAAATAAGCAGTAGGGTTTAGTGCTGGTACTTGGCTATGGGAAGGACATGATACAGGTGAGGAAGGAAAAGCCCATGATGGAATAGGTCCCTGCTCATGAGAGCTTACAATCTAATATTACAAAGCAGGCAGCCATCTTGGGCTCACTAAGATAACTATGATAATTATGTTTTAATTGTTAGGTGCTACTTGGTGTATGCAGTGTGATACAAGAAAAAGAAACAAAACAAATCATAAATACAATGCACAGCAGTGAGCACAAACCGTAAATGCAAACACTGCAGTAGAACCATAACCAGGGAGTGACAAATACAAAGGGAAGGGTGGAGCAACTTGCTGGAAATAGAGTCAAAATGCAGTGATTAGTCACGGGGAAGGCACAACAGCTCTCAATGATCATGTGTCACACGCTGGACTGGTTGTAATTTTTATCTTACCCAATGCTGCAGCTTCCTTGCCTTGCTCCTGCTTCCTAAGTTGTCTGTATGTATCCCACGCTGTGCTGCTGCCAATAGTTGTTTATCTTCACATGTAGAGCCTTTATCTTGCCTTCAGTCTGCTGATTGCTTAATATCCAATCCTGTACCTGAATATTGCACATGACTCCAGTGGCCTATCAGCAGCCAGAGCACCCTTTTTAAGTCTCTATTGGACTATTGCTCTTTGTCAGAAAACTTCACTAGCAGCCTGTGTTCCTGGCTCCCACAGAGTGCTTGTCTAATCCCTGTGTTTGGATACCTCAGATTCCTATGTGCTTCTGCCCATCTCCAGCCTCAGTTACAATAGCTGGGCGGTCTCCACAGATTCCAGTGTGCTGTACCTGCTACTGAGCTCATTCTCTGCACCAGTCATCATAGTTTGGCACTCACCACAGACTCCAGTCACTCACTGCTGTCTAGCCTGTGCACACTCCATTGAGCATAATAATCTATCTGACTCCTCTAGCTTTCAGTTTCCTGCATTACTCGCTGTGCTCAGAGCTTCTCTGTTACACCAGAGTGCATCTCCTACTTCTCTGCAGTCTAAGCCGCAGTCAGCTGCAATTTGTTACCCACCTGCAGTCTCACCTAAAGCCTACCTAGTTCACATCTTCACCAACATACAGCACGTGTTGCACTCTACAAGTGTGCTTCCATTATGCATTATTGATCCTGTGCTCAGTGTTACTCCTCTACAAGTAGTGTACTTATCTCCAATTACCCACTGCTATCAGTCCTGCACTCAGCGCAACTCCATTACAAGCACTGTGCTCCATCTCTAGTTACCCACTGCTATCAGTCCTGCACTCAGCGCAACTTCATTACAAGCACTGTGCTCCATCTCTAGTTATCCACTGCTATCAGTCCTGCACTCAGCGCAACTCCATTACAAGCACTGTGCTCCATCTCTAGTTACCCACTGCTATCAGTCCTGCACTCAGCGCAACTCCATTACAAGCACTGTGCTCCATCTCTAGTTACCCACTGCTATCAGTCCTGCAGTCAGCGCAACTCCATTACAAGCACTGTGCTCCATCTCTAGTTACCCACTGCTATCAGTCCTGCACTCAGCGCAACTCCATTACAAGCGCTGTGCTCCATCTCTAGTTACCCACTGCTATCAGTCCTGCACTCAGCGCAACTCCATTACAAGCACTGTGCTCCATCTCTAGTTACCCACTGCTATCAGTCCTGCACTCAGCGCAACTCCATTACAAGCACTGTGCTCCATCTCTAGTTACCCACTGCTATCAGTCCTGCAGTCAGCGCAACTCCATTACAAGCACTGTGCTCCATCTCTAGTTACCCACTGCTATCAGTCCTGCACTCAGCGCAACTCCATTACAAGCGCTGTGCTCCATCTCTAGTTACCCACTGCTATCAGTCCTGCACTCAGCGCAACTCCATTACAAGCACTGTGCTCCATCTCTAGTTACCCACTGCTATCAGTCCTGCACTCAGCGCAACTCCATTACAAGCACTGTGCTCCATCTCTAGTTACCCACTACTATCAGTCCTGCACTCAGCGCAACTCCATTACAAGCACTGTGCTCCATCTCTAGTTACCCACTGCTATCAGTCCTGCACTCAGCGCAACTCCATTACAAGCACTGTGCTCCATCTCTAGTTACCCACTGCTTTCAGTCCTGCACTCAGCGCAACTCCATTACAAGCACTGTGCTCCATCTCTAGTTACCCACTGCTATCAGTCCTGCACTCAGCGCAACTCCATTACAAGCACTGTGCTCCAGCTCTAGTTACCCACTACTATCAGTCCTGCACTCAGCGCAACTCCATTACAAGCACTGTGCTCCATCTCTAGTTACCCACTGCTTTCAGTCCTGCACTCAGCGCAACTCCATTACAAGCACTGTGCTCCATCTCTAGTTACCCACTGCTATCAGTCCTGCACTCAGCGCAACTCCATTACAAGCACTGTGCTCCATCTCTAGTTACCCACTGCTATCAGTCCTGCACTCAGCGCAACTCCATTACAAGCACTGTGCTCCATCTCTAGTTACCCACTACTATCATTCCTGCACTCAGCGCAACTCCATTACAAGCACTGTGCTCCATCTCTAGTTACCCACTGCTATCAGTCCTGCACTCAGCGCAACTCCATTACAAGCACTGTGCTCCATCTCTAGTTACCCACTGCTATCAGTCCTGCACTCAGCGCAACTCCATTACAAGCACTGTGCTCCATCTCTAGTTACCCACTACTATCAGTCCTGCAATCAGCGCAACTCCATTACAAGCACTGTGCTCCATCTCTAGTTACCCACTGCTATCAGTCCTGCACTCAGCGCAACTCCATTACAAGCACTTTGCTCCATCTCTAGTTACCCACTGCTATCAGTCCTGCACTCAGCGCAACTCCATTACAAGCACTGTGCTCCATCTCTAGTTACCCACTGCTATCAGTCCTGCACTCAGCGCAACTCCATTACAAGCACTGTGCTCCATCTCTAGTTACCCACTACTATCAGTCCTGCACTCAGCGCAACTCCATTACAAGCACTGTGCTCCATCTCTAGTTACCCACTACTATCAGTCCTGCACTCAGCGCAACTCCATTACAAGCACTGTGCTCCATCTCTAGTTACCCACTGCTATCAGTCCTACACTCAGCGCAACTCCATTACAAGCACTGTGCTCCATCTCTAGTTACCCACTACTATCAGTCCTGCACTCAGCGCAACTCCATTACAAGCACTGTGCTCCATCTCTAGTTACCCACTGCTATCAGTCCTGCACTCAGCGCAACTCCATTACAAGCACTGTGCTCCATCTCTAGTTACCCACTACTATCAGTCCTGCACTCAGCGCAACTCCATTACAAGCACTGTGCTCCATCTCTAGTTACCCACTGCTATCAGTCCTGCACTCAGCGCAACTCCATTACAAGCACTTTGCTCCATCTCTAGTTACCCACTGCTATCAGTCCTGCACTCAGCGCAACTCCATTACAAGCACTGTGCTCCATCTCTAGTTACCCACTGCTATCAGTCCTGCACTCAGCGCAACTCCATTACAAGCACTGTGCTCCATCTCTAGTTACCCACTACTATCAGTCCTGCACTCAGCGCAACTCCATTACAAGCACTGTGCTCCATCTCTAGTTACCCACTACTATCAGTCCTGCACTCAGCGCAACTCCATTACAAGCACTGTGCTCCATCTCTAGTTACCCACTGCTATCAGTCCTGCACTCAGCGCAACTCCATTACAAGCACAGTGCTCCATCTCTAGTTACCCACTGCTATCAGTCCTGCACTCAGCGCAACTCCATTACAAGCACTGTGCTCCATCTCTAGTTACCCACTACTATCAGTCCTGCACTCAGCGCAACTCCATTACAAGCACTGTGCTCCATCTCTAGTTACCCACTGCTATCAGTCCTGCACTCAGCGCAACTCCATTACAAGCACTGTGCTCCATCTCTAGTTACCCACTACTATCAGTCCTGCACTCAGCGCAACTCCATTACAAGCACTGTGCTCCATCTCTAGTTACCCACTGCTATCAGTCCTGCACTCAGCGCAACTCCATTACAAGCACTTTGCTCCATCTCTAGTTACCCACTGCTATCAGTCCTGCACTCAGTGCAACTCCATTACAAGCACTGTGCTCCATCTCTAGTTACCCACTGCTATCAGTCCTGCACTTAGCGCAACTCCATTACAAGCACTGTGCTCCATCTCTAGTTACCCACTGCTATCAGTCCTGCACTCAGCGCAACTCCATTACAAGCACTGTGCTCCATCTCTAGTTACCCACTGCTATCAGTCCTGCACTCAGCGCAACTCCATTACAAGCACTGTGCTCCATCTCTAGTTACCCACTGCTATCAGTCCTGCACTCAGCGCAACTCCATTACAAGCACTGTGCTCTATCTTTAGTTACACACTGCTATCAGTCCTGCACTCAGCGCAACTCCATTACAAGCACTGTGCTCCATCTCTAGTTACCCACTACTATCAGTCCTGCACTCAGCGCAACTCCATTACAAGCACTGTGCTACATCTCTAGTTACCCACTACTATCAGTCCTGCACTCAGCGCTGCTCCATTTACACCAGTGTGCTACCTGCTTCCAGCCTGTATTACTGTAGTGCACTATCAGCTACCATCGTGTGCTTTCAAGCTACCACCTGCATTGCCATCATGTGCTGCTAGCTCCAGACTGCTCACTATCATGCAGTATTTATTATAGTCTGCATGCCATCGCTGTGTGTCTATTGCTGCTCTCATATTTCAGTGTGCTATTCCTGCTACTGTCCACAGTTACCTGTGTGCAGTACCTGTCTCTACCAACCGGAGCCGAAACTAGACATTGTGGTGTCTTGTGCCTCCCCCTCCCACACACATATTTTGAATAAGGAGCTTGCGTCCATAACATGGGCGTGGTCTGATGGGGAAGGGGCATGACCACATAATAGTATCCTCTTTTCAAATTGTGCCACACAGTAGTGCAACATTATTCACATTACACAGCGCAATAGTACCCCTTATTCACATTCCCTACATAGTAATGCCCCTTATACACATTATGCCACACAGTAAAGCCTCTTATTCACATTATGCCAAACAGTAGTACCTCTGGCTCTTATACACATTATGTCATAGGGTAGTACGTCTTATACACATTGGGGGTTGAGTTAGATTTGGGTGTGGTGTGTTCAATCTGCAATCTAAATTGCAGTGTAAAATAAAGCAGCCAGTATTTACCCTGCATAGAAACAAAATAACCCACCCAAATCTAACTCTCTCTGCACATGTTATATCTGCCTCCCCTGCAGTGTACATGGTTTTGCCCAACTGCTAACAAAAATCCTTCTGCGATCAACTCAGAATTACCCCCATTATGTCACACAGTAGTACCTCTTATACACATTATGTCACACAGTAGTACCTCTTATTCACATTATGCCACACAGTAGTACCTCTTATACACATTATGTCACACAGTAGTACCTCTTATACACATTATGTCACACAGTAGTACCTCTTATTCACATTATATCACACAGTAGTACCTCTTATACACATTATGTCAAACAGTAGTACCTCTTATACACATTATGTCACAGAGTAATACCTCTTATACACATTATGTCATATAGTAGTACCTCTTATACACATTTTGTCACACAGTAGTACTATTACTCACATTATGCCACACAGTAGTACCTCTTATACACATTATGTCACAGAGTAGTACCTCTTATACACATTATGTCACACAGTAGTACCTCTTATACACATTATGTCACACAGTAGTGCCTCTTTTACACATTATGTCATAGAGTAGTACCTCTTATACACATTATGTCACAGAGTAGTACCTCTTATACACATTATGTCACACAGTAGTACCTCTTATACACATTATGTCACAGAGTTGTACCTCTTTACACATTATAACACACAGTAGTACCTCTTATACACATTATGTCACACAGTAGTGCTCTTTTACACATTATGTCATACAGTAGTGCTCCTTATTCACATATCATCACACAGTAGTACCCCTCATACTATTGTCAATCAGGCAGAGGTGTTTGCAATACAGCACGGGCCTGAGCTTGGGAACCACTGAGAATAGCAATAAAGTGCACACAAAACATAATCCAAAATTAACCTATGTGAGATTGCTACACACATTGTTAATGGCTGAATATGGTCTCAGTCTAATACTAAAATATAGTACATTCCCTAATGTTTTATTGTATGTAAAACCTTTTTTTCTTCTCTCTGATATTATCACTGATATCACCTTCTGGCACAGACATTGAATTATGTGTACTTCATTTCTGAACTACAATCTAAGGCCTCTAAAAACTTCTGACCCCAGGAATATATATATTTTATCAAAACACAAAATATAATTTGCACTTGAAAACAATTTATCAATCTGCTACAACCTTTCCCTTTCTATAAGACTTCAGCATTGGTATTCTGAAGCCATGAGAGGTCATTTACAAAATGTATGCAGGGTTCACTGCAAAATACCTTGGTTCTGCACTGTTGCCACTTGCTCTTAGATAGTCCAGCCAATAAACATTAAGGTAAATGCCTCATCTCTGCACTTGGGAATATTGATATGTACTATTGGTGTAGAACAATAGGCACCAGGGGAATGTGAAATGGAGTTGACGCAAACAGTTTATCCTAAAGCAAGCTAAAGGTTTATTCAGATACTGGATAGAGCTGCCAATAGATCCTGGTCCTCTTGTGCTTAGAGTGATATGGCCAGGTTCCCTGACGAGGGTATGCACATTTGGTTAGCAAACGCTGCATGTGCCAAACCCCATACATGGAATCCAATGTGTCCAGCACTCAGGGCTCGATATAATAGTTGCTGTGGTGCCCTCCTGGTGGGGTATAAAACCTTCACTGTATAGCCGGGATGTATGTTGGCGGTACTCAGCAGGCTCATAACAAGCGATTTAAACAGACATCAGTTTAATAGCCGACATGTTTCGGGGAACATTCCCTGTCCTCAGGGCCAGACAAACTGATTGCAATGACACACAGACATTTATAACATAAAGAACTAGGTACTAACTGCCCTAACCATAGTAACCATACTACGGCAACCTAGGATCAAGGATTTTGCCTTCGTAGAAATCAGTCACGACGACACAGAGAACAACAACAGGGGACGAGCACTTCGACCAGTGACTCGGAGACAGCATCCACTATAGCCACGTCACAGAAAGTACATTTCCCTTTAGGCCAATCCCCACAGGGAGTACAAACCTGTTCAAACCGGACACCTAAACCGGGCCGCGGAAGAGAAAGCGGCGCTCAGGGCAGAACCAGAGGATTGTATGTTCCAAAACATCCTCGAGCCTGAAGGAACTGATCTTCAATCTCTCTTCTACTCCACTTACGGACCTTGAATATAGACTGTTGGCTAAGAGACTAACATTTGTTCCAACTAATACTCCAGATCCACTGGAATGGAAAGTGGATACTTATCATCTTAGCAGGACTTTGAGAAGAAAGGAACACTTTAACAACAAGTCTCAGTCAACCTCCACACATATGATTCCCTATCAACTTCAGTGTATTATTCCTGGATCACACTTTAAACCCCCCCCCAGCTTGAATCCCTCCATTTGGACATTCATTGGAATGTTGGAGATGGAGGGCAATCAGGCAGCTAGAGAACCTATACACCTAATGTCACTAAACAGGAAATGACCGCCCTTAGATGGCTAGCAGAAAGGTCAGACATAGTGATCCGTAAAGCAGACAATCTGGGTTCTATAGTGGTCCAGGATGTAGAGGCTTATATTAGAGAATGTGTTTGACAGCTTAGTGACACCATGACCTATAGGTGACTTAGTAAAGACCCTACAAGGGAGTACAAGCTTGAGTTAGAACAACTTCTGTTAGATTCTAGGGATCAGGGCACCATTTCATCTGAATTATGGACAGCCCTTAGGGTAGAGTTTCCCAAAGTACTTTTTTTCTACACTGTACCTAAGGTACATAAATCCCTGGTAGACCCGCCTGGCCGCCCGATAGTATCGGCCAGGGGATCACTTTACCATCCTCCTATATCAGTACTGTTGGACGCCTATTTGAACCTGTGCATACAGGCTCTGCCATCCTATCTTAAGAACACCACGTCCCTTTTGCTCCAACTACAGGAGCTGGGTGACTTGCCAGAAAATACCGTGCTGTGTAGTGCAGACGTCACTAGCCTCTACACCTGTATCCCACATGATGCAGGTGTGGAGGCAGTGAGATCAATGGTTCAGGATAATGAATTATATTTGGGCCCAGATATTGTTGTTGTTTTTTAGGCTTTTGCATCTGGTCCTTAGTAGAAATTATTTTGTGTTTAATGGAAGCTTCTATCTGCAGGTGGTGGGGTGTGCTATGGGGTCAGCAGTGGCCCCATCGTACGCCAATGCCTTCATGCACCAAAGAAAAAACACGGAATGTTAGCTGCATGTTCCTGGGGCTTGGTTCCTCTGCCACCACTTTAATACAACAAGAAAAAAACAGAGACTGGAACTGCGCTTAACATTCAATTAAAGATTTTATTCACTCCCACAATAAAATAAATATATATATGTATGTTCATGCAATCACCGGCTGGATTTCATATACTGCACAGATCATAAATATGAACCTTCAATGCCTCTATAGTGCCTAATTGTTATGCAGAAATCTCTTAAAAACATACATTAAGAACTCAGTGCACATATAGTCGTTTCACTGACTGTAAAAACTGCCCATAGGTGACTCCTATAACCTTGCAGGTGTCCCTGCAGTGTATAGTATTTCGTCTGATGCCCGTATTATTTATTTCTGTAGCAGCAAAGGAATAATGAAGTATTTCTTGTAATACCCCTCAGTCATTAATTATTAACTGTCCCATGAGCCGTAGGTCAGCAAAGCGGTATTATTAGTGCGGTTATGGCAAGCTTGTAAAATGTCCTTCCCTTTAGCACTAGGGTGTCAAGGCTGTCTCTGAATGAAATGCAATAATACTCAGGTCTGGGAGCACACTCCCTATTCCCACTTAGCACTGGGGTCCGGATGTCCGGGTACCGAGTTGATTAGTTGGTTAATGAGACAACATGCAGAGTGTGCCTGACAGTCACTTGATGAATAACTTAGCCGGCCGGCTATAAACTCACTTATCCACATACGCGTTTCACCGCCTTGATATGTCATCGGCGGCTTCCTCATTACACACTGAGGAACTACTGCCCCCGCAGCCCTCGCGGTGGCTTGGGGGCGAGGGGCAGCGGGGGCGCCGCCACTGCTCTAGCACAGATTGACATGCGGACGAGCGTCCGCATGTCAATCTCCTCTTACTAACTGCTGCTGTAAGGAGGGACACGGAGGGCACAGCGCGCACCTCTCCTGTGTCCCTCCTGGGTCTCCGGCGGGTCTAATAAAGGAAGTGCCGTTCGTGAGCTCTGATTGGCTCAAGAACCGGCACTTCCTTTAACAGACCCGCCAGAAACCCAGGAGGGACACAGGAGAAGCGCGCGCTGTGCCCTCCGTATCCCTCCATCACAAAACAGCGGGGGAGCGCGGGGGGAGCACTGGGGGAGCATATGCGGCACAGGGGTAGGGGGACATATGTGGCACTGAGGGGGCATATGTGGCACTGGGGGGGTATATGTGTACCTGGCACATGGGGGGGTGCTATATTTGCCACTGGGGCATGTGAGTACTTGGCACTGTGGGGGAATGTCTGGCACTGGGGGCATATGTGGCACTTGGGGGGTATATGTGTACCTGGCACATGGGGGGGGCTATATTTGGCATTGAGGGCATGTGAGTACCTGGCACTGTGGGGGAATATCTGGCACTGGGGGTATATGTGGCACTGAGGGGGTATATGTGTACCTGGCACATGGGGGGGGCTATATTTGGCACTGGGGGCATGTGAGTACCTGGCACTGTGGGGGAATATCTGGCACTGGGGGCATATGTGGCACTGGGAGCACAGCCCTAGAAACAAGCACTACCCCCTAGCAATGAGCATGACACCCAGTGCATGAAACCCCTGGCAACGAGCATGACACCCAGTGCATGAAAACCCTGGCAACGAGCATGACACCCTGAGCATGAAAACCCCTGGCATCGTGCATGGAACCAAGAGCATGAAACCCCTGGCAACGAGCAGGTAATTTAAAAGTAATTAGAAGCCTTATTGTAGGACTTAATGTGTAATGGGCATTACGGTGTGTGGCATAATGTATCACGGACATTGCGGTGTGTGTCATAATGTGTCACAGGCATTACGGTGTGTGGCATACTATATCACAGGCATTGTGGGATGTGGTATAATGTCTCAAGGGCATTGCAGTGTGGCATAATGTATAACGGGCATTGCGGGGTGTGGCATATGGTATAACGGGCATTGCGGTATGTGTCACAGGCATTACGGTGTATGGTATACTATATCACGGGCATTGTGATATGTGGTATAATGTCTCAGGGTCATTGCAGTGTGTGGCATAATGTATCACGGACATTGTGGTGTGTGTCATAATGTGTCAGGCATTACGATGTGTTGTATACTATATCACGGGCATTGTGGTATGTGGTATAATGTCTCAGGGTCATTGCGGTGTGTGTCATAATGTGTCACAGACATTGTATGTGCTATAATGTATCAGGGGCATTGCAGTGTGTAGCATAATGTATAACGGCATTGCGATTCCTGTCATAATGTGTCACAGGCATTACGGTGTGGGGCATTACAGTGTGTGCATATTGTGTCATGTACATTATTGTGTGTAGCATAATGTCTAAGGGCCATTGCAGTATGTGGCATAATGTATACTGGGCATTACTATAAGGAGGAAAAATGACAAATAATGTAAGGAGCATGAATCAGGATTATTTTTCTTTCCTGTGGTGGCTAACGTCTGGGCGTGCAGGTTGCAAAACTGGGGTATAAGGTAGTCTTTTCCTGCAATGCCACACCCCCTTATCCGAAGCCACGCCCCCTGTTTGTGGCGCGCGCATGTTTCTCCCTTTACTAGTGCCAATTATGGGGGATGGGGGGGGGCGGGGGGCGCCGAAGAATTTTTTGGCTTGGGGGAGAAAAATTTCTAGGTACGCCACTGTGAAAATGGATGTCACTAATATGACCAAGAGTAATGAATCTCACTTTTTAAGACAGAAGAACGAATGCTCCAGGTGCTTAGGCTGTGCTACTTGTAACACACTAATCACTGGAGCTACTTTCAATCACCCACAAACTGGCAAAAAAATGAAAATCAAATATAGATTAACTTGCACCATGACACATGTGGTCTATCTTCTCACGTATCCGTGTGGTTGGCCTATATGGGCAAGTCCATACGGCAATTCCGTGAGAGGATGGCGCTACATCATAGTGCCATTAAAAAGGCGCATGAGAAGGGACATAGCGAGCAAAACCTGGGACTCCAATGTTTTTTTATAGGTCCTTTAATATTTCCACTAATAATTAGTTATAAATACTCATTTTATATTTATATAAGGTAGAGTATAACATAAAAGAATCATAATATCATTTTAAGAATTATAGGATAGGGTATTAGTCATGTCTGTTGGTTTCATGATTACCACTGGCGTATAATCCTGCATGAAAGCAGGTGATTTATGCCATTTTACAGATCTGTCCCTGAGCAGACAGATCTGTAAAATTCCTACTAGTCTGATACACAGTTTTACATTTTTAGATTGTATGTATTGTAGCATATGTAGCATGCTTGTCTTATTATCTTTATGTCGATTCACAGGTTTAGATTATGGAACATGTTTGTTTTATCAATAATATGTTTTTTCACAGCCGGAGATCGTGGCGCACACTGGTGTTTACTGGTTGCCATGGGAACTCGCCTGCGACACGGTGCACCATGATGTCACAGCCGAGCGACGCGGAAGCAGACCGGGTGAGCGGGCGGGTGGTCACGCCATGGAGCAGGTGAGTATGGTTAGGGCACTTAGCACCTAGTTCTTTGTGTTATAAATGTCTGTGTGTTATTGTAATCAGTTTGTCTGGCCCTGAGGATGGGGAATGTTCCCCCGAAACATGTCGGCTATTAAACTGATGTCTGCTTAAATCGCTTGTTATGAGTCTGCTGAGTGCCGCCAACATACGTTTCCGGATATACACACACACACACACACACACACACACACACACACACACACACACACACACACACAGTTGTTCAAAAGTCGCAGCACCCTTTTGTTTCAAAAACTGTACAGAAAATGGAAAAACTGAATAATCCCGTAAGGTATAGGTGAGATGGGCTATCTTTTAGGAGATGTACCGAACATGGGCGCCATCTTGAAATCGGCCATCTTGACTCTAAGTCAGTTTTCTCATTTCCTGCACAGTTTTTGAAACAAAAGGGTGTACTGCGACTTTGACGAGTGTGTACTGCGGCTTTTGAATCACCCTGTGTATATATATATATATATATATATATTAGTGATGAGCGGGTTCGATTTCTCGGAAACCGAACCCCCCTGAACTTCACCTTTTTCACACGGGTCCGAGGCAGGTTAAAACCTTCCCGTCTTGCTCGGCTAACCCGAGCGCGCCCGAACGTCATCATCCCGCTGTCGGATTCTCGCGAGATTCGGATTCTATATAAGCAGCCGTGCGTCGCCGCCATTTTCACTCGTGCATTGGAGATGATAGGGAGAGGACGTGGCTGGCATCCTCTCCGTTTATTGTAGAAGACAGTTGATTGGTTGTTTATTGTTTAATTGTGGGGAGGATTGGGGAGCAGCTGTTAGGAGTACAGTGCAGAGTTTTGCTGATAAGTGACCACCAGTTTTTATCCGTTCTCTGCCTGAAAAAAACACTCAATACCATATCTGTGCTCAGTATGCTGCATAATATATCTGTGCTGAGTGCTCACACTGCTTAATTGTGGGGACTGGGGAGCAGCTATAGCAGGAGTACAGTGCAGAGTTTTGCTGACAGTGACCACCAGTATACGTTGTCTGCCTGAAAAACACTCCATATCTGTGCTCAGTGTGCTGCTTTATTGTGGGGACTGGGGACCACCAGTAAAATTAATATTATATAGGAGGAGTACAGTGCAGAGTGCACTGCTGTACCTACCTCTGTGTCGTCATCCATTAAGTATACTATCCATCTACATTCTATACCTATGGTGCATTTTAGTTTTGCAGTTTGCTGCCCGTGTCCACCAGTATACTATATATAGCAGTACGGTAGGCCACTGCTGTACCTACCTCTGTGTCGTCACTCGTCATCCATTAAGTATACTATCCATCTACATTCTATACCTGTGGTGCATTTTAGTTTTGCAGTTTGCTGACAGTGTCCACCAGTATACTATATATAGCAGTACGGTAGGCCACTGCTGTACCTACCTCTGTGTCGTCACTCGTCATCCATTAAGTATACTATCCATCTACATTCTATACCTGTGGTGCATTTTAGTTTTGCAGTTTGCTGACAGTGTCCACCAGTATACTATATATAGCAGTACGGTAGGCCACTGCTGTACCTACCTCTGTGTCGTCACTCGTCATCCATTAAGTATACTATCCATCTACATTCTATACCTGTGGTGCATTTTAGTTTTGCAGTTTGCTGACAGTGTCCACCAGTATACTATATATAGCAGTACGGTAGGCCACTGCTGTACCTACCTCTGTGTCGTCACTCGTCATCCATTAAGTATACTATCCATCTACATTCTATACCTGTGGTGCATTTTAGTTTTGCAGTTTGCTGACAGTGTCCACCAGTATACTATATATAGCAGTACGGTAGGCCACTGCTGTGTACCAACCTCTGTGTTGTCACTCGTCATCCATTAAGTATACTATCCATCTACATTCTATACCTGTGGTGCATTTTAGTTTTGCAGTTTGCTGACAGTGTCCACCAGTATACTATATATAGCAGTACGGTAGGCCACTGCTGTACCTACCTCTGTGTCGTCACTCGTCATCCATTAAGTATACTATCCATCTACATTCTATACCTGTGGTGCATTTTAGTTTTGCAGTTTGCTGACAGTGTCCACCAGTATACTATATATAGCAGTACGGTAGGCCACTGCTGTACCTACCTCTGTGTCGTCACTCGTCATCCATTAAGTATACTATCCATCTACATTATATACCTGTGCTGCATTTTAGTTTTGCAGTTTGCTGACAGTGTCCACCAGTATACTATATATAGCAGTACGGTAGGCCACTGCTGTACCTACCTCTGTGTCGTCACTCGTTATCCATTAAGTATACTGTCCATCTACATTCTATACCTGTGGTGCATTTTAGTTTTGCAGTTTGCTGACAGTGTCCACCAGTATACTATATATAGCAGTACGGTAGGCCACTGCTTTACCTACCTGTGTCATCACTCGTCATCCATTAAGTATACTATCCATCTACATTCTATACCTGTGGTGCATTTTAGTTTTGCAGTTTGCTGACAGTGTCCACCAGTATACTATATATAGCAGTACGGTAGGCCACTGCTGTACCTACCTCTGTGTCGTCACTCGTCATCCATTAAGTATACTATCCATCTACATTCTATACCTGTGGTGCATTTTAGTTTTGCGCAGTAAATATAGTAGTAGGCCATTGCTATTGATACTGGCATATAATTCCACACATTAAAAAATGGAGAACAAAAATGTGGAGGTTAAAATAGGGAAAGATCAAGATCCACTTCCACCTCGTGCTGAAGCTGCTGCCACTAGTCATGGCCGAGACGATGAAATGCCATCAACGTCGTCTGCCAAGGCCGATGCCCAATGTCATAGTAGAGAGCACGAAAAATCCAAAACACAAAAGTTCAGTAAAATGACCCAAAAATCAAAATTAAAAGCGTCTGAGGAGAAGCGTAAACTTGCCAATATGCCATTTACGTCACGGAGTGGCAAGGAACGGCTGAGGCCCTGGCCTATGTTCATGGCTAGTGGTTCAGCTTCACATGAGGATGAAAGCACTCATCCTCTCGCTAGAAAAAAGAAAAGACTTAAGCTGGCAAAAGCACAGAAAAGAACTGTGCGTTCTTCTAAATCACAAATCCCTAAGGAGAGTCCAATTGTGTCGGTTGCGATGCCTGACCTTCCCAACACTGGACGGGAAGAGCTTGCGCCTTCCACCATTTGCACGCCCCCTGCAAGTGCTGGAAGGAGCACCCGCAGTCCAGTTCCTGATAGTCAAATTGAAGATGTCACTGTTGAAGTACACCAGGATGAGGATATGGGTGTTGCTGGCGCTGGGGAGGAAATTGACAAGGAGGATTCTGATGGTGAGGTGGTTTGTTTAAGTCAGGCACCCGGGGAGACACCTGTTGTCCGTGGGAGGAATATGGCCATTGACATGCCTGGTCAGAATACAAAAAAAATCAGCTCTTCGGTGTGGAATTATTTCAACACAAATGCGGACAACAGGTGTCAAGCCGTGTGTTGCCTTTGTCAAGCTGTAATAAGTAGGGGTAAGGACGTTAACCACCTCGGAACATCCTCCCTTATACGTCACCTGCAGCGTATTCATCATAAGTCAGTGACAAGTTCAAAAACTTTGGGTGACAGCGGAAGCAGTCCACTGACCACTATATCCCTTCCTCTTGTAACCAAGCTCCTGCAAACCACACCACAAACTCCCTCAGTGTCAATTTCCTCCTTACCCAGGAAAGCCAATCGTCCTGCAGGCCATGTCACTGTCAAGTCTGACGAGTCCTCTCCTGCCTGGGATTCCTCCGATGCATCCATGAGTGTAACGCCTACTGCTGATGGCGCTGCTGTTGTTGCTGCTGGGAATCGATCGTCATCCCAGAGGGGAAGTCGGAAGACCACTTGTACTACTTGCAGTAAGGAATTGACTGTCCAACAGTCCTTTGCGAGGAAGATGTAATATCACAGCAGTCATCCTGCTGCAAAGCAGATAACTCAGGCCTTGGCAGCCTGGGCAGTGAGAAACGTGGTTCCAGTATCCATCATTAATTCAGAGGCAACTATAGACTTGATTGAGGTACTGTGTCCCCGGTACCAAATACCATCTAGGTTCCATTTCTCTAGGCAGGCGATACCGAAAATGTACACAGACCTCAGAAAAAGACTCACCAGTGTCCTAAAAAATGCAGTTGTACCCAATGTCCACTTAACCACGGACATGTGGACAAGTGGAGCAGGGCAGACTCAGGACTATATGACTGTGACAGCCCACTGGGTAGATGTATTGCCTCCCGCTGCAAGAACAGCAGCGGCGGCACCAGTAGCAGCATCTCGCAAACGCCAACTCGTTCCTAGGCAGGCTACTCTTTGTATCACCGCTTTCCAGAATAGGCACACAACTGAAAACTTCTTACGGCAACTGAGGAAGATCATCGCAGAATGGCTTACCCCAATTGGACTCTCCTGGGGATTTGTGACATCGGACAACGCCAGCAACATTGTGCGTGCATTACATCTGGGCAAATTCCATCACGTCCCATGTTTTGCACATACCTTGAATTTGGTGGTGCAGAATTATTTAAAAAACGACAGGGGCGTGCAAGAGATGCTGTCGGTGGCCCGAAGAATTGCGGGCCACTTTCGGCATTCAGGCACCGCGTACAGAAGACTGGAGCACCACCAAACATTCCCGAACCTGCCCTGCCATCATCTGAAGCAAGAGGTGGTAGCGAGGTGGAATTCAACCCTCTATATGCTTCAGAGGATGGAGGAGCAGCAAAAGGCCATTCAAGCCTATACATCAGCCTACGATATAGGCAAAGGAGGGGGAATGCACCTGACTCAAGCGCAGTGGAGAATGATTTCAACGTTGTGCAAGGTTCTGCAACCCTTTGAACTTGCCACACGTGAAGTCAGTTCAGACACTGCCAGCCTGAGTCAGGTCATTCCCCTCATCAGGCTTTTGCAGAAGAAGCTGGAGACATTGAAGGAGGAGCTAAAACAGAGCGATTCCGCTAGGCATGTGGGACTTGTGGATGGAGCCCTTAATTCGCTTAACCAGGATTCACGGGAGGTCAATCTGTTGAAATCAGAGCACTACATTTTGGCCACCGTGCTCGATCCTAGATTTAAAACCTACGTTGTATCTCTCTTTCCGGCAGACACAAGTCTGCAGAGGTTCAAAGACCTGCTGGTGAGAAAATTGTCAAGTCAAGTGGAACGTGACCCGTCACCATCTCCTCCTTCACATTCTCCCGCAACTGGGGGTGCGAGGAAAAGGCTAAGAATTCCGAGCCCACCCGCTGGCGGTGATGCAGGGCAGTCTGGAGCGAGTGCTGACATCTGGTCCGGACTGAAGGACCTGCCAACGATTACTGACATGTCATCTACTGTCACTGCATATGATTCTGTCACCATTGAAAGAATGGTGGAGGATTATATGAGTGACCGCATCCAAGTAGGCACGTAAGACAGTCCGTACGTATACTGGCAGGAAAAAGAGACAATTTGGAGGCCCTTGCACAAACTGGCTTTATTCTACCTAAGTTGCCCTCCCTCCAGTGTGTACTCCGAAAGAGTGTTTAGTGCAGCCGCTCACCTTGTCAGCAATCGGCGTACGAGGTTACTTCCAGAAAATGTGGAGAAGATGATGTTCATTAAAATTAATTATAATCAATTCCTCCGTGGAGACATTCACCAGCAGCAATTGCCTCCAGAAAGTACACGGGGACCTGAGATGGTGGATTCCAGTGGGGACGAATTAATAATCTGTGAGGAGGGGGATGTACACAGTGAAAGGGGTGAGGAATCGGAGGATGATGATGAGATGGACATCTTGCCTCTGTAGAGTCAGTTTGTGCAAGGAGAGATTGATTGCTTCTTTTTTGGTGGGGGCCCAAACCAACCAGTCATTTCAGTCACAGTCGTGTGGCAGACCCTGTCACTGAAATGATGGGTTCGTTAAAGTGTGCATGTCCTGTTTATACAACATAAGGGTGGGTGGGAGGGCCCAAGGACAATTCCATCTTGCACCTCTTTTTTCTTTCATTTTTCTTTGCATCATGTGCTGTTTGGGGACTATTTTTTTGAAGTGCCATCCTGCCTGACACTGCAGTGCCACTCCTAGATGGGCCAGGTGTTTGTGTCGTCCACTTGTGTCGCTTAACTTAGTCACACAGCGACCTTGGTGCGCCTCTTTTTTTCTTTGCATCATGTGCTGTTTGGGGACAATTCTTTTGAAGTGCCATCCTGCCTGACACTGCAGTGCCACTCCTAGATGGGCCAGGTGTTTGTGTCGGCCACTTGTGTCGCTTAGCTTAGTCACACAGCGACCTTGGTGCGCCTCTTTTTTTCTTTGCATCATGTGCTGTTTGGGGACAATTTTTTTGAAGGGCCATCCTGCCTGACACTGCAGTGCCACTCCTAGATGGGCCAGGTGTTTGTGTCGGCCACTTGTGTCGCTTAGCTTAGTCACACAGCGACCTTGGTGCGCCTCTTTTTTCTTTGCATCATGTGCTGTTTGGGGACAATTTTTTTGAAGTGCCATCCTGCCTGACACTGCAGTGCCACTCCTAGATGGGCCAGGTGTTTGTGTCGGCCACTTGTGTCGCTTAACTTAGTCACACAGCGACCTTGGTGCGCCTCTTTTTTTCTTTGCATCATGTGCTGTTTGGGGACAATTTTTTTGAAGGGCCATCCTGCCTGACACTGCAGTGCCACTCCTAGATGGGCCAGGTGTTTGTGTCGGCCACTTGTGTCACTTAGCTTAGTCACACAGCGACCTTGGTGCGCCTCTTTTTTTCTTTGCATCATGTGCTGTTCGGGGACAATTTTTTTGAAGGGCCATCCTGCCTGACACTGCAGTGCCACTCCTAGATGGGCCAGGTGTTTGTGTCGGCCACTTGTGTCGCTTAGCTTAGTCACACAGCGACCTTGGTGCGCCTCTTTTTTCTTTGCATCATGTGCTGTTTGGGGAGTATTTTTTTGAAGTGCCATCCTGCCTGACACTGCAGTGCCACTCCTAGATGGGTCAGGTGTTTGTGTCGGCCACTTGTGTCGCTTAGCTTAGTCACACAGCGACCTTGGTGCGCCTCTTTTTTTCTTTGCATCATGTGCTGTTTGGGGACAATTTTTTTGAAGGGCCATCCTGCCTGACACTGCAGTGCCACTCCTAGATGGGCCAGGTGTTTGTGTCGGCTAATTGTGTCGCTTAGCTTAGCCATCCAGCGACCTCGGTGCAAATTTTAGGACTAAAAATAATATTGTGAGGTGTGAGGTGTTCAGAATAGACTGGAAATTAGTGGAAATTATGGTTATTGAGGTTAATAATACTATGGGATCAAAATGACCCCCAAATTCTATGATTTAAGCTGTTTTTGAAAAAAAACACCCGAATCCAAAACACACCCGAATCCGACAAAAAAATTTCGGTGAGGTTTTGCCAAAACGCGTCCGAATCCAAAACACGGCCGCGGAACCGACCCCAAAACCAAAACACAAAACCCGAAAAATTTCCGGTGCACATCACTAATATATATATATATATAAAAGCAGAACAGAATTTGCTGCGCTAAATAAGAAAGTGTTAATAAATAAATATATATTTATCGATACACATATAAATATGTATATCTCTCCTTACTCCCCCACAGACACCCCTAAATCTGTCTCTGCTAATGACTCCATGCTGCATTCCCAGCTCCCCCACCCCATCCCAAAGCCGTGTATCCCCTCCCCCATCCACTCTTACCCCGAGGATGACTCACCTGTACTGCTCTTCACAGTATCCAGATTAGAGATGAGCGGGTTTGGTTCTCTGAGAACCGAACCCTACCGGACTTCATGCTCTGAGCCCAGATCCGAGTCAGGCTCGGGTTTCCCGCCTGACTCAGAAACCAGAATGAGGCAAAATATCATCATCCCGCTGTCAGATTCTCGCGGGAATTGGACTCCATATAAGGAGCCGCGTGTCCCCGCCATTTTCACTCCGCATTTGAAAGTGTAGAGCGAGGATGTGTCTCCGTTCTCTCAGTGTCCGTGTCTTGTGCTGTATTTGTCCAGTCACAGTGGTTGTGTTCTCTTGCTGCCATATGTCCAGTGTTGCTGTATAAGTCCAGTCCAGTGGTGCTGTGTTGTGCTGCATCAGTTCAGTGGTGGTGTATTGTGGTGCATCAGTCCAGTGGTAGTGTCCTGTGCATCAGCCATCAGTCATTCCAGTGACCAGGCAGTCACAGTGGTATAATCTGCTGCCATATGTCCAGTGCTGCTGTATAATGATAACAAGTCCTTACAGTGTTGCTATGTTGTCCTGCATCAGACCAGTGGTAGTGTCCTGTGCATCAGCCATCAGTCATTTCATTGTTCAGGCAGTCACAGTGGTATACTCTGCTGCCATATGTCCAGTGCTGCTGTAAAATAATAACAACAAGTCCCTTACAGTGTTGTTGTGTTGTCCTGCATCAGACCAGTGGTAGTGTCCTGTGCATCAGCCATCAGTCATTCCAGTGACCAGGCAGTCACAGAGGTATACTCTGCTGCCATATATCCAGTGCTGCTGTATAATAATAACAAGTCCCTTACAGCGTTGCTGTGTTGTCCTGCATCAGACCAGTGGTAGTGTCCTGTGCATCAGCCATCAGTCATTCCAGTGACCAGGCAGTCACAGTGGTATACTCTGCTGCCACATGTCCAGTGCTGCTGTATAATAATAACAACAAGTCCCTTACAGCGTTGCTGTGTTGTCCTGCATCAGACCAGTGGTAGTGTCCTGTGCATCAGCCATCAGTCATTCCTGTGCCATATATTGTGTTATATAACTCCAGAAAAATAATGGAGAACAAAAATTTGGAGGATAAAATAGGGAAAGATCAAGAACCATTTCCTCCTAGTGCTGAAGCTGCTGCCACTAGCCATGACATAGATGATGAAATGCCATCGTCGTCTGCCAAGGCTGATGCCCAATGTGATAGTAGAGGGCTTGTACAATCCAAAAAGTCAAAGTAAAAAGGCCCAAAAAAAGAAATGTAAATGGTCTGAGGAGAAACGTAAACTTGCCAATATGCCATTTACGACGCGGAGTGGCAAGGAATGGCTGAGGCCCTGACCTATGTTCATGACTAGTGGTTCAGCTTCACATGACGATGGAAGCCCTCATCCTCCTGCTAGAAAAATTAAAAGAGTTAAGCTGGAAAAAAGCACAGAAAAGAACTGTGCAATCTGAGATGGTATCACAAATCCCCAAGGAGAGTCACATAGGTATACTCTGCTGCCACATGTCCAGTGCTGCTGTATAATAATAACAAGTCCCTTACAGCGTTGCTGTATAGTCCTGCATCAGACCAGTGGTAGTGTCCTGTGCATCAGCCATCAGTCATTCCTGTGCCGTATATTGTGTTATATAACTCCAGAAAAATAATGGAGAACAAAAATTTGGAGGATAAAATAGGGAAAGATCAAGAACCATTTCCTCCTAGTGCTGAAGCTGCTGCCACTAGCCATAACATAGATGATGAAATGCCATCGTCGTCTGCCAAGGCTGATGCCCAATGTGATAGTAGAGGGCTTGTACAATCCAAAAAGTCAAAGTAAAAAGGCCCAAAAAAAGAAATTTAAATGGTCTGAGGAGAAACGTAAACTTGCCAATATGCCATTTACGACGCAGAGTGGCAAGGAATGGCTGAGGCCCTGGCCTATGTTCATGACTAGTGGTTCAGCTTCACATGACGATGGAAGCCCTCATCCTCCTGCTAGAAAAATTAAAAGAGTTAAGCTGGAAAAAGCACAGAAAAGAACTGTGCATTCTGAGATGGTATCACAAATCCCCAAGGAGAGTCCAAGTGTGTCGGCGGTTGCGATGCCTAACCTTCCCAACACTGGATGGGAAGAGGTGGCTCTTTCCACCATTTGCATGCCCCCTGCAAATGCTGGAAGGAGCACCCACAGTCCAGTTCCTGATATTGAATTTGAAGATGTCACTGTTGAAGTACACCAGGATGAGGATATGAGTGTTGCTGGTGCTGAGGAGGAAGTTGACAATAAGGATTTTGATGGTGATGTGGTTTGTTTAAGTCAGACAACGGGGGAGACACCTGTTGTCTGTGGGATGAAGAAGCCCATTGTGATGCCTGGGCAAACTACCAAAAAAGCCACCTCTTCGGTGTGGTATTATTTCTCCACAAATCCGGACAACAGGTGTCAAGCCATCAGTTGCCTCTGTCAATCTGTAATAAGTAGGGGTAAGGACGTTAACCACCTAGGAACATCCTCCCTTATACGTCACCTGCAGCGCATTCATCATATGTCAGTGTCAAGTTGTGAAACTTTGGGTAAGAGCGTAAGCAGTCCACTGACACCTAAATCCATTCTTTCTCTTGTACCCAAGCTCCTGCAAGCCACACCACCAACTCCCTCAACGTCAACTTCCTCCGAAGTCAGGAACATCAGTAGTCCTGCAGGCCATGTCACTGTCAAGACTGAGGAGTCCTCTCCTAATCGGCATTCCTCCGGAGGATCCTTGAGTGGTACGCCTGCTGTTGCTGCCGCTGCTGATGTTTCTGCTGGGAGTTGATCGTCATCCCAGAGGGGAAGTCGGAAGACCACTTGTACTACTTCAACTAAGCAATTGACTGTCCAACAGTCCTTTGTGAGGAAGATGAAATATGACAGCAGTCATCCTTTTGCAAAGCAGATAACTGAGGCCTTGACAGCTATGTTGGTGTTAGATGTGCATCTGGTATCTGCCATTAGTTCAGTGGGACTTAGAGAATTGTGTGAGGTAATGTGTCCCAGGTATCAAATCCCATCTAGGTTCCACTTCTCTAGGCAGGCGATACCGAGGATGTACAAAGACGTCAGAAAAAGTGTCCTCAGTGTCCTACAAAATGCAGTTGTACCCACTGTCCACTCTACCATGGACATGTGGACAAGTGGAACAGGGCAGACTAAGGACTATATGACTGTGACAGCCCACTGGGTAGATGTATGGCCTCCCGCAGCAACAACAGCAGCTACACCAGTAGCAGCATCTCGCAAACGCCAACTCGTTCCTAGGCAGGCTACGCTATGTATCACTGCTTTCCGTAAGAGGCACACAGCTGACAACCTCTTACGGAAACTGAGGAACATCATCGCAGAATGGCTGACCCCAATTAGACTCTCCTGGGGATTTGCGATATCGTCTAACAAATGACAATTATATACTTCTTTAGTTATCAAATCAGGCGCTCCGTTTAAAAAGCATATCAGTATAAATTATTGGTCACCTATTTAAAAATGAATAAAGTGTAGCAGCTCCCATAAGAGTATTCTGTAGTACTCAGTTTCACAAGAGAGCGCTTATATAAAAAACTTTGTCATAGACAATTTATTAAATCACATATAATAAAAAATATATAGATGCAATGCATAGAATAAAATATCTATAAAAATATAATTCACTGTTGATAATAAGCCACGCTACCAGGGGGTATATTTACTAAGCTCCCGATTTTTACAGATTTTGAGTTTTTTCTTCAAAGTGTCATCTCGGGAATTTACTAAACTAAAATCTCAGCAGTGATGGGGGCATTCGTATTTTTTTTGAAGGCAAAGAAAAAAATACGAATGAACACACCATCGGCCAAACACGCCTGTTATTTTATACAACTCGGTAATTTACTAAAAATTCGTATTCACAAACACTGCCGTGAAAAAGTACAAATTGTAAAAAAAAGCAGTTTTCAAATAGACCTGCTTTTTTTTACCGTATTCTGATAGGCGTACACGGATCAGTGAGATCCGTGCATTTTTATCAGTGGGAAGGGGTGTGAAAGAGTTAAAAATCAGAATTTTTTTTGCGTGGGGTCCCCTCTCCTAAGCATAACCAGCCTCGGGCTCTTTGAGCCCGTCCTGGTTGTAAAAATACTAGGAAAAAACTGACATGGGATCCCCCATATTTAAACAACCAGCACTGGGCTCTGCGCCTGGTTCTGGTGCAAAAAATACTGGGGACAAAAAACGTAGGGGTCCCCCATATTTTTATCACCAGCACCGGGCTCCACTAGTCATAGAGATAATGCCACAGCCGGGGGACATTTTTATATTGTTCCCTGCGGCCCTGGCATTAAATCACCAACTAGTCACCCCTGGCCGGGGTACCCTGGCGCCCTCCCCCCCCGTTAATTGAGTTTAATACCGCTACTCACACACAACATCATGGACCCTGCACGCTGACAGCCGGTCTCGCCAAGACCCCAAGGAACCAGTGGTAAGCAACAATATTCTGGCGGCTGGGGAGGTGATAGCACAGCGCACGCTCTACGGTTACAGTTGAGCAAACACAGCTCACTTCTATTCATCCACATTACTTTTCCAATTGGAACTGTTTGGGACCTTATTGATATTTGGAGTCCAGTGGATTATCATATCCATTTTTCTCTGGCTGTGAACTTTATGTGCGGTATGCAAGCGGGATAATACACATGGTAGCGTGTCTTAATATCAGCAGTGAATTATATTTTTATTGATATTTTATTCTATGCATTGCATCTATATATTTTTTATTATATGTGATTTAATAAATTGTCTATGACAACGTTTTTTTATATAAGCGCTCTCTTGTGATACTGTTTATCATATATTTTTGATTTGTGATGTCGGACAATGCCACGAATATTGTGCGTGCAGTACATCTGGGCAAATTCCAGCATGTCCCATGGTTTGCACATACAATTAATTTGGTGGTGCAGAATTTTTTGAAAAAGGACAGGGGCATGTAGGAGATGCTGTCGGTGGCCCGAAAAATTGCGGGCCACTTTCGGCATTCAGCCACCACGTGCCGAAGACTCGAGCGCCATCAAACACACATGAACCTGCCCTGCCATCACTTGAAGCAAGAGGTGGTAACGAGGTGGAATTCAACACTCTATATGCTTCAGAGGATGGAGGAGCAGCAAAAGGCCATTCAAGCCTATACATCCACCTACGATATAGGCAAAGGAGGGGTAATGCACCTGACTCAAGCACAGTGGAGAATGATTTCCGTCTTGTGCAAGGTTCTCCAACCTTTTGAACTTGCCACACGTGAAGTAAATTCAGACACTGCCAGCTTGAATCAGGTCATTCCCCTAATCAGGCTTTTTCAGAAGCAGCCGGAGAAATTGAAGGAAGAGCTAAGATGGAGCGATTCCGCAAAGTATGTGGGACTTGTAGATGGAGCCCTTAATTCGCTTTGCCAGGATTCAAGGGTGGTCAATCTGTTGAAATCAGTGCACTACATTTTGGCCACTGTGCTCAATCCTAGGTTTAAAGCCTACATTGTATCTCTCTTTACGGCAGACACAAGTGTGCAGAGGTGCAAAGACCTGCTGGTGAGTAAATTGTCAACTAAAGTGGACATGACCCGTCAACAGCTCCTCCTTCAATTTCTCTCGCCACTGGGGCTGCAAGGAAAAGGATAAGATTTCCTAGCCCACCCGCTGGCGGTGATGCAGGGCAGTCAGGAGCGAAAGCTGATATCTGGCCTGGACTGAAGAACCAGCCAACGATTACTGACATGTCTACTGTCACTGCATATGATTCTGTCACCATTGAAAGAATGGTGGAGGATTATATGAGTGACAGCATCCAAGTAGGCATGTCAGACAGTCCGCATGTATACTGGCAGGAAAAAGAGGCAATTTGGATGCCCTTGCACAAACTGGCTTTATTTTACCTAAGTTGCTCCCTGTCCAGTGTGTACTCCGAAAGAGTTTTTAGTGCAGCCGGTAACCTTATCAGCGATCGGGGTAGGAGGTTATGTCAACAAAATATGGAGAAGATAATGTTCATCAAAATGAATGATAAATTCCTCCGGGAAGACCTTTACCATCAATTGCCTCCAGAAAGTACACAGGGACCTGTGATGGTGGATTCCAGTGGGGACGAATTAATCCTCTGTGAGGAGGAGGATGTACACGGTGAAAGGAGTGAGGAATCAGAGGATGAAGATGAGGTCGACATCTTGCCTCTGTAGAGCAAGTTTATGCAAGGAGAGACTGATTGCTTCTTTTTTGGTGGGGGCCTAAACAAACCAGTCATTTCAGCCACAGTCATGTGGCAGACCCTGTCGCTGAAATGATTGGTTTGTTAAAGTGTGCATGTCCTGTTTATACAACATAAGGGTGGGTGGGAGGGCCCAAGGACAATTCCATCTTGCACCTCTTTTTCTTCTTTGCATCATGTGCTGTTTGGGGCCTATTTTTTACATCTGCCATCCTGTCTGCCACTGCAGTGCCACTACTAGATGGATCAGGTGTTTGTGCCGCACACTTGTGTCCCTTAGCTTAGTCATACAGCCACCTCGGTGCAACCTTTTGGCCTAAAAACAATATTGTGAGGTGTGAGGTGTTCAGAATAGACTGGAAATGAGTGGAAATGAATGTTATTGGGGATAATAATACCATAGGATCAAAATTACCCCCAAATTCTGTGATTTTAGCCATTTTTAGATTTTTTAAAAAATCATCCATATCCAAAACCAAACCAAAACCTGAAAGGGTGGTTTTGGCAAAACCAAGCCAAAACCAAAACACAAAAGTGGAATTAGAACCAAAACCAAAACACAAAACACAAAAAGTGCCAGCCGCACATCTCTCATCCAGACCCGAACACCGCACCAGAGAAGGCCAGCATAGGGCATGGGAATCCTGGCCAGCGGAGTTGCTGCCATGTCCTTTAACTGCCTGCAACAGAGCTGGAACCATAAGAGCGTGCGCACTCTAGCAGCACAGTCACTGTGTGAGAGGCTGCTCTCTCTCTGACACTGCGTCCACACTGCCTACAGCTAGCTGTCCTCTTTGGACAAGATAGCTCACATCCCTGCTGGGCACTAAGTGGCATATCCTTTGGACCCTCTTATCCTTAGGGCCTGGTACAGGTGTCCCCTTTGACCCCCCCTGTCACCGGCCCTGAGTCCGACTGCCTAGTCTCAGTAGCCCCTCATGTTATTGAGGCACTTTTGTAGGAGTTTATCTTCTGCCATTGCTGCACAGCCATTCATTTATAATCCAGGGAAAAACACTTGCTAATAATCCTGCTGATGCTGACAATCTCCCCCTTACAAACAGGGTATTTCCTTCCTCCATGAATAATCTGTCCAAAGGTCTCCATCCCTCCTGAGCAGCTGCACTGCCTGACGCAACAGGTCCCCCTTAATGGTATGTTGGATCTTTTCAAGGGTGCTTCCTTACTGGTGAGACCTCTTTCCTTGAGTCACTTGCCCTTTAGCCATGCTGCCAAACTGCAGCTACTCCCCTTACAGTATGAGTGCCTTTTCAAAGGGACTCTTTGCTGCTATTCACATTGACATTCACCTCTTTCTACTGGGTAGCCTTTCTCACTGAAGGAACACGGTTGAACTCTGCAGTGTGTCCTCTCTGTCACCATCTGCAGGTGACAATAGGTGTCCTCTACACAGTTATATCTTTCAAACTGCCATCACATCAGAGGTTCTTGCAGTCCCTTGCTTTTCCAGGGGACCCATTGCTTCCACTAGTTCTACCTCATTTCTACCTTGGGCGCTTCCTCAATATAATATATCTATTAATGTTGCCTAATGGCTTTTGGCCTGGCACCTTCCAGAGTGTTTATGTACCATAGGATCTCCTTCTTCTCATCATATGGTTGAAGTGCACACTGTACAACAGTCAGAAGAATGCATCATTGCCTTCCTAAGATCTCCCAGTAACTCTTGTCTTTGTCTCCAGGTTTCACATTTACAAATAAAAGTAAAGAGAAATATAGAAGAAAATGTCCTGCAGCTTAGGGTTTTAATTAGAAGTGTCTAAACTGAATAATAATAATAATAATAATAATAATAATAATTATTATTATTATTATTATTATTATTATTATTGTTATTATTATTATTACACTTTATGTATAGGGCACCTCAAGTGTTAATGCTGCTGAAATAAGTACAAACGGGAGGAAGGAGTGGAGTGTGGAGGCAGGGAGTCAAAGGAGGAGGTGTAGAGTTTGGCTGGGGTATAGGAGAAGTCAGCTGTGTGGACAGGAGGGAAAAGGACCCTGCTCCATAGACCTTATAATCTAAGAGAAAAGGGGGGAAACAAATGGATAACACGAAGAGTGAACTACTGTAGGGAGAGTGAGCCAGTGTAAGGGAATCTGATGGCAGGAAGAAGTTTGGTAGAGATGGGAGATACAAGAGGATGAAGTAAGCTAAGTGGTGACACAATAATATAGTGGATGGGTATACTTTTATCAACAGGTGGATTTGGGTAAATCGAGTTGGGAGAAAGTCTGATAGAGCAGAGGAGAATGTTCTAGGGGTGGGGGGCAGCCCGAGAGAAATCTTTGAATCGGGGAGAGAGATGTAGTAACCATAGTGGAGGAAAGGTGATTGTCATTGGCCAGCCAGAGAGGAAGGGAGTATATATGGAGATGTTTCTTGGAGAAGACCTTGTACATGATGGTGAGGAGTTTGAAATTGTACAGTAGTAATTATAATAATAATAATAATAATAATAATAATTTTATTTATATAGTGCTTTTTTCCCGGGGGATTTGAAGTCGGTTTACAGAATATGGTACTTTGTACAAAGGCATTAGAATTACATCAAACTGAAAAACATAAATAATTAAGAACATCTAAACCTAGAGAGCACAATAAGCATAATAATATATATATAATATTGGTGCAGATATTTTGGGTAATGTCATCTATGAGCGTACCAAGTGAGTCAGCCTCGTTAAGCACACAACGAAGGTTATGCTATGGGAAATAAGCCATACACAGACCCAAGACATGTATGGGAAAACTGACATGTGTGTAATAGTATGATATACCCTGTATGAATAGATCCACCTGTAGTACATACTGCCCGTGGAGGAACCATCTGAGGCAGCCATCTTGGGCGCACTGCGAAGGTTAATGCTGGCAGGGTGTACAACCAATGGAGGTACTGCATAGAGTGCATAGCATACAGTGGGGGTGGATGTACTAGGTAAAAAAAACATATGGTGAAGAAACAGTTAACAGTGAACAGAAAAGTAATGCATAGCTTTCGCCAGCTCAAAGACTGAGACAAAGGAAAATAATAATAATAATAATAATAATAATAATAATACTTAACACATATTGTGAGTGGGCAAAGTCCAAATCCAGTCCAATCTCCAATCATGACTCAGTGCTTTAGATGACATGCTGAAGATGCAGGCTTTAAGATGGCAGACAACCTGTGTGTGCAGGCTTCCAAATCATTCACTTTCTAAGACAGGGGTTCTCAAACTCGGTCCTCAGGACCCCACACAGTGCATGTTTTGCAGGTAACCCAGCAAGTGCACAGGTGTATTAATTACTCACAGACACATTTTAAATGGTCCACAGGTGAAGCTAATTATTTCACTTGCGATTCTGTGAGGAGACCGGCAAAACATGCACTGTGTGGGGTCCTGAGGACCAAGTTTGAGAACCTGTGTTCTAAGAGATACTGGGTCAGGTGGAACAGGGGGAGAGGTATCTGAGGACATTTTTCAACAAGCTAATTAATGGTGGGGGAAGCTGCAGCCTCACAATTGAAAAACATACTTTTAAAACAGGCTATTCTTGCAATCATAAACATCAGGGGCCAAATGTAATAGAGTGAGAGTTTCAGAAAGTTAGAGATTTGGTAAGGTTTTGCAGTTTTTTTTAAAGTGGCAATCATTTACACAGCAAGATCAACCTGGTTTTGCAGTGTAAATGATTGCCACTTAAAAAAAATAAAAAAATGAAAAACCTTACCAAAGCTCTCACTTTCTGAATCGCTCACTCATTTGGCCCCAGGGCTTGGAAGGTGGAATTAGTGTACCTGTAAAAAGATGAGATGAGATGGTTTTAAAACTTCTGTCCAATCAAAACTCCATGCTTCAGATGACATGCTTAAGATGCAGACTTTAAGGTGGCAGGCAAGCAAGCCTGTGTATGTAGGGCTTGGCAGAGCGGGAAGGCAGATGTGGATTGGCGAGAAAGGAAAATAAGTCTGTAGTTGTGAACAGGTTGGAGAAGAGCAAGATTGGAGTGGGGGAGGCCAGTAAGGATGTGTTTGCAATAGACAAGATGAGAAAGGATCATTTAGCGGATAATAGATTTATTGGAATCCCTATGAGGGGTAGGGTTTGATGCGATCAATGGACTGCCCAGGAGATTGAATGTTTAGAGTGAAGTAGATGGAGGAGTCAAGAATAACACCTTTGTCTAAAAGGGGAGATAGTGGTGTTGTTGGCTATGATAGAGATATTAGGAAGGGAGGAGACTCTTGGTGGAGGGAAGATAATGAGTTCAGTTTTGACCATGTTCAGTATGATGAAGTGCACTGACATTCAGGAGGAGATGGTGGTGAAGCAACTATACAACAGAGAGAAGAAGAGGGGAGGTCAGGAGTTGACAGGTAAAGTTGAGTGTCATCAGCACAAAGGTGATATTGGAGGCTGAAGGAACTGATGAGTTCACCTAAGGAGATGTACAGAAAGAATAACAGAGGGCCAAGGACATCTCTGTGCGACATCCACAGGAAGGTTGGATGGGGGAAGATGGAACAGGAGGCAGAGACAAAGAAGGAACAGTTGGCAAGGTAGGAGGTGAAGCAGGAGTGGATGGTGTCAAGGAAGCCTATGGTCTGAAGGGTGTGCAGTAGGAGAGGGTGAGCCATAATCAAAGGCCACTTGGAGGTCCATTGATGAATAGAGAGAGGTGGCCCCTGGAATTGGCTGAGAGAAGATCATTGGTGACATTGGCCAAGGCAGTTTCAGTGTAGTGGTGGGAACAGAAGCCAGATTGGAGAAGATCAAGGAGTGAGGTAGCAAGTGAGATGGTTGTAGACAAGTAACTCGAGCATTTTGGAAGCAAACAGGAGAAGAGAAATGGGCTGGTAATTACTGAGTATAGGTCAAGGATGAGTTTTTTTTTAGAATGAGTCAAGAGCATGCAGGCAGGGGAGAGGGAATGAAGGAGGTGGGAGGGGATGGGATCTAGAGGCAGGTTAAAGATGGAGAGGATAAGATAATGGAGAGGACTTCTGAATATAAGTGCAATATCCAAAATAAACCTGTCTCAGAGCAGATCAAACACCGGCTCTTGTGGTGACCCAGGTTTACTTTATTTTGGATTTAGCACTTATCTTCTGTAGTTACCTAAGCATGTTACTGACCTTGCCTTAACCACTGACTGCCTCTAACCTCAGATTGTTTATGAAACTGTGCTATTACCCGCTATCTGCTCTAATCTTGAACTGTTTTCAGAACTTGTGCCTTAGCTGTCTGCACTCATTTGGTATAATTTATTTAACAGAAACAACTTTGGATTTCAACTGGATTTTTCAGGCAGCTTCTATAATACATCCCACATGCACTTTGTGGTAGTCTTATATTTAATGTGAATGCTGGTCATTTTCAAATAATGTGTTTACAGCGCTCATGATAACCTTTCTTAAGTCCTTCTTGGTTATTAAACTCTGGTCTATCTGTAGTAATGTTTTCATACAACATGTGTCTGGATAAATGAGAAGTCATTGCAAGCATAAATTTCCACATCTGATTTGATTGTAGCCACTGTTTATTTAAAATCAGAGCTGGCTGCCATTTTCTTTGAAATATAGTTTTGGCTTACTCACACAGACTTTGCAGATTTAATGACTTGTACAGTACTTCAATCAGAATCCTGGCTCTGTAGGAGCCAATGGACACTGCAGTTTAGGAGGATGCCACTAGGTGGAACTGCCATGCACCAAAAAAGGACAATCCGGCAACAGACATGGAACTTAATGATTGCACATGTACAGTACATGTGGAGAGACACTGAGGAGCGGAGCAGGAGACGGGCTGAGGTGCTGCAGGTCAGAGGAGAGAACCTGGGCAATGATGATGCTGTGTCAAGCACAAGTACAGTGAGTCTGAGATTAGGAGACACTGTGTTATCACTGTGAGTCTCAGCTGAAGTCCGTGAAGGCTGTGTGAGTAAAAGCTGTTTCTGAGAGATGTCCCTATTGAGAACATATTAAGAGCATACTGAGAGGATATGGAAAGTATATGGAAAAGCCTATTGAAAGTACATTGAAAAGTAGCATATTGAAAGCACTGAGTGACCCTAACATTTACAAGAGACTGAGCTAAACATTTGAATGTGCCGGCAGCATGATAAATGTGCCCTGTTCAAGTTACTATTGAATCAATGACTGAGTCTAACAATATGAGGAGAGGAAGCCATTTTGTGACAGAAATATAAGCTTATTAAAGAGCACTACTGTGACCAGCGCATGTAAAACTGCACACCACAAATGTGGAAGTGTAATTAGCTACAATAGAGCATATTATCATGATAAAGGGAGACTACACAGTAATAACTAAAGATACAGAGTCCTCGACTGTGTCTCCACTGAAGCTTCTCAAGCAATACTTAGCCTGTAGCTGTTGGCAGGCTCCAACAGATATACGGGTAACTATAGCCACTATAAAACTAAAAAGATTGACAGCCAATAGGAAGCGCCGCCAGCGGCATTTCAAATTTGGCCCCCTCCGCGAGCCAATCCCGGCTTGTGGAGCACCAGCCAATCCCGGGCGGCCATGGCGAGCCAATCAGCGCTCGCCGCGTCATAGGGCCCGCCCCCAGCGAGTGACGTCAGACACCGCCGGGACCCAGAAGAGGAAGGAGGCCGCGTGGAAGAGCGGCAAAGAGCGGGATGGAGAGAAGAAGCGGCGGAGAACAAGGAGACGGCAGCCGTGGCAGGAAGAGCTCCGGTGGCCGCTGAAGAGGCCGGAAGACGCCGGGCTCCTGAAGGAATATGTCCAGCAGCGGCTGGAGGCAGTACGGTGGCGGCGCTGCTGGCCAGGATGGCCAGCAGCAGAAGGAGGCACCAGAGAACCTCTGGACCAGGTGAGGCCTCAGTGAGGCTTATCTCTACCTCTCTCCTCCCTAGACCACCAGGGCGCAGGTATTAGACCTGTGGGGGTAAGTTCAGGCACTAGGCCTGTGCGCAGTTAGGAGTATCAGCCACATCTGACTTGGTGGTTTGGGCATTAGGCCCAAGCCACTGTATTGGGCATTTTAGGTGGGCATTCGGCCCGAGGGAGCATGGTGGGCATTAGGCCCTGAATTTATTAGAGACACCCCAATAAGAGTGATCTGGGCATTAGGCCCATATCCCTCCAACTGGCCGCACGTTAGGCGGGCGCCAGGCCCGTGGTGTAAAGTCAGGCCTCTGGCCTGTGGTTAATTAGGGGGCACTAGGCCCAGGGTAAAAGGAGTGTTCAACCAGTGAATAAGGGTGGTGCTGGGCACTAGGCCCAGGCCACTCCGATGTGTGCATGTAGGCAGGCCTGCTTGTCCTGAGCCCCTGGTAAGTTACTGTACGGTAGGTGGTATGTATACAAAAAGAAAACAAGGTTGCCTTATAGTGGTGCACACTACTAATAATAAAATTTAACTTTTAATTCGTATTATTAAAAAAACATTTGCGAAATATAGTATAAAATATAGTGGTGAAAAGATAGAAAGAGTGTTTAAAATGTATGACTTCCTGCACACAGTGCGCAGTTTAGACCCGATTACAGGCTGTACGAAAACGCAGCCTAGTGATCAGGTCTGAATTAGCCCCATGGTTCTGCCCATTAGAGAAAAAGTTTGCAGCTGCGATCAGGTCTGAATTAGGCCCTTACCTGCTGGTACTCTCCCACGTACATACATCTAGCACCCAGAGGCAAACGCTTCCATTGGCTCAAAGAGTTACGCCACAGTTCTGATACAATACTGTTATGATAGAATCAAGGCCCTAGTTAGTGGAAAGCCATCAATCCACTAAATTACTGTCAGTAAAAGCTCAGTTTAGCAATGCCATATTGCTGTCATTTCAGTGCACCACTGCGTTTAAACTTAATTATTGAATAATAGTTTTTTTTAATAATTTATTTACTTTTAAGATATACTTTTTTTTTTTTTTTTTAAACTGTCCCATGTAACATGTGAGCAATACAACGATAGCTCAGAGCAGTGTCTGACAAGAAAGCCATTCTTGCCACCCGGCACAAAGATTACATAACTAGATGGAAGGGGACCAAGTACGTAACTCCATACTTGCCTACTTTTGAAAAAGCATTTCAGGGAGATGTGAAAGTAACACCTATAAGTGTGGGTGCGTACTGCTACATCTGAGAGGCGTGTCATGAAAATTACTTACATCCAAATGTAAATGAGCCCCAAAGTTAGTAAGATCTAATTGTTGAAGAAAAGACTCTTATACAGTATTTTGCAGAATTTGCTTGTGTATTGTGCTTTACAAGAGGTTCCATATACTGTAAGTGGCCACGAGAAACTTTATTTGAAATGCATGTAGCCGTAGGGATCATTGTGCAGGGAAATAGCACTGATGTTCCCATTTGAATGTATGTATCCGTGAATTATTTTTCTCCCCAAAGAATGTAACAGCTGCATAATGGGGTTAAGGTGCAATCAGGGAGATTGCTGGACTATTCAGGGAGTCAGGGAGATTGCCTCTATTTCAGGGAGTCTCCTGCAGAATGAGGGAGTGTAGGCAAGTATGCGTAACTCCCAGACGCTATGGAGATGCCTGCCTCCGGGATCCAAGCCCTGAAGGAGCATCTGCATGTACAGCAGCACCCAGGGGCGGATTCGGAACAAAAAGCGGCCCTGGAAAAATTTGTACTAGTGGCCCCACATGGGCAGCACCAGAGGTGTAAGGTCTAGCCATGGGCCATGGCAGCAACACCCTCCCCCCAAGACTTTCCAGATAGTGGGCATGTCCAGCATCAAGGGAGAAGTTAAAAAATTTAAAATTTAATATTATGGGCACATTATATGATACACCTTCAGAATTTAGGAAACTATATCATTCTTTAGAAAGATACTGTATATTTTCTTGCTTATTACTCCAACCGTATCCCAATCACTATTCACTCAACCTATATGTCTGCCAAGCAGGCAGACAGAGCATACACTAGATCATCTGCAATCACAGGCTAAGTGGCAAAGTAATTTACATATCTGCAAATTATTTTGCATCTTATTCATTATGTCTATAAAAAGGACCACATGTCCTTAAACAAAACAGGCCCCACGGGTGCGTCGGCCCACCGGGAATCTTCCCTGTGAACCCTATGGCCAATCCGCCTCTGCCAGCACCTGTGTGGTTCACAGAGGGATATAAGTGTGCAGCTCTTCCAATGGAGCTCTCTGATGCACAATCTGCTGCTGCAGAGATAGTTGGCTCTGTCCCAGGTGCTCTGCTAACACCTGCAATAGTGAACAGGACGGCTCCCATCTGGTACCGCTCAGACTGCAATAGCTGCTTTCCCTTTTTTTAAAGGTGTGTGTGTGTGTGTGAAGGGGGGGGGGGCACAGGCATGTGTACTAGTGACCTGCCGACTGACCATACACTGGCTGCAGAGACTGACATATCTGTTCTCAGTTGTTATATCTGGCCCAACATATCAAGCGGCTGATTGGTAAGTATGTATGTATACCAGTGCTGCAAGTATGGCGGTGATACTGCGTACAGGTAAGAAATTACAGCCGGTACGCAGTACCGCCTGGCCAACCACCATGCTTGCTGCCGCTGCTGTGTGAGGGAAGGAGAGCGCAGCACGCACCTATCCTGCCCCTCACTGCTCAGTGAAGTTCGGTCTCCGGGGGCGGCGTGAATCTCAAGTGAGGTGCTGGTTCGTTAGCCAATCAGAGCTTGTGGACCAGCAGCCGTGGCTCCTGATTGGCTGCCAGTCCGCTAACGAACCAGCGCCTCATTTGAGATACACGCCACCGGAAGCCGGACTTCATTGAGCATTAAGGGGCAGGAGAGGCGCACACTGTGCTCTCCTCCCCTCACACAGCAGCAGCAGCAACAACAGCAGCAGCAGCAGCAGCACAGGGGGGGGGGGTATGCACTGTGGGGAATTTGTGTATCTGGCACTGCGGGGCATATGTGTACCTGGCACTGTGGGGTATTTGTGTATATAGCACTGTGGGCATATGTGTATCTGGCACTGTGGGTCATTTTTGTATCTGGCACTGTGGGGCATATGTGTATCTGCCACTCTGGGGCATTTGTATATCTGACACTGTGAGGGCATTTGTGTATCTGGCACTGTGGGGGCATATTTGTATCTGGCACTGTGGGAGCATATCTGGAACTATAGGAGCATATCTGGCACTGCTGGGGGCATATGTGTATCTGGCACTGTGGGGGCTTATGTGTATCTGGCACTATGGGAGCGTATCTAGCACTGTGGGGGCATTTGTGTATCTGGCATTGTGGAGCATATGTTTAACTGGCACTGCGGGGGCATATTTGTATCTGGCACTGTGGGAGCATATCTGGCACTGCGGGGGCATATCTGGCACTGCTAGGAGCATATGTGTATCTGGCACTGTGGGGGCGTATCTGGCACTGTGGGGGCATATGTGTATCTGGCACTATGGGAGCATATCTGGCACTGTGGGGCATATGGGTATCTGGCAATATTGGGGTCATATGTGTATCTGGTGTATATGTGCATCACGCCCCATTTTAATTGGCCATGCCCCGTGTGGCATGTGGCCACACCTATTAAGAATTTTTTTCTGCTTGCACCACTGATGTATACCTAATCGCCATGATGGCGAGTCGGCGGTCAAGTCAGCTAGGTGTGTACCAAGCAAACCTGAGAGAACAACAAAGTATTTTCAGCAAGATGTTGCTTATCCAGCATGTTCATGTAACACTATATATGATTCAATGTAAACATTATTAAGTGTTTAAAAGGTCTATCCATGTTAATAAGGCATATATGATTTTATAGTATCTAGTGCAACGTGATTGTTAACTGTATAAGCAGGTCCTTAAACTATGCTGCCCTTAGACATCTTGAAAGATGTGTTCCAGCTTACTGGAGTGGAATGGCCAATGATACAGCATGCCTAATCAATAGGGGCCTATAATATTGTCTCTCCAAGGAGACCAGCACTTGTTGTGCCAATAACATTTTTTTTTGGGTAGTTGTCATTAATCTCTATTAAAAATGAGAAGCGTGGCATGCTTTTAGTTCAGTAATAAACCTATAGTGAGTTATTATATTGATGTTGTTTTCTGTTGAGCTCTTACAGTGCTGGGTATTGATTAGAACTGAATTAACACAAAGCATGTACAGCACAGATAGCAAATACGTGTACCATTGATTTACATTCCCCTTGCCTTGCTTTGCGTCTAGGAGAAAAAACACATTGCTCACTTTATTCCAAGCAGCTGTTTTTAGTCTCCCCCGATCTTATCGGAAGAAATCACTCCCTAGAATGTCATTAAATATTACATTCAAAATTAATGTCCAAATCATATTATTATGATTATGGTGTACAACAAAAGACTTGACGCATCACTCAATACAATTCATTACCTCTTATCTAACAAATGTATTGATTTCTGTTTTGCGGTTCCATAATACAATTTTAAGGCCATTGCAGTTTAATGAGCCATCTTCCTAGGAAGTTTCAAGAGGTTTGAAGCAGTAGTGGAAGTAAATATTATAGATTGCCTGTCTGCAACTCCACACCCCTTCTTTAGCCCAGCGTGGGACAGAATGAATGCATCCAGCTATGCAATGCTTTGAGAGTACAAGATCAAAGTATCCTTAAGCAATAGCAGAGGACACACTTATCCAGTACTCATAAGGCCACACACAGAAGCACCTACAGGGCAATAACATTTGCATAAAAAGCTTCTCGGAGGTGGCTGGCAGGTGCGTATAATAGAAATGGACAGGATGAGGCGTTGTTAGGGAGTTCTGTATGCTAATTGTGAGTGAAGGAAAGCACAGAGCACACAATTACATCTCCTGGACACTACAGTAGAGTTAGTAAATCACTGCTGGCAGCTATGTTCCATTAAAATGTAACCAGAGCTGGATTCAGGGTAGAGGTGGCATTTTGCAAGTCTCAGATGAGTACTGTGAAATAAACTATGTTCAAGTATAAAATCAGTATTAGAATTATATGTATCATTCCAGATTTTTTTCAAGAACAATATTCAGGATATTTTACATATGGAAGTTGCAATGGAAAAAACAGTCTATGTTTAATGTAAGTCATATCATCAATTGAGGTTTGTTTTTTTGCAAGTGTCTTAAAGAGCCTGCATGTGTCACTGGTTCTATTGATCCCTATGAAGAAGTACAGAGGCTGATTTCTTTAAGTGCAAAAAAACTAATGACGGCAAAAATGATCAGGCTTTGCCTAGCTTTGCATTAAACATGAACCGTATGTAAGATTCACCAGCTTCTGGCGTCAGTGGCAAATCCATTCATGGGGAGAATAAGTTACCAAGTACAGTACTGCAGCAGTCAGGGCACCAATGCAATATTTATTCTCTTACAGCCATCTAAGAAAGGCAATAACTGATTAAAAACCTCCATAAAATGCTGTTTTTTTTAAACAAACTGTTTTTTCCCCAATATTATCATATATATATATATATATATATATATATATATATATATATATGTATGTATTTTTTATTATTTATTAACAGTTTCTTATATAGCACAGCAAATTCTGTTGCGCTTTACAATTGGAAATAACAATGATATAACAAAACTGGGTGATAAGAAACAGTCATAGAGGCAGGAAGGCCCTGCTCGCAAGCTTACAATCTGTAGGGAAATAGGCATGGATACACAAGGAAAGGTGCTATCTAGTGAATAGTTGTCCACCAGATTGCAAAGGTTCTTGGTGGGCTGTATGATATGGTCACACAGCAATGAAGAACTGGGGTCGGGAGGAAGGGAAAGTGAAGAATGAGAAGACATGTGAGGATATGTGTGGACTGTACAGAGTGGATGCAATTTGATAGGAAGGTTTATGAAAGTTATGTGAGCGGTTCTGGAATTTGATACGCTTCCCTGAAGAGGTGAGTTTTCAGGGAATGCTTGAAGATTTGAAGACTAGAGGAGAGAGTCTTATTGTGCATGGTAGGGCATTCCACAGAGTGGGTGCAGCCCGAAGAAAGTCCTTCAATCGTGAGTGGGACCGAGTAATGAGTGTGGATGAGAGACGCAGGTCTTGTGAAGAGCGATGAGGTCGGGTTGGGAGATATTTTGAGATAAGCGAAGTGAGGTACGTTGGTGTAGTTTGGTTAATGGCCTTGTGTGTGAGTAAAAGTATTTTATATTGAATACGGTAGAATACAGGTAACCAATGGAGGGACTGACAGAGTGGATCTGCAGATGATGAACATCTAGAAAAGAAAGATTAGCCTCGCAGCTGCATTCAGAATGGATTGTAGTGATGAGAATCTCTTTTTGGGAAGACCAGTTAGGAGACTATTTCAATAATCAATGCGGGAGATAATGAGAGCATGGATTAGAGTTTTAGCAGTGTCTTGTGTAAGGAATGGTCGTATTTTGATTATGTTTTTTAGATGCATGTAACATGATTTTGAGACAGATTGAATGTGGGGAACAAAGGACAGATCAGAGTCAAGGATGACACCTAGGCAGCGAGCTTGGGGGGTAGGGTTGATTGTCGAGTTTTGAGCAGTGATAGAGACATCAGGTTGGTAACTACTATTGGCCAGTGGAAATATAATTAAGTCTGTTTTTGAAATATTACGTTTGAGGTGGCGAGATGTCATCCAAGATGAAATGGCAGAAAGGCATTCAGTGACACGGCCCAGTACAGATAGAGACAAATCAGTGGAGTATAGGTAGATTTAAGTATCATCTGCGTACAGATGATACTGAAATCCAAAAGAGCTGATTAGTTACCAAGAGATGTAGTATAGATTGAGAAAAGCAGAGGACCTAAGACTGAGCCTTGCGGTACTCCAACTGAAAGAGGTAGCGAAGAGGAGGTAGATTCAGAGAAGTGAACACTGAAGGAGTGATTAGCTAGGTAGGATAGGAACCAAGTGTCAAAAGCAGCAGATAGATCTAGAAGAATAAGTAGTGAGTAATGGCCTTTAGACTTCGTAGTGATCAAATCATTAACCACTTTTGTCAGTGCTGTCTCTGTGGAGTGTTGGGAATGGAAGCCTGAATGAAGAGTGTCCAATAAGTTGTGTGAGTTAAGAAAGTGTGTGAGTCGAGTGTAGGCAAGTCTCTCAAGTAGCTTAGAGAGGCAAGGGAGCTGAGAGATAGGGCGATAGTTTGAGAGAAAGTTAAGGTCAGAATTTTGTTTTTTCAAAATGGGAGTAATCACTGCATGCTTGAACAGTAAAGAAAAATACCAGTAGAGAGAGAGAGATTACAGATATTAGTTAAGGTAGGGATGCAGGGCCGCCATCAAGGGGGTGCTAGTGGTATAATTGTCACGGGCCCGGCCACTCTGACAAAAAGGAGTGGGCCCGGGCCGCTTATACCGCACGCTGATGTTTTCGCTGCTGTGTAATGGGCCCCCCTTTCATCCCCGGCCCCGCCTGCTGCTCATGATGCCCGGCGCATCAGTACAGCAGACGTTCAGTATTGAATACAATTGAATATGTCCCTTCCAAAATGGCCGCCACCCTTAGAGGAGACAGTTATTAAATATGCTAGAGGAGGTGGCGGCCATTTTGGGGGTTGCATTTTCAATAGTATTCCATACGGAATACTGAGTGTCTGCTGCACGTGGTGGACGACAGGCATCAAGAGCTGCAGGCATGGGAGGGAGGTGAACGGGGCCCATAGACAGCAGCTGCTCTTGAGGAGGGGGCAGCTGTGAACAGCGGGCGGCAGTGGCGGCCAGGTAGGGGGATCCTGGCCCTGATGCTGAGCAGAACCCTTGACAGGTACAGGGGCATAATGTGGTATCATGGCTATGTGTACAGGAATCACACACACACACACACACACATATATATATATATATTTATTTATTTTATTTTATTTATTTATTTATTTATTTTGGGGGGGGGGGGGCTGCCTATTATAGCAGTCCCGGGCACCACAAATTCTGATGGCAGCCCTGTAGGGATGAGCACCGGATACAGAGCTTTACTTATTTGTGAGGGTAAAGGATCAAGAGGAGAGGTAGTAGAGAAGCAGGATGAGAAGAGTGATGATACTTCATCTTCATTTGTGGGATCAAATGAAGAGAGAGTGCAAGAGGGTTCAGGTAAATAACTGAGCAGGTCACTGGCTGACGAAAAACATACCATTTCATCTCGGACCTTATCAATCTTCTCCTTGAAGAAGTAGGAAGCAAGATCTTGAGCCTTGATATACAGTATATATATATATATATATATATATATATGTACTAGAGATGAGCGGGTTCGGTTCTCAGAGAACCGAACCCCCCCAAACTTTGCCTTTCGAGTCCGGATCCGAGCCAGGCTCGGATCTTCCCTGTTGACTCGGAAATCCGAACTCGGCAAAACGTCATCATCCCGCTGTCGGATTCTCGCGGGATTTGGATTCCATATAAGGAGCCGTGCGTCGCTGCCATTTTCACTCCAGTCTCGGAGAGTGAGAGGACTTGTATTCAGTGTGCTCAGTCTCTGTTTATTGGGGCGGGAAAGTGGGGTTACAAGTGTTGTGCTGCTCAGTCCAGTCCATATATCCAGTGTAGCTGTAAAGTGATGCTGTGTTGTGCTGACCAGTCCAGTGTAGTCACTCAGTGTATTGTGCTGCATCAGTCCAGCCAGTCACAGTGTTGGTGTTCTCTGCTGCCATATATCCAGCGTAGCTGTAAAGTGGGGCTGTGTTGTGCAGATCAGTCCAGGTTAGTCAGTGTATTGTGCTGCATCAGTCCAGACAGTCACAGTGTTGGTGTTCTCTGCTGCCATATATCCAGTGTAGCTGTAAAGTGGTGCTGTGTTGTGCAGATCAGTCCAGGTTAGTCAGTGTATTGTGCTGTATCAGTCCAGCCAGTCACAGTGTTGGTGTTCTCTGCTGCCATATATCCAGTGTCCTGTGTCATCAGTAATTCCAGTGACGATATACGCTGCAGCTATATATATACACTGCTGCAGTATAACAAATTACAATTATATTATTATTAACAGCTGTTGTGCTGCATCAGACCAGTGGTAGTGTCCTGTGTCATCAGTAATTCCAGTGACGATATACGCTGTTGCTGCTATATATATCCACTGCTGCAGTATAACAAATTACAATTATATTATTATTAACTACCTGTTGGGCTGCATCAGACCAGTGATAGTGTCCTGTGTCATCAGTAATTCCAGTGGCGATATACGCTTCTGCTATATATATCCACTGCTGCAGTATAACAAATTACAATTATATTATTATTAACTACCTGTTGGGCTGCATCAGAGCAGTGGTAGTGTCCTGTGTCATCAGTAATTTCAGTGACGATATAGGCTGCTGCTATATATCCACTGCTACGGTATAACAAATCAATTATAACAACCTGTTAGGCTGCATCAGACCATTGGTAGTGTCCTGTGTCATCAGTAATTCCAGTCATTCCTGGGATGCATATTGTCTTTTATAACTTCCAAAAAATAATGGAGAACAAAAATTTTGAGGAGAAAATAGGGAAAGATCAAGAAGAACCACTTCCTCCTAGTGCTGAAGCTTCTGCCACTAGCCATGACACAGACGATGAAATGCCATCAACGTCGTCTGCCACGGACGATGCCCGATGTGATAGTAGAGGGCGTGTAAAGTCCAAAAAGCCAAAGTTCCATAAAAAGAACCAAAAAAAGAAATTTAAATCATCTGAGGAGAAACGTAAACTTGCCAATATGCCATTTACGACACGGAGTGGCAAGTAACGTCTGAGGCCCTGGCCTATGTTCATGGCTAGTGGTTCAGCTTCGCATGACGATGGAAGCCCTCATCCTCCCGCTATAAAAATTAAAAGAGTTAAGCTGGAAAGAGCACAGAAAAGAACTGGGCTGCATCAGACCACTGGTAGTGTCCTGTGTCATCAGTAATTCCAGTGACGATATACGCTTCTGCTATATATATTCACTGCTGCAGTATAACAAATTGCAATTATATAATTATTAACAACCTGTTGGGCTGCATCAGACCAGTGGTAGTGTCCTGTGTCATCAGTAATTCCAGTGACGATATACGCTGCTGCTATATATATCCACTGCTGCAGTATAACAATTATAACAACCTGTTGGGCTGCATCAGAGCAGTGGTAGTGTCCTGTGTCATCAGTAATTCCAGGGACGATATACGCTGCTGCTATATATCCACTGCTGCAGTATAACATATAACAACCTGTTGGGCTGCATCAGAGCAGTAGTAGTGTCCTGTGTCATCAGTAATTCCAGTGACGATATACGCTGCTGCTATATATATCCACTGCTGCAGTATAACAATTATAACAACCTGTTAGGCTGCATCAGACCATTGGTAGTGTCATGTGTCATCAGTAATTCCAGTCATTCTTGTGACACATATTGTCTCTTATAACTCCTAAAAAATAATGGAGAACAAAATGCGTCACAAAAATTTTGAGGAGAAAATAGGGAAAGATCAAGAAGAACCACTTCCTCCTAGTGCTGAAGCTTCTGCCACTAGCCATGACATAGACGATGGAATACCATCAACGTCGTCTGCCACGGCCGATGCCCAATGTGATAGTAGAGGGCGTGTAAAATCCAAAAAGCCAAAGTTCCATAAAAAGAACCAAAAAAAGAAATGTAAATCGTCTGAGGAGAAACGTAAACTTGCCAATATGTCATTTACTACACGGAGTGGCAAGGAACGGCTGAGGCCCTGGCCTATGTTCATGGCTAGTGGTTCAGCTTCACATGACAATGGAAGCCCTCATCCTCCTGCTATAAAAATAAAAAGAGTTAAGCTGGAAAGAGCACAGAAAAGAACTGTGCACTCTGAGATAGTATCACAAATCCCCAAGGAGAGTCCAATTGTGTCGACGGTTGCGATGCCTGACTTTCCCAACACTGGATGGGAAGAGGTGGCTCCTTCCACCATTTGCACGCCTCCTGCAAGTGCTGGAAGGAGCACCCACAGTCCAGTTCCTGATATTGAAATTGAAGATGTCACTGTTGAAGTACACCAGGATGAGGATAAGGGTGTTGCTGGCGCTGAGAAGGAAGTTGACGATGAGGATTCTGATGGTGATGTGGTTTGTTTAAGTCAGGCACCGGGGGAGACACCTGTTGTCCTTGGGACGAAGAAGCCCATTGTGATGCCTGGGCAAACTACCAAAAAAGCCACCACTTCGGTGTGGAATTATTTCTCCTCAAATCCGGACAATAGATGTCAAGCCATCTGTTGCCTCTGTCAATATGTAATAAGTAGGGGTAAGGATGTTAACCACCTAGGAATATCCTCCCTTATACGTCACCTGCTGCGCATTCATCAGAAGTCACTGCACTGTTAATTCAGAAACTTTGGGTAAGAGCATAAGCAGTCCACTGACACCTAAATCCCTTCTTCCTCCTGTACCCAAGCTCCTGCAAGCCACACCACCAACTCCCTCAATGTCAACTTCCTCCTTAGTCAGGAACGTCCGTAGTCCTGCAGGCCATGTCACTGTCAAGACTGAGGAGTCCTCTCCTAACCGGGGTTCCTCCGTAGGATCCTTGAGTGGTACGCCTGCTGTTGCTGCTGCTGCTGCTGTTGTTGCTGCTGGGAGTCGATCGGCATCCCAGAGGGGAAGTCGGAAGACCACTTGTACTACTTCCAGTAAGCAATTGACTGTCCAACAGTCCTTTGTGAGGAAGATGAAATATGACAGCATTCATCCTTTTGCAAAGCAGATATCTGAGGCCTTGACAGCTATGTGTCAGGTCTGTAGTTTTTTCTGTCCCCGGAGGGGGCACTAGTGGGTCAGTATAGGTGTGATAGATGAAACGAGGAGGATGAAGAAAGTCCTGCGCATGTGCGCTTGATATTTATTATCTCACAGGGCTCACACAGCAACTGAACAAACAGATGAATGAAAACAATTGATGATGGACTTGGAAGTCAGCAACAACAGGAATGGAGTATGAATGGTAACTGATGACAGGAATAATGAATGATAACTTAATCCAATGAAATGAATGTTCAAAAAGTCACTAATTACAAATGAGTAATGAAGATGAACTTGAAGCTTGATATAAACGGTAATGGCAATAATGAAATCAGATGAAGCAAACAGAACTCCGGTATATAATGGATAGCAATAAAAGCACACAGTCTCTGTAGAAGCACACGTTCTTTAAGCCAAGCAAGGACCAAGCAGGAGACAGCTCTAACACAGCAAGTTGTTAAGTGCTGAATGCAATGCACAGTGTTGAATGCTGCTAATTAGGTGCACAGGCTGAGAAATGAGAAAACACCTGGAGAAAGTCTCTTACTGCTAGTTGTTGTGGCAGACTGTGGCTGGAGTTCATAGCAAGCTGGAAGACTGAAGATGAAATGACGGAATGACGACAGGGAATCCACTGGAAACAGGAACACAGGAACCAGGAGAACTTGTACACCGAATGTGACTCGTCCGAGGCGATGAGACTGAGCCACAGACTGGAACTTATACCCCTTGCTCTGTGGTGATTGGTTGCTGGACTGGATGTCCAGATCAGCTGAGTGCAGGTGTCATGGCGGCGCCCATGCTAAACAGACGCCTGCACACAGCGGGGCACACACTGGATGCGGTTCAGGGGTACTTAGCGACATTGAACATGGCGCTCGCGGACAGTGCATTCATGCAGCTGCGACTGGGTCTGTGACCTCCGGAGGCCTTCACACCAGCGTGCTGGTAAGTGAGATGCTGCTGAACACCGATTCCTGACAATGAGGATGAGGTCGACATCTTGCCTCTGTAGAGCCAGTTTGTGCAAGGAGAGATTGATTGCTTCTTTTTTGGTGGGGGCCAAAACAAACCATTCATTTCAGCCACAGTCGTGTGGCAGACCCTGTCGCTGTAATGACGGGTTTGTTAAAGTGTGCATGTCCTGTTTATACAACATAAGGGTGGGTGGGAGGTCCCAAGGACAATTCCATCTTGCACCTCGTTTTCTTCTTTGCATCATGTGCTGTTTGGGGACTAATTTTTTTGTGCCATCCTGTCTATAACTGCAGTGTAACTCCTAGATGGGCCAGGTGTTTGTGCCACACACTTTTGTCGCTTAGCTTAGCCATCCAGCTACCTCATTGCACCTCTTTTTCTTCTTTGCATCATGTGCTGTTAGGGGACTATTTTTTTTTTGTGCCATCCCGTCTGTAACTGCAGTGCCACTCCGAGATGGGCCAGGTGCTTGTGCCGCCCACTTGTGTCGCTTAGCTTGGCCATACAGCTACCTTATTGCACCTCTTTTTCTTCTTTGCATCATGTGTTGTTTGGGGCCTATTTTTTAAATCTGCCATCCTAACTGCCAGTGCAGTGCCACTCCTAGATGGGCCAGGTGTTTGTGCTGCACACTTGTGTCGCTTAGCTAAGTCATGCAGCCACCTCGGTACAACTTTTAGGCCTAAAAACAATATTGTGAGGTGTGAGGTGTTTAGAATAGACTGGAAATGAGTGGAAATGAATGTTATTGAGGTTAATAATACCGTAGGAGCAAAATTACCCCCCAATTCTGTGATTTTAGCTGTTTTGTTTTTTTTGCAAAAATCATCCTGATCCAAAACCAAAACACGAAATGGTGGTTTTTGGTAAAACCAAGCCAAAATCAAAACACGAAAGTGGAATTATAACCAAAACCAAAACACGAAAAGTGCCCGCCGCACATCTCTAGTATAATAGTAGATACCATGGAAAAAATTTACCAACCAATTGCTCTTTGTGCATAGATGTTTCAGTCCAATCCATTAAAAATAAAAATGAAATTCTAGGATGTCATAGAGCTATAGGTATGGGATCCTGAGAAATCCATTGTGACAGTATGTTTTTTTGTAGCAGCGGTCAGATTTATTAACAACTAGCTGAATACCCTTGCTCCGCAATGGAATTGAAAGAATAATGCCAATCTGCTGTTCCGCTGCTTTATTAGCTCTCTTTCTGTTACGTTCTCATCTCCTCTGTTAGATTCCTCCTCAGCTCCCGTCGCTGTCATTCAGTCAGAATCAGCTTTATTGCAGGTATATTTGTGTGTACTATGAATTTGTCTTCGGTATGCTATACAACAGCCAAGTAGGTAACAGATAAGTATGTGAGGGGAGCAAGTAAAGTCAGACAGATAGGTTTACCGTAGAGACACAAGTGAGTTACATGTAGGTCTAGTCAGTCAATGTTCAGGAGTTCAGCAGGCGGACCGCTTGGGGAAAGAAACTTTTTAGGCTTCTGGTGGACCCGGCGGGGCTGGCCCTGTAACGCCTGCTTGAAGGAAGCAAGTTAAACATGCTGTGGCCGGGGTGTAGCTGGTCCTTTACTATCTTCATTGCCTGCTTTTTAGCTCTAGACAGGTACAGGTCCTGGACTGAGGGAAGGTCGGCCACAATGATCTTCTCTGTGGTTCTGATCACCTTTTGGAGCCTGCATCTGTCCCTTGCGCTGGCAGAGCCGTACCATACCCGTATCGAGGAGCACAGTACTGACTCCACAATCGCGGAGTAGAAGAGGAGCAGAAGCTTCTGTGGGATGTTGAACTTCCTTAATTGCCTGAGGATGAACAACCTCTGCTGCACTTTCCTGACAGTGGTATCAGCGTTGCACCCCCATTTAAGGTCCCGGAAGATTGTGGTCCCCAGGAACTTGAAGGAGTCCACTAACAATACCACACTGTCACCAATCGTTAGCAGAGGTGCACTAGCTGACTTCTTCCTGGTAGCTTCAGGGACCACTAGCCAAAGTAATTTGGGGTGGAGGGTGGGTAAGTATAATAAGATGGGAGGGTGGGGACAGTAGTAGTAGTAGGGTACAGACTGAGGTGTCTGGTCAATTAACTAACTAGTATGTAATATATATATATATATATTATACACACACACACACACACACACACACACACACACACACACACATACAGCAGCAGCCGTTTAAACATTTTTAATGAAACAAACAGCTTTACTATGTTCTAAATGCCAGTTCTTAGATCATACAGTATAGTTTCATTATTACAGCTGCAGTAGCAGGGTGCATGGCTGATCAGGCGGAGAGCGAGATGTAAGGGTGTGAAAGAGACATGATGGAGAGTGAGATGTGGGGGTGTGAAAGAGACATGATGGAGAGAGAGATGTGGGGGTGTAAAAGAGACATGATGGAAAGTGAGATGTGGGGGTGTGAAAGAGACATGATGGAGAGCGAGATGTGGGGGTGTGAGAGAGTCATGATGGAGAGCGAGATGTGGGGGTGGGAGAGACATGATGGAGAGTGAGATGTGGGGGTGTGAGAGAGACATGATGGAGCGTGAGATGTGGGGGTGCGAGACAGTCGTGATGGAAAGCGTGGTGTGGTGTGGGAGAACAAGAGACATGAGGTTAGGTGGTCAGCTATTGCCCCCAACATACTTAATATGTGGGCAGTAAGCCCCCCACTCAGGTGCTCCTGCATCCCGGCACCCCAATTCCACAGCGCCATTCTCTCCCGGCACTTGCAAGCCCTGCCACAATAAGGGCCAACCAGTGTGAAGCTGGTGCAAACCATGAGTCCAAAATATGTAGATATTATTATTACTAGTATTAGTATTATTAATAACAATGGCCCTCATTCCGAGTTGTTCGCTCGGTATTTTTCATCGCATCGCAGTGAAAATCTGCTTAGTACGCATGCGCAATGTTCGCACTGCGACTGCGCCAAGTAACTTTACTATGAAGAAAGTAATTTTACTCACGGCTTTTTCTTCGCTCCGGCGATCGTAATGTGATTGACAGGAAATGGGTGTTACTGGGCGGAAACACGGCGTTTCAGGGGCGTGTGGCTGAAAACGCTACCGTTTCCGGAAAAAACGCTGGAGTGGCCGGAGAAACGGTGGGAGTGCCTGGGCGAACGCTGGGTGTGTTTGTGACGTCAACCAGGAACGACAAGCACTGAAATGATCGCACAGGCAGAGTAAGTCTGGAGCTACTCAGAAACTGCTAAGTAGTTAGTAATCGCAATATTGCGAATACATCGGTCGCAATTTTAAGAAGCTAAGATTCACTCCCAGTAGGCGGCGGCTTAGCGTGTGTAACTCTGCTAAATTCGCCTTGCGACCGATCAACTCGGAATGAGGGCCAATATTTTTTATTTATATGGCGCCACAAGGGCTCTTCAGCGCCCATTACACAGTACATAAACAAATGAGCAGAACAAGAAAACAGCACTTACAGTTCCAGACAATATAGGACAAGTACAAGGTATTTTACCATAGCTGCATCAGCAAAACCAGACACTGGAACAGGTAACAGGGTGGCAGAAAACTGAGAGTATGGTGCCATCGAAGAGAGTATAGAGCATAGCATAGTGCAAGAGAAGGAAAAGCACATGAGGGGAGAGGGCCCTGCTCGTGAGAGCTTACATGTACTGTAATAATGAATGGTGTTTAGGTGCAGTGAGAATACCAGTAGGTGGTTAGCACAAAAATCTGTGAGTCCGGTGGTACTGTGAGTGCCACATACAGCCACACTTATTTGTGGGTGCAGGCTGTTTGAACTTATTTGTATTTCCCTCTACCCTTTCACTCATGCGACCTGGGAATTTCCCGGGTCTGTCAAGTAGGAAATTCCCAGGTCTCAGCCTGACTGCGTCCCAGCTAGTCTCCTTTCAAACCCAGATTGATGCACATTCACCTGCAAAAACCCAGGTTTTTGCTGCATGTGTAACAGGGGTATTAAACTGCTCATAATTGAGCAGTGAGAATTCCATTCCTAACTGAACATAACTGAAACTATTTGTTTTTCCAATTGTTACATTGTAAGTCTAGAATTAAAAATGTATCCACAATGAAATACAATCTTCAGTTATAGTGGAGCTGATACCTGCATAATTAACAGGAAAACTTTTTTTAAACCCTGGATGCCTACATGGACTGAAGAGGACCGATCTTCACTGGAAATAGGTATTTTTTATTTTATTTTATTTTTTTACAGGTACCCTAATGGATTTTACTGGACAAGGGGACATGAATGGAGGCGTGGGATGTAGGTAAGTATATGTGTGTAAATAAACTTATACTTTCAAGGTGTGTGTTTGTTTATTTCTATATTTAATTTACTGTGGAACTACAAGTACCAGCGGTCCCATTAATGCCTCACATGCTGGTACTTGTGGTTCTCCAAGTTCCAACTTGCCTTGGCAGTCCAATAATGCATGGATCTATAGTTCACTATAAAAATAAGTCAGTTTAATAAATGTACGGTGGTGAAAGAAAAACCCAGTTTCACTGAAATAAAGACACTTCTGCATATTTTGAATTTAAAAAAAACCCCAAAACTAAAGTACAGTAGGCAGGCACTGTCCGCCTCCTTCGGTGACATCACAAGTTGGACAGAAGTTGGCAGGTTGGTTGGTCTGATGAAAAGTTAGTTAGATGTGTGGAGCACTGATGAAAAGTTGGTTAGATGTGTGGAGCACTGTTTTAGTTGAACAGACAAGTTGGATGGTTGGATGTTTGGAGTGTTGGAGAAAAGTTGGTCTGAAGTTGGTCTGATGTATGGCTAGCATTAGTCAATTATTCCAGGACAAAGCAGGCTTGTGGAAAGGTGTTATAATCCAATTTCTATTGTGTAGGTGTGAAAAATCTCAGTGTGAGATGCCTTTGAAGTAGATTTCTTGTGGGGGTAGTGATAACATGTGTCCTGGGGAATGGATGGGATCCTGCAATTTGAATTGAACAGTGACCCTTCAGCAATTCAGAGCCTGAATATACTGTATATTAGTTGATTAATGCAAGACGTCAGAGTTATTTGTTGCTCAGAGAACAGAGGCGAATGATGTCTAAGTGAGGGGCTGGATGGAGCCAAAGATAGGTTGTAGTCCACAGTACCTTGTCTGGGATATCCAATGCAGAGTACAGTAGATTCCAAACTAAAGGACTTCTCAGTGGAGAGATGCAGCGATTTTAATCCAGTGTGTATCTCAGCACAGGAATGCAATCCGTTGGTTTTGATGGGATGTCCGCGTAGAGTACTACAAGTTAAAGGTAAGTCCTTGGATATTTGTGGTGAATTTAACCTGTTTTATGGAGATGATCAGGAACATGCAAAAGGTGAGGCAACCATTTTGGCTGGCTGTTCATATGTCCTGTTGTTTTCCGCATCACATGATCTTTTTATTACATTACCTGCCCCAATAGTCTGTCCATTGGTCCTTCGCAGGCCCTGTATGCAATAACATACAGGACCTGTAACCTCCCCTCATTCAGTAACTGCACTTTTGCCCAGCGCATAACAGCTCCCATCCACAATGGCGAGTCCTGAGTGACCGCAACAGGGGAGCAGTGCGGCATCAGTTAGTTCATACCGGCGACTGCCGCAGAAAACAATGGGACAGAATAGCAGCGCCGGGAGGTGAGGAGGAATTTAACAGTGGAGATGAGAACAGAGCGGTAAGAGGGCTAACAGCACAACAGAACAGCTTGGTACATCCTGCCCTTGGCGTGAAGATACATAGCCTATATGTTAATGGACAGTCTAAACAACATATCAGTGTTCAAAATGCGATCAGCTTAGCGACCCAGAAAACTATGGATTTGACACTAATGTCGGTCATTTTGGACAATTTATTTTTCACCCACCCCCATGCTGATGGGGGCTGAACTTGGACTTAAATGGCATCGGGAGTGTCACTATTCATCTCAGCGACCCCGAAAACTATGGAATTTTACATGTCACCCCTTCCCACCCCCACCCCTAGGGGTGCTAGAGGTGTCTTACTCCCCACACAGGGCTGGCTCCAGGTCTACTAGCACCCTAAGCGAGAAAATTTCAAAGCAACCCCTCCCCATGTGTGTGCTGAAGGCACAAGCGCTCCTGGAGAAGTGGACGTGGCCTCGCAATTTCATATTATCAGACTATAAATAAATATATTTTCACACCCCCTCTATGCACACAATTAGCAGCATTACACGTAACAGCCACAGTAGTGTTCCTTACACATAATGTCTCCAGTATAGTGCCAGATACACATAATGTCTACAGTAGTGCAGTGCCAGATAGACATGACATGCCCCCCAGCAGTGCCAGATAGACATAACATGCTCCCCAGCAGTGCCAGGTAGATATGATTTGCCCCCCAGCAGTGCCAGATAGACATGACATGCCACACAGCAGTGCCAGCTACACATGATATGCCCCCCAGCAGTGCCAGCTACACATGATATGCCCCCCAGCAGTGCCAGCTACACATGATATGCCACAACAGCAGTGCCAGATAGACATGATATGCCCCCCAGCAGTGTCAGCTACACATGATATGCCCCCAAGCAGTGCCAGATACACATGATATGCCCCCCAGCAGTGCCAGCTACATATGATATGCCCCCCAGCAGTGCCAGCTATACATGATATGCTCCCCAGCAGTGCCAGATAGACATGATATGCCCCCCAGCAGTGCTAGATAGATATGATTTGCCCCCAGCAGTGCCAGATATACATGATATGCCCCCCAGCAGTGCCAGCTACACATGATATGCCCCCCAGCAGTGCCAGATACATAAATGCCCCCACAGTGCCAGATACATATATGCCCCCACAGTGCCAGATACATAAATACCCCTACAGTGCCAGATTCATAAATGCCCCTACAGTGCCAGATACATAAATGCCCCCACAGTGCCAGATACATAAATGGGGGAGTGCTGTGGGCCACGGGCAGTCGAAAGCTAAACAGCGCACACAGAGCAGTTTAGGCTGTTAGCAGGCTGGCTCCAGGCTTGAATATGGCGGCACCCTGCGTGTCCGCTCAATTCAAACATGCCTGGAACCGGCCCTGTCCCCACAGTATTTTTTTTCTAGATTGTACGTAATATGTGTACCAAGTTTGGTGTAAATTGCTCCAGGCATTCCAGAGTTATGCTGGAACATACATACACACATACATACACACATAGATCGATAGATAGATAGATAGATAGATAGATAGATAGATAGATAGATAGATAGATAGATAGATAGATAGATAAATGGTCTTTACTTTTTTTAATTAATTTTTTTACAGTGATCAGCTTGTGTGTCCATCGGACACACAGAGCAGATCACACTGCCGGCTCCCCGCACAGCTTTCTCTGCCTAGCCTTTTAGTACATTCAGGTGAGACTAAAATAATGTGAAAGGGTATAAAAACACCCTTTTTCACAATATTTTAGTAATAAAAAATAAGTAAATTACTAAATACAGTATGTCCTTATTACTGCTTTCACATTGCAAACCTGTGTCGGACCCGGATGTTGAACCTGGGTCTGACCTGGGTCTAAGCAGCCTCAGAGCCTTTCATATTGCAGTTTGAACCCGGGTGTCGAAGTCGGAAAATATTTCAGTACACACATCACGTACAAACTCCACACAGATGGCCTCCATGCGCGTACTTGTTCTGCCGTGCGTGCACATATCCGCAAATTGCGTATGACCTCTCACGCGGTCCTGCGTATTAGCGCGTGGTATGAGTAATTACGGTAGCATTTGTACTCGCATGGAAAAGCCACAAAGACATATCACATATTTAATCCACATAGTGCACAATGAACACATAGCCCACATGCACCACACCAGCAATTTATACTTGTTTAAATGGTACAACAACAAAGGGATTCACCTTTACAGGAATCAGGATATGAGGGGACAGCATTAGGTTATGAGGTGGTGTTTGGTATCCAGCTGTAGGGTATTTTAAGGGCAACATTCCGGTAGCCGTTTGCAGAAGATAGCATGCTCCGGCGCATAATTATGCGCAGGAACAGAATATTACTATTATATTGTATTTACTGTACTCTGAGATTCGGCGGGAACCCAGTGGAGACCAACTGCAAGCACACTTGGAACAGATATCGCCCACCTATTCAAACCAACCTATGACCCCTCCTGTACTGTAAATGACCAGCCCTTTGACCTATGGATGAAGAGGTTACAGTTTCCATTGTATTGTGTTTTTACCAACTGTATAAAAGCCAAAGCTGCCTAGCCGGTCACTCTCTCTCTCTGAAGGTCATCTTGCTTGATTGATCTGAGCACCGGACCATGTGGCGCTGGCAAAACCAAACGTATGTACCATTGTATTGTAGCCTCTTTTCTCTTATTGTAATTGTATATCGGTTGTAACCCCCTTTCAGCAATTATATGTTGGTGGGTCAGATCCCAACATCTTAAATACAATTGGTGTTGTGTCTCCTTCCTGCTAAGGTTTTAAAGTGTATTTCAGACACACGTGTAGCTGCATTGTGCTCTCAGTGTGTCTGTGTGTGTGTATTCACTGCATGTACTTTGTACGTCCGTCGCGGCGTGTATGCAAAGTGCGTACACGGTACAGACCTTTGTACGCTATCTATGTAAAAAGTACGTAGGTTAAAGATTACATCCAGCAGCCACAGCAGCTCGAATTTCAGTGTAACAGGTATTGCTTTTTATGTCCTGTATGTTAATCAGCATTTACAATTGGGGGCTCATCCGGTATGTCACACATTCACAGACTTGCAGACCATAGCACACTTTGATCTATCAGCAAAGGGTGGAGACGCATCTTTAAGTGAAACCTTTTCCTGGTTGCTTGGGTGTTTTAAAACCCTCTTTTGTGTTCTGATTAGATCACGTCTGCTCTGTCTAGTCTACAGAAGTGCTGATAGAACCCGGAAGAAAAAAGAAAAAAAAGCTATTTAAAAAAAAATCTGTGTAATTTTTGTTGGCACCAAAAGCGTACACAAAGCATACCGATATTTTGCATACTCTCCCACATATTGTTGCCATAGGTTATTAGTCATTATAGATCTGTGTGAAATCGGATACATTTGTTTGCTATATAGATAAATTTGAAATAAGTGTATTAAGGGAGTAATTATAAAGACACAAAACGCAGTTCTGGCCTAGTCATAAAGGATTATACAGAACAAGTGTGGGTTGTGTTTGTGAACGATATTAGCTTTTATCGCTCACATTTATAGAGATTGTGTGGTTTGTTTTATTGCGGACGCACGTTTGTACACGTGGTCCGGACAAAGTACAGGGTCGCACACGCGGCGTAAAAGGCACGCACGGTAGTGTGTGTATGCAAAGTTGCGTAGGAGTACGGACGCTAAGTACAAATCACACGATAGTTTGTTCAATTAAAAGGCGGGATAGTATACATTTAATACAATAGCACATAACTATCCGATTTCAAAAACAGGTTACCTTAAAAAAATTTAGTTTAAAACTGTAAGTACCTCTGGGGTAAAGTAACCAACCTAAGGGAGTGGAAATTTTCTGTACAGAAAAAAACCAAGGTGTATTTGAGTGAGTGAAAGCGGAGTGAGTGGAGCTGAACCCCGGAAATTCGGGTCCCGTGGGAACACTGGGTTAGTAGAGGCTCAGTGGCGTAGGGTTCGCAACCTTACATGAAAGTGAACTAAGTGTTTAAAGTAAACTGTCCCAAGGTGAACTAAGTGTTCCAGGTGAACTAAGTGTTCCAGGTGAACTAAGTGTTCACGGTGACAGCGATCGTAGGGCAGATAGATAACTAGTATCTATACCACATGTTCTCAAACTCGGTCCTCGGGACCCCACACAGTGCATGTTTTGCAGGTCTCCTCACAGAATCACAAATGAAATAATTAGCTCCACCTGTGGACCTTTTAAAATGTGTTTGAGTAATTAATACACCTGTGCACCTGCTGGGTTACTTGCAAAACATGCACTGTGTGGGGTCCTGAGGACCGAGTTTGAGAACCTGTGATCTATACGCTGTGCGATTGAACCGCACGTCCGTGTGTTCTACACAGCACAACGTGATACCATTGTATCATATGCGCTGTGGAAAAGCATACGCAGACGTGATTGTGTAAACAAAGTGGTTTTTCTTTGATAACGTCGGGAAATCTCCCTGGTGGACTTCCATTGGAAATGGTGAAGCAATAGTATTAGGCAACTGTTTTTTTTTTACTGTAACGCTGTATTAGTAAATGCAGTGGAGGATAAGTTTATTGTTCGGCTCTAGCTGATGTATTACTGATTATAAAGTGTATTATAATAACCTATATAACTGTATGTACTGTGGTGAAGTGGGGGCACGAGGGTACTTCAAAGACTGTTCTGGAAGCCCTCGAGCCGCTGGAGTTGTGCCGGGGTAACGGACGCTAGGAGAACGAGGCCGCACGAGCCGCAGAGTGGGGGGCAATAGACGGGCGCAGGAGAGGAGAGTGAGAGATAGCGAGAGAGGAAGAGTTGCCGGCGGTGACGCAGAAACCAGAGCGGAGAGCGGAGGTCCTGGGTACCAGAGCGGCTAAGCAGAGAAGCGGACGGCGGGACCCGGAGCGATAAAGTAGAAGCCGCTGGCTATTAATACCTGCTTAAGGCTAATTCACAGCAGCGATCCAGGCACCGGGGCCCCCGGAGTTGGGGGAGTAGCCGCTGGGAGAGAAGGATTCAGCCAGAGACGCCCCTGGGGGAGAAGCGGTAGGACAGAGGTCTCTCTTCCACTGATCTACGTGCAAAGAGGTGTGAGTACCCGCTGGGGAGCCGCCCAGCAGGGGGGAGGACACAATAGTGATACACACCCAACCCAGGTGTCAGTGTTAGCCAGCCTAGTTGCACAGCCCTAGGGAGAGAGAAATATAGCTTATGGGGAGAGAGTCTCACAGCTTCACTGACTTACAGCACAGAGTCATATACCAGTCAGCAGATTAGCAGATTCTCACGCTATACAACATTAACCTTTGGCTATTCCCCTGGCAGATATGATATCACCCTTCACCCTTGGAGTTATCTCTGTAGGGAGACAAATACTCACCCTCCGTTAAATGTATTGCCACTGAGGAGCAACAGCGCGGGTGGTCATTAATGAAAGTGAGCAACATCTGATAGGGTACTGAACTATACCCCCTATAGGGGTTCTATCAAACTATAGCTATATCCTATTTAGTTCAACATTATAGTAAACCCTCCAGGTGGAACTTAGGCAACTGTAACTTGCCGTACGGCCTTAGTTAGAGGGTATTGTATATTGGTTACAAAACAAAAAACCAATTACCCACGGAGAGGATCAGCATTTCAAGTTTGGGGGTATACCGGGATCTGCCACCATCACTGAGGTAACAGTTGAGATTTACTACACTGCAAGGGAAAGTGTAACTGACGGATATAATAGGAGAGCTTTACTCCTTTCTATGACTACCTAACCATCTGTGGATGTATAATGGTAAGCGTCAGCACAAAGGAACCATCTACTATTTAATCCATTCTCCAGGGCCCCAACGTGTGCACCAACGATCCACTCGAGTATAGTGTAAGGAAAAAGAAACTAGTGTTATCATTGCTCGCGCAACACTGCTAGATGTACTATTCGTGTCCCGGGTGTATTTTTCATTGATAACCGGTTTTAAAGGTTTTTTTTTTGTAATGCATGCATAAACTAGTGTATAGACCGAGAATATAATATTTGTAACAAGTTCAGATATATAGTTATAAATGTGAGAAACATATTACAAGTGGTTGTGTGATATTATTGTATAATAAACTTACCTGTCCATCGGAATTCCGAAGAACTCGTTGGAAGGGGTCTGAAAGACAACAGCTACGTTAATAGGTAATCTTAAAGTTAACGTATATGCTGTATAACCTCTGCTGTACAAACAAAATTAGTATCACATTATACTACTGGCTTTCCCAAGCAAGCCCAACCCCGAAACCGCTTGGGTGGAGGTACGCCTTAGACTTTATTATTGGTAACCTTCTTTCCCCTGGTAGTTGTGAGTAGGGAGGGGTTACATCACCCTACAAAAATTCCAGTGAAAAGATACCGAAAAGGAATTTTTGGCTGCCTCTCTCAGGAAAATATTCCAACAGAACCTCCACTGAAAGAAATTACGGTGCTGTAAGGTCTTATAGGAGCCCTAAGTTGGGTACATTGCGATCCACTATCGACAGTGTATCGTTGTACTGGCCAGTGTGGGCGAGAGTTAGCGAAAGGTGCTCGAGTAACTTTCACCATCAGCTTGCATTGAGTATTTTGGGGTTTGTGGGAACGGCCGAGAGGGCAAGACCCACAAATATGGGAGCCAATTGCTCAAGTGAGAGACGTTCAGTATGCAGGGTTCAGGCTGGAGAATTGTGGCCGAGAGGGTCAGCAAGGTTTATTATGTGTGAGAAATATGGTTCACACATGGAGGCTTTTTGCAATGAATGGGTACGTATGACTGCTAAAGATAGGGCATCATTCCCTGGGGTGGGTAGCTTTGAATCAGAGGTACTGCAGAACATAAGGATTAGAATATGTTTGATTTAATCTAGAAAACTAAGGGTCAGACATACCGATTGTTTCAACCTATGGCTGCAAGAGAGGGAGGTGCAGAAGGAACTGGCTCGCACAGCAGGTTCCAAACCTAGCGGGAAAGCGATTGCGAGCGCACCACCACCACCATATGTTGATGGGGAGAAATTGGCTACAAGCAATGGTACATTGGTAAAGGATAGGAAAGTGATTGATCAATGTGTTAACCCTAACCCTTGCAAGTTGTATCCCATCTTAAATTTTCCCCAGGATTGTGAACAGGAAGATGAGCCCAGCACGATATCGGCACTCTCTCTAGCAGCCACCATAAGGGACATCCAGGTGGGCACGGCCCAACCACCAAGAGTAGTAGTGATACCCCCCAGCGGAGGGGTGAGTGAGGTTGTGTCCACTGGTAAGAACGGTACCACACACTATGCAGAGACGATTACTCCCCGCATTATAGAATCAAACAAAAATGATATGGTTGAACTAAATCCTGTCAGGGTGATAGCAGTTCCCAATGGGAGAACTGATAGTCAGGGAGTAACTCCCATCAGGAAAATTGCCATGCATTGTCCTTGGTCCCGAGCAGAGTTAAGGTCAATTATGTCAGAATTCCCCGATCCCAGAAAAGATCTAGTCGGATGCCAGAAATTCATTAAAGAGTTAGGTAACGCCCATGAACCCACAAATAAAGATTGGCGAACAGTGCTACGGGTGTATTTTAGAGATGTGCACTTGAAATTTTTCGGGTTTTGTGTTTTGGTTTTGGGTTCGGTTCCGCGGCCGTGTTTTGGGTTCGACCGCGTTTTGGCAAAACCTCACCGAATTTTTTTTGTCGGATTCGGGTGTGTTTTGGATTCGGGTGTTTTTTTCAAAAAACACTAAAAAACAGCTTAAATCATAGAATTTGGGGGTCATTTTGATCCCAAAGTATTATTAACCTCAAAAACCATAATTTCCACTCATTTTCAGTCTATTCTGAATACCTCACACCTCACAATATTATTTTTAGTCCTAAAATTTGCACCGAGGTAGCTGTGTGAGTAAGCTAAGCGACCCTAGTGGCCGACACAAACACCTGGCCCATCTAGGAGTGGCACTGCAGTGTCACGCAGGATGGCCCTTCCAAAAAACACTCCCCAAACAGCACATGACGCAAATAAGAAAAAAAGAGGCGCAATGAGGTAGCTGTGTGAGTAAGATAAGCGACCCTAGTGGCCGACACAAACACCTGGCCTATCTAGGAGTGGCACTGCAGTGTAACGCAGGATGGCCCTTCCAAAAAACACTCCCCAAACAGCACATGACGCAAAGAAGAAAAAAAGAGGCGCAATGAGGTAGCTGTGTGAGTAAGATAAGCGACCCTAGTGGCCGACACAAACACCTGGCCCATCTAGGAGTGGCACTGCAGTGTCACGCAGGATGGCCCTTCCAAACCCCCCCCCCCAAACAGCACATGACGCAAAGAAAAATGAAAGAAAAAAGAGGTGCAAGATGGAATTGTCCTTGGGCCCTCCCACCCACCCTTATGTTGTATAAACAGGACATGCACACTTTAACCAACCCATCATTTCAGTGACAGGGTCTGCCACACGACTGTGACTGAAATGACGGGTTGGTTTGGACCCCCACCGAAAAAGAAGCAATTAATCTCTCCTTGCACAAACTGGCTCTACAGAGGCAAGATGTCCACCTCATCATCATCCTCCGATATATCACCGTGTACATCCCGCCCCTCACAGATTATCAATTCGTCCCCACTGGAATCCACCATCTCAGCTCCCTGTGTACTTTGTGGAGGCAATTGCTGCTGGTCAATGTCTCCACGGAGGAATTGATTATAATTCATTTTAATGAACATCATCTTCTCCACATTTTCTGGAAGTAACCTCGTACGCCGATTGCTGACAAGGTGAGCGGCGGCACTAAACACTCTTTCGGAGTACACACTTGTGGGAGGGCAACTTAGGTAGAATAAAGCCAGTTTGTGCAAGGGCCTCCAAATTGCCTCTTTTTCCTGCCAGTATAAGTACGGACTGTCTGACGTGCCTACTTGGATGCGGTCACTCATATAATCCTCCACCATTCTTTCAATGGTGACAGAATCATATGCAGTGACAGTAGACGACATGTCCGTAATCGTTGTCAGGTCCTTCAGTCCGGACCAGATGTCAGCATCAGCAGTCGCTCCAGACTGCCCTGCATCACCGCCAGCGGGTGGGCTCGGAATTCTGAGCCTTTTCCTCGCACCCCCAGTTGCGGGAGAATGTGAAGGAGGAGATGTTGACAGGTCGCGTTCCGCTTGACTTGACAATTTTGTCACCAGCAGGTCTTTGAACCCCAGCAGACTTGTGTCTGCCGGAAAGAGAGATCCAAGGTAGGTTTTAAATCTTGGATCGAGCACGGTGGCCAAAATGTAGTGCTCTGATTTCAACAGATTGACCACCCGTGAATCCTTGTTAAGCGAATTAAGGGCTCCATCCACAAGTCCCACATGCCTAGCGGAATCGCTCCCTTTTAGCTCCTCCTTCAATGCCTCCAGCTTCTTCTGCAAAAGCCTGATGAGGGGAATGACCTGACTCAGGCTGGCAGTGTCTGAACTGACTTCACGTGTGGCAAGTTCAAAAGGTTGCAGAACCTTGCACAACGTTGAAATCATTCTCCACTGCGCTTGAGACAGGTACATTCCACCTCCTATATCGTGCTCAATTGTATAGGCTTGAATGGCCTTTTGCTGCTCCTCCAACCTCTGAAGCATATATAGGGTTGAATTCCACCTCGTTACCACTTCTTGCTTCAGATGATGGCAGGGCAGGTTTAGGCGTTTTTGGTGGTGCTCCAGTCTTTTGTACGTGGTGCCTGTACGCCGAAAGTGTCCCGCAATTCTTCTGGCCACCGACAGCATCTCTTGCACGCCCCTGTCGTTTTTTTAAAAATTCTGCACCACCAAATTCAAGGTATGTGCAAAACATGGGACGTGCTGGAATTTGCCCATATTTAATGCACACACAATATTGCTGGCGTTGTCCGATGCCACAAATCCACAGGAGAGTCCAATTGGGGTAAGCCATTCCGCGATGATCTTCCTCAGTTGCCGTAAGAGGTTTTCATCTGTGTGCGTATTCTGGAAACCGGTGATACAAAGCGTAGCCTGCCTAGGAAAGAGTTGGCGTTTGCGAGATGCTGCTACTGGTGCCGCCGCTGCTGTTCTTGCGGCGGGAGTCCATACATCTACCCAGTGGGCTGTCACAGTCATATAGTCCTGACCCTGCCCTGCTCCACTTGTCCACATGTCCGTGGTTAAGTGGACATTGGGTACAACTGCATTTTTTAGGACACTGGTGAGTCTTTTTCTGACGTCCGTGTACATTCTCGGTATCGCCTGCCTAGAGAAGTGGAACCTAGATGGTATTTGGTAACGGGGGCACACTACCTCAAGAAATTGTCTAGTTCCCTGTGAACTAACGGCGGATACCGGACGCACGTCTAACACCAACATAGTTGTCAAGGCCTCAGTTATCCGCTTTGCAACAGGATGACTGCTGTGATATTTTATCTTCCTCGCAAAGGACTGTTGGACAGTCAATTGCTTGGTGGAAGTAGTAAAAGTGGGCTTACGACTTCCCCTCTGGGATGACCATCGACTCCCAGCAGCAACAACAGCAGCGCCAGCAGCAGTAGGCGTTACACGCAAGGATGCATCGGAGGAATCCCAGGCAGGAGAGGACTCGTCAGAATTGCCAGTGACATGGCCTGCAGGACTATTGGCATTCCTGGGGAAGGAGGAAATTGACACTGAGGGAGTTGGTGGGGTGGTTTGCGTGAGCTTGGTTACAAGAGGAAGGGATTTACTGGTCAGTGGACTGCTTCCGCTGTCGCCCAAAGTTTTTGAACTTGTCACTGACTTATTATGAATGCGCTGCAGGTGACGTATAAGGGAGGATGTTCCGAGGTGGTTAACGTCCTTACCCCTACTTATTACAGCTTGACAAAGGCAACACACGGCTTGACAAATGTTGTCCGCATTTCTGTTGAAATACTTCCACACCGAAGAGCTGATTTTTTTGGTATTTTCACCAGGCATGTCAACGGCCCTATTCCTCCCACGGACAACAGGTGTCTCCCCGGGTGCCTGACTTAAACAAACCACCTCACCATCAGAATCCTCCTTGTCAATTTCCTCCCCAGCGCCAGCAACACCCATATCCTCCTCATCCTGGTGTACTTCAACACTGACATCTTCAATCTGACTATCAGGAACTGGACTGCGGGTGCTCCTTCCAGCACTTGCAGGGGGCGTGCAAATGGTGGAAGGCGCATGCTCTTCACGTCCAGTGTTGGGAAGGTCAGGCATCGCAACCGACACAATTGGACTCTCCTTGTGGATTTGGGATTTGGAAGAACGCACAGTTCTTTGCGGTGCTTTTGCCAGCTTGAGTCTTTTCATTTTTCTAGCGAGAGGCTGAGTGCTTCCATCCTAATGTGAAGCTGAACCACTAGCCATGAACATAGGCAAGGGCCTCAGCCGTTCCTTGCCACTCCGTGTGGTAAATGGCATATTGGCAAGTTTACGCTTCTCCTCCGACAATTTTATTTTAGATTTTGGAGTCCTTTTTTTACTGATATTTGGTGTTTTGGATTTTACATGCTCTGTACTATGACATTGGGCATCGGCCTTGGCAGACGACGTTGCTGGCATTTCATCGTCTCGGCCATGACTAGTGGCAGCAGCTTCAGCACGAGGTGGAAGTGGATCTTGATCTTTCCCTAATTTTGGAACCTCAACATTTTTGTTCTCCATATTTTAATAGGCACAACTAAAAGGCACCTCAGGTAAACAATGGAGATGGATGGATACTAGTATACTTATGGATGGACCAGCGACTGCCGACACAGAGGTAGCTACAGCCGTGGACTACCGTACTGTGTCTGCTGCTAATATAGACTGGATGATAATGAGATGAAATTAATATATATATATATATATATAATATCACTAGTACTGCAGCCGGACAGGTATATATATTTATTATGTAATGACTGATGACGGACCTGCTGGACACTGTCAGCTCAGCAGCACCGCAGACTGCTACAGTAAGCTACTATAGTAGTATGTATCAAGAAGAAAGAGAAAAAAAAAAACCACGGGTAGGTGGTATACAATTATGGATGGACCAGCGACTGCCGACACAGAGGTAGCTACAGCCGTGGACTACCGTACTGTGTCTGCTGCTAATATAGACTGGATGATAATGAGATGAAATTAATATATATATATATATATAATATCACTAGTACTGCAGCCGGACAGGTATATATATTTATTATGTAATGACTGATGACGGACCTGCTGGACACTGTCAGCTCAGCAGCACCGCAGACTGCTACAGTAAGCTAGTATAGTAGTATGTATCAAGAAGAAAGAGGAAAAAAAAACCACGGGTAGGTGGTATACAATTATGGATGGACCAGCGACTGCCGACACAGAGGTAGCTACAGCCGTGGACTACCGTACTGTGTCTGCTGCTAATATAGACTGGATGATAATGAGATGAAATTAATATATATATATATATATATATATATATATAATATCACTAGTACTGCAGCCGGACAGGTATATATATTTATTATGTAATGACTGATGACGGACCTGCTGGACACTGTCAGCTCAGCAGCACCGCAGACTGCTACAGTAAGCTACTATAGTAGTATGTATCAAGAAGAAAGAGAAAAAAAAACCACGGGTAGGTGGTATACAATTATGGATGGACCAGCGACTGCCGACACAGAGGTAGCTACAGCCGTGGACTACCGTACTGTGTCTGCTGCTAATATAGACTGGATGATAATGAGATGAAATTAATATATATATATATATATATATATAATATCACTAGTACTGCAGCCGGACAGGTATATATATTTATTATGTAATGACTGATGACGGACCTGCTGGACACTGTCAGCTCAGCAGCACCGCAGACTGCTACAGTAAGCTACTATAGTAGTATGTATCAAGAAGAAAGAGAAAAAAAAAACCACGGGTAGGTGGTATACAATTATGGATGGACCAGCGACTGCCGACACAGAGGTAGCTACAGCCGTGGACTACCGTACTGTGTCTGCTGCTAATATAGACTGGATGATAATGAGATGAAATTAATATATATATATATATATATATATATATAATATCACTAGTACTGCAGCCGGACAGGTATATATATTTATTATGTAATGACTGATGACGGACCTGCTGGACACTGTCAGCTCAGCAGCACCGCAGACTGCTACAGTAAGCTACTATAGTAGTATGTATCAAGAAGAAAGAGAAAAAAAAAACCACGGGTTGGTGGTATACAATTATGGATGGACCAGCGACTGCCGACACAGAGGTAGCTACAGCCGTTGACTACCGTACTGTGTCTGCTGCTAATATAGACTGGATGATAATGAGATGAAATTAATATATATATATATATATATATATAATATCACTAGTACTGCAGCCGGACAGGTATATATATTTATTATGTAATGACTGATGACGGACCAGCTGGACACTGTCAGCTCAGCAGCACCGCAGACTGCTACAGTAAGCTACTATAGTAGTATGTATCAAGAAGAAAGAGAAAAAAAAAACCACGGGTAGGTGGTATACAATTATGGATGGACCAGCGACTGCCGACACAGAGGTAGCTACAGCCGTGGACTACCGTACTGTGTCTGCTGCTAATATAGACTGGATGATAATGAGATGAAATTAATATATATATATATATATATATATATAATATCACTAGTACTGCAGCCGGACAGGTATATATATTTATTATGTAATGACTGATGACGGACCTGCTGGACACTGTCAGCTCAGCAGCACCGCAGACTGCTACAGTAAGCTACTATAGTAGTATGTATCAAGAAGAAAGAGAAAAAAAAAACCACGGGTTGGTGGTATACAATTATGGATGGACCAGCGACTGCCGACACAGAGGTAGCTACAGCCGTTGACTACCGTACTGTGTCTGCTGCTAATATAGACTGGATGATAATGAGATGAAATTAATATATATATATATATATATATATATATATAATATCACTAGTACTGCAGCCGGACAGGTATATATATTTATTATGTAATGACTGATGACGGACCTGCTGGACACTGTCAGCTCAGCAGCACCGCAGACTGCTACAGTAAGCTACTATAGTAGTATGTATCAAGAAGAAAGAGAAAAAAAAAAACCACGGGTAGGTGGTATACAATTATGGATGGACCAGCGACTGCCGACACAGAGGTAGCTACAGCCGTGGACTACCGTACTGTGTCTGCTGCTAATATAGACTGGATGATAATGAGATGAAATTAATATATATATATATATATATATATATATAATATCACTAGTACTGCAGCCGGACAGGTATATATATTTATTATGTAATGACTGATGACGGACCTGCTGGACACTGTCAGCTCAGCAGCACCGCAGACTGCTACAGTAAGCTACTATAGTAGTATGTATCAAGAAGAAAGAAAAAAAAAACACGGGTAGGTGGTATACATATACAATTATATATATATTATATACAATTATATATATATATATATATATATATATATATATATTAAACTGGTGGTGATTAATTAAACTGGTGGTCAGGTCACTGGTCACACTATCAGCAACTTGCAAGTAGTACTCCTAAGCAGACAATCACAATATATACTGGTGGTCAGTGTGGTCACAATGGCAGTGTGGCACTCTGGCAGCAGAGTGCCAGCAAAAGTGTGCACTGTACGTTAAAATATGTACTCCTGCTCTCAGACTCTAACTGCTCCCCACTGTCTCCCCCACAAGTCAGATATACAGTCACACTATCACTTCAGCAAGTAGTAGTACTCCTCCTAATGCTCCCCAAAATTACTAAAGTAAATAATACTGTGTCTCTCTCTACTCTAGTAGTCTCACTCTCTATAAATGGAGAGGACGCCAGCCACGTCCTCTCCCTATCAATCTCAATGCACGTGTGAAAATGGCGGCGACGCGCGGCTCCTTATATAGAATCCGAGTCTCGCGATAGAATCCGAGCCTCGCGAGAATCCGACAGCGGGATGATGACGTTCGGGCGCGCTCGGGTTAACCGAGCAAGGCGTGAAGATCCGAGTCGCTCGGACCCGTGTAAAAAAAACTGAAGTTCGGGCGGGTTCGGTTTCCGAGGAACCGAACCCGCTCATCTCTAGTGTATTTACCCTCAAATATTGACATCACGAAATTCATAACTGATTGTAAGTTAGATGCAGAGGTACCTCTCACTATTAACCAAACTGCACCAACATACATCTCTTCACTCATCTCAAAATATCTCCCTACCCGACCTCTCCGCTCTGCACAAGATCTACGTCTCTCATCCACACGCATTACTTGTTCACACTCAAAATTACAGGACTTTATCCGGGCTTCACCCACTCTGTGGAATGCCCTCCCACGCACAGTAAGACTCGCCTCTAGTCTCCAAACCTTTAAATGTTCCCTGAAAACTCACCTCTTCAGGCAAGCCTATCAAATTCCAGACCCACCCACATAACCTTCAGTGCTTCCCTATCTAATTACATCCTCTGTAGAGTATTCATAACATCACATATCTTGTCTTTCTTTAGTCTCACACCCTCCTGACACTTGGCCAACTTTGTGGGGTATCATTATACAACCCATTAAGAACCTAGCAATCTGGTGGACCATTATGCAATAGGTAGCATCTATCCTTGTGTATCTATGCCTGTTTCCCTATAGATTGTAAGCTTGCGAGCAGGGCCTTCCTACCTCTATGTCTGTCTGTTTTTACCCAGTTTTGTTCTATTACTGTTGTTCTAATTGTAAAGCGCAACGGAATATGCTGCGCTATATAAGAAACTGTTAATAAATAAATAAAATGAGTACAATCAGGAGAACGTAAAGCAAATCAATCTGCAAATAGGAGTATATTTCCCTACTGTTGTTTAATGGAATAAAATCTTCTCCATAAGACAAAAGGAAGGTGAAATGGCATCCAAATATTTCCATCGAGCACTGCAGGAAATAGCTAGATATACTGGGATCGAGGATATTAAGGAGAATGCACACCACAGGGAGGTAGCTGTTTCTGTGTTGATGGATGGTTTAAAGGAATCACTAAGGACAAGGGTGCAAACCTCTCTACCTAACTGGAGAGGTATCTCAGTGGCTGCGTTGAGAGATTCCGCTATCGAGCATGATCGGAACATCAGCAAACACAGGGAGTCGCAAGGGGATAGGCTGATGACAGTAAGTATAGAGGCTCTTACAGCAAAACCACATCAGCCAAGACCCCAGACCCCTGATGGTAAGTCACAAACAAGACTATGTTACATTTGTAGACAGAAAGGACATTTTGCCCAGGATTGTAGGAGTAAAGGGACACATAACGTATACAGACCCCCTAGACCTGAATACAAGCCACACTACAATTCACATAATTGGGATCAGGGACCATATAGAAGAGATTACGAGCCACATAGAGGGGAAACAAGGAGGTACCCACCCAGGAGAGACTGGCAGGCCTCCGAAAACTCACAGCTAACCCCCTCACATATTGTAGCTGCCAACGCGCTGCGGGACGGTCCCACTACACAATAGGGGTTGGGCCACACCTGTAGTCTGCAGCCAGTGAAGTTGATTGCTAGCCTTGGTAGTGAACCTGAGGTCATGGTTGATGTAGCTGGTGTACCATTACCTTTTCTTGTAGATACAGGGGCGGCCAGGTCAGTGTTGAATTACACATCAGGTGTAAAAAACCACGGGTAAAACGATTTCGGCAATGAGAGTAACAGGAACGGTGCAACAATAACTTTTGAGTAGACCTACAGAGATTACGATAGGGCCCTTGCAGACAAAACATTCCTTTCTGCTGGCTGCATCAGCTCCGACTAATCTACTCGGCAGAGACTTATTGTGTAAAATGCGGTGTGTCATATATTGTACTCCTGAGGGTGTCTTCTTGGATATACCTGAGTACCACGCACAAGAAGTGCAAGATATACTAGACACCCCTCAAAGGCTAATGTCGCATTCTACTGTTATAGACACGTGTCCATCGCAGGTAAAGGTAATGATCTCACAAATACCGTGTTCCCTTTGGACCAAAGATGGACAGTACACTGGATTGATGGCGAATGTAGCTCCAGTAGCAGTACAAGTAAAAGATGGCAGGATAGCTCCAAAAATCCCTCATTATCCTCTGAAGCCAGAGGTAGAGTTAGGAGTGTACGCTGTCATAGAGCGGCTGCTACAGCAGGGCATCCTAGTCAGGACATCCAGCATAGTCCCATCTTCCCTGTGAAAAAGAGTGGGGGGAGGGGTTACAGGCTAGTGCAGGATCTAAGAGGGATAAACAAAATAGTTGAGAGCCAATTCCCCATAGTGACCAATCCAGCTGTCATCCTTATGCAAATTCCCTCTACTGCAAAATTCTTCAATATCATTGACCTCTGTTCTGCTTTCTTTTTTGTCCCTCTTCACCCTGACAGCCAATCCAGTGCACAGATGGACACTGCAGCGCGGTCTCTCCCCAAACCAGACATGTCTCATCTGCTCGATTTACAAAGTGGGAATTATCACTGATGGCCCCTGTAAACATCACCATTAAGAGATGCAGCTCACTAAATCCTGCAACTTACTTGCCAAGTGTGCCTGGACAGGCACAAAGGGTGGAGGATGAGAATGATGGTGAAGGTGGATTTAGTGCAGATACTGATACGCATGATTGTATGGAATACCTGAACCAAACTTTTACAGCGAGACCTGACATCAGTGTCAACCCACTGGAAGGAGTAGACTTTACCTTCTACACTGACGGTAGTTGCCACAGACAGACGGAATAGGGAGACTTGTGCACCGGATATGCAGTTGTAGATGATGAAGGTATCATAGAATCTGAACCCCTTGGCCCACCACACTCAGCACAAGTCACTGAGCTGGTCGCCCTGACCAGAGCATGTGAGTTGGCCAAAGGTAATTCAGCTAATATATACACGGACTCTTGGTACGCCTTTGGAGTGGTGCATGATTTTGGGGCCCTGTGGCACCTCAGAAATTTCATTATGGCAGCTGGCACACCTGTAGCGCATGCATCTCACATCAAAAGGCTCTTGACAGCAATACAGGAACCAGACAGAGTGGCTGTTATCAAGTGTAAAGCACACACTTACAACCAAGTCTCACTTGGTACAGCCGGGCAGACGAAGCTGCTAAATCAGCAGCAAGCACACATACAAATGAACATCATATCACTGATGACATTTTAAACAGTTAACATGCAACAGTTAATTGAAATGCAAAATTTGAGAGAGTGAACAGCACTATTAAGAATAAGCTGAGCAAAGTGATGGCTGAAGAAATAGTAAAAAAAAGGGGGACTTATCCTGCGCTCCACAGTAAAATTGCAGTTCAACCAATTCTGGAGTTCTATGCAAACTTGCATGGATGCCATAAAAGAAGAAGATAGTGTTTATAGTGAAATACAGTTTTAATGGGCATAAAAAATAAAGATTCTTATTAAAAATACAACTGATCGCATGGGTAGCAGCATACAAATTAGCAACATGAATGAAGCAGCATGTGGAAGACAATGAATCCCGTTATTCACATAGATAACAATGAACACATGAGCAGCATAAATTTGAGCAGCACAAAAATGTGGACTGATAAATAGAGGAGCAGTGGGGAATTACCAGAGATTTAGAACTGTTGTTACAGTTCAAAGCCAGCTTGCGGGTTTTTTTGGTAAAGGGAAACCTGGGAATCCCCTGTGCTACGCTGTACCGGAATGGTCAGTCCGCCGTTGCTCCTCTGCTCTCGACCACTACGTCCACCAACGCGTTTCTACCTCCTGCCGAGGTCTTTGTGAAGGTGCAAAGTGATAGTGTGTGCTGTTGGTGTTAGTCCATTTAAACCAGTTACAACCAATCCATGAGCAGTGGCCACAGCTGGACCCTATACAATTAGTTCCTAACAAAGTCCCATGGTCCTTTGCCAGCCACTGCTCTTTCCTGTTACTTTGTGTCGTCATGGCAACCGCCATATACTTCCGGTTGCGAGTAAGTCTGATGTTCAAAACTAGAGTTAGTATTCCTTACATTACCATGTCCTTGCTGTGTAAACCGAAGGTGCAAGTCCACCCAATGTTTAGGATAGTATCCCTGAGTCCAACTTGTTTACACATACTGGATCACTGTTCTCACCGCCAGACGCCGTTACAACACTTCCGGTCGGCGGTTGTTGTGTGGATTCAGTTCTCGTCCTCTGGATGGCGTAACGTCACTTCCGGTGATGATAACAGATAGCAACAGCATATTCTGCACATTGCATACCATGTAAAATCGAAATAAGATAAAAAGAGACAATAAATAAAATGTGAATAGGTTTCAACCAATTATTTAGTCAATAGAGTAAAATTAAAGATAATAAAAAACAATCTCAGAAGTATGTGGTGCCTACACGTAATAATACAATAAAAACAATCACATTTTTAAAAACCACTCTGAAATGAATAGTAATGGGAGATGGATGATATTAAGGCAGAAAAAAGGGAAATCAAGAACAAGTGTACTAAATAGATACCTATAATAACCACTTGATTTCAAAATCGCTGTTCAAACCTTCTGGTTTCAGCGTCCCTAACTCGTAGATCATCTTCATTTCTGCTTTAGCCAACTGGGTTGCCACATCTTTACGCCTCCAATCCCCTTTGATGTGTCTTAGCCCGCAAAACTGTTTAATTGAGCTACACTTGCTTTGATGTAACACGCGAAAGTGTTCAGATAGGGCATGTGTGGTGAGGGATTTCCTAATATTTCTAAGATGTTCCCCCAGTCTTGTTTTCAGGGGTCGGGAGGTTCTCCCTATATACCAAAAACCACAATCGCATTCGATTGCATAAACCACGTTACTGGTATTGCAGGTGATGAAGTCTGGTATCTTGAGTTTAATTTTGTTAATGGTCACCTCTGTGACCTTACTGCCAGACCCTTTGATACCTCTGCACCCCAGACAGCTGCCACATCGGAAAAAACCTTTGGACTTGATGGTATTCATCCTTTTAACACCTGGCTGTGTACTTTTTACCAAACTCGTCTTGATGTTCGGCGCCCTTTTAAAGATGCATTTGGCCTTGCTGGTAGAAGACTACCTATTATCGGGTCTTTTTTTAGGATTTTCCAATGTCTATGAAGGGAGCTCTCCAGAGTCTTATATTGACTGCTGAATGAAGTTATGAATGACCAATCATAATTTCTGGTGTCGGTTTTCCTCTCCTTAATGGCTAGTAGATCTTTTCTGTCTATATCGGATGCCCTTGTCAGTGAGCTGTTAACCTTTTCGATGTTATACCCCGATATTCTGAATTTATTCTGTAGCTCCTTTGCTTGCTCTACAAATACTTCATGTTTATTGCAATTCCATCTTCAGCGCTTAAATTGGCCTCCTGGGATCGAGTTCAGCCAGTTCGGATGGTGACAGCTTGTCGCATTTATGTACATTCCCGAGTCCGTCGGTTTAGTAAAATTCATAGTATTCAAGCCACTCTCGTCCACTGACATTGAGATGTCGAGAAAGTTTATGGATCGGCTGCTACTCTCAAATGAAAATTGGATGTTTTTAGTATTTGTGTTCAGGTATCTGAAGAAGTCATTCAGGTCTTCCTCACCACCCTTCCAAATAAAGAATACATCGTCGATGTACCTCTTCCAGGTCACCAGGTTCGCCCCAAAGGGACAGTGGTTCCATATTGTTTCCTCCTCCCACTGTCCCATAAAGATGTTGGCATAACTTGGGGCAAACCTGGTGCCCATTGCTGTTCCGACTTTTTGCAAGTAAAATGTATTATAAAAAGAAAAATAGTTATTTTCTAAAATGAACTTGACCCCATCTTTTATGAGATTTTTAAGGTCTGTCATCATGGTACTCTTCTCCAGCGCTTGATTCAAAGCAACTAGGCCGTCTTCGTGGTTAATGATGGTGTACAGCGATCTTACATCCGCTGCCACCATTATATATCCCTCTTTCCATTCCAAACTCTCTATTATTCGTAAAAAGTCGGTGGTGTATTTCAAGTGGGATGGATATTTTGATACAAGCGACTGGAGATGGAAATCTAGATACTCCGACAGGTTTGATGTAACCGAATCAATACCGGATACAATCGGTCAACCGGGTGGCTTGACCGGATCTTTGTGTACCTTTGGCAACACATACAGAACCGGGATGACCGGATCTTTATTGTATATCAATTGGGTCTCCTTCTCTGTCAGAGTGCTCAGATCCCCATATTTGGTCAGGAGGGTATCTAATTTGGAAAGTATATCCATCGTGGGGTCTACTCTCAACTTCCCATATGTTTGTCCGTCTCCCAGTTGTCTCAGCACTTCTTGATTGTAGTCCTCCTTTGACATGATGACTACCCCCCCCCCTTTGTCCATCGGTTTTATGACTAGCTCTTCATTTTCTCTCAATCTTATAAGAGCTTGACGCTCTTTCGCTGTTAAATTGTGTCTACGCAATTTGGGCTTCATTCCTTTTATATCGTCAGATACTAACTTCAGGAATGTTTCAATAAAATTACCCCTCATATGGGAGGGATTGAAGATCGATTTGGGTTTAAAGGGGGTGGTTGAAGTGGTAATTGGTTCCGTGACAGGATTACTAATGAAGAATTTTTTAAAACTTAACTTACGGACAAACTTGTTAAGGTCCACGTAAGTATTGAACTTGTTGAGAGGTAGTGAAGGCGCAAACTTCAGACCTTTTCCAAGGACAGAGATCTCTTCCTTCGCCAAAATGTGTTGGCTAAGGTTGAAGATTTTCATCTTCCCTTCAGTGATCGGTACCTCTCTAGTACCTTCCCCACTGGAGTCAATCGCCTTGTTTTTATTCCTTATTCTTCTCCTCGGTCCTCGCTTCTTACTTTGTTTTCCCCCTCTGGTCCCTCTTGTTTTTATCTTATATACCTTTTCTGGTGGCCTCTCGCTAAAAAAGGAGATGAGGGGGGCTCAGTGCGATCTTCCAGTGGGCCGAATCTATTGGTCTTATAGTCCCTTCTATAATCCCTCTCTTTTTGTTCGAAGTGGGTATTCCTTCCATTATAAGAGGGTTGCCTTTGTTTTACCCTCCATCTCGGTGTCTCAGTCTGCCTCCATTTTGTATCACGGTTCCTATCATATTGTTGTCTAGAATTGCCCCCCCATTTGAGTGGCCTGAGTTGGGGATCGGTGTATCCCTCACTGCTGGAGGGGTTGACACCTCTTTTCCGGGGTCTCGCTCTGTGAGCATCCTTTTTCACCGCAGTCCCCCTCTCCTCTCGATGGGGTTCGTTCTGCATTGGTGTCATGCATTCACAATCAGTGATATCTTCCTCCTCGTCCATTGTTAGGTCTGCCTCACTTGGTTTTCTAGTCTTATCACGGTTAAATGTTCTTACTTTTCTATCAATAATGATTTTCTCATTTCTTTTAAGATTAGTCTCGATCCTTTTTTCTTATAGGTATCTATTTAGTACACTTGTTCTTGATTTCCCTTTTTTCTGCCTTAATATCATCCATCCCACCATCCATCTCCCATTACTATTCATTTCAGAGTGGTTTTTAAAAATGTGATTGTTTTTATTGTATTATTACGTGTAGGCACCACATACTTCAGAGATTGTTTTTTATTATCTTTAATTTTACTCTATTGACTAAATAATTGGTTGAAACCTATTCACATTTTATTTATTGTCTCTTTTTATCTAATTTCGATTTTACATGGTATGCAATGTGCAGAATATGCTGTTGCTATCTGTTATCATCACCAGAAGTGACGTTACGCCATCCAGAGGACGAGAACTGGATCCACACAACAACCGCCGACCGGAAGTGACGTAACGGCGTCTGGCGGCGAGAACAGTGATCCAGTATGTGTAAACAAGTTGGACTCAGGGATACTATCCTAAACATTGGGTGGACTTGCACCTTCGGTTTACACAGCAAGGACATGGTAATGTAAGGAATACTAACTCTAGTTTTGAACATCAGACTTACTCGCAACCGGAAGTATATGGCGGTTGCCATGACGACACAAAGTAACAGGAAAGAGCAGTGGCTGGCAAAGGACCATGGGACTTTGTTAGGAACTAATTGTATAGGGTCCAGCTGTGGCCACTGCTCATGGATTGGTTGTAACTGGTTTAAATGGACTAACACCAACAGCACACACTATCACTTTGCACCTTGACAAAGACCTCGGCAGGAGGTAGAAACGCGTTGGTGGACGTAGGGGCTGAGAGCAGAGGAGCAACGGCGGACTGACCATTCCGGTACAGCGTGGCACAGGGGATTCCCGGGTTTCCCTGTACCAAAAAAACCCGCAAGCTGGCTTTGAACTGTAACAACAGTTCTAAATCTCTGGTAATTCCCCACTGCTCCTCTATTTATCAGTCCACATTTTTGTGCTGCTCAAATTTATGCTGCTCATGTGTTCATTGTTATCTATGTGAATAACGGGATTCATTGTCTTCCACATGCTGCTTCATTCATGTTGCTAATTTGTATGCTGCTACCCATGCGATCAGATGTATTTTAAATGAGAATCGTTATTTTTTATGCCCATTAAAACTGTATTTCACTATAAACACTATCTTCTTCTTTTATGGCATCCATGCGAGTTTGCATATAACTCAAGAATCGGTTGAACTGCAATTTTACTGTGGAGCGCAGGATAAGTCCCCCTTTTTTTTTACTATTTCTTTTGCACTTTTGGTGAAGGGATTGGGAAACTTCTTTGAAGGGGGTGTGTCCAGCAGCTCACCACATGCGCACTAAGATCTATCCTTAAAACCTACCAAAGTGATGGCTGAAACTGGATTGCTGTGGCCAGAAGCTTTGCCACTAGTGTTGTACAGCATCAGAACCACTCCCAAGAAATTCAATTTATCTAGGCCCCCTAGCTTGAAGCTCCACCAGTACAACGTAGATAGGTCCCTGTTGTGTTCTAATATTTCCAATTTCTGAAAACCAGGAAATTGGGATGTGACTTGGAATAACCAGACAATGACCTTTTCACACAGAGCTGATAGGATTCCTAATGACTCTTGTACGCAAGATAGCCAACAGTGGGAAGTATTTTTGGTACTGGTATACACGTGGAAACAAAACCATGTGGGTTGGAAAGGTATCGCAGGGGTATTGTGCCCATATCATCCAGCTCGATACTTGTACTGAGCAAATGAGAGAACTAGGAATTGGTTTCTTTACCTGGAAGATTTGCAATATGGTGATGTTACATTTTGTCCCCTATGTTCTCCCAGATGATGCCTATTTCATATGTGGGAGGAAAGCGTACAAGTGGCTAACTCCGAGCTCTGAGGGATTGTGTTATATTGGGAGAGTACTACCAGAGGTCATGACCATAACGCACAATAAAATGAAAGACGTTCACCGCAGCGCTCAGACTCCTTATACTCATACCCATTATGAACACATCATCAAGAGACACCTCATAAATAGGGCAGAGCATGCAGCCTCTGATTTGATTCACGAATCCACTGGGATTAAAGTTCTTCTCACATTAGATATCACCCGTACTGCCAGAGGAACTATAAATTATAGGTACATCCATGCGCTAGCGAACTTGATAGACAATATCACCGAGATGTATGATGACACCTTCAGGTATACGGGAAGGGAGTTACAAGCCTACAAGAAAGAATTGATCCAGCACAGGCAGGGTTAGGAGAGTGGGCACAGAATGTTATTATGAGTGTGGGAAAGTTTCTCCTTTGTATCCTGGGAGTCATCATAATTATTGGTCTGATATTCAGATGTGTTCGAATTCTAACGCGGCGCAAGCACGGCACAAATTTGATGAGTCTAAGGAGCGAGACCGCTGTTGCAGCAGCAGATTTGATATATAACCCATCTATAGAAACAGTGTTATGACAAGGATTGTAAATGAATTTCATGGCCTGTTTTCTTTCACCATTTTTCTCTGTTTCCCCCTTTACCCAGAAACATCCAACCGGAAAAGACGTCAACCCAACCCAATGTTTATGTGAATGTATTTTTATATATGTGCCTTATCTTCATCTCTGCAACCCTCAGTTAATGGCACACATAGTCGACAGGTGTTATCCAAATATAGTAGCATTCACATGTGTTCCCCCTCCATGTATCATCAACTAAATGTGCTCCCCATTTGTTGGAATAAGAAGCCGAAAAGAGTTTGGTAGTGTTTGTTTTCCCATTTACAGACCCTTAATACGGGATGAGAAGGATTTAATGTATACTTCGCAATACCTCGAAGCTTACTTAGAACATATACGGCACGATGATACATGCTCCTCAGACATTGATTGATACATACATGCTTTTTAATATCCCACTAGGCTATACATTTCCCACCTACAACTCTCCCCCATTCATCCAAGCTTGTATATATATTGTATATGTAATATTTTTAGTTTATTAATTAAGAGTGGCAGTTATTGATGACTGCCAAATGGTGGACTGTCGAAGTCGGAAAATATTACAGTATACACATCACGTACAAACTCCACACAGATGGCCTCCGTGCGCGTACTTGTTCTGCCGTATGTGCACATATCCGCAAGTTGCGTATGACCGCTCACGTGGTCCTGCGTATTAGCACGTGGTATGAGTAATTATGGTAGCATTTGTACTCGCATGGAAAAGCCACAAAGACATATCACATATTTAATCCACATAGTGCACAATGAACACATTGCCCACATGCACCACACCAGCAATTTATACTTGTTTAAATGGTACAACAACAAAGGGATTCACCTTTACAGGATATGAGGGGACAGCATTAGGTTATGAGGTGGTGTTTGGTATCCAGCTGTAAGGTATTTTAAGGGCAACATTCCGGTAGCAGTTTGCAGAAGATAGCATGCTCCTGCGCATAATTATGCGCAGGAACAGAATATTACTATTATACTGTATTTACTGTACTCTGATATTCGTCGGGAACCCAGTGGAGACCAACTGCAAGCACACCTGGAACAGACATCGCCCACCTATTCAAATCAACCTATGACCCCTCCTGTACTGTAAATGACCAGCCCTTTGACCTATGGATGAAGAGGTTACAGTTTCCATTGTATTGTGTTTATACCAAATGTATAAAAGTCAAAGCTGCCTAGCCGGTCACTCTCTCTCTCTGAAGGTCATCTTGCTTGATTGATCTGAGCACCGGACTGTGTGGCGGTGGCGAAACCAAACGTATGTACCATTGTATTGTAGCCTCTTTTCTTTTATTGTAATTGTATATCTGTTGTAACCCTCTTTCAGCAATTATATGTTGGTGGGTCGGATCCCAACATCTTAAATACAATTGGTGTCGTGCCTCCTTCCTGCTAAGGTTTTAAAGTGTATTTCAGACACACGTGTAGCTGCATTGTGCTCTCAGTATGTCGGTGTGTGTGTGTATGCACTGCGTGTACTTTGTACATCCATCACGGCGTGTACGCAAAGTGCATACACGGTACAGACCTTTGTACGCTAACTGTGTAAAAAGTACGTAGGTTAAAGATTACATCCAGCAGCCACAGCTGCTCGAATTTCAGTGTAAAAGGTATTGCTTTTTCTGTCCTGTATGTTAGTCAGCATTTACACTGGTTATTCCTGAGTTAATAGAGCAAAATGTTAGAAAATGTGATAGATGCGTGAGATTTTGCACATAACCATATATATTTCCATCTAAGATAATAAAAGAAAATGAGGCCCTGAGAAAAAAAACACAGAAATATATAGGATTATTTAAAATCAATTAACTGACATGGTCAGATTTCATGCAACTGCGCCGTCCCACCCTGTCATCCCGTTTTTGTCGAGGATATCCTTTCTGCAGATGTGCATAATATATTTTTTAAATATTTACAAAAATACTTTTTCAACTTTATTAAATAAAATAAATTAAAAAAAACAATGTTGTTAACGCTTTTGAAGGGAAAAATCATCAGTTAAGTGGTTTTAAACATGTAGCTAAATTATGACAATAGTCACATAATACTCCTGGAGGTTTAATTTTTTACTTTCTTTTTTTCCCCCTCAGTAATTAGCTATAATAATTGGAACTGGGGAGTTATTCAGAGACACATCTAACTGTTTGATTATATGTCTCAGGTTCACCTAGGTGATTACTCAACCTGTCAGCAATTTATTGCTTTGTATACTGACCAATACTGAGCATTAAAGCTTAATTAACAAAGAAAATGAGAATTTAGGATCTGCAGATCACTGTGTGGGAAGATACATGCTGGTGATGTCTTACAGAACTTGACAAAGCATTTATTGAAATCATTATTTAAATAGGAATGCAGTAAACGAAAATATGTTTTTGTAAAATTAAAATGTAGAATACTGCTTTTGTTGGTTATAAGGGAAAATGGATCATTTTTCAGCAATCCCATTTAGAGAGGTGGAACAATGATTTAAGGGGGCATGTAAGCGTGGCCGAAGTATAGTAAAGTTATGTTCAGGCAAACTGCGCTCCATGCTGAGTGCTGACCACACGGAAACACATTTGCACCTTTTTCGAGCCGGGTCAGTTGCAGCTGCTCAACCCCCTGGTGCAAATGTAGATGATTGACATTTGGTTCTAAGCGACTGCATGTCTCTGAAACCCTCCTACTTTTTATAGTAATAATGGCTGCTGCAACTGATGATTCCAACCAGTCCATAGCAATAAAGTAAATTACCATTTGATCTGTTAAAATGGGAAGGCATTGATTTGAACCTAATACATCCATTTTGTCTTTGCACCTTGGGGGTAATTCAGATCTGATCGCTGCTGTGCATTTTCGCACAGCATACGATTAGATCCGAACTGCGCATGCATCTAAGCCGCACTGCACCGGCACATCACAAAGCTGCAAAGGAGATCGCCGGTCAGCGATGGGATTGTGCGAAGGATCCGTTCGCAAGGAGATTGACATGAACAAGGCACTTGTGGGTGGCAACTGACCATTTTCCGGGAGTGTCTGGAAAAATGCAAGCGGGCTCAGGAGTTTTGAGGGAGAATGTCTGACGTCAGCTCTGGCCCCCATCAGGAGGATTCAATTGCAGCGGCTGAGTAAGTCCTGGGCTGCGCAGAGACTGCACAAACTGATTTTTGTGTAGCTCTGCTAACGAAGCAAAAAACACAGCCCAGCGATCAGATCTGAATTACCCCCCTTATCCTCAGTATCTTTTACATGGTAAATGCTACTTTACTAGCATAGGCAAAACTAGAGATCTGGCAATGGGTGGTCCCAGTTTTAGCTCAGTGTCAGAATATCTATCTATCTATCTATCTATCTATCTATCTATCTATCTATCTATCTATCTATCTATCTATCTATCTATCTATCTGTCTGTCTATCTATCTATCTATCTATCTAATATATATATATATATATATATATATATATATATAGGGAGGAATAGTGGAGAACAGCGCCTATGTGAATCTATTAGAACACAGGGATCGGAATTATATTTTTCTTCCCAAACCCTTTTACACAACACACCTTATATGTGAAAATAAGTGGCAGCTCTTACACAGTGTATAGATAAAGATAAAAAATGGAGTAAGTAAAAGCGCCTACTAGTGTCGGTACAAAACCTGTGCAATCAGGTGAAATTAAAACAGTAATTGACAACTTAGCTTTCAAATACTTTCAGGCTGATGACTCTTAGAAGCAGGGCATGTGAAAAAAGATCAAAACAACATAGTGTGTACTGTTTTTTTTTTTTAAAACAATGAATTTCTACAACAGCTCAAAGGTTTAGGAATTTTGCTAATTCCAATAATTATTCAGAGAGCATATAAAAAATAAACAGTAGCAAGTTTAATAAACAGAGTCCTGCCACAAATGCAGGTAATAGACATATAAGAGATTAATAAAAGACAATTCATCTGGACTTCCGGTGGGCGGGGCATCCAGCATGGCCGCTTTTTAATCTCTCTCTGCACAGGGGCTCAAGTAATCTGTAACATTCCTCCTCTCCCTACCTCCTTGGGAATACTTGCCATATGGGAGTGTGTTCCCCATGTGCTGAGGAACAATTTGCTACCCTACTCGCCCCTGTGGACCTATTATTCACCGAAGTAAAGCCGTTTATATAGATGGCGTGGATGGCTGCCTGCTTCTGGCGCGAACCTCGGGGGAAACGCGCCTGAAGATTCGGAGCGCCGATCATCCTGTTCCCTTCTCCCCCTCTACGCCCTCGTATTGCTGACCCACTCCATCTAAGGGGATAAAGCAAGGGGAGCCTCTCAGGGTACCTCGGGAGGAGACGTCCCCGCTGTGGAAGCCCGACTTGCAACCCGTGGATTCCCGGGGCTGATCTCTGGTGGCTTGGACTGCAGGAAGGAGGGCATTGCCACCGAAGCATCGCCGCGGGGTAGACTGACCTCTGCAAAGTTGCTGTCCGCCGGGCGGGAAGGTCCTCCTGTGCCCTGTCGCCTCTCTCCATCGGGGACTGGAGCGCAGCATAAGCTCCCCCCCTGCCGTGTGCTGAGTCCGCTACACAGTGGAAGCCCAGCTGGGAGGGCTGTGTCAGCTGGGACTCTGCTTCTGTGCCGCCGGCGGTGCCTGTAGAAACCGCAGCGGATGAGTGTTGGTTTCGGCTGCTAACATCCCTCATACGCCCCCCGAACGGACACCACCAGGCCCGCTACGGCTGCTGTTATATGTTTCTGCCTATGTCCTCACGAGCGGGCGCCGGAGCTGCCGGGATGGCAGGGGTGCAGTGCGGCTGCTAATCCGTCCCTGCCTGAACAAGGATCATAGTGTCCCCCTCCCTGTCCGTGCTGCTGAGGCTCGCTGATATCTGTTCCTGCTGCTGACGTCTGGGGGAGCCTGGGGCTGCAGTTTCCGAGCCCACTTGCTGGCTGATGGTCCTGGGGGTGCCTATATACCCACAGCCTCTACCCATGTGCATGACCCTGCGGGCACGCTAGGTCCATCGCATTCCTGTGTGGACTCTGGGATTGTAGCTGGTGCGGGGTGGTTATTGCAGCTTCGCGGACATCTGAGGCTGCCTAAAAGGACCAGACTTCTTTATATCCTGCGTCTGCTGGGATTGTAATCAGGGCCATTGGTGTGAGGTCCCTATTGGATACGGAGTTATTGCTTACCCGCAGCTGCTGTCAGGCTTCCTCCGCTGTACATTGTGCCTGAGTCTCCTTTAACTGCCGTGCCACGGGAGACTCTGCGGCCGCCGACCCCTGTTGCTCCGACTCTTACAGGGTGCACGCGGGTGATTGATGGGCCCAACCTAGACAACGCGTGAGACGATCACTTATAACCATCGTGGAACAGCCGCTGTTTGGATGCTGTGGGTTTCCCCTATCTGGTGACTCTGCTTTCTGACTAGCCCTTACCTTCGGAACTTTGCTTTCAAAGTTGATACCAGCAATATAATGTCAGTGGTGAGGTAACTGTCTGGAGAACCTGGCTCTCGGAGTGTTGCCCTCCTTTCTATTTGCTACATCGGATTGCAATATTAGTTTTGTGGTTGGGGTATTTACAGTTTAGTGGCCTCCAGTACTGCATTATCTCTATGCCTAAGATTGCTGTATATTACTTAATGTGCTTCTGATTCCATTGATTCCATTTGTTATATACTGACACTAATCATTCAACTATAGTCTAATACCACCACATAAGGAGCGTTTTGTACAACATAGTGTTTGGCAACCCCTGATTGTTTATAACCTTGCTATTTAGCTAACTTCTATATGACGTTTGTTATTTTTCTGCTTCAAAGTATTCGGTGTGAGATCATTTTCTTCTCCTCTTCGCCCGCTGTGGCCTAAATGTGACGTTTGTTATTTTTATTCGATATTTCCATTCTGTATAGCTTGGTATCTCAAATTGTTTTCAAGATATAGATTTGCACCCAAGTTGGGATCCCCCATGCGTGTTGCGGTATGCTCTAGATAATAGGTTTGGTCTAGCACCTCCGCCCGAGCTCTGTATGTAACTGCTTCTGTATCTTTGCCACTGTACATATTAGGGGAAACAATACTTAGAGGTGACATTGACTGCCCCATTTTTCACCCTCTGGGGTATGGACAAATACCTCGACAAGACCATGCCCCCGAAACAGACCAACACTTCCTATAAGGGGGGAAGGGGGAAAAAGCCCCTCCCTAAATCAGGTCCACCCTCCCCAGTTGGACACGGGTCGGAACCACCTAATTTGCCCAGTGACAAAACCCCTCCTCTAACGGCCAAAGAGATTTCTGATTTTCTCATGCCCCTACTTGATAGGCGATTTGACGACCTTCAGGCCCGCTTAGAATCGGGCCTGGCTCGCATAGACTCTCATGCAATGCGTCTTACCGCGTTGTAAACGAGACTGGGAGACACTGAGGACCTGGTCCAATCCTGTCAGGCGGGGATAGCTTCCCAGCATACCTATATACAGCAACTGCAGGATAAAGTCGAGGACCTGGAGAATAGATCTCGTAGGAATAACCTTCGATTTATAGGTGTTCCGGAGTCCTTGATGGGCCAGGCCCTCTCCTCATATCTTTCTGTAGACCTCCCAAACTCGTTGGGAATTATAGACGATATGGAAATCCCACATCTCGAAAGAGTCCATAGGTTGGGTGCGATGCAGGACGGAGCGCGGCAGCGCTCGCGACCGGTCATTGCTCGCTACCTTGATTATAGAGCCAAAGAATAGGTTCTCTCAGCCTACCGTAAAACTAGAGAACTGTTGGTCAAAGGTCACAAAATCTTTATATTCCAAGACTTCTCAGTTGCAGTGGCTCAGAAACGAAAGGAATTCTCTGAAGTTTGATCTTATCAGGCTTGCTCTGTTGTACCCAGCAAAATTACGGGTCACAGAGAACGGTAATCAGGTGTTTTACACGGACCCGAAAGTGGCGAAATCTCACTTTCTGACTCATAAATCCCCATCAAAATCACCTGATGGATAGAGTGTTGGTCGGGAGGGAACAACGGGTTGATTATATCAGGAACTCCCGCCTCGGGCGGATATGTGCTAGCCATAGATTGGCGCAGTTTTCAGTTTATAGATAATATAATACTATACTATAAGTGTTCACCTTAATAATTTAATACTTATTTTTATGGATTTACGTGTGCGCACCACTGGACTCAGTTGGTGCCCACTATGGTTTTGGAAGTTGAGAAAATGTTGGAAAAAGGAGTTATGAGTCATCATGGTTCATTATTGTTGCTTCACACATTAGGACTGTGTTATAGATTTTATGTCATGCTGGTGTTTGTATGGTTGAAATTGCTGATGTCCTGGCGACCTTGGTGTGGGAGGGGGGCCACCGCTGTCCGCCTGAATTTATTGATTACCAGTCAAGTTTCACATTGCCCTGAGGGGATTGGGTAGCCATGCCATCTGTAGATCCTTCCTCAGATGAGGTACTACCCCCAAAGCCAATACAATTCATTTCCTGGAATGTAGGGGGACTTAACTCCCCAATCAAGCAACAACGTGTGACCGCACATCTCAAACGTTTCCACCCAGATATTATTTTCTTACAGGAGACCCACTGGCTGGTGGGGGAGGAAAACGTCCTGAAGGCACCATGGCTTGGCCCCTGTATAGCTGCCCCATTTCGAACAAAGACCAGAGGGGTAGCGATACTTTTTCAGAAAAACCTACCTGTTACTATCCTATCAGAAATCATAGATCCCGAAGGCAGGTACATCATTATGGACATAGAGCTTTTTCATACCAAATACACACTTGTCAATTTATACGCCCCCAATGTCAATACACATACATTTATTCAGGACTTTGCCCACATTCTTTTAAGCAGAACTAACTACTCCTTGATAGTGGGAGGGGACTATAACATGGTGGACGACCCCACAGTTGACAGATCACCAAGTGTGCCGAGAACTACTGACTCTCAGAGCAGGCATCTACTGGCCTTTCGAGACTCACTGGACCTCTCTGACCCATGGAGATTGCTGCACCCGACTGACAGGACACATACCCATTTGTCGCTAGCACATAGAACCTTGTCTCGTATTGACAGGTTTTTGATAGCTGATGACTTAGTACCCCAGATCGCAAGGGTAGACATACACGATATATTGATCTCTGATCATGCCCCCGTCACGCTAGCGCTGGCCCATCCCCATATGCACCCGACAGATCGTATTTGGCGGTTCCCGCAATATTTGGCAAATTCAGAGGACTTTAAATCATACCTAACCTATCATTGGACCAATTACGTTGATGACAACATAGAATATTGGGACAAGCCCGAGATTTTCTGGAATGCCTCAAAGGCAGTGATGAGGGGTCATATTATTAGTTATGTCTCTCGGAAGAAAAGAGACTCTAAATTGGAATACACAATGTTAAAAGCTTCTATGTCCAGGACTTTCCAAACATACACTGCTAACCCTACCGAGACTACTCTTGACGAATACAAACAGGCCAGGCGCCTTCTTGAAACCTACTTAGCCACCCAAGCGAAACATTCCTTAGACTACACTAAAAATAAATTCTACAGATGGGGCAATAAGGCTGGTAGATTATTGGCGGTCATCTCTAAACCTCCCCAAAAACGTCATGTTATAACTACCATACATCACCCCAGGACCGGTCGGGTTATCACAAAGTTGCAGGAAATAGTAGAACAATTCCATTCCTACTTCCAGTCCTTGTTCCAATCGACACAAATAGACACTGAAACACAAACACAGTTGCTCACGGATGACGTGCTGCCCCCTCTGACCAGAGACCAGAGAGAAGCCCTTATGGGTCCAATAACGGCGGAGGAAATTAACGCCGCCATCTCTAACTTGCCCCATGGTAAGTCCCCGGGCCCATACGGTTTATCGGGTGATTATTACCGCATGTTACAGGCCCAAATTGTCCCCTCCTTACTGGAACTGTTTCATGCAATACACGAACGGAATTCCCCATCCCCGCTTTTTAATGAAGCTTTTATTACACTTATCCCTAAACCTGGCAGGGACTCTAGTGTCCTCTCCTCCTACAGTCCAATTAGTCTCCTAAATGTAGATTACAAACTTCTAGCCAAAATTATGGCAACGAGACTCCAATCCATCCTTCCTGATATTCTCACCACAACACAGATGGGTTTTGTGACTGGCAGACATGCGGTTAAGGCTATCCGCACGGCACTGGCGGCGGTGGCGGCATCCCAGTCTCCCTGCACAGACTCAAAACATGCTCCTTAGCCTCGACGACAATAAGGCTTTCGACATGGTACTATGGCCACACTTATTTACTGTGTTGGAGAAAAGGGGGTTTGATGTGAGTTTTATTAACTATATACGATATATCTACAGCACTCCATCCGCCTCACTCCTAATTAACGGAATCAGAGGTCAACGTTTTTTCCTGGAATGGGGAACCCGTCAGGGATGCCCTTTATCGTCCCTCCTATTTAACTTGGCCCTTGACCCACTGCTTAGAACATTGCAGGATTGGTCTGTTTTTAGAGGGATAAAAGTGGGTAGTCAGGAAATTAAACTCTCAGCCTTTGCTGACGACATCCTCCTTTATATTTCGGACCCTGAGTGTTCCCTAGCTCAGATCATGGACAGGATTACTTCATTTGGCCGCATATCGGGTTTTAGTATTAATATGGACAAATCGAGGGCCCTGTTGTTGTATGGCACTGTGACATGTCCAACTTGGGCCACACGTTTCCCCTTTCATTGGGTGTCCACATATATCACCTACCTGGGTATTAGTGTCCCACGGTATATTTCAGAACTCTATAAAATCAACGTACATAAGGTATTACACACCTTGACCGATGATGTCAAGAAATGGGAACGCCTTCCACTGTCATACCTTGGAAGGGCCAATCTTCTGAAAATGGTGGCAATACCTCGCCTACTATACCCCTTGCAAACACTTCCCATACTGTTGACGAAGCAGGACTCACAGCAGATTAATAAACTTATTAGAACCTTCATATGGAAGGGGGGCCGAGCTCGTATCGCGCTACGTAAGCTTACTCAGCCTAAATCCAATGGGGGTATTAATTTCCCAGATGTGGTGGTTTATAACAACGCTGCTCTTTTGAGACACTTGAGGGACTGGTTGCAAAACAGCTCTATTTACACAAATACATCCCTCGAACAAAGCTTCCTTCCGACTGTAGCCTTGACATGTTTCCTCCATCAGCATGACTGGGAAATACCTGAACACATTCGATCTAACCCTCTTCTATGGTCTACCAGGAAGATGTGGCACATACTGCGACACAATGCGAAACTAAACCCGTATTACTCCCTACATCTACCCCTAATTAAAAACCCAGACTTCTTAGACGGCATGGCTGCTCACCCCTTCCAGACTTGGAGGGAGGGGGGCATAACATCAATTCGCTCACTAGTGGCAGTGGGAGACCGCCGCCCGCTCACCCTTTCAGAGGCCTCGGCGAGGCATGAGGTGATTGTCTCATCTTCCCTTCCATATCTACAGACACAATTCTATGTCAGACATGTCCTCGCACATTTTGCGGATGGGGACTGGACCAACTCCCTGGATAGCCTCTTAACACATCCGGTACCGAGATATAAGGCCATTTCCATCCACTACACTTTCTTGAGAAAAATATTAGATCACGCTAGCGTGGGGGGCGGCATGTACTCTTGGTTGGCTCACTTTCCTGATCTGACCATACCAACTATGGAAAAATCGCTACTCTACTCCAGAAAGGTCCTCCCGGCAAGCATGTACACTGAGTTGTTTCTTAATGTATATCATAACACCTACTTATCCCCACTACGGCGCTTCCACATGGGAGCGACCGACTCGCACTCTTGTCCAAAATGTCATCAGAGTGAAGCAGACACTTTTCACTGTCTGTGGACATGCCCGATTGTGCAATACTTCTGGCACCTGGTTAGGAGATATGCGGAGGCAAATCTAATTACCCACGTGCCCTTCACCCCTGAATGGGCAGTCTTGGGCATTATTGATCCTGCCCTCCGCATGCCATCGGAATGCAAAAAACTACTGATAACCCTAAGCGCTGCGGGGAAAAAGACTATACTACAGGGTTGGATAGATAGTACACCGCCACAGATACCACTATTCCTAAACAAGTTACATCATATCTTTAGGATGGACTGGGTGGAGGCTATTGTAGACAGGGGTAAACAAGTGGAACGATTCTTCCACCTGTGGGAATCCTACATCCCCACCCTGCCCCTTACCACACGCCTAAACATTCATAGCAGCCTCAAAAACACCACATGGTACCTAACTAGACTGGCCACACAGGAACAACCGGTGTCCCTGGTCTAGGTGTGGATGGCTGTGGCGGTCTCCCTCTGGGTTGCTTATATCATGTACGTTAACTCTAGCGTGATTACTGTAAACCTTTCTTTTTGGAAGAATAATGTCTTAACCGACGATTAATGTAGACACTGTTGACGTATACTACTTGATCCTAATGTTTGTGTATTATAACCTTATGATTTATGTGCTCTTTGTGACTTTCATGATGACTCAATAAAAAGTTATTTAAAAAAAAAAGACAATTCATCTGTCCATAAATGCAGGTAGCACACGTACAGAATTAAAAAGTAAGAACAGCTTATCTGCCCGCATAGGGGAGTCCAGAGGTAAGCTGCAAATCTCTGCCTCACATATACAAGTATCAGACATTCAGTGATCAAATTTAAGGCAATTCATCTGTTCAAAAGTGCAGGTAGCACACGTACAGGATTGAATAGTAAAAAACAGCTTATCTGTCCGCATGGAAGGAGTCCGAGGGGTAGGTAGCCAGTCCCTGGCCCAACGCGTTTCGTCCTATTGTGTGGACTTCATCAAGGGGATGGTGATTATGGGAAAAAGCAGGATATTTATAGTGCTAACAGGTGATCACATGTTAGACATATGGATGTGACATCACTTCCTATTTAGGAAAGTGTGAGAATATAATAAAAAAACTCAAATAATTAATCTTAGCAATAGGCTATAGGGAAAGTGAAATAGGAGCAAGTGAGACAGTATTGTAGATTACATAAATATAAAGATAATGAAGGAAAGTAGTAAACGGACGGCGGTGGAACACAAAAATACTTCACTTCTGCCTCCGGTGGCTGTGGAACGCATAGTGTATCACCTCCACTGAATACGTGGAATGGAATCTAGAAGTGACTGAGAGACAAAATAGATCAGCTAGGAACAAGGGAAAGGTGTAATTATACATAGCGGTGAAGTGGAAGGAAATCAAGACTGAGGTGAACCGAACAAATGGTGGGCGGGCGGTGGTGAGGTGCAAGCGTCACTTCTGCCTATAGAGTGGTGAGACGCAGATGCGCCATTTCCGTTATGGAGACGGCAGTGGAGCGAAAGCGTCACTTCCGCCTATAGTGCTGGTGAGAAGCATGTACACCTTGACAAAGGGACCTGCGTGTCCCGAAACGTTGGTTTAAGATGGTGTTGTGAATACACTTTTCTATTTTTGATTAAGACGCTGAGTGCAGCTTCTTCTTCCTTGTTTGTTTATATATATATAAATATATATATATACAGTATATGTATGTATATATATATATATATATATATATATATATATATTATACAGAGAGCCCAGCACTCAATTTACTAAGTTCACTCATCTCAATACATAAGTACATAAATAAATAATGGAGTTATAGTTCATGGATTGTACAATGCATTTAAGCTTGCAGCCCAACATCAAGGGACTCCATCTAACTACAAGTTAGACAGAGTCAGGGGTGGATTGGGATGGAAAACCAGCCCAGGAAATTTATGGAAGCAGTCCTAATGGGGGTGCGGTCTGATAAGTGGGTGGGGTCTGATGATGGGGACTGAAACCCTCCTCATAAGGTCTAATTGTACGCAATTGTATCTATCCTTGTGTCTTTTTTGATGCAGTTGTGTCTGAGAGTAGGGTCCCTTGGTGTTGGGCTCAAGCTTAAATGCACTGTACAACCCATGAAATAAGACTCCATTTTTTATTCATATACTGATGTATTGAGCTGAGTGAGCTTACTATGGTGAGTGCCGGTCTCGCCAGGATTCGAACACGGGATGCACGCATTGCAGGCAGACACTGTAACCATTATGCCACTGCTGGTCTCTCTGTATAATATTATTTAAGCAATGTGTTCACAGGCCACTGAAACCCAGCTTGGGGGTGGTGAGTGTAGGTGTGCACACCATTCCTGGTTATGGTGAGTGCAGTGGTTTCCTGTATATATCAGTAACGTGCGGTGAGGTCAGGGGCTGGGGAGGCACTGCAGCTAAACACCCCCCCCCCCCCCCGGGAAAAAAAAATGCAGTCCCCCCACACCGCTAAAACCAGCACCAGGCAGAACCAGCTAGGGGGGTAATGCCATAGCAGGGGAGACACTCAGTGTGGGGTCCCCTTGCCATGCCATTATACACCCCCCAAACCAGTCAACCCAGGGCTGGTATTCCTCGGAAAGTGGGGCCCCCAAAAAATGAAAATGGGGCCCCCCCTCCCGAGCAATAACCAGCATTGGGCAGATAGCCCAGTGCTATGCCCCGCACCCCTGGTGGTGGTGGGTGCGGGGTTCATTGTATGCTAATACTGTTCTTTACAGGTGGCCTACAGGTCCCAGCAAGCCTGCCCCAGCATGCTGGCACTTGGAGAACCACAAGTGCCAGCATGCCCAGACATAAATGGCCCACTGGCACCTGTAGTCCACCTGTAAAGAATAGTAATATTGTTCTTTACAGGTGGCCTACAGGTCCCAGCAAGCCTGCCCCAGCATGCTGGCACTTGGAGAACCACAAGTGCCAGCATGCCCGAACATAAAGGGCCCGCTGGCACCTGTAGTCCACCTGTAAAGAAAATATAAAAAAAACCCACTACACATACTTTAAAAAAAACCTTTATTAAACAGGGTCTTCACCTGGGGGCGGCGGCCTTTAAGCTCTTTTGCGTGGCCGCCGCCTTCCCAGGGCTTCTGGCGTCTTCACCTGGGGGGGCGCCACCTCCCCAGGGCTTCTGGCGTCTTCCTCCGGCGTCTTCACCTGGGAGGCGGCGGCCTGTAAGCTCTTTTGCATGGCCGCCGCCTTCCCAGGACTTCCAGCATCTTCACCTGGTGGGCGGCGGCTGCTAAGCTCTTTTGCATAGCCACCGCCCATCCAGGACTTCCGGCGTCTTCGGTCTTCAGGAGCTCTTCTCAGCTCCTCCTCCGCCGTCGGACTGACAGCCGCTGCCTCGCGCTGACTTATATAAGTCAGCGGAGGGGGCGGGGCGATGACGCGGCGAGCCATGATTGGCTCGCGGCGGCCGTCTTGAATTTAAAAAATTACGCTGAGGCGCCATTTTTGAAATGAGTACCGCTTCCGCTGCCAAACTCTGCTGAACTGTACGTTCTGCCGCGTCCCGCCGCCCGCATCACCGCCGCCAGCACCTCCGCCGCCCAGCCCGCCGCATCCCGCACCTCCGCCGCCCGCACCTCCACCGACGCCCACACAGTGATTGACAGCGGATCCAGTGATGGATCCGCTGGCCAATCACTGTGGCCTCACTGACAGGGGACGTGCTTTCATAGGTTGAAAGCACGTCCCTGTAGGAAAGCGGCACCTCTAATGGCGCCGCTTTCCCATACAATTTCAATGGGCTTTTGCTGCCCATTGCTAGGCCCCGCCCGCGCCCGCCCCCTGCTCCCATATCTTTTATCAATCACTACGGGAGGCACCACGATCGGTGCCTCCCAAACTGATTTTACACAGTTTAATCATGAGTAAAATAATAAAGAAGATACTTATGTGTCATAAGTATCTTCTTTGTATTATTTTACTCATTAATGACAGGGGAGGCACTGCCTCCCCTGCCTCCCCTGACTGCACGTCCCTGGTATATATATATATATATATATATATATATATAAGCGAAAGCTTCATGCAATGCAAGCCACACATCGGTAATGACTCACGCATCGTAATTACTCACATACTGACTGACTGACTCATCACTAATTCTCTTACTTCCCGAAATGTTAGGAAGCTGAAATTTAACATATGTATTCTGCAGAGGAGAAATAGGAAAACTAAGTAATTAGAATTTTAAAAATCCTCCACTAAGGGGACGAAAAGGGTGTTGACATAATGACTTCATTACCGATGGGTGGCTTGCATTGCGAGAATGATAATGCCAAAACGGACAATCGGATCAAAATTTGGATTGCACCTCCAGTGTGTAGAATTTAATAAACTACAAAAATGCCAAAGCCCTCACTCACTCACTCACTCACTCACTCACTCACTCACTCACTCACTGACTCCTCACTAATTCTCTTACTTTCCAATATGTTAAAAAGATCAATTTTAACTAGAGATGAGCGCCGGAAATTTTTCGGGTTTTGTGTTTTGGTTTTGGGTTCGGTTCCGCGGCCGTGTTTTGGGTTCGACCGCGTTTTGGCAAAACCTCACCGAATTTTTTTTGTCGGATTCGGGTGTGTTTTGGATTCGGGTGTTTTTTTAAAAAAACCCTAAAAAACAGCTTAAATCATAGAATTTGGGGGTAATTTTGATCCCAAAGTATTATTAACCTCAAAAAACATAATTTACACTCATTTTCAGCCTATTCTGAACACATCACACCTCACAATATTATTTTTAGTCCTAAAATTTGCACCGAGGTCGCTGTGTGAGTAAGATAAGCGACCCTAGTGGCCGACACAAACACCGGGCCCATCTAGGAGTGGCACTGCAGTGTCACGCAGGATGGCCCTTCCAAAAAACCCTCCCCAAACAGCACATGACGCAAAGAAAAAAAGAGGCGCAATGAGGTAGCTGACTGTGTGAGTAAGATTAGCGACCCTAGTGGCCGACACAAACACCGGGCACATCTAGGAGTGGCACTGCAGTGTCACGCAGGATGTCCCTTCCAAAAAACCCTCCCCAAACAGCACATGACGCAAAGAAAAAAAGAGGCGCAATGAGGTAGCTGTGTGAGTAAGATTAGCGACCCTAGTGGCCGACACAAACACCGGGCCCATCTAGGAGTGGCACTGCAGTGTCACGCAGGATGTCCCTTCCAAAAAACCCTCCCCAATCAGCACATGATGCAAAGAAAAAGAAAAGAAAAAAGAGGTGCAAGATGGAATTATCCTTGGGCCCTCCCACCCACCCTTATGTTGTATAAACAAAACAGGACATGCACACTTTAACCAACCCATCATTTCAGTGACAGGGTCTGCCACACGACTGTGACTGATATGACGGGTTGGTTTGGACCCCCCCCAAAAAAGAAGCAATTAATCTCTCCTTGCACAAACTGGCTCTACAGAGGCAAGATGTCCACCTCATCTTCACCCTCCGATATATCACCGTGTACATCCCCCTCCTCACAGATTATCAATTCGTCCCCACTGGAATCCACCATCTCAGCTCCCTGTGTACTTTGTGGAGGCAATTGCTGCTGGTCAATGTCTCCGCGGAGGAATTGATTATAATTCATTTTAATGAACATCATCTTCTCCACATTTTCTGGATGTAACCTCGTACGCCGATTGCTGACAAGGTGAGCGGCGGCACTAAACACTCTTTCGGAGTACACACTTGTGGGAGGGCAACTTAGGTAGAATAAAGCCAGTTTGTGCAAGGGCCTCCAAATTGCCTCTTTTTCCTGCCAGTATAAGTACGGACTGTGTGACGTGCCTACTTGGATGCGGTCACTCATATAATCCTCCACCATTCTATCAATGTTGAGAGAATCATATGCAGTGACAGTAGACGACATGTCCGTAATCGTTGTCAGGTCCTTCAGTCCGGACCAGATGTCAGCATCAGCAGTCGCTCCAGACTGCCCTGCATCACCGCCAGCGGGTGGGCTCGGAATTCTGAGCCTTTTCCTCGCACCCCCAGTTGCGGGAGAATGTGAAGGAGGAGATGTTGACAGGTCGCGTTCCGCTTGACTTGACAATTTTGTCACCAGCAGGTCTTTCAACCCCAGCAGACCTGTGTCTGCCGGAAAGAGAGATCCAAGGTAGGCTTTAAATCTAGGATCGAGCACGGTGGCCAAAATGTAGTGCTCTGATTTCAACAGATTGACCACCCGTGAATCCTTGTTAAGCGAATTAAGGGCTGCATCCACAAGTCCCACATGCCTAGCGGAATCGCTCCGTGTTAGCTCCTTCTTCAATGCCTCCAGCTTCTTCTGCAAAAGCCTGATGAGGGGAATGACCTGACTCAGGCTGGCAGTGTCTGAACTGACTTCACGTGTGGCAAGTTCAAAGGGCATCAGAACCTTGCACAACGTTGAAATCATTCTCCACTGCACTTGAGACAGGTGCATTCCATCTCCTATATCGTGCTCAATTGTATAGGCTTGAATGGCCTTTTGCTGCTCCTCCAACCTCTGAAGCATATAGAGGGTTGAATTCCACCTCGTTACCACTTCTTGCTTCAGATGATGGCAGGGCAGGTTCAGTAGTTTTTGGTGGTGCTCCAGTCTTCTGTACGTGGTGCCTGTACGCCGAAACTGTCCCGCAATTTTTCTGGCCACCGACAGCATCTCTTGCACGCCCCTGTCGTTTTTTAAAAAATTCTGCACCACCAAATTCAAGGTATGTGCAAAACATGGGACGTGCTGGAATTTGCCCATATTTAATGCACACACAATATTGCTGGCGTTGTCCGATGCCACAAATCCACAGGAGAGTCCAATTGGGGTAAGCCATTCCGCGATGATCTTCCTCAGTTGCCGTAAGAGGTTTTCAGCTGTGTGCGTATTCTGGAAAGCGGTGATACAAAGCGTAGCCTGCCTAGGAAAGAGTTGGCGTTTGCGAGATGCTGCTACTGGTGCCGCCGCTGCTGTTCTTGCGGCGGGAGTCCATACATCTACCCTGTGGGCTGTCACAGTCATATAGTCCTGACCCTGCCCTGCTCCACTTGTCCACATGTCCGTGGTTAAGTGGACATTGGGTACAACTGCATTTTTTAGGACACTGGTGAGTCTTTTTCTGACGTCCGTGTACATTCTCGGTATCGCCTGCCTAGAGAAGTGGAACCTAGATGGTATTTGGTAACGGGGGCACACTGCCTCAATAAATTGTCTAGTTCCCTGTGAACTAACGGCGGATACCGGACGCACGTCTAACACCAACATAGTTGTCAAGGACTCAGTTATCCGCTTTGCAGTAGGATGACTGCTGTGATATTTCATCTTCCTCGCAAAGGACTGTTGAACAGTCAATTGCTTACTGGAAGTAGTACAAGTGGGCTTACGACTTCCCCTCTGGGATGACCATCGACTCCCAGCGGCAACAACAGCAGCGCCAGCAGCAGTAGGCGTTACACGCAAGGATGCATCGGAGGAATCCCAGGCAGGAGAGGACTCGTCAGACTTGCCAGTGACATGGCCTGCAGGACTATTGGCATTCCTGGGGAAGGAGGAAATTGACACTGAGGGAGTTGGTGGGGTGGTTTGCGTGAGCTTGGTTACAAGAGGAAGGGATTTACTGGTCAGTGGACTGCTTCCGCTGTCACCCAAAGTTTTTGAACTTGTCACTGACTTATTATGAATGCGCTGCAGGTGACGTATAAGGGAGGATGTTCCGAGGTGGTTAACGTCCTTACCCCTACTTATTACAGCTTGACAAAGGGAACACACGGCTTGACACCTGTTGTCCGCATTTCTGGTGAAATACCTCCACACCGAAGAGCTGATTTTTTTGGTATTTTCACCTGGCATGTCAACGGCCATATTCCTCCCACGGACAACAGGTGTCTCCCCGGGTGCCTGACTTAAACAAACCACCTCACCATCAGAATCCTCCTGGTCAATTTCCTCCCCAGCGCCAGCAACACCCATATCCTCCTCATCCTGGTGTACTTCAACACTGACATCTTCAATCTGACTATCAGGAACTGGACTGCGGGTGCTCCTTCCAGCACTTGCAGGGGGCATGCAAATAGTGGAAGGCGCATGCTCTTCACGTCCAGTGTTGGGAAGGTCAGGCATCGCAAACGACACAATTGGACTCTCCTTGTGGATTTGGGATTTCAAAGAACGCACAGTTCTTTGCGGTGCTTTTGCCAGCTTGAGTCTTTTCAGTTTTCTAGCGAGAGGCTGAGTGCTTCCATCCTCATGTGAAGCTGAACCACTAGCCATGAACATAGGCCAGGGCCTCAGCCGTTCCTTGCCACTCCGTGTGGTAAATGGCATATTGGCAAGTTTACGCTTCTCCTCCGACAATTTTATTTTAGGTTTTGGAGTCCTTTTTTTTCTGATATTTGGTGTTTTGGATTTGACATGCTCTGTACTATGACATTGGGCATCGGCCTTGGCAGACGACGTTGCTGGCATTTCATCGTCTCGGCCATGACTAGTGGCAGCAGCTTCAGCACGAGGTGGAAGTGGATCTTGATCTTTCCCTAATTTTGGAACCTCAACTTTTTTGTTCTCCATATTTTATAGGCAGAACTAAAAGGCACCTCAGGTAAACAATGGAGATGGATGGATTGGATACTAGTATACAATTATGGACGGACTGCCACGGTTAGGTGGTATAAAAAAACCACGGTTAGGTGGTATATATTATAATAATAATACAATTATGGATGGACGGACTGCCTGCCGACTGCCGACACAGAGGTAGCCACAGCCGTGAACTACCGCACTGTACACTGGTTGATAAAGAGATAGTAGTATACTCGTAACAACTAGTATGACACTATGACGACGGTATAAAGAATGAAAAAAAAACCACGGTTAGGTGGTATATATTATAATAATAATACAATTATGGATGGACGGACTGCCTGCCGACTGCCGACACAGAGGTAGCCACAGCCGTGAACTACCGCACTGTACACTGGTTGATAAAGAGATAGTAGTATACTCGTAACAACTAGTATGACACTATGACGACGGTATAAAGAATGAAAAAAAAACCACGGTTAGGTGGTATATATTATAATAATAATACAATTATGGATGGACGGACTGCCTGCCGACTGCCGACACAGAGGTAGCCACAGCCGTGAACTACCGCACTGTACACTGGTTGATAAAGAGATAGTAGTATACTCGTAACAACTAGTATGACACTATGACGACGGTATAAAGAATGAAAAAAAAACCACGGTTAGGTGGTATATATTATAATAATAATACAATTATGGATGGACGGACTGCCTGCCGACTGCCGACACAGAGGTAGCCACAGCCGTGAACTACCGCACTGTACACTGGTTGATAAAGAGATAGTAGTATACTCGAAACAACTAGTATGACACTATGACGACGGTATAAAGAATGAAAAAAAAACCACGGTTAGGTGGTATATATTATAATAATAATACAATTATGGATGGACGGACTGCCTGCCGACTGCCGACACAGAGGTAGCCACAGCCGTGAACTACCGCACTGTACACTGGTTGATAAAGAGATAGTAGTATACTCGTAACAACTAGTATGACACTATGACGACGGTATAAAGAATGCAAAAAAAACCACAGTTAGGTGGTATATATTATAATAATAATACAATTATGGATGGACGGACTGCCTGCCGACTGCCGACACAGAGGTAGCCACAGCCGTGAACTACCGCACTGTACACTGGTTGATAAAGAGATAGTAGTATACTCGTAACAACTAGTATGACACTATGACGGTATAAAGAATGAAAAAAAAACCACGGTTAGGTGGTATATATTATAATAATAATACAATTATGGATGGACGGACTGCCTGCCGACTGCCGACACAGAGGTAGCCACAGCCGTGAACTACCGCACTGTACACTGGTTGATAAAGAGATAGTAGTATACTCGTAACAATTAGGATGACACTATGACGGTATAAAGAATGAAAAAAAAACCACGGTTAGGTGGTAGGTATATAATAATAAATAATACAATTCTGGTCGGACGGACTGCCTGCCGTGTGCCGACACAGAGGTAGCCACAGCCGTGAACTACCGCACTGTACACTGGTTGATAAAGAGATAGTAGTATACTCGTAACAATTAGGATGACACTATGACGGTATAAAGAATGAAAAAAAAACCACGGTTAGGTGGTAGGTATATAATAATAAATAATACAATTCTGGTCGGACGGACTGCCTGCCGTGTGCCGACACAGAGGTAGCCACAGCCGTGAACTACCGCACTGTACACTGGTTGATAAAGAGATAGTAGTATACTCGTAACAATTAGGATGACACTATGACGGTATAAAGAATGAAAAAAAAACCACGGTTAGGTGGTAGGTATATAATAATAAATAATACAATTCTGGTCGGACGGACTGCCTGCCGTGTGCCGACACAGAGGTAGCCACAGCCGTGAACTACCGCACTGTACACTGGTTGATAAAGAGATAGTAGTATACTCGTAACAATTAGGATGACACTATGACGGTATAAAGAATGAAAAAAAAACCACGGTTAGGTGGTAGGTATATAATAATAAATAATACAATTCTGGTCGGACGGACTGCCTGCCGTGTGCCGACACAGAGGTAGCCACAGCCGTGAACTACCGCACTGTACACTGGTTGATAAAGAGATAGTAGTATACTCGTAACAATTAGGATGACACTATGACGGTATAAAGAATGAAAAAAAAACCACGGTTAGGTGGTAGGTATATAATAATAAATAATACAATTCTGGTCGGACGGACTGCCTGCCGTGTGCCGACACAGAGGTAGCCACAGCCGTGAACTACCGCACTGTACACTGGTTGATAAAGAGATAGTAGTATACTCGTAACAATTAGGATGACACTATGACGGTATAAAGAATGAAAAAAAAACCACGGTTAGGTGGTAGGTATATAATAATAAATAATACAATTCTGGTCGGACGGACTGCCTGCCGTGTGCCGACACAGAGGTAGCCACAGCCGTGAACTACCGCACTGTACTGTGTCTGCTGCTAATATAGACTGGTTGATATTTAAAGAGATATTAGTAGTATACAACAATACTATACTGGTGGTCAGGCACTGGTCACCACTCCTGCAGCAAAAGTGTGCACTGTTAATTAATATAATTGTACTCCTGGCTCCTGCTAACAACCTGCAGTGCTCCCCAGTCTCCCCCACAATTAATTATAAGCTTTTAATTTATACATTGATGACTGTGCAGCACACTGGGCTGAGCTGAGTGCACACAGACTGAGTCACACTGTGTGACTGACTGTGCTGTGTATCGTTTTTTTTTTCAGGCAGAGAACGGATATAGCAGAGAGAAGTGAACGGATATATTATATTAAATAAAAGTTAACTAGCAACTGCACTGGTCACTGACTGTGGTAAACTAACTCTGTCTGCGACTCTGCACAATCTCTCTCTATCTAATCTATCTATCTCTATTCTAATGGAGAGGACGCCAGACACGTCCTCTCCCTATCAATCTCAATGCACGAGTGAAAATGGCGGCGACGCGCGGCTCCTTATATAGAATCCGAGTCTCGCGATAGAATCCGAGCCTCGCGAGAATCCGACAGCGTCATGATGACGTTCGGGCGCGCTCGGGTTAACCGAGCAAGGCGGGAAGATCCGAGTCGCTCGGACCCGTGGAAAAAAAAGTGAAGTTCGTGCGGGTTCGGATTCAAAGAAACCGAACCCGCTCATCTCTAATTTTAACATAGGTATTCTGCAGGTGGAAAATAGAAAAGCGACATAATTAGAATTTTAATAAACATCCACTTAGGCAGGCATGTCCAAACTGCGGCCCTCCAGCTGTTGTGAAACTCAAACTACATATCCCAGCATGCCCTGACACAGTTTTGCTGTCAGAGAATGCTAAAGCTGTGTCAGGGCATGCTGGGATGTGTAGTTTCTCAACAGCTGGAGGGCCGCAGTTTGGACATGCCTGCCCTAAGGGGATGGAAAGGGGGTTGACATAATGACATAATTACCGATGTGTGGCTTGCACTGCGTGAACAATAATGCCCTAACGGACGATCAAATCAAAGTTTGGATTGCACCTCCAGTGTGTAGAATTTAATAAACTACAAAAATGGTCCTGTCACTTTTTACCGTATCTGTTATGGGTGCTCCTCGGGTAACACCAAGTACCATGGCCCTCATTCCGAATTGTTCGCTCGCAAGCTGCTTTTAGCAGCTTTGCACACGCTAAGCCGCCGCCTACTGGGAGTGAATCTTAGCATAGTAGATTTGCGAACGAAAGATTAGCAGATTTGCGAAAAGACAGTTCTTAGCAGTTTCTGAGTAGCTCGAGACTTACTCTGCCACTGCGATCAGTTCAGTCAGTTTCGTTCCTGGTTTGACGTCACAAACACACCCAGCGTTCGCCCAGACACTCCCCCATTTCTCCAGCCACTCCCGCGTTTTTCCCAGAAATGGCAGCGTTTTTTCGCACACTCCCATAAAACTACCAGTTTCCGCCCAGAAACACCCACTTCCTGTCAATCACACTACGATCACCAGAACGAAGAAAAAACCTCATAATGTCGTGAGTAAAATACCAAACTTAATAGCAAATGTACTTGACGCAGTCACACTGCGGACATTGCGCATGCGCATTAGCGACTAATCGCTCCGTTGCAAAAAAAAAATAACGAGCGATCAACTCGGAATGACCACCCATGTATTAATATTTACTTACATCAAGACGTCTCAAATTTACAGCTCTATAGATTTACCAAATTTTTAACACTCAGTTATATTTAAAACCGTGAAAACCAGAAACTCCTGTGTGAAGAACGGGTAAAACAGCTAGTATATATAGCTCCCATGTGCAGACACATAGCCTTCCAAAGAAACTTCAGCACTCAGAGACTGTGTCATTTCAACACATTGTATTCAGCATCAGGTATTAATGGTAAAGTTTATAGTTTTCGAGGACACAATTCAGCACCACACCAACAAATAAGCAATATTACAAATACAATCCCTAAATATCCCCCTCATACTCACCTGCACGCCGATCAACTCATCAGGGATCTGGACCGCCAGCTGAATGCAGTAAGGCACATCCGGTCATCACAGGAACTAAAACCAGAGCTGTGCAAGTTATAAACATAACACAATGCATTAATGAGCCATAGAGCATTATGCATTCATATGCAGGTAAACGCATAATGTCTGTGCATATACCTACTCACGTCAATCTACTAAAGGAATATATTTATTATTTGACATTCGACATTTTGTTGCATGCAGTATGCCTTTTGTAGTGTATATCCTTGTATGCCCCTGTGGGCTATACTATGTGGGACAGAAAACTAAGTCACTAAAATATGCTTTATGGAATGCACGCTCTGTTTGCAACAAATGAACATCTACCTTTTAATTTAAAAAAAAACCTCAACATGCTAGCTATAACAGAAACATGGCTTACACAATCAGACAAGACCTCCCCTGCAGCACTGTTACATGGTGGCATCCACTTCACACACACCCCCAGGCCTGGTAACAGTAAAGAAGGAGGGGTTGGAATATTACTGTCCAGTTCTTACACACACACAGTTTTTACCACTTGTTCCTTCACTCACATTTACATCTTTTGAAATACATTCTATTAGGATTTTCACCCCTTTCTCTCTGCATGTTGCAGCTATCTATCGCCCACCTGGGCAACCCAAAAGTTTCTGGATGATTTTTCTTCTTGTCTCCCTCACTTTTTAACCTCTGACATCTGAACCATCATTATGGGAGATTTCAATATCGCTATTGACAGTCCACAATCTCCCCATGCCTCCAAACTACTCTCTCTAACCTCCTCTCTTGGCCTCTCCCAATGGACTGACTACCCTACTCATCAGGAATGCCACTGCCTTGATCTTGTATTCACTAGACTATGCCCTGTTTCTGAACTCTCTAACACTCCTTTCCCTCTCTCAGATCACAGCCTTATCACCTAAATTCTCTCCTCCATTACTTCAAACTGAATGTTCCTGAGTCTACCAAGCCTCCTCTAACAGAAATATTAACGATATTAATTTTCAACAACTATCTACGTCTCTGCAACCACTGCTCTCACCAATTTCTACATTCACTTCTCCAGAGACTGCATATCACACCTTAACCAAACTCTAGAAATGGGTTGCGTATGCTGTACAGGTGGCAGAATGCCGGTGCGGGGGAGGGGGTAAGCATAACGAAGCCCTTGCAGGCTCGGTGGCGAGCTGCGCTCACCACAGATTATTTCCCCACTCTATGGGTGTCGTGGGCACCCACGAGTGGGAATAGTCCCTGCTGTTGGGATTAAGAGCCTGTGGGACAACCACCATAAAAGCACCTCAGTGAATGGCAATCTTAATCCTTGAAAAAGGCCATTAAATGGCTGAAATGCGTTAGACATGCACCTAAAGACCCACAGAACTCTAACATAGCACCATGCAGACTCCTGAGCCAAGAAGAACTGCCCCCACAGCCACTGGCATAGACATACCTAAGTCTCCTCACCGGCCGGATTGAGCGTCCGGAGCACAGCACTGCCCCAAGGATCAGAGCGCTGGTGCTGCAGGATGGAGTGGATCTTCTGCAGCACCAGGCAGCACTTCCGGTCTGATGAGCGGCACCTGGTGGATCCTCACAGCGGCCAGCAGAAGATCCACTACATCCTGCAGCAACAGCGCCGCGGAGGACAGTGGGACATGGGTGCAACCACCCTCAAGAGGGGATACAGAGAAATAAGAAGGCTCAGCACGACAAAGACCTCAGGAAGGGTAAGTTGTTTGCCAGTGGTGGGACAGGACGCCGCCACCCCCCTGACACCACCCCCAACCTGCTTATCCCCACAATGCTTTTACCTGCAATTGGAGACAGACTAACCCAAACCCGCATCAGGGAATCGGGACTTCTCTGGACTTTAATAAGCAGAATACTACATCCATGCACATAAGGATGTAAAACAGACTTTGTCTATACTCCACATTGTGCACAACAAGCTGTATGATACCATGTTCTTTCCATGTTATATTTCATGCGTTTGAAACATTGGATGTACCTAACTTGTTTCTGTACTTACAATATTGTATCCTTTATCCAATCTGCATTTTCCTACACATTGTTTGCAACATTATCACATACTCTGCTAGTTTTTTTTAGCACTGTGACTCAATAAAGACAAACTTTGCATGTGAAAACATATAGATATATAATTTGCTCACAGATACCCACTCACACCATCCCCAAGGTGAGCACAGGTAGCACACAGACCTATTTTAAGCTAGCATGCACTGGGCCCAGACAGCCCATTGCCACCAGCAGCTCCTGCAGCAACAGGTCAAGATAGCAGGGTTGCGTAGAATACCCAACTCCCAAGACAAGATCCGAAATGAAATGGTATGCTCTTCCACAGCCAATGACTTGCTCAATTCCCTTCTTAAACCCTCCAACACATTCTCTTCATTTGATCCCGCAAATGAAGATGAAGTATCTGCACTCTTCTCATCTGCCTACTCTACTACCTCGCCTCTTAATTCTATACCCTCACAAATTAGTAAAGCTCTGTCTCCTGTGCTCATCCCAACCTTAACTAAAATCTATAATCTCTCTCTGTCTACTGGTATCATTCCTTCTCTGTACAAGCATGCAGTGATTACTCGCATTCTGAAAAAAACAAAATTCTGACCCTAACTTTCTCTCAAATTGCTATCCCATTTTTCAGTTCACATGCCCCCCCAAGCTACTTAAGAGACTCGCCTCACACACTATCTTAACTCACACAGTTTACTGGACCCACTTCAGTCAGGATTTCGTGCCCAACACTCCACAGAGACAGAACTGACTACGGTAGTGAATGATCTGGTCACTGCTAAATCGAAAGGCCATTACTCACTACTTCTTCTCCTTGATCTCTCTGCTGTTTTTGACACTGTTGACCACTCTCTTCTCATGCAAACACTACATTCCCTAGGTGTTCAGGATACAGCCCTTTCTTGGTTCTCATCCCACTTATCTAATTGCTCCTTCAGTGTTTGTTTCTCTGATTCCACCTTCTCTTAGCTACCTCTCTCAGTTGGAGTACCGCAAGGCTTAGTCTTATGTCCTCTGCTTTTCTCAATCTATATAACATCTCTTGGCAAACTAATCAGCTCTTTTGGATTTCAGTATCATCTGTAAGTGGATGATACTCAAAACTACCTCTCCTCCCCAGATTTGTCACCATCTGTATTGGCGAGGCACTCGATATACCAGCTGTCAGGATCACGGCGCTCAGCATACCGGCGCCAGGATCCGACCGCCAGTATACCAAAACCTAATCTCACTCTTGGGGAGTCCACGACACCACCAGAGGTAGAATAAATACTGTGCCCATAGCGTGGCGAGAGCAGCGAACCCATTAGGGGCTCTTATGTGCTCGCCCCGCTGCCAGCAGTCGTAGTACACCCTCTGTATTGGGCTGTGTCACTGAATGCCTTTCTGCCATTTCATCTTGGATAACATCTCGCCACCTGAAAGTTAATATTTCCAAAACACAATTAATTATATTTTCACCGGCCAGTAGTAGTTACCCACCTGATATCTCTATCACTGTTGATAACTCATCCCTACCCACAAGCTCGCTGCTTAGGAGTCCTTCTTGCCTCTAAACTGTCCTTTGTTCCCCACATTCAATCTGTCTAAAAATCATGTTACATACAGTACATATAAGAAACAGCCAAAATACGACCATATCATACATAAGACACAGCAATAACTCTAATCCATGCTCTCATTATCTCCCGCATTGATTATTGTAATAGTCTCCTGACTAGTCTTCCCAAACATAGGCTCTCACTATTACAATCCATTTTGAATGCAGCTGCAAGGCTAATCTTCCTCGCTACACATTCATTGTCTGCAGATCCGCTCTGTTAGTCCCTCCATTGGTTACCGGTTTTCTGCCGTTTTATATATAAAATACTTTTACTTAAATACAAGGCTATTAACCAAACTACACCAACATACATCTCTTCACTTATCTCAAAATATCTCCCTACCCGACCTCTCCGTTCTGCATAAGATCTGTGTTTCTCATCCACACGTATTACTTGTTCCCACTCAAAATTACAGGACTTTATCCGGACTTCACCAACTCTGTGGAATGCCCTCCCACCACAATAAGACTCACCTCTAGTCTCCAAACCTTTAAATGTTCCCTGAAAATTCACCTCTTCAGACAAGCGTTATCAAATTCCAGACCCACCCACATAACCTTCAGTGCTTCCCTATCTAATTACATCCTCTCTGTACAGTCCATATAACCTCACATATTTTGTCTTTCTGTACTCTTACACCCTCCTGACCCTTGGCCGACATTGCGGGGTGATCATATCATACAACCCATTACCTAGAAATCTGGTGGACCATTATGCAATAGGTAGCATCTATCCTTGTGTATCAATGCCTATTTCCCTATAGATTGTAAGTTTGCAAGCAGGGCCTTCCTACCTCTATGTCTGTCTGTTTTTGCCCAGTTTTGTTCCACAGATGAAACTCAGAAATTTAGAATATCGTACAAAAGTTCATTTATTTTAGTAATTCAACTTAAAAGGTGAAACTAATATATTATATAGACTCATTACATACAAAGTGAGATATTTCAACCCTTTATTTGTTATAATTTTGATGATTGTGGTTTACAGCTTAAAATAATCCCAAATCCAATATCTCAAAAAAGTCAAAATATTACATAAAATCAATAAAAAAAAGATTTTAAATACAGAAATGTCGGCCCTCTGAAAAGTATAATCATGCATATGTACTCAGTACTTGGTTTGGGCTCCTTTTGTATGAATTGCTTCCTCAATGCGGTGTGGCATGGATTCTATATCAGCCTGTGGCACTGCTGAGGCGTTATGGAAGACCAGGATGCTTCAATAGCAGCCTTCAGCTCTTCTGCATTGTTCGGTCTCATGTCTCTCATCTTTCTTTTGGCAATGCCCCATAGATTCTCTTTTTTCTTTAGCCCAGGTAAGACGCTTCTGACGTTGTTTGTTGTTCAGGAGCGGCTTAACAAGAAGAATACGACATTTGAAGCCCATGTCCAGGATCTGTGTGTGGTGGCTCTTGATGCACTTACTCCAGCCTCGGTGAATAATAAAAAGATCCATAAACTGTAGTAGCCTAGCCACGTTTTTATGTTGTGGTATTTTATAGTCTAAAATTCTGGGATCTTGGTATCACAGAAATTGTGTTTAATAAAGAGGATGTGGTCTAATAAAACTAAAATGGCTTGAACCAGCATAGTAGTCACACATTGGGCGTCTGGATTCAGGGTCCGACTGGCCCACAGGGAAAAACCCTGGTGGGCCCCACCGACCGAGGGTCTAGTCCCTCCTGCAGGGATCAGGATCAAGGCAATGCACTTGAATTATACATTACACATATGTTACATTATACTGCATAAGAATTAATTAAATATTTTCTACAGAGCATTCCTATTATTAATTTGATTTATTTTCATGCATGCACTAGCAGTATTTACTATGTATACTGTATATTTATAAAGGGGCCTAGGCCATGCACACTCTAATGGTTAGCCAAGCCTCTATAGAGGCTGGCCACACCCCCTCTGGCTGGCTACACCCCTGAGTATGGGCCCCTATCACTGTATTCCCGATGAGCCCTTCATACCCCATTCCGACACTAACTGTATCTGCCCGTATTTACCAACTATGTAAATAGAAGCACCTGCTTTCAATGTACTATACTTACTATCTATCTATCTATCTATCTATCTATCTATCTATCTATCTATCTATCTATCTATCTATCATCTATCTATCTATCTAGTTAAAGTGATTAGGAATAGGAACTTAGTCATAATTTAAGGGGTTAATATAAAATAATATTTTATCTGTCCTTTTGTAACTTATGCTTTACCAGGATGTTAAGAAGACAAAATTCAGAAAACACAAGGGCTAAATGTCAGTGACCTATTATTTAAGCAATGCGTGCCTTTAACTACTGTATCATTTCATGTACAATAACCTCCTTTATTCTGCAGATAGCAGCATTGTGGGGGAAAGCTGTAATTAGATATACGGAATATTTAAAAGCTCTTTTAACACAGTCACACAAAAAAAAATTCTGTGCTTCAATATGACGCATTCAGTATTGTGATTCCTTATTAAATCTTTGTGCTCAAATATTAACTATTTCATTGGCATAAGAGAATATTCTATCCAGTGACAGATGATGGATATGTAAGGAACTGTGTCAGTGTAAGACAGTGGGGATTGCCGAAATAAAATAATTAAAAACATTGGCCCTCATTCCGAGTTGATCGGTCGCAAGGCGAATTTAGCAGAGTTACACACGCTAAGCCGCCGCCTACTGGGAGTGAATCTTAGCTTCTTAAAATTGCGACCGATGTATTCGCAATATTGCGATTACTAACTACTTAGCAGTTTCAGAGTAGCTTCAGACTTACTCTGCCTGTGCGATCAGTTCAGTGCTTGTCGTTCCTGGTTGACGTCACAAACACACCCAGCGTTCGCCCAGGCACTCCCACCGTTTCTCCGGCCACTCCTGCGTTTTTTCCGGAAACGGTAGCGTTTTCAGCCACACGCCCCTGAAACGCAGTGTTTCCGCCCAGTAACACCCATTTCCTGTCAATCACATTACGTTCGCCGGAGCGATGAAAAAGCCGTGAGTAAAATTACTTTCTACATAGCAAAGTTACTTGGCGCAGTCGCAGTGCGAACATTGCGCATGCGTACTAAGCGGATTTTCATTGCGATGCGATGAAAAATACCGAGCGAACAACTCGGAATGAGGGCCATTATTTTTCTAGAACATTTTGAATAGTCATAGATAGCAAATAGAAGAGGAATTACACAATAAATAGAATTAAAAAAAAAATATTCTGTAAATTATTTAAAATGGCTATTTTTCAGGGAAATGCTATATCATACCTGGCGACTTTCTGGCTAGAGCCTCTGGGAGGTGGCAGCCAGGTCAACACATCTGGTGGCACAGTGCAGAGGGCATGATGGTGCAGTCATAGCATCATGGCCCTGCTTCCTACTATACAGTGACCAGATTATTGGAATTGTATAATGGGGTCGAGGCTAGAAGTTCTCTGAGACTTTAATACACTATCAGGAGGCTGTCATAATCACCCAAGATTCTGGAGCCTCCCCAACAGTCCAGGAGAGTAAAGCATATATGTAATAGAGACTAGTGGGGGGATTTATCAAGCCTTGGAGAGAAATAAAGTTGAGAGAGATAAAGTACTTATCAATCAGCTTCTACCTGTCATTTTACAGGCTGTGTAAAGCTTCAAGCCTTGATAAATCTTTGACATAATCACCAGAAAAACCTAGTTTTCAAACATGAGTTCCCACAAGTCTTCATGTTGAATTTGTCACTGCTCGGATCATAGGATCACATTTTATTAGGGTGTGCAACGTCAAAGTGGTGTGTCTAGCTCCGCATATTGTGCATGTCTAGCCCTATTTTATATGGGTCTAGGACTCAAGGTCGACACCAATTAGGTCGACACACCTTAGGTCAACACCATAAATAGGTTGGCATGGACAAAAGGTCGACATGGTAAAAGGTCGACATGAAGTTTTTATGTTTTTTTATGTCGTTTTCATCATAAAGTGATCGGGAACCCCAATTAGTGCACCGTGTCCCCTTGCATGGCTCGCTTCACTCATCATGTTTCGGCCAAGGTGCCTCGCTCCGCTACCACTGCACTCGGCACAGGTTACTATTCCCAATTGTAGTCCACGTGGATCGTAAAGTATGAAAAAGTAAAAATTATGAAAAAAATATGAAAAGCTCACGTCGACCCTTTTCCATGTCGACCTTTTGTCCATATAAAACTATTTCTGGTATCGACCGAAGTGGCGTCGACCTAATGGGTGTCAACCTGGAGTCCAGATACCTTTTATATGGGAGAGAGTAAGAATGCGAAAAGATAGGGGGTGGGACTGAATGGGTTAATTATTACATTTTATGAATCAGACTGTCATAGATTGGTGTTGGTTGTGGCTCTTCAGGGGAACTCCACACAATTGATAATCACACGTTAGTGACAACCTGCCCAAGCTGTGAGCACTGGTGCTTATTAGGGCCGGTTCTTGCCCTTTTGGCACCCCGGGCATGGAAAAGGGGTGTGGCTTCATGCAGGGGGCATGGCCAGTTACGCCCCCTGTACAGTAGAGTAGCGCTTCTGAAAAAGAAAAGAAAAAAAAATTAATACTTACTATCCCCGCTCCCGACCACTGCAGACATCCGCCGGCACCGCTCCTCTCTTGGATCTGGCATAGACAGACATTAGAGGTCAGTTATGACCCCTAGCGTCTGTCAGTCCCACAATGAGGTGCAGTGTGCGGTGACGTCATCGCACACCGCACAGCAAAGGTCCTCTCCATGAAAGGAAACTAGACGCTTAGCGTCTAGTTACCTTCACAGCGGGGAACCAGCGGGACCAGCGGGGGACACAGCGGACAGAGGGGGCACAGCAGTAACGGATATTGCCATGGTGTGGCACCCTCCTGATGGCACCGGCGCCCTCCGGCAGTCCTGCTTGCCCGTGGCAAGATCCGCTACTGGTGCTTACTACATTTTAATGGAAGTTGAACCCACATACACACACACACACACACACACACACACACACATACATATATATATATTTAATGCATTCATTATTTCTTTAATGTGCTAATGTTTAATAAGAACATGTCAATGAAGTGATGGCTGAATTGATGGCTATGCAGAGCAGTGTGTACAAGAACCTTCATATGTCCAGCCCATCTTCTGTACATTCCCTGACTCTCTTGCATTCAACCCAGATCCACAATCCATTCTGGGCATGACATAACCCTTGGTGTAAACTAGTGATGTGCACCGGAAATTTTTCGGGTTTTGTGTTTTGGTTTTGGATTTGGTTCCACGGCCGTGTTTTGGATTCAGAAGCGTTTTAGCAAAACCTCCCTGAAAATGTTTTTGTTGGATTTGGGTGTGTTTTGGATTCGGGTGTTTTTTTTACAAAAAAAACTCAAAAACAGCTTAAATCATAGAATTTGGGGGTCATTTTGATCCCATAGTATTATTAACCTCAATAACCATAATTTCCACTCATTTCCAGTCTATTCTGAACACCTCACACCTCACAATATTATTTTTAGTCCTAAAATTTGCACCGAGGTCGCTGGATGACTAAGCTAAGCGACCCAAGTGGCCGACACAAACACCTGGCCCATCTAGGAGTGGCACTGCAGTGTCAGACAGGATGTCAGATTTAAAAAATAGTCCCCAAACAGCACATGATGCAAAAAAAAGAGGTGGAATGAGGTAGCTGTGTGACTAAGCTAAGCGACACAAACACCTGGCCCATCTAGGAGTGGCACTGCAGTTTTCTAGTGAGAGGATGAGTGCTTCCATCCTCATGTGAATTTGAACCACTAGCCATGAACATAGGCCAGGGCCTCAGCCGTTCCTTGCCACTCCGTGTCGTAAATGGCATATTGGCAAGTTTATGCTTCTCATCAGACGCTTTTAATTTTGATTTTTGGGTCATTTTACTGTACTTTTGTAGTATACTTGACGACACAGAGGTAGAGCAGTGGACTTCTGTACCGTACTGCTATATATATACTGGTGGTCACAGCAACATTCTTCACTGTCTCCTCCTACTATATACTGCGCACAACTAAACTGCAGCACAGGTATGGATGCATAGTATACTTGATGACACAGAGGTAGAGCAGTGGACTACTGTACCGTACTGCTATATATATACTGGTGGTCACAGCAACATTCTGCACTGTCCCCTCCTACTATATACTGCGCACAACTAAAATGCAGCACAGCTATGGATGCATAGTATACTTGTCGACACAGAGGTAGAGCAGTGGACTACTGTACCGTACTGCTATATATACTGGTGGTCACAGCAACATTCTGCACTGTCCCCTCCTACTATATACTGCGCACAACTAAAATGCAGCACAGGTATGGATGCATAGTATACTTGACGACACAGAGGTAGAGCAGTGGACTACTGTACCGTACTGCTATATATATATACTGGTGGTCACAGCAACATTCTGCACTGTCCCCTCCTACTATATACTGCGCACAACTAAAATGCAACACAGGTATGGATGCATAGTATACTTGACGACAGAGAGGTCGAGCAGTGGACTACTTTACCGTAATGCTATATATATACTGGTGGTCAGCAAAATTCTGCACTGTCCTCCTACTATATACTACAATGCAGCACAGATATGGAGCGTTTTTCAGGCAGAGAACGTAGATATTTCCAGCACACTGAGCACAGATATTTGCAAGCACACTGAGCACAGATATTTGCAGCACACTGAGCACAGATATTTGCAGCACACTGAACACAGAAACTGAGAGAACGCTGCACGTCCTCTCGCTATCATCTCCAATGCACAAGTGAAAATGGCGGCGACACGTGGCTCCTTATATAGAATACGAATCTCGCGAGAATCCGACAGCGGGATGATGTTCGGGCGTGCTCGGGTTAACCGAGCAAGGCGGGAAGATTCGAGTCTGCCTCGGAACCATGTAAAATGGGTGAAGTTCGGGGGGGTTCGGATCCCGGGGAACCGAACCCGCTTATCACTAGTGTAAACTGGTGTTGTTTATTGTCACTACTTACAGTGCAGCCTAGAACTCCTAATATAATACAGGGGTAGCATTAATCCTTGTGCACACTAGTATGTTTTTTTTGTCACTGCCCGCAGTGTAGCATTAACAATTTAATGGTTCACTATGGTGCCAACAAAAAGTTTTTGGCATATGCAACCATTACTATAATTTAAGCTCAGTGATTCACAGCAGTGTGTGTTCGGGGTCAGGCTGTGCCACCATGATAATAAAATAAGTACTGTGAGTTAAAGTGAACTGTTAAAAAACAGAAAAGTTAGCTTTTTTGTAAAACCTGTGTATATTCAGGGCCAGGTCATGCCACTACATTAATAAGTAAAGCACTGAGTCACAGTGGAAAATTGGCATTTGTTAAAAAATAAATAGAAAAAATACAAATACAAATAAAAGAAAAATACATTTGTGTGTGTTCAGGGCAGGTTACAACGCTCAGTAGGTGCCATTTCACCCACCATATTAATAAAATAAGCACTGTAAGTTAATATGGATCACAATCAGTCAATGGTTTAGCAGGAGTAACAACCAAGTACTAGTGTTGTGACTGCTGCCAGGTTATGATGATTTTGATCTTAGTAGTACTTCAACATCAACTAAAGCCAATGCTCAAGAGTATAGAGGGTTTAAGAAGGGGTGCCTGAAATTAAAACAATACTTTCAATGATAAAGGGGGGGGGGGAAAAATCACCTCTAATACAGAGAAAATTTACCACCAAAAACCATAATATTGGCAATATGCTATTTACCACAGTGGCAAGGAAAGGCTCAGGCCTTGGATTTATTTGCAGTTGGTGGTTCTAGAAATGCTGTCAGTCAGGCATCTTCTTCTATAACCTCACATGATGATGTAACACATTGTCACTCTGACTCAAGAAGAGGTGTCAAATGTAAACAGGCAAATCAGTACAGACCCCCCACACACTAAGGCTGAAGAACTAACTGTGTGTTCAGAAATGTCACAAATCCCTAAAAATAGTGTAAGGGAGTTCATGTTAGCTGTGTATGAGTCTGACATTTCTGATACTAGTACTGTACTTATAGAGAATTCTCCTTCGACCATATATGCATACTCTGGTGAAATAGAAATTGAGGCAGCCACTGTGGAAGTGCAATAGGATAAGGGGGTATGTGTGTAGCTGATGCCATTAATGAGGATGTTGGTGATGAGGATGTTGTTTATGTAAGTCATGCATCAGTGGAAACAGTTCTTGCCCATGATAACAAGAAGGCCATTGTCATGCCTGGACATCAAACAAATAAATCCACCTCATATTTTTACTCAAATCCTGACAATTGTCAAGCCATCTGTAATGTTTGTGAAGCCAAAGTAAGTAGAGGTACGGACGTTAACCATCTAGAAACCTCTTCTACATAATTTGCAGGAAGTTCATTAAAAGTTTTTGTCAAAACTGGAACATCAGCTAGCTCTCATCTTTCAGCTAGATCCCAGCACATGCAATCTCCACTGCTAACACTTCACGTAATGGTAAGAAATAGTCCTCTTGTATCCAATTTGCTAAGGCTAACTAACCTCTCCCCTATCCAGGATTCCTCAGAAGAATCCCTGAGCACTATGCCTGCTGCTGCTGCTGGAGGTGAATCCTCATCCCAGAAGGTACCAAGAAGAATACTAGTAGTTTCAAACAATAATTGACTAAAAAACAATAATTTGCAAAAGTAAGTATGAAATCTGCCACCCAGCTGCACCACGGATCACTGAAGCCATGATGGCAATGCTAGTATTAGATTTGCGGCCAATATGTGCCATTTATGCATCTGGTTTTAGATGGGTAATTGAGGTCCTGTGTTCCTGCTACCAAATTCAATCTCGGTTCCATTTTACTTAAAAAGCAATTCCTCGCATGTACCAGGACGATAAGAATAAAATAATTATTGGCCTACAAAATTCTACCCACTGTCCACTTAACACCATTTATGTGGACAAGCAGTAGTGGTAAAACTAATGATCACGTGACTGTGGCAGCCCACAGGATGGGTGTATCTCCTTCAGCAGCAGCCGCAGAGGCAGTTTGTAACACAAAATGCAAGCTCATTCACAGGCAGGTTACTCTCTGTATCACCAACTTCACTAAGAGCCATACCAATATCAACCTGTTAGAAAAGTTAGAAGATAAAGTAGCACAATGGCTCAGAAGTTTCACTAGGTGTGGTAACACCCGGTGCGCAGTCTGCACTATCCCCCCCGCACCCCCGGTGCAGCCACCCGAAATGGGGTCATGGCCTAACAAAAGGGGGCGTGGTCTCACTGGGATCTTCATTTCTTCTCTCCAGGGGTGTGTCCAGCATTCCCGGAGATGATGGCTGCCCCCAGAGACTAGGTTCTTCATGTGTGACAGGAGCCGAGTGCTGCAGGAGAATATCACACTTCAGCACTCGGCTCACTGCAGAAGAGGCGGCACTTTGGTGTCATCCCTTCTGAGGATGATACCCGTGTGGGCCACACACTGCGCACCCGGCATGTGATACAACTGCAATGGCTTAACCTTCTAGGATTCTCCTCAGGATTTGAAATTTCTAATAACTCCATTAATATTGTGAAAACATTACAACTGGGTCAGTTTGAATACGTCCCATGTTTTGCGCACACAGTCAACTTGGTAATACCGTTTTTTTTTTTGTAAATTCCAGGGGCGTGCAGGAGATGCTTTCTTTATGGACATTTTCAGCATTCATGTAGGAGATTGCAGTGGCTGCAAGAACAGTTCAATTTACCATGGCACACACTGCAGAAAGAGGTAGTAACAAGGTGGAATTCTACCCTGCATATGCTTCAGCAAATGGTGGAACAGCAGCAAGCATTCAAGCGTACACAACAAGCCATGACATAGGGAGAGGAGGGGGAATGTATCTTAGTCCAGTATAGGAGAATACTTTCTGTTTTATGCAGGGTAATGAAACCATTTGAAGTAGTAACCTATGAAGTCAGTTCAGACCAGTGGCGTATTTATAATTGGTGCAGTGTGTGCGGTGCACACGGAGTCCAGGGGGGCCCACACTGCACACCCTGCACCTATTTTTTTCAATACTTACCCTCCAGAGTCCCACTGCGGCAGCAGCAGCACTGCAAGAATCACCAGGAAAATGGCACGGCGGCAAGTGCGCAGTAAGAAAATTTCTAGGAAAGCGGCTGCCGCACCAGTTTTCCATGCGCACTAGACTCTGGGACTGCGCTAGGGTCACATTGTGTGACATTCTCCTGCAGCACCCAGCTCCTGTCATAGAGGAGGAGCTGACAGTGCAGGCACTGGTCTCTGGGGGCAGCCTAGCAGCTTCGAGGATGCTGGGCTGACCCTGGAGTGATGTCATTGGGATTCCTCTTGAGGCCATGGCCCTTTAACTTAGGCCATGTCCCCTTTTCAGTCAGGGATACAAAGTGCGCACCGGGTGTCAGTAGACTCGGTGACACCAAAACGAACAAAAAAAGGGGGTGTGGCACTGCGCTAATGGAGAAATCTGTAATTCGCTATACCTAAATTGCTGCTGTAGGGAAATGTGGAATCACTACCTAATCCCACTCTATAAACACAGGATACAAAAGGATATCCCCAGCGCAAGCTAGGACGAATAAAAAATAAATATCACTATATGTATAGTAAATATTCTTTATTGAAAAAGGTAAGTATTGCAAATCTGGTATATAATAAAAGGATCTTTATATATCTCTAAAATTATTTGACTTGAATTAAATTCTCATAGCAAAGTATATGGGAAAGTTATCTTGCCAATTACCGGTAAACATACAGACAGATTAACATACAACATAAAACATAAAAACATATAATTTAATAATGTCCGGAATGGGTATAAAAAAGGAAAATAAAAGCTCAAAGGATTCGTTCCTGAAGTTCTGTGTCCAAATAGGAGATATTGTACCTATAGTGGTAGATAAGGTGCTTGTATACACAGGGGGTGCACAAATCTGCGGCTTACTCCCTCTGGTTTCAAGTGCACTTCTAATTAAATAAATATGTAGCTGCTATATTTGGTTCAACTAATAATAGATCAAAAGAAGTCAGTCACTGTTTAGTCTGAGTCCATCTCTACAGGAAGTGGGCTCCCCAGGTATTGATGTCCCATGCAGATCAGAGATATAAACGGTGTTATGAGGGATAAGTACCTCAAGTAATGTTCCGTGCTGCAGGTCTTCCAAACTGGTCCCCTGGTATCCTGTTCTCCCACTGACGGGTGAGTCCTGAGTCCGCCGGCGGATATCCCGTCACGCCGGTCTCAGCGCTGAACGGCAGTGTACAGGATCGATTCGATCTGGGACTCGGTGACACCTCTGTCTGTATCATGCCTTGAAGCAAAATAACAAAATGTTAAATGGAGCCCAACTAGAGCATCATATAATGTTATCTGCAGCATCATCTAGATAATCACTTAGAGACATTACAGAGGTTAATGCTTGTTTTAAAATTAAATAAAACTATACATATGAGCTTTGCATAATTCAGGGGTTTTTATTACATATTTTAGTTTGCAAAAGATATAAATTATGGTTTTAGTGCTCTAAATTACTATACGCTAGGGTGTCAAAAAGCATTTTTATCTTATCAATTGATTTGGTTTTATTTCCTTTTTGGTGAGTTTGTATCTGTTTCTTAATCCTCTTTAGAACATCAGTTCCATCACCTTACAGAACAGCTCTCCTCTCCAGCAGCCAGGACTGGCTTTTCCCTTAATCCTGTAGGATTTCTGTGTTGACGTGAGGTCAAGTGATTTCCACTACAGTAATTTGAGACATCTTAAATGTTTTTTTTTAGAGAAATCCAGTCAATCCAAGCTGAGAATAAGTAACCTGTGACATAATATTTTGAGAGTGGGTATTTAAGGGTATTAATAAAAGAGTCAGTGGCTTTAGCATGGCCATGCAGTGAAAGATGTAAATAATTGATCCGTATGTTGTAGGTCATATGTACTTTAACTTTATTATAACTATAATACAGTAAAAAAAGAATATATATATATATATATACATATACACACAGTATATATATATATATATATTATATATGCTGTCAAATAAGTTTTTTTATTAACTTTATATATATACGCACACACACAAATGTATACTGTAAGTGTGTATATATATATAAATATATATATACATATATATATATATATATACATACACAGTATATATATATATATATATACACACATGTTTATATATATATTTATATATATATATATATATATATATATATGAGAGTAACATTGTAATGGTGTTACTTTTTATCGGCTTGATATTTACATTTATTGTTCTGCAATATTAAAGAAAACATTTTAATAACAACCAGTTTTACAAAAAAATAAAGGTTTACAAAAAAATAAAGGTCCATTTGAATTGCTGATAAACATTCAATGTAAAATAGGTTTAACTCATAACACAAGAAACGCAATTTGTCTAAACATTAAAATTTACACACATCATCCAGTTTTGCAAAGTCTAATCTTGTCCTGATGTTTTGTATTGACTATAAAATAATCTTTAATCTCAAGCCTTCTCAAATCTCTCTTTTTAACAATACATTGCCACATAAAGAGTATATTTTATCCAAATTGTTTTAGTTCATTATCTCTTATATTGGAATCCGAAAATTAGTATGGCAGAGATCCAGAGTATTTAAATTAGTCAAATGTTGCATTTTTCTGTATATAATTGAAAAGCTACTGCTTATTCATAAAGGCAAGTGAATTATGGCATGGGTTTTAGAAAAATAAAGTTTACTTGATGCAATCATTAAATAGTTGTGTGAAACCGATGCCTATTAGAACTACTGCAGATTCATTCAAATGTTTGCTAGAAATTTGCTTCATACAATGTGTGGGGAATATCTCTGTTTGAAATCTGAAGCCAGCAGGGAAAGAATGACAGATTTTACGTTGTTTAAAGAATAAACAAAAAAGGAAGTATCTTAGATCAGGAAGCGGATTCCCTTAACTCAAATAAAAGTGTCCTCTATTTAGTGACCAGATGTGAGTGTCAATGACACAAAAGGCACATCAGAAAGGCATCATTTAGACTACAGATCTTGTAAATATTGCAGACTTTTAGCCAGCTATAAACCCCGGGTATAAAAAGAATGCTAAATTAACAGATCCTGCATTGCAGGAAGTTCAGTGATGTGGAACATTTAGCACAGCTATTGAAAAGAAGTTTTTAGAAAATAAAGAAAATACAAGACAATCAACATTCTTTAAGATAGTCGTAAATTTCTAGGGATATCGCTTTTAGTTTGACATCCTTGCCACCCTCGAAGAACTGGGCTTTAAAATAATTAAGAATATCAAACAACATTAACAACTCACTGCCCAAAAAACTCTTCTGATTTTTACATTGAGTAACCCCGGAATTTGGGAGGTGCAGTAAAGACTAGCAGATGTTACTAAATCAATGAAAGTGAAATCAATAACCAATCACTATATTTGGATGCTAAATTGTAGACTAGCTTTAAAATTAAACATAAAATATAATATTAGCAGTTGCAGAAGTTTATAGATGAAAATATCCATTTTGTAACGTTTTTGTAGTTGGAGAAAGGGAGAGGAAGAAATCAGTATTAAATAGATATTCAAATTAAGGAAACACTTACAATGTAACTAAAGAAATACTAATTATTAATAATAGAGGCGATACAACAAAATAGATGGAGGAGTGGACTGATTAGATAGAAGTATTCTAAAGTAGCAATTAAAATGAGAGGAAGGGGCGTGAAGTGTCATCAGAATAGGCAAACTGTCCCTTTGTGACAACCAATATCACTTATTTCCCTCTCACCCTAATGGAAGAGTGTATGAAAATTGGTGATGTTGGGGTACTGCATTCTGCCTTTATATGTCAAGCCAAATAAAGAAGCCATATATGTGGATAAATGAAACCAAGTCACATTCAGTAAGAATTATTACTGTCGCAGTTACTGCTGAAATATAAAAGCATATGATGTGCTTAAAAGGCAACCATAATGAGTAAAAGCTACTTGCACTGAAGTGTTTTGCTTTAAAACTTTAAAACATATACTGTAGTGATGCTGAACTTTAATGAAATTATCAGTTTGCATTGATCTTAATTGGATATTGATTAAAGAACTTTGTCAGATGTGGACGCGCATTTATTGGTAAGCTGCTCAATCAGATTGTGATGTCACTCAGGCGCTAAAAGGGTGGGGTAATTCTGTGTAAGAAAAAAACATTTTGTTATCCCTAATGCACACTGAGTGAAAAATAATACTACATAATAATCAGATAATATGGAGATCTTAGTTACGTATATATCTGCAGATATAGGGTTAAGCCCCCAGGCTGATCGGCAAGGCGTCTCCGTCACTGGGGGTCCCTAATACTAGGCATGGGTCCAGGGTGCAGGACCCCATCACATCGGCACAGGCCGGCTGCCCAGGTCAGCACACAGGTGAAAATTAATAAGGGTTAATAAGAAGCACATAAGTGCTATGTAAGTGAAGTGTGATTAAAATAATACAAAAATATATACAAAGTGATAGGGAAAATCATAAGTGTTAATAAAGTGTTAGGGTGTGCCGACCTGAAGCCGCCAGCCATACCGACATAGGGGCAACCGCACCGCACACCCACCCCATAAATAATTACACGTATGTCTGGGTCTGAATGCCCGGTGTAAGGCCACATGATAATGGCTCCTACAGCATCTGAGAGCCAGTTTACCTGGAGACACCCCTAACTTCTGCAATGGAACTCTGGAGTCAGCGATCCCTCCTAATGCTGACCCATCCATGCCTCTCTAACTACAATGCACATTTATTGGTAAGCTGCTCAATCAGATTGTGATGTCACTCAGGTGCTAAAAGGTAGTATTATTTTTCACTCAGTGTGCATTAGGGATAACAAAATGTTTTTTTCTTACACAGATGTGAGAACTACAAATCTGGCCATGTAATATGTAAAACATGTGGACATTAAGGGTTACTGATAGAGGTTTGTTCCCATGACATGACCACTACATTTTGAATTTAACATACTGAGCCTGATCAAAACAGTTGCATATCTGGAGACTTCCAGTAATCCAAAATCCATAACTCCACTTCTACGATCAGAATGTCATGCTATAACGATTACACATTGGTAGCAGAGTGTCAGGTTCCCAGAAGAGCACATAGGTAGTACAGTGTCCGGTATTCAGGCTTGGAGTTGAGTAGCAGAGTACTAAGAACTCACAATTACACATGGAAGCAGAATGTGAGGATCTCTGAGTAGCACAATGGTAACAGTGTGCCCGGAAATCACAACTGCACATGGGTTGCCAAAATTTCAGAAACTCAAAATTGAAAATGGGTAGCAGAATTTCGAGATTTCAAAATTGCACAGGGTTAGCATATTGTGAAGATGTTTTAATTGCTCTCAGGTATAAGAGAGTCAATAGCTTATTACTGAATTTGGGTAGCAGAGTTCCAGGATTACATACAGGTAGCAGAGTGCCTGGTACTGATTAGTGCATGCTATTAATTTCCAAGAGTCACCTGACACGATAACTTAGTAAAATTATTGTTTCGGGGCAGAGTCCAGTTATAACTGACATCTGGTAGCAGGTGGTACAGGGGAAGTGCTACTGGCACACTGGCAAGAACCAGTATAATATGTAACAGATAACTCGGCTGGGACCGGTAATGCATTGTAGGTAACCAGGCTGGGACCTGTAATGCATAGTAAATAACGAGGCTGGGACCAATAATGCATAGCAGAGACATTGCACTAGAAGATACAGGATTCTGCTGGACCAGGAGGGCGTTCGTAGAAATGACATTGTACTGGCAACTGGACTGTTGCTCAGAAAGGGTTTAAATAGAGACTCCTGACCCTTTATTTGCTACCTGAGTCAGCTGGGTGCAAAGTGTATTCCTGTCGGTGGAAATGTAGTCAGTTGACCACTTCCAAAATGGTGGCACCCATGCACCAGAGTCAGCAAGAATTCAGTTAAGGAAAGTGTCTGCGCAGCATGCAGGCAGGGGCAGCAGGGTCCAGCAGACCCTAGAGGACTTCAGAGAAAGCAAGGACAGACAACACTGCGGTAAGTATTGTAGGGCTGAGCCATGGAGTGTAACAAGTTCAAATGAATTTACATCTATGGGTGAAAGTTTCATTTTAACTACTGTACATGTCTGCTTTTTAAATTCTAAATATCTGTTTATTTTTAATCTAAGAAAAAATATTACAAATACCTTAAATCTTATGTTAGATTTGGATTAATCACAGAAACAAAGGTCAATAAAAGCTAGTTACTCAAAAACAATGTTTTTATTCTCACAATATAATCATATTAGATAGCTCTTACAACGGTTAAGTACAGTATGCAGCACAAAATATGGACTATAAAAGTCTTTGTAAAATCATTTATAAAACATGATAGTCCTTCTTCAAAAAATGTTTAGCACCCAATAAAATTGTATTGTTATGTGTTTAGGAAGAGCGCTCTAAGAGTGCTGTAAGTTAACTCCCCTCACCGGTTATTAGGCTCCTAACAAAAATTAACCCTAGCGCAGAGGTTCCCAAACAGTGTTCCGTGGCTCCCTGGGGTGCCTCGGGACACTTGCAGGGGCGCCCTGGGTTGGTGGTCCAGGACCAATTAAAATTATTCAGTCAATATAATAGGCAAAACCAGTGCTGGTGACTGCCAGTCATAAAATATGTGGTCAAACAGAAGCAAATCTTGTCCCTCACCACACAACTGACCCTAAGGATGACATATAAACGCAATCTACTTAATGTAATATTTCTTTCTAAATTTCTCAATAAGAAATTTTTGGCCTAGGGGTGCCCTGAAAAAAATTCTGATATTCTAGGGCGCCGTGAATCAAAAAAGTTTGGAATCCACTGCCCTAGCGTGTAAGAGTGTGTGTACATGGGCATACAAGATGGGCCAAGTGGTTCTTATATGCCGTCAAATTCTATATTTCTATGTAACTAGTGGCCCCAGTGTTGTAAGGCAGCAATGCTAACCAATGTGCCACTGCTAAATCTCTGTATTACAGTTGGAAATGTCCTATAGTTAAGTTTATATTGGAAATCCTTACTCAGACTATTCCAGAAAGTACTCAACTCATAAAGAAGAATGGTGTGAAATGGAATACAAATATTTTCTACAAACAGGATTTTCAACAAAACATGTGTTTAACAAGTAATATAATTCCACATTTAAAATAAAGGCTTTGTGTATCTAGGTGATTAGTGAACCTGCACGTTAAACAACAACAATCCTAGTGTGGGGCTATATTGTTTGCATGACAGTGTGATTTCCAGGCCCATGTCACTGCATAGACCAGGCCTGGCCAACCTGTGGCTCTCCAGCTGTTGTGAAACTACAAATCCCAGCATGCCCTGTCACAGTTTTGCTATTAGGGAAGGCAAAAGTTGTGGCAGGGCATGCTGGTATGTGTAGTTTTACAACATCTGGAGAGCCACAGGTTGGCCAGGCCTGGCATAGACAGTAAATACCATTTCATCCTGTAGTTTTAACATAGAAACTGATGGAGGGGGGGGGAAACCCTACAAGTCCATGTGGTGTGTCCTTTTTTGTATGTGTTTGTTTTTGTGTGTTTAATTTAATTATGTTCTTTTTCATTACATTTTTATCGAGTATACGTGAAAACAGTATTATAAGGGTACATAAAAAAGAAAGTGGTAACAAGGGGAATAAAAAGTAAAGTAGGGAATATAGGTCATCAGCAGGCATCAAATAAACATAATGTAACAGTGTAAATATGTCAAACATCAGGGTCCATAGATAGGGGTTAATTCAGATAAAAAGGGGGAGAGGGACTCCACATGGCAGAATTTGCAGGGGGCACACTTACTGTCTGTGACATATAAGTGCCATGGGAATCATTTCATGATAGGAAAAGATGGGCCTGTGGAATATGGGACCTCTCCAGTCGCAATTTCAAAATGGCATTGTGTTTTGGATACAACTTTAGCAAATTGGGAATGGGAATGATATTTCCAATGCTGGACTATGATTGCTCTAGCAGATATTAATATGTGCCCAAGAACATAGCAGGTGGATTTAAGGACCGTGATGGGGTACCAATGCAAAAGGGCTAAGGAGAGATATGGGGGTATATTTACAAAGATTCGTGTTTTTGCCATTTTTAAGGGTGTTTGATCTCGAATGGTATCGGGTGCATTTTACTGCAACTTTTTGAATCCTGATACGGTCATTCACTAAGCTGCCGACTTTTCCAAATTCGTATTTTCCGATGTCGATGTGATTCGTAATGTCAGGCAGTGTTTTACGGGAGTGATGAGTAAAACACTGCCTGACAAAACACAAGGAATCCCAGCCGGATCTGTGAGATCCGTGCAGGGCTTCATTGTGTACCTTAAAAAGGTGTTTAAATTGTTTTAAAATCTGAAAAAAATTGCGTGGGGTCCCCCCTCCTAAGCATAACCAGCCTCGGGCTCTTTGAGCCGGTCCTGGTTGAAAAAATATGGGGGGAAAAATGACAGGGGTTCCCCCATATTTGATCATCCAGCACCGGGCTCTGCGCCTGGTCCTGGTGCCAAAAATATGGGGGACAAAAAGCGTAGGGGTCCCCCGTATTTTTGGAACCAGCACCGGGCTCCACTAGTCAGAGAGATAATGCCACAGCCGGGGGACACTTTTATCTTGGTTCCTGCGGCCCTGGCATTAAATCACTAACTAGTCACCCCTGGCCGGGGTACCCTGGAGGAGTGGGACCCCCTTAAATCAAGGGGTCCCCCCTCCAGCCACCCAAGGTCCAGGGGTGAAGCCCGAGGCTGTCCCCCCCATCCAAGGGCGGCGGATGGGGGGCATGCCTCCCCCGCAAGCTGTTACTTGGAGAACCACAAGTACCAGCATGTGGGGGGAAACGGGTTCGCTGGTACCTGTAGTACTAATTAAAAAAAAATACCCAAGAAAAAACATGACACACACCGTAACAGTAAAACTTTATTACATACATGCACACCTACATACATACATACTTACCTATGTTCACACGAGGCTCGGTCCACTTCTCCATGTAGACTCCACGGGGTACCTGAGAAAAAAATTATACTCACATAATCCAGGGTAGCTTCTGTCCTCTTTGTAATCCACGCACTTGGCAAAAAAACAAACCGAAAAAGCCGAACCACGCACTGAAAGGGGTCCCATGTTTACACATGGGACCCCTTTCCCCGACTGCTGGGACCCCCCCTGACTCCTGTCAAAGAGGGTCCCTTCAGCCAATCAGGGAGCGCCACGTCGTGGCACTCTCCTGATTGGCTGTGCGCTCCTGTAGTGTGACTGAGGCTGCGCACTGAAGATACAATGTAGCGCATAGGCGCTCCATTGTATCCAATGGTGGGAACTTTGCGGTCAGCGGATGACCGCGAGTAACCTCAACCGCTGACTGCAAAGTTCCCACCATTGTAAACATGGAACCCCTTTCAGTGCGTGGTTCGGCTTTTTCGGTTTGTTTTTTTGCCAAGTACGTGGATTACAAAGAGGACAGAAGCTACCCTGGATTATGTGAGTATAATTTTTTTCTCAGGTACCCCGTGGAGTCTACATGGAGAAGTGGACCGAGCCTCGTGTGAACATAGGTAAGTATGTATGTATGTATGTAGGTGTGCATGTATGTAATAAAGTTTTACTGTCACTGTGCGTGTGTCCTTTTTTTTTGTTGGGGTTTTTTTTTGTATTAGTACTACAGGTACCAGCGAACCCGTTTCCCCCCCGTATGCTGGTACTTGTGGTTCTCCAAGTACCAGCTTGCGGGGGAGGCTTGCTGGGACTTGTAGTACTGCTACAAAAAACAATATTCTATTTTTTTCACAAGGCTATCAGCCCCCCTTCCGCCGCCCTTGGATGGGGGGACAGCCTCGGGCTTCACCCCTGGCCCTTGGGTGGCTGGAGGGTGGGGACCCCTTGATTTAAGGGGTTCCCACTCCTCCAGGGTACCCCGGCCAGGGGTGACTAGTTAGTGATTTAATGCCAGGGCCGCAGGGACCAAGATAAAAGTGTCCCCCGGCTGTGGCATTATCTCTCTGACTAGTGAAGCCCAGTGCTGGTTCCAAAAATACGGGGGACCCCTACGCTTTTTGTCCCCCGTATTTTTGGCACCAGGACCAGGCGCAGAGCCCGGTGCTGGTTGATCAAATATGGGGGAACCCCTGTCATTTTTCCCCCCATATTTTTTCAACCAGGACCGGCTCAAAGAGCCCGAGGCTGGTTATGCTTAGGAGGGAGGACCCCACGCAAAAAATTTTCCCAGTTTTTATAGTAAACACACCCTTTCCCATAGATAACCATGCACAGATCTCACTGATCCGTGCATGGGCCCTCATTCCGAGTCGTTCGCTCGGTATATTTCATCGCATCGCAGTAAAATTCCGCTTAGTACGCATGCGCAATATTCGCACTGCGACTGCGCCAAGTAATTTAACAATGAAGATAGTATTTTTACTCACGGCTTTTTCTTCGCTCCGGCGATCGTAATGTGATTGACAGGAAATGGGTGTTACTGGGCGGAAACACGGCGTTTCAGGGGCGTGTGGCTGAAAACGCTACCGTTTCCGGGAAAAACGCAGGAGTGGCCGGAGAAACGGTGGGAGTGCCTGGGCGAACGCTGGGTGTGTTTGTGACGTCAACCAGGAACGACAAGCACTGAAATGATCGCACAGGCAGAGTAAGTCTGGAGCTACTCTGAAACTGCTAAGTAGTTAGTAATCGCATTATTGCGAATACATCGGTCGCAATTTTAAGAAGCTAAGATTCACTCCCAGTAGGCGGCGGCTTAGCGTGTGTAACTCTGCTAAAATCGCCTTGCGAGCGATCAACTCGGAATGAGGGCCATGGTTATCCAAACTCGACTGGAAAAAGCAGGTCTATTTTTTTGCTGCTTTCTTTAATGATGCGCAAAAAAATACACCCGCACTTGAGCACTCAGAGACTTACACCCAAATATGAATTAATAGTGAATACCCGTGTTGTATGAAATAACAGCCGCGTTTGACCGATGGTCTATTCATTCGCATTTCTGAACTTTGCCAATCAAACCATTACGAATAGCCCAAACACTGCCGAGATTTGTGCTTAGTGAATTCCCGTGTTGGGACTTAGAAAAAAAAACACAAATCGGACAAACTCGGATTTTTAGTAAATATTGGCCATGGAGTTATAGCCTATTTTATTTTGGGTAGACTGGCAGAACACCCCTAGATGGACGGAGCAGCTGCAGTCCCTTGATGTATACTGGGATGACACAGCACAAAATATTAATTTACATCAAAATATATATATTATTTTTTATACCATACACTGCAGTTACAGTGTCGCACAAATGAGTCAGAAATATATATAATAATTATACACTGCTGTTGACTTCACTGACAGTGTTGCACAAATGAGTCCAAAATACGTAGAATTTGTATTTATTTATTTATCGCACAATGGCGGTTACAGTGTCGCACAAATGAGTCAGAAATATATATATATATAATAATTACACACTGCGGTTGACTTCACCAACAGCATCGCACAATACATTTAGGAGTAGGAAATAATATACTGTGGTCTGACCAGCAGTGTCACAGTACTTATGAAAATAAAATAAAAATTGTATAATACATTTGGGTACACTACAAACAAAATATATATATAATTTTTATTATTGTAATTTTTAGCTTTTTGTTTTTATCTTTTATTATTTTAATTTTACACTGGGGCAGAGCCCCTGGATGGATGGACAGATCACCTCTTTCAGATACAGCAGGCAGAGAGAGCACCCCTTTTTCAGATACAGCAGACAGAGAGCACCTCATTAAGATACAGCATACAGAGAGAGCACCCCATTCAGATACAGCAGACAGAGAGAGCACCCCTTTTCAGATATAGCAGAGCGAGACCCCATTTTTTAGATACAGCAGAGAGAGCACCCCTTTCAGATACAGCAAAGAGCACCCCTTTTTCAGATACAGCAGAGAGAGCACCCCTTTTTTAGATACAGCAGACAGAGAGAGCCCCCATTTATTAGATACATCAGAGAGCGCAACCCTTTCAGATACAGCAGAGAGAGCACCCCTTTTCCAGATACAGCAGACAGAGAGAGCACCCCTTTCAAATAAAGCAGACAGACAGAGCACCCCTTTCAGATATAGCAGACAGAGAGAGCACCCCTTTCAGATACAGCAGACAGAGAGAGCACCCCTTTCAGATACAGCAGAGAGAGCACCCCTTTCAGATACAGCAGAGAGAGCACCCCTTTCAGATACAGCAGAGAGCACCCCTTTCAGATACAGCAGACTGAGAGAGCACCCCTTTCAGATACAGCAGACTGAGAGAGCACCCCTTTCAGATACAGCAGACTGAGAGAGCACCCCTTTCAGATACAGCAGACTGAGAGAGCACCCCTTTCAGATACAGCAGAGAGAGCACCCCTTTCAGATACAGCAGACTGAGAGAGCACCCCTTTCAGATACAGCAGACTGAGAGAGCACCCCTTTCAGATACAGCAGACTGAGAGAGCACCCCTTTCAGATACAGCAGACTGAGAGATTACCCCTTTCAGATACAGCAGACTGAGAGAGCACCCCTTTCAGATACAGCAGACTGAGAGAGCACCCCTTTCAGATACAGCAGACTGAGAGAGCACCCCTTTCAGATACAGCAGACTGAGAGAGCACCCTTTTCAGATACAGCAGACTGAGAGAGCACCCTTTTCAGATACAGCAGACTGAGAGAGCACCCCTTTCAGATACAGCAGAGAGAGCACCCCTTTCAGATACAGCAGACTGAGAGAGCACCCATTTCAGATACAGCAGACTGAGAGAGCACCCCTTTCAGATACAGCAGACTGAGAGAGCACCCCTTTCAGATACAGCAGACTGAGAGAGCACCCCTTTCAGATACAGCAGAGAGAGCACCCCTTTCAGATACAGCAGACTGAGAGAGCACCCCTTTCAGATACAGCAGACTGAGAGAGCACCCCTTTCAGATACAGCAGACAGAGAGAGCACCCCTTTCAGATACAGCAGAGAGAGCACCCCTTTCAGATACAGCAGACTGAGAGAGCACCCCTTTCAGATACAGCAGACTGAGAGAGCACCCCTTTCAGATACAGCATACAGAGAGAGCACCCCTTTCAGATACAGCAGAGAGAGCACCCCTTTCAGATACAGCAGACTGAGAGAGCACCCCTTACAGATACAGCAGACTGAGAGAGCACCCCTTTCAGATACAGCAGACAGAGAGAGCACCCCTTTCAGATACAGCAGACAGACAGAGCACCCCTTTCAGATACAGCAGACTGAGAGAGCACCCCTTTCAGATACAGCAGACTGATAGAGCACCCCTTTCAGATACAGCAGACTGAGAGAGCACCCCTTTCAGATACAGCAGAGAGAGCACCCCTTTCAGATACAGCAGACTGAGAGAGCACCCCTTTCAGATACAGCAGACTGAGAGAGCACCCCTTTCAGATACAGCAGACTGAGAGAGCACCCCTTTCAGATACAGCAGACTGAGAGAGCACCCTTTTCAGATACAGCAGACTGAGAGAGCACCCCTTTCAAATACAGCAGACTGAGAGAGCACCCCTTTCAGATACAGCAGACTGAGAGAGCACCCCTTTCAGATACAGCAGACTGAGAGAGCACCCCTTTCAGATACAGCAGACTGAGAGAGCACCCCTTTCAGATACAGCAGACTGAGAGAGCACCCCTTTCAGATACAGCAGACTGAGAGAGCACCCCTTTCAGATACAGCAGACTGAGAGAGCACCCTTTTCAGATACAGCAGACTGAGAGAGCACCCCTTTCAAATACAGCAGACTGAGAGAGCACCCCTTTCAGATACAGCAGACTGAGAGAGCACCCCTTTCAGATACAGCAGACTGAGAGAGCACCCCTTTCAGATACAGCAGACTGAGAGAGCACCCCTTTCAGATACAGCAGACTGAGAGAGCACCCCTTTCAGATACAGCAGACAGAGAGAGCTTGGACTTCAGAGTTTGCTGGTTTGAGAATCAGCCAAGTTCCATGATGATGGAAGTCAGTGATGTTACATTCATCAAGCTATAGATCCGAAGAGTAATTCTTCTGTTCTTCATGTGACTTGTTGAGAGAGAAAAGCTCTAATCTTGCAGAAATTACGAATATCAGGAACTGTATCGAGAATATGAGAATAAAACCTCCTTGGCAGTCAGAGAGATATTTATCTGTCTCCTCCTCCTATTCTGACTAAGCATGTGTGGGATTATGTCCATGTAAGTTTACTAATTACTACAGTAAGATTTACATCATATCTGAAAATACTCAAACCTACATAATTAAAAATAATGCCTGTACTTTTTGCTGTCGCGTTTATACTCCTGAGGATAGTGCCTCTTTGTGCACTTGCTCCCTGGTATCCTCAGGTGCTTAAAGTAGCGCTTTCTGTCTAGTGAGGTGGCCGTAAAAATTGTCATGTTCCAGATGCTCCTGTTCTTTCTTTTTCACGGGCAGGAGTAGGGGCACATGTGGCAGCTCTAGCAGCAGAGTTCAGGTGGGCAGTACATTGGAGGATGGGGAGCACAGGTGGACTGTGCTGCATGGTGGAAAGAGGGGGCTCAAACACTCCAGTCATGCCCACTGGATCTGCAATTGTCTGTAGCTAAGGGGGCCCTGTAGCACCATACCTGCTTTCCCCAGTGGGAGATGAAGCCATTCATACCATGGATAGTCAGCCTGTGACTGTGAACAGCTACACTGCTGGACCACCAAGAAGATGGTCCACCTAAACTAATCACACTAGTGCATCCTCACAACTGTCCCAATCTCCACTCTGAGCCACACTTGCTCCTATTGCCGCAGTTGTGCAATCGTCCAGTTATATTGTAAGCTCTTTTCTGTGCAGGGCCATCTCTAGCCATTATTTTTATGCTGTATTTATCTCATCTCATTTGCATTGTTCAAGTACTGCATAGCCTGCATTTCGCATCGCAGTAACTTACAAATAAATGTTAACAATAATCATGAATAAAGTAATAAAATATAGTAATAATAAAACAGTAAGAATGCTTATACTATGTTGCAAACAACAGTTGGTACTACAATAGATGTTGTATCAGAAAGAGGAAGTAGATGAGGATAGAGCCGGAGCAGGGCTCACTGCCACCCTATGCCAGCCCCACCTCCGAAAACGTGATGTAATGTGAGGTGGTAGGGGTGCTTTTAGGAAAAAGTGGAAAGCTTCCCAAACACTCCAAGCAGCTCAACACACTGCAGGATGCAGCACTGCAGAAGCACTACTTGCCACAGGAAGCCATTCCAAGGGCATCCAGTCAGAATCCCGGCAATCGAAAATGCAGATTCCCGGAATCCCTACACTACTCGGAATGCCAGTGCCGGGATCCCGACATTGATCAGTATCCCAGCACTGGGATGCGGGAAGGTAAGCCACGGGGGAGGGAGGTTAGATTTAGGTTGCGGGGGGAGGGTTACGGAAAGGCTCTGGGGGGAGGGGGTGCATAGTTCCGGGGAAGGGGACAAAGAGTTAGGCACCCACCAGGGAGGGTTAGGGTTAGGCTGCGGGGGAGGGAGAGTTGGAGTTAGGCAGCGGGAAGGGCTGGTTAGGGTCAGTGTCGGACTGGGGCATGTAAGGCCCACTGGGGGAATGCAGTGGTAGAGGCCCATGTTTAGTTGTGCGGTCAGTCTGCAGAGGGGGTGTGGCCTGCCACCTCATTTTTTTGACTAACCAATAGAGAGTGCAGCGTCTGAGCCCCTTCATAAATATATTGTCAAAGTCAGAAAAATATCTCTATGCACACTACCATATTTGCACCTCACACAGGTCCGTGCTGCGCATGCGTACGCTCTCCCGTACGTGCGCATACTCACAGTCGCGGGCACCCGCAGGCGCACGGTATGCGTATTTACGGTAGAGTTTATGTGATCGTAGCGTGCGACTCAATCGTTACATATTTTCACTATATAATGTATTTTGTAGATCATGGTCCCTTTGATAGATTCTGAAAGTTTAGTTAACATAGCATGTTCCTGAACGGAGAGATCCCTCTTTGTATTGTATGAAGGGTCTAACAGGGGTCATACAGTGGTGTTTAGTACCCATCGGAAGAGTATTTAATTAGCAATATTCCGGTGTTGGTTTGGAGCGGATTAATCGCTCGTGCGAATAGTTATGGACATAAGAAGTTTATGTCCATTTACTATTATTTGTTCTTATTTAGTCATGCGGCGGGAAACCCAGTATCCCACCCACCTGAACAGTTGGAAGCAGTCACAGCCCACCTGTATGAATCAACCTATGACCTTTTGTTATAATGCGAAGCCGAATTCCTGTGTCCAATGAACAATGAGATTGTAGGGACCATTGAATTGTATTGTGTGTGGGGCATAAATAGGCAGGCCGACCATATCCAGTTCACTCTCTTCAACGGTTCTCATTGCTGATAATCGGGAGCTGGATATCGAGGCGCATGCGATCGTTTCCCCTTGTGCGTAAGTGTTTCTCCGCAACTATATTGATCTTCTTGTTATTGTGGGCCAATCTCTCTCTCTCTCTCTCTCTCTTCTCCTCTTTCTCTCTTATTTTCCCTTAAATAGTAATTGTATTGTATTTCCTGTGTAGTTATCTGGTTAGGTAGTCTATGTTATATTGTAGTGTATGATTTGTATTTGTATTAATTCTTTTGCAAGTATATCATTCATAATATATATATTAGGCGTTGGACCCTGAGCACGGTATCTGTGTATTTCTTATAGTGTTAAGTATTCTCAGAGCGTCGGTGACGCTAGAACAGCTTTAAAGGTAATAAGGTTATACTGTGTTGCATTTACACTCTATCATTACACTAAGGTTTTACTGCACAATACACTGTTTATGGTTTAGATACAAAGGTTTAACATTGTGAGCGTCAGCGCCGCTGGTGATCTCCTCATGGTCCCGAGCATCCGCTACGCTATAGCGAATCATTAAGTTAGTCAGCAGCCAATAGCGTGCCTGCCCGTGATCTCTTGGCCGTGAGCGAACGTGACGCTTGAGCGTCTCGACTACGGCTAAGCGATTGTTACGCAACGTGCGTACCCTTACGGTACTTCATACGTAGATAGCGTACAGTGTTCTTAGACCTCATAAAGGGTATTATATAAGATAAATATTTAGCTTTATCAATTGCGGGCTCGCCCGTCCTTCACATATCTGCACTAGGTAATTTCAGCAGACATTATCCAGCAGCAAAGGGCGGGAGATCATATTCCTCGTAGTGCTGTTTGGATAAGCGTCTGCTTCTCTTAGTAAAGGGTGCTGAAGGAATCCGGGAACCGGAGGTAAGAACAACACGCTAGTCTCTTTTAAAACTGTTTATTTTTCTGTCTTGCGTACACACGCACGCATATCTGCATTTCTTTTCATTCGTGTATTTTCATATATCACTCTCCTGTTTGCTATTGTATAATTGATAAACGTGCTAAGAGAGATTTGCCGCTATTTCATAGTTTAAGAGTAAAGGTAATATAGTTAAAGTATAGACAAACACACAGCTGTGCCTGAGAGACAAGGCGAAGTCAGTGTGGTGCGCGGTAGATGATAAAGGATCATCTACATTGATAAACGTATAAATTGTGTTACGGTGGATCTTTGCTTTGCGTACACGTGTCTCTAACAAAGGACTGAGACTTGCGTACGCAACCCAAGGGCCGACGCACGCAGCGTATATTACGCAACGGAGCGTACGGGTATGCCCACGTAACTCAAAACACAAGTGTTAATTTTTTTCAACGCGATAAATAGCGCAACACGGTAAATAACGCAAGGCGATAAATCGCGCAAATTTATTTTAAACATTCAAAATTTAAATTAATAGATCCTTCTCCTAATTTGTAACACATCTGGTCTAAAGAGAAATTTCTGCGCAGAAATAGAAATAGAAACAAAAGTGTATATGTGGTGAGTGAGTGTTTGTTTTTACAATTTTTGAGGTTGAACCACAAGAAAAGTCGAGTTCTCGTGAGGTACATGCGTGTAAGTGACGTACATGGTGGCTAGGGAGGCATCCCTGGTTAAAACATACAATTTGAGCATTAGAGTGTAGCAGACCAGGAGGTCATACTGTAACAGACCAGGAGGTCATAGCAGACCAGCAGGTTCAGGTACAGCAGACAAGGAAGTCCGCTATACAGTCCACAGGCACAACACCAAGAAAGGGTTGGTGCAACACCCATATAGGCCATACAAGCTCTGGCTGAAGGAATTCGCAGCCGTAATTTTCGATTCCACTGGTCGCTCCGTACATAAGATTAGTTGCTTATGTGCTGAACGATTGTACCGCACGTAATTGTGTGCATTAGTAAACCTGACCGGTACTATTTGTGTACGAAGGTCATAAACGCTATTTGTACATTCTAACGTGATTTGTGTAATTTTTTTTATTTTAAGGGAGGTTCGCTGCTCACTCAGGAACTATCCAACAACCAATAGTTACTGGAAAGAGTAAGTGTTCTTCGGATCACCCTCATAGGTTCCAGTAAATAGAGGTTCAGGTCGCAGGGGCCCTGGGTCGAGTACGCCAGCACCATATCGGTGTGATCAGGTCGTATTGGTCGGCGTGGGCGAGTGAGTGGGGTACTCGGTAAACCGCCACCGTCAGCCTATTTTGAACATTTTGGTTTGCGTAAGGGTTGGCTGAATAAAGCAACACCTTCGAACTATGGGGGCCACTTGTTCAGGTAGGGGGCGATCAACCTCGGTTCGGGTTGATTCAGTGAACCGACCAGTCGGGTCGGCAAGGTACGTAATGTGTGAGAAATACGGAAGTCACACAGAAGCTTTATGTGATGAATGGGAGAGAATGACAGTACATGACGGGGAGAAATTCCCAAGAGTAGGTAGCTTCAGCACAGAAGTGTTAACGAATTTAAGGAGAAGGATATGTCTCATTAAATCAGCCAAGAGACGAATCAAACATTACGATTATTTGCAGTTGTGGCAACAGGAGGGTGACATACAGAGAGGCTTGGCTCAGGCGGCGGGATCTGGCTCGATCAGAAAACTGATAGCCACGGCCCCACCGCCACCATATATATCGGGAGAAAAATTGGTTGCGGAGAATGACGCATTAAGGTGTAACAAACAAACACTTAGCAACTGTGTAAATGTTAAAGATAATGTTAACCAATTAACCAATGCAAGTATTAACCCGTGCAAGTTGTACCCTGTTTTGAACTTTCCTCAGGAGTGTGATCAAGAGGACGAATCGGCAACAATTTCAGCGCTCTCTCTAGCAGCCACCATAGCAGAGACCACAGTAGGCACAGCTCCACCCCCGAGATTAGTAACAAAGGCCCCTAGCGGAGGGATAGGTGAGGTCGTATCAACGGGTAAGTACGGCACCATACACTATGCTGAAACTATTTCACCACAGCCTGTAGAATCTACACAGAATGAGGTTGTTAGAGTTAATCCTGTTAAGGTAATAGTAGTTCCAAATGGGAAAACAGACACTTCAGGAGTCACTCCTGTTAGGAACATTGCCATGTATAGCCCATTTTCCCGAATGGAATTAAGGACCATAGTGTCGGAATTCCCTGACCCTAGAAAAGACTTAGTTGCCAGCCAAAAATACATCAGAGACCTAGGTAACACGGTAGAGCCCAACAACAAAGACTGGCAGATATTGCTGAGAGCATGTTTACCCTCCAATGTCGACGCAGCTCAATTTTTAGCTGACTGTGGATTAGATCAGGATGTACCTCTTACAGAAGTGTACAACAAAGACAATGTAAAAAGAATAAGTTTACAGTTAAAGGAGTATTTCCCAGCCGTAGTTAAATGGAACAAAATATTCTCCATTAAACAGAAGGAGTCAGAAACAGCTGCCGAGTATTTTCACAGAGCATTATCAGAAATGGCAAAATACACAGGCATAGAGGACATTAAAACAAACATAAACCATCGAGAAGTAGCAGTATCGGTACTGATGGATGGTTTAAAAGAGTCATTGAAGACTAGGGTACAGACCACACAACCATGTTGGCGAGGTCTGTCTGTGGCTACTTTGAGAGAGGCTGCTATTGATCACGATAGGAACATCACCAGACACAGGGAACAACAAGGTGATAAGTTAATGGCAGTAAGTATACAGGCCCTGACCACAAGGCAGCCTTTGTTTATATCACCAAACCCTGTGGGTAAGTCAAATGTGGTAACTTGTTATTCTTGTCATAAACAGGGACACATGGCACGAGATTGTAGAGTGAAGAATTCACGAAACTCATACCAACCCCCTAGACAACGACACGACACACGACATTGGGATCAGGGTCCGCAGAAACGGAGTTATGAGCCACATACAGGGGAAACAAAAAGATATCCCCCGAACAGAGACTGGCAAGCCTCTGGTAGCTCCCAATTAACTCCATCACAAGTAGTTGCTGCCAGCGGGATTCAGGGAGGTGAACCAGAAATTGCAATCAATGTAGCTGGTAAATCATTAAACTTTCTTGTAGACACAGGGGCGGCCAAATCAGTGATAAATTCGACAGTGGGCATGAGAACCACTGGTAAGACAATTCCAGCCATAGGGGTAACGGGAGTAGTCCAGCACTACCCTGTTAGCAAACCAGCCGAGATTACAGTAGGGCCTTTACATACCAAGCATTCCTTTTTGCTGGCTGCATCGGCACCGACTAATCTCCTGGGAAGAGACTTACTGTGTAAAATGGGGTGCGTCATTTATTGTACTCCTGAAGGTGTATTCTTGGACATACATGAGAATCACGCTCAGGAAGTACGAGACATGTTAGACTCCCCATCAAAATTAATGTCACATACCATTATGACAAATAGGACTCCCTCCCAAGTAGAAGAAATTACATCTCAGATACCAGAGTCACTTTGGACTAAAGATGGACAGGACACTGGATTAATGGCAAACGTAGCTCCGGTAGTTGTACAAGTAAAAGATGGTAGGATAGCTCCAAAAATCCCACAGTACCCTCTGAAGCCAGAGGTGGAGTTAGGAGTGTATCCCGTAATAGAGCGCTTGCTACAACAGGGCATTCTGGTAAGAACGTCCAGCACTGCCAATAGTCCCATCTTCCCTGTTAAAAAGAGTGGGGGGAGGGGTTACCGGCTAGTGCAGGATCTAAGGGGGATTAACAAAATAGTTGAGAGTCAGTTCCCCGTAGTGCCAAATCCAGCTGTCATCCTAATGCAAATCCCTCCCACTGCGAAATTTTTCACTGTTATTGACCTCTGCTCCGCTTTCTTTTCGGTACCTCTGCACCCTGACAGTCAATATTTGTTTGCATTTACATACAGAGGAGTCCAATACACATGGACTCGATTACCACAAGGATTCATAGATAGCCCAAGTATATTTTCTCAGGCTTTGCATGATTGTTTACAGTCTTTCCAACCAGTGAGTGGATCAGTATTAATACAGTACGTGGATGATCTACTACTGTGTTCTGATTCATTGGAAGCATCCCTGAAGGATACGAAACAGCTCCTGTTTCATCTTTCAGACACAGGACACAAGGTTTCCAAAGACAAGTTGCAATTATGCCAAACTAAGGTAAAATATTTGGGACACTGTCTAACACAAGGACTGAGACACCTAACCGCTGATAGAATTCAAGCAATTAGAGACATGACTCTGCCACAAACCCAGCAACAGATCAGAACATTTTTAGGAATGTGTGGGTATTGCCGTACCTGGATCCCAGGGTTTTCCATTCTAGCGTTACCCTTGCAGGAGATGGTCTCCTCAAACAAACCTGATCGGATTTCGCATACAGACGAGTCTGAGACAGCATTTGAGAGACTTAAACAGTGCCTAACGCAGGCACCAGCATTGGGTATGCCAGACTATGGGAAACCCTTTGAACTGTACGGAACAGAAAGTGCTGGTTGCGCGGCAGGCGTACTAACCCAAAAGCACGGTGATACCAGCAGGCCAGTAGCATATTACAGCGCTCAGCTAGATACGGTAGCGCGATCCCTCCCCACATGCTTGCGAAGCGTTGCTGCGATAGCATTGCTAGTAACGAAAAGCGAAGACGTCGTGCTAGGTCACAACCTCACAATTCATACACCACATGCAGTGTCAGCCTTGTTAAATTCTGCCCAAACCAGACACGTCTCATCAGCGCGGTTTACAAGATGGGAATTGGCACTAATGGCCCCCGTAAACATCACCATAAGGAGATGCAGTGCATTAAATCCTGCAACATATCTCCCAGGTGTGCCTGGACAGGCACAAAGGGTGGAGGATGAGAGTGGTGGGGAAGGAGAATTTAATACAAAGGAAGACACACATGATTGTATGGAATATTTGACCCAAAATTTTACCGCAAGGCCTGACATCAGTGACAACCCACTGGAAGATGTAGAACTTACGTTCTACACGGACGGTAGTTGTCATAGACAGTCAGACTCGGGAGACTTGTGTACTGGATACGCAGTCGTAGATGACCAAGGCACCATAGAAGCGGAACCGCTAGGCCCACCTCACTCAGCCCAGGTTGCTGAACTGGTCGCCCTAACCAGAGCATGTGAATTGGCTAAGGGCAAATCAGCCAATATCTACACCGATTCTAGATACGCATTCGGGGTAGTCCATGATTTCGGAGCCCTATGGCGCCTCAGAAATTTCATGACGGCAGCTGGTACACCGGTAGCGCATGCAGCTCATATAAAAAGGCTTCTAACAGCGATACAGGAACCCGACAGAGTGGCTGTTATCAAATGTAAAGCACACACATATAGCCAAGACCCAGTATCACTTGGTAACAGCCGAGCAGACGAAGCTGCTAAATTAGCAGCTGCTACCCCCAGACAGACAGACACCACACAACTGATGGTATTTAATACCATCAACACACAGAAGTTGTGTGAGATGCAAAATTTGTGTTCCACACAGGAAAAGGCAGTCTGGAAGGCAAAAGGATATGGCCAGGAGTCCTCAGGACTCTGGACGGATGGACACGGTAAACCAGTGGCCCCCAGAGCATATCTTCCATGTTTAGCTGAGGCAGCTCACGGGCTGACTCATCTGGGCAAGGAAGGGATGTGCAAGTTGGTAAGAGCATATTGGTGTGCCCCAGGATTTTCATCTCATGCGAGTAAAAGGGCAATGTCATGCCTTACCTGTCTGAGAAAGAACATCGGAAAGGCAATACCTACAGAACCATCTCATATCCCACCTGCCGGCGGCCCTTTTCAGGTAATACAGATTGACTTTATTCAATTACCCCCTTGTCGAAATTTGAAATATGTACTTGTTTGTATAGATGTTTTCTCAAATTGGGTCGAAGCATTTCCAGCGGCCACAAATACCGCTATGTTTACTGCTAAGAAAATTGTGCAGGAATTTGTATGTAGATATGGTATCCCTAGAATTATCGAAAGTGATAGGGGTACCCATTTTACAGGTGATGTCTTTCAAGGAATGTGTAAATTGATGGGAATTGATAGCAAGCTGCACACTCCATACCGTCCACAGGCGAGTGCGAAAGTGGAAAGAGTGAACAGCACTATTAAAAATAAACTGATTAAAGAGATGGCAGAGACAGGATTGACATGGCCAGAAGCTTTACCCATTGTACTGTACAGCATCAGAACCACTCCCAGGTCCCCTCTTAATCTGTCTCCCTTTGAAATCTTGTTTGGTCGACAACCGCATGTTATGATTAACCCTCAGGATGATTTGAAGTGTAACAATGAAGTGACTGTAAAATACTTGATTAACATGAGTAAACAGTTAAGGAATCAAAATGATAATCTGAAGTTAGTGATTCCTGATTTACCAGATAGTAATTGTCATGACATTGAACCTGGGGATTATGTAATGATACGGAATTTTCTACCCTCAGGTTGCCTTATTGACAGATGGGAAGGACCATACCAGGTCTTATTGACTAGCACTACAGCATTGAAGGTTGCTGAGAGAGAGACTTGGGTTCATTCGTCCCACTGTAAGAAGGTTGCTGATCCAGAGAGGCCCCGTGATAAGGAACAGACGGTAGAGGTTGTATCACTGGAGTGTCTGTTCCAGGAGGACTGAGGCGGCACCTGAGCATTAAAAATCACAAGACCAAAAGCAGTTGTCGATCCCCTGTTCCCTTTTATTGTTTTTCTCCAACTTCCCATCCCCTCTCCCTCAAATTATTTTTTTTTTCCCCCCTATTCATTCTTCTCCGTTTCCTCCTACAAGATGGACTTGCCCCAAGAGACTGTGATCCGGATTTTCCTGTTGACCATGATGTTGACCAGAGCAGTCTGTTCCGGCGAGAGTACCATGGAGGTCGAGAGAGGTTCTGGAATGGGTTCTGATGACAGAGATGGAGGCGTAGTTTTCCAAGAACAACATAATCAACAAGCAAAGGCGAGTATCAGAAAACGATCCGATAGCATTGACCATAGAAGGAATTGTGAAGGATTGTTAGCTGAAGAAAACTGTATCTGTCGGCTCTGTAACAATGTCATTGAGGATGGGTGCATAAAGAAATGCCAATCCAGTTTTAATATCCATATGGACCGGCATCCATTGAGTGACTATCACTCCTTAGTGGGTAGTGTGTTAAATAAAACAGATTGTTGGGTATGCTCTCAAGTACCTCAAGGTCATAGCAAATCAGGGCTAGTACCATTTCCTTTAACGTTAGGGGAGGTACTTGAGTTAAGTGGTGGGAGACCGGTGGACAGGAGGTTTAATATCTCCAGCCCTCCTAGTTTGAAGCTCCACCAATACCATGTGGATAGGTCCCTATTATGTTTTAACATCTCCAATCCCCAAAAGCCGGGAAATTGGGAAGTGTCATGGAGTAATCAAACCATGACCTTTTCGCATAGAGCAGATAGAATGCCTACAGATACAGAGCTTATACGCCACATAGCCAGTAGAGGAAAATCTTTCCGGTATAGGTATACCTTAGGAAATAGGATTACGAGAGTTGGAGAGGTATCACCAGGATACTGTGCACATATCGTACAACCTGATACGTGTACTAAGCAGATGGAAGAATTAGGGTTAGGAGATTTCACATGGAAGGTGTGTAATATGGTTATGTCCTACTCCGTCCCATATGTTCTCCCCGATGATGCATATTTCATATGCGGGAGAAAGGCGTATAAGTGGCTTGCCCCAAACTCTGAAGGATTGTGTTATATTGGAAAAGTACTGCCTGAAGTAATGACTGTATCACATGACAAAATGAAAGACATACACCGTGTTGCCCAAACTCCTTATACTCACACCCATTACGAGCACGTAGTTAAACGGCACCTGATAGAAAGAACAGAGCATCCGGCCTCTGACATGATCCATGAATCCACCGGGATTCAGTTTCTAATCGCGTTAGATATCACTCGCACCGCCAGAGGAGTGTTGAATTATAAATACATATCTGCGCTCGCCAATTTGTTAGATAATATCACTGAAATGTATGATGACACGTTTAGGTATACTGGAAGAGAACTTCAAGCTTATAAAACAGAACTGGTACAGCATAGAATGGTTCTTAATTACCTCACAGCAGTGACAGGCGGATATTGTGTCACACTGGCAACACAATACGGCGTGAAATGTTGCACATATATTACGAATAGCACCGAGGATCCGGTCGAGGTCATAGACCAAAAGATGGACGATATTCTCCAACTGAAGTGGGAATTTCGCAGGAGACACAATCTCACTCTTGCTGCTGTAGGTAATGAGCTGACTGGTTGGGTGTCATGGTTGAACCCGCGAAATTGGTTCTCTGGTTTAGGAGACTGGGCTCAAGGAGTCATAATGGATGTTGGGAAGTTTCTCCTATGTATCTTAGGTGTTATCATAACGATTGGTTTGATATTTAGATGCGGTCAGGCTTTAATGAAGTGCAAACATCGTACCAGGGTAATGAGTTTGAGGAGTGAGGAAACTGTAATTCCAATGGACTTGATTTATGACCCAAATGTAGAAACAATGATGTGATGAAAATGCGATTTCTACGGTCCGTTTCTTTCACCTGTTTTCCCGTTTCCTCCAAGGTAAAAAGACCCACTTGGACGAGGAATTTGATGAGCCGATATACAGACAACAGAGGGATTAAAGAAAAAGTTTTGACAACCTGATACACAGATTTTTGATGAACTATGCCATGGATCCCCAGTTTCCCTAGAAATTTTAAAATTACGCTAGCCCAACACTTTTGTAAATCTATGGACATTGACAGCTTTTGCTCGCACCTTATGGGCAAAAGCACAAAGAAGACTGCATTCAACAGACACCAAACAAGACCTCAATCGACGAATGTACATTTACCTGACATAGAATACCACCGCATTTACCGTAATTATGTCTTTTCTTCATTTCTACAACCCTCAGGTAATGACACACATAGTCGATAGGGAATACAGGCACAGATATCAGCAATCACATATCTCCCCCATTCATGTATCATCAACTAAAATGTGCTCCCCCATTTTGTTACAACCAAAGCCGAAAAGAGCTCGGTAAAGTTTGACAGCCCATCCACAGACCCGTACCACGGGATAAGAAGGAATTCAAATGTATACTTCGCAATACCTCGAAGCTTGATTTAAAACACGTACGGCACGATGATACATGACCCCCAAGCACGGATTCATACACACATGCTTCTGCTATCTCACTAGGTCATACCCTTTTCCTACCTTCTCCTCTCCTCCCCTACCCAACCATGTAAATGTATTAACCCCTGACATATATTTTTCTCTTTTTGAAATGTTTTAGAAGGTGGCAGTTATTGTTGACTGCCAAAGGGTGGACTGTCAAAGTCAGAAAAATATCTCTATGCACACTACCATATTTGCACCTCACACAGCTCCGTGCTGCGCATGCGTACGCTCTCCCGTACGTGCGCATACTCACAGTCGCGGGCACCCGCAGGCGCACGGTATGCGTATTTACGGTAGAGTTTATGTGATCGTAGCGTGCGACTCAATCGTTACATATTTTCACTATATAATGTATTTTGTAGATCATGGTCCCTTTGATAGATTCTGAAAGTTTAGTTAACATAGCATGTTCCTGAACGGAGAGATCCCTCTTTGTATTGTACGAAGGGTCTAACAGGGGTCATACAGTGGTGTTTAGTACCCATCGGAAGAGTATTTAATTAGCAATATTCCGGTGTTGGTTTGGAGCGGATTAATCGCTCGTGCGAATAGTTATGGACATAAGAAGTTTATGTCCATTTACTATTATTTGTTCTTATTTAGTCATGCGGCGGGAAACCCAGTATCCCACCCACCTGAACAGTTGGAAGCAGTCACAGCCCACCTGTATGAATCAACCTATGACCTTTTGTTATAATGCGAAGCCGAATTCCTGTGTCCAATGAACAATGAGATTGTAGGGACCATTGAATTGTATTGTGTGTGGGGCATAAATAGGCAGGCCGACCATATCCAGTTCACTCTCTTCAACGGTTCTCATTGCTGATAATCGGGAGCTGGATATCGAGGTGCATGCGATCGTTTCCCCTTGTGCGTAAGTGTTTCTCCGCAACTATATTGATCTTCTTGTTATTGTGGGCCAATCTCTCTCTCTCTCTCTCTCTCTTCTCCTCTTTCTCTCTTATTTTCCCTTAAATAGTAATTGTATTGTATTTCCTGTGTAGTTATCTGGTTAGGTAGTCTATGTTATATTGTAGTGTATGATTTGTATTTGTATTAATTCTTTTGCAAGTATATCATTCATAATATATATATTAGGCGTTGGACCCTGAGCACGGTATCTGTGTATTTCTTATAGTGTTAAGTATTCTCAGAGCGTCGGTGACGCTAGAACAGCTTTAAAGGTAATAAGGTTATACTGTGTTGCATTTACACTCTATCATTACACTAAGGTTTTACTGCACAATACACTGTTTATGGTTTAGATACAAAGGTTTAACATTGTGAGCGTCAGCGCCGCTGGTGATCTCCTCGTGGTCCCGAGCGTCCGCTACGCTATAGCGAATCATTAAGTTAGTCAGCAGCCAATAGCGTGCCTGCCCGTGATCTCTTGGCCGTGAGCGAACGTGACGCTTGAGCGTCTCGACTACGGCTAAGCGATTGTTACGCAACGTGCGTACCCTTACGGTACTTCATACGTAGATAGCGTACAGTGTTCTTAGACCTCATAAAGGGTATTATATAAGATAAATATTTAGCTTTATCAATATACAGTCAATTCAGCTGCTGCATGCATGATAATGTACCAGATTAATAACAGCAATGCACTGTAGAAAATACAGCATAGTCCTGTATAAGGTAACATATGTATAATGTATAATTCAAGTGCACAGTCTGGAACCTGATCCTTAGAGCAGGAGGTGCGCCCCCAGGCAGTGGGGCCCAACGGTGGTTTCCCCTGTACCCCTGTGGGCCAGTCCAAGCCTGGTTAGGGTTAAGTACTGTTAGGATATGGTGCGCTCTGTACCTGTCTCCTTTTGTGTATCAGTCTATGGGTGCATCCCCTAGTGTTAGACCTCTAGTGCCATAAGTCACTCGGAGGCGGAGTTATATGATGTAAGTTCCTTTTCCTCCATCTCAGAGAGTGTGAGGAGAGTGTGACACACAGAGAGACTGAGAGACAGAGTCCTGGTGTACAAGTGAGCAGAACTGAGACTGGGAGCAGATCTCAGCTACAGAGACTCACAGCATTTCCAGTGCATGCATCATCTTCTCTACAGCTGGAGTCAGACTGCACGGCTGTGCAGTCCTCCATGCTTCACCACGACAGACATCTCCTGATAAGTACCACTACCTTATGCTGTTACCTTGTGTAATATATGGGCTCCTGATTACTGCTATCATTGTTATATCTGAGTCATCTGTGTTCACTAAATAAACCTACGTTACTGTTTAAGTCACTAAGGGGCAGATGTATCAAGCCTGGAGAAGTGATAAAGTTAAAGGTGATAATGCCCAAGCCAATCAGCTGCTAACCTCCATGTTACAGGCTGTGTTTGAAAAATGACAGTTAGGAGCTGATGCGTTATCACCTTCCACTTTATTACTTCTCCAGGCTTAATACATCTGCCCCTAAGTGTGTAGACTGATGACACTGCACCAGATAGCCCAGTACACTCTGCCAACAAGTACCACTGGGAGGGTTAGGGATAAGGGGGTTTTGGGAATGGTATACATACTTACCCAACCCCTGATGGGATTATCTGCTTTGGGATTCTGGTGTCGGTCACATGACCGCCTACATCCCATCAGCTGGGATATCGGATGTATCCCCTGGAGAGATGGAGAGATATGAGAGGACTGAGTAAAAGATACTTAGGCCCAGATTTATCAAGCGTTGGAGAGTGATAAATAGCATGGTGATAAAGTACCAGCCAATCAGCTCCTAACTGTCATTTTTCAAACACAGCCTGTGACATGGAAGTTAGGAGCTGAGTGATTGGTACTTTATCACCGTGCAATTTATCACTCTCCAAGGCTTGATGAATGAGGACCTTAGTACTGAAGTAGACAATCCCCTTTGGACACCTAAATTGGTGGAATCTTCCCAAATGAACAAATTTGCCACTACTGTTGCTGAAGGAGGTCTCGTGAATGGACTGAAATGTGCCATTTTAGAGAAATGGATCACCACAAACAAGATGTTATTGAACTTATGCAAGGAAGAAAGCCAGTAATAAAATCCATGGGTCCAGAATCCAGTTAAAAGGGGTAGAGGACAGATAGGGACAAAATATTTATGGCATGGAACCTTGAATTGAGAGATTTGGAGCAGATTGCAACAAATTGTTTCATGTACTGGAGAAGAGTGGCCAACCTTTAATTCAGATGAACCAGCTCTAGTGTCTTAAGGGGGGTACACACGTAGCAATGTGTGCTTTAATTCTAAGCAATCTCACTAGATTGCTTAGAAATGAAGCACACATCTCTCTGTGTGTATGCCCCATAGCAATAGCGCTGCACGGCCCAACGCGTCGCTATCGCTGACCCTAGATTGGCCTAGACAGGCACAAACTAGTTAGATCGCTTCACCACTGGGTGAATTGAGCATCTGCCCCCCCTCGCTCAGCACACAGCGGTGCTGAGCGGGGGGAGAGATGTGTGCTGAGCGTTCTGTGCTAGATTGCTCAGCACACATCGGTACCCCTCTTGACAAAAATTAGCATTAACAGCAAAGCAAGAAGAGTGTGTACATTAGAGTAGTTTTTTTACACAACTTAGGTGTGATGAAAGTTTTCCCAGGAGGCGGCACAGAAAAGGAAAAAGCCTTTGGTGCTTCAGGATACTGTGGGTCAATAATAGGTCACATCTTGGGAGACATTTCATCATCAGTAAATGAAGACAATCATAGAGGACATCTAATTTATTTTTCTTAAACCATGCGCAACAGAACTTGATCTTGTTTTTCTTGGGTTTGGTTCTGTAGTGTTAGGAGCAGTGGAACTTGAGTGTAAGAATTGAGGTGGGCAGATATAAGTCTTCCATATAGTCAAGATGGCCAAAGAGTAAACAGGATTCCTTCAGCACTGGAACGGAGACAGCAGAGAATGACCTTGTCTGAAGACTGGAAGGACAACAATGAATAAGTGAAACTATAGAAAAGTGAGACTGAACTGCATCTGAGGACTGAGTCACAGATGAGAGGAGTCAGACTATGCCAGATAACTGGATCAAAGACTTGCATGGAGCCAGAATATGGTGGATAACTGGAGCAGAGTCTTGCATGGAACCAGAAAACTGGAACAGAACTTGCACTGGGCTGGACAAGCTGGACTTACTTATTTATTATTTATTACCAGTTATTTATATAGTGCACACATATTCCACATCGCTTTACAGAGAATATTTGGCCATTCACATCAGTCCCTGCCCCAGTGGAGCTTACAGTCTATACTCCCTACACATTCACGCTAGGGTTAATTTTGTTAGGAGCCGATTAACCTATTAGGATATTTTTGGATATTTTTGGATTGCGAGAGGAAACCGGAGTACCTGGAGAAAACGCAAGTAAGGGAAGAATATGCAAACTCCACAAAGTTAGGGCCATGGTGGAAATCGAACCCATGACCTCAGTGCTGTGAGGTAGTAATGCTAACCATTACACCGTCCGTACTGCCCCAAACTTGGTAATTTTAACTGGACTTGGTAATTTAAACTGGACTTGCTGAAGTCCAGGAGAGCCAAGTTGCACTTGGTAACTTTTAACTGGTATGGCTGGAACAGGAGGGCCAAGCTGGACTTAGTAATACCTCAGCAATAACTATACACCCTGGGTTAGTTCTGCACATGGATAGCCATGGAATCTCGAACGAGGTATTAACAAATGCTATGAACGCCATCTTTCTTTTTTACAAAAAAGAACAAGGAACCAACTTGAGAGTATTATAATGGAATAAAGTAAATCTTTGGACATTTTTTTAAATGTATTCAGACATCACTGAGTTGCAGGTAGAGAGAGGTGGTGTCCCAGGAAGAAAAAATGAAGTAAACTAGCTCTTGAGCCATAACCTTGCCGTTTCAGGTCATTAAGGCAATTTTAGTGGCAATGAGGTTCACAAATTTCTGCCTGTTGTTTACTAAAGACTTTGAGTAAGCTAAGATATTGTGATGGAATTTTGACGTATGAATTGGATATAGCAGAAGAAGATTAATTTTATCGAGACGTTGGCCCAATCAAGAGGGACCCCAGGAAAAAACTTACAGAAAGGGCCAATCCAAGTATGGAGAATGTAGCTGTAACCTGGATAGGCCAAGGACCACATGACTAGATGATCAAGGGAGCACTTTCAGGAATATTACACACATCAATAGCAGTAAGGAAGATCTAATACTCAATTGGCTGGATTGGTAGGTCTAACTTAAAAACCAGAGCTAAAGACATACAGTTACCAGCTGAACCCGAATCTATGAAGAGTAGAGAGTGGGACAGACCCAGTGGAGTATTCAAAGGTTACTGAGATAGCACAACAAGCACATTTGTGACTCTTAACTTGTCCTCTCCTGAGCCACCTGCACTTCACAATTTTTTGGGATGCTTATTGTATTTAGCTAGCACATGTCCACGGCATAGCCGGCCCTAAGCATAGGCAACCTAAGCAATTGCTTAGGGCATTTGGAATGCCTTGAGGCATTCCAAACCTAAGGTTAGCAGTTGTTTGGGGCACTAACATGGCTGCTCTGACTACCGTGATCGGAGCTCTGCTCTGATCGGGCAGCCCAGTATGCAGCCGGTAGAGGGAATATGTAAGTTGCGGGCAGGATCAGTTGGGGAGGGTTCGAGCCCTCTGCTGCAGTTGCCCTCTATGTGCTTACGGCGGGGTTGTCGGAAGCAAACCGAGCAGCAGCGGACTCTACCCAGACCCCGCCAGCTTGGACAACTCCGCCTCCATTAGCTCCTCTGCTCCTCATCCTCCCGTCTTATGGGCCTAATTCAGACCTGATCGATAGGCTGCATTTTCGTACAGAGGGTGATCAGGTCTAAGCTGCGCATGCGTATGCACCACAATGCGCAGGCATGTCACACAGGTACAAAGCGGATTGCCACTCAGTGATGGGTTTGTGCGAAGAATCCATTCGCATGGGCGTTCGCAAGGAGATTGACAGGAAGAAGCCGTTTGTGGGTGGCAACTGACCGTTTTCTGGTAGTTTTTAGGAAAATGCAGGCGTATCCAAGATTTTGCAGGCAGGTGTCTGACGTCAATCCCGGTCCTGAACAGGCTGAAGCGATCGCTGCGGCTGAGTAAGCCCTGGCCTACTCAGAGACTGCACAAAATCTGTTTGTACAGCTCTGCTACAAATGCGTTTGCACACTTGCAAAGCGAAAATACACTCCCCTGTGGGCGGTGACTATGCGAACGCAGGACTGCAAAAAAAACTTAGCGAGCGAACAGGTCTGAATTAGGCCCTATGTCATGTGCCACTGTGCACTGTGCAGGGAAGCAAGCCGCTGCCAAAGCATCCGCAGAACGGGAGACAGACAGGTAAATTTGCTGGCTATGTGGGAGGCAATGCGGGGGATAGATCCAGAACCGCATGCTGCAGCCGACGCCTTCTGTGAGCATATGGCTGGGCCAGGTTGGCTGTCGTCGGAGGCAAGCAGAGCAGAAGCAGATGTTCCCCGGACTCCAGTGGCTCTGTACTATCAGGGTCAGATTAAAGCATGTTTTGGTCCCGGGGTACCAAAATTGTGGGGCACCCCACTAATCACACACACACACACACACACACACACACACACACACACACACACACACACACACACACACAGCAGGGGCACACATCACTCCCCTCCACCCCATCCATACACAGCAAGGCCATGCAGCCTCCACACAGCATGTGGATTCACCGCCACACAGGGAGCAGGGAGACAGCCAGGGAAGCTGTTGCTGTTGCATCCACCTGACGGATCTGGAGCATAAGTAGGGCCGGGACAGCCAGGTCTCTCCAGTGGGCAGCGGGAGTAGCGAATCCGCCAATAGTCACAATGGCAGCAGGAGTAGCATGTTCCCCAGGCCACGTAGCATGCCATTTTTTTATTGGCACTCCATCATTGCGACTGCAGGGTAAGAGTGACATGCTTAGGGTAGCGCTGTTTGATGTTCTGAGATAGGGATACTGGGTTAGAGGCAGAACTAGTGGCTGTGCAGCTGGTACAGTGCATCTGTGCCCGCCGCAATTAAGGTGGTAGGATTATCTGCTAGGGGGCACCAATAAAATTTTTGCCAAGGGCATCTATTTGTTTAGGGCCGACTCTGGTCCACGGCAACACCTTAAAGACATATCTCATTCCTGAGACATCTTGCACACGACTGAGGAAATAAACAGAACTGGCCTATTTGCATAGGTTCCTCTGAAAGCTGATCAGGTGAGCAAAACCTAGGAGCTAATCTGATCTCGTCATTGACACAATTCACCCTGGCTCACAAAAAAATCTTATGTAAAAAAATGCAAAAACCATGGAGAGATTTGTAGGTCTGGGTCATTCTTTTCCAGAGACAGGATGCCCATGCTTGGGCTTGTCCTGAATGGAGGGACATTACATAAACCAAATCTAACTCTCTCTGCACATGTTATATCTGCCTCCCCTGCAGTGCACATAGGCCCTCATTCCGAGTTGATCGCTCGGTAATTTTCTTCGCATCGCAGTGAAATTCCGCTTAGTACGCATGCGCAATATTCGCACTGCGACTGCGCCAAGTAATTTTACAATGAAGATAGTATTTTTACTCACGGCTTTTTCTTCGCTCTGGCGAACGTAGTGTGATTGACAGGAAATGGGTGTTACTGGGCGGAAACACAGCGTTTTCGGGGCGTGTGGATAAAAACGCTACCGTTTCCGGAAAAAACGCAGGAGTGGCCGGAGAAACGGGGGAGTGTCTGGGCGAACACTGGGTGTGTTTATGACGTCAAACCAGGAACGACAAGCACTGAACTGAACGCAGATGCCGAGTAAGTCTGAAGCTACTCTGAAACTGCTAAGTAGTTTGTAATCGCAATATTGCGAATACATCGGTCGCAATTTTAAGAAGCTAAGATACACTCCCAGTAGGCGTAGGCTTAGCGTGAGCAACTCTGCTAAATTCGCCTTGCGAGCGATCAACTCGGAATGAGGGCCATGGTTTTGTCCAACTGCTAAAAAATATCCTGCTGCGATCAACTTGGAATTACCCCCCATGTTAGTCTTGTCTGTAGGAAAATTAGCTGACTTAACACAAAGTGAGTGTCACATTGATATAAAAAAAACCTCAAGATAGCTTTGGAAAACCATCAAATTTGTTTGGAGCACAAATATACAGGTTATAAAAAACAGCAGGAGCAATAACTGAATCTTGTGAAGGTTGAGGGTTAACTAGAGTTGCTTCATGCAACATCCACACTCCCTACCTGGTCACATTAATGGCTGTGGAATGTTTTCCTTCACACAAGCATCCAAATCTTCAAGTTTTCTCTGAACAATTAACCTCTTACTACATTCCATAACGATCCACATACTGTACGTTATCCTTACTAGTAACATTCCCTCTAGACAGTTCACACACATAACTTTACATATGTTCTCCCTCTACTCTGGCACAACCCATTGACTCCAGCCTAACACTCCTGTGTGACTGGATTGTATAGTCAACCAAGAACCTTTGCAATTTGGTCAGACCACTTGTCAATGCATAGCACTTATCTTCATGTATCAAATTCATATTTCCCTAAGATTATAACCTTGCTAGCAGGGCCCTCTTCCCTCTGTGTCCATTATTACCCAGTCACATTTTATTAGTGTTATTATGGACATCTTTACATACATCTGATTTCAAAAAGTCCCAATGAGACCTTACGTAGTAGCATGTTCAGCATTTCAATACACAAATCAGTGATTGGCAAATTTCTGTTATAGGCACTTTTAGAGTATTCTATTCTATTTTCAAGGTAGCACAGCACAGGCTTTTTGTTTAGTTTCAATAAAATGTTACTGAGTACAAGATGATTGTACTGGATACGTTTGTGTGTATACTGAATGTTAAGCATTTGCAATATCTACTTGTTCTACATAAGTTTTTGTTATACAGTCTTTTCCCGGGATGCATTCGGCATCCCAGTGGTCAGGATGCAGGATGTCATGTGACTGATGGCGGAATCCCAACACCACTCAGGGGTCCGTCGACGGAACACTGACACCCCCGACATCCCAGGGGTATCTGGGTATGAGTTAGGGTTAGGGCCTGGGGGGAGGGTTAAGCACTAGGGGGTGTTAGGCGTAGGCACTATGGGGGTGGTTAGCCATAGCTGCCACCCCACAAGGATTAGCTGTAGCTGCTACCCCTGAAGGGTTAGCCATAGCCACAGCAATGGAGGGTTAGGAAGGAATGGGGGAGAGGCAGTGTTGGGATGCCACTGTTGGTCATATGACCACCGGCATTCCGACCACCGGGACACCATACTGAACCCCTTCTCTTAACAGGGGATGCAGTTAATTTACCAGCTGTCGGGATCCCGGCTGTCGGTCCTCACAGTACCAGCGCCGGAATCCCGAAAAGGTCAGTACACCGATGTCGGAATCCCAATTGAGGGCATCCCGACCTATGTAAGTATAGCACCATCATTAGGCTATGGGTGCGGGGGGTTAGTTTAGATGGTTCCCCGGGAGGATAGGGTTAGGCTGCAGGGGGGGATGGACCACACAGCGGGCTCTGTGGCTCGCGATGCTTGCCACAGGTTCTGTTCCTACTCTAAGGGTGTCGTGGACACCCACGAGTTGGAATAGCCCCTGCTAGCCGGCATTCCAGCTAGTGGCATTGTCAGCGGTCGGGTTTCCGGTGTTGCTATCCAGTATCCCGCCCACCGGCATATCAACTGCATCCCTACAGTAAGCATAATGCAGGGGTGATGCAGACATTTTGGGAAATAAATTCCATGGGTTGTATATTCCACCCTCGAGAAGTACCAGAAAAGTCAGTCCCATTTCCACTTTTGAGTTTTTATGTATGAGGCATGCCTTGACCAAAGGCTTAATTTCCCTCTTTTATACTTGTTGAAGAGTCTTCTTCTTTACACAATCCTCATGAAAAGGCCTGAGCGGGTGGATCTGGGTTCCACTGTAGATAATGAGGAGTGAACCAAAGTCTGGGATAATGCTGCCTCTAGTTCCATATGTGTCAGAGCTAAGGAAACTACTTGTAAGTTATTATATAGATGGTACTATGTGACCTCTTGCTTGAGCAGAATGTATCCCGGTACGCTGGATAGATGCTGGAGAGGATGTGTGATGACCCCCTCTTGGGGTACCCCTTCTGCTAGTTTATAACAGCTGCAGCCAGACACTGTACGGATTAAAACCATTTTCATCTGGTTGCTAAGCAACCATGGCACCCACGAGAAAAATGTATATAGCACTAGGACCCTGGGCTTTTCAGCAGGATTCCTGGCAGAGTGGGAAGCTGGGAGCGCTCTGATTGGCCGTGGTGTGTGTGGAGAGAAGCAGGATGGAGAGCTGAGAGCAGAGAGCAGCATGGCAGTAAAGCAGGAACCGGTGTATGTGTGAAGCGCTGTGTGCGGAGTCCAGAGGCATGCTGCGCTGGGAGAGACTGGGCACTGAGAGAAGGCTTTCACCCTGCAAAGCAGCAGTGAGGAGAAGTGACCGGCAGGAGCTGGCAACAGCAGCAGATAATACAGGTACTCTTCCTCACCCCAGACAGCCCCCCACCTATGGGCATCCAGGCCAATAGTGATCACCCTGCCAGCTTTCAACATCACAGCCCCCCTTGGGACAGATCACAGCAGGACTCTATGTACAAGGAGACGGACACGTGTGATTTATTTGGCCTGCCAGCCACTTTACCAGAGAGCCTTAAGGGATAGGGTTATGTGAAACCCTCTGTTTCCCTTTTCCACTTCAATTGCAAGGAAAACACGAACAGTACCATTTATCCCTTGCCTGCTTGAACTACAGCACCATGTGTGTGCAAGGATTGTGTCATTTGCTCTGCATCCTACTGTATGCTTACATCAGTTCAACTCCACAGCACCCTCTCTTATAAGCTCATTGTTACACTGTGCTATGACTTACTCCACAGCGCCCTCTATTAGAAGCTAATTGCTACAGTGTACTATTACTTACTCCACAGCGCCCTCTATTAGAAGCTTATTGCTACACTGTGCTATTACTTACTCCACAGCGCCCTCTATTAGAAGCTTATTGTTACACTGTGCTATGACTTACTCCACAGCGCCCTCTATTAGAAGCTCATTGCTACACTGTGCTATTACTTACTCCACAGCGCCCTCTATTAGAAGCTTATTGCTACACTGTGCTATTACTTACTCCACAGCGCCCTCTATTAGAAGCTTATTGCTACACTGTGCTATTACTTACTCCACAGCGCCCTCTATTAGAAGGTTATTGCTACCCTGTGCTATTACTTACTCAACAGCGCCCTCTATTAGAAGCTCATTGCTACTCTGTGCTATTACTAACTCCACAGCGCCCTCTATTAGAAGCTCATTGCTACACTGTGCTGTTACTTACTCCACAGCGCCCTCTATTAGAAGCTTATTGCTACCCTGTGCTATTACTTACTCAACAGCGCCCTCTATTAGAAGCTCATTGCTACACTGTGCTATTACTTACTCCACAGCGCCCTCTATTAGAAGCTCATTGCTACACTGGCTGTTACTTACTCCACAGCGCCCTCTATTAGAAGCTTATTGCTACACTGTGCTATTACCGGCTCTACAGCACCCTCTGTTGGAAACTGGTGCTATACATTACAAGTAGCTGCTCCACGGCACCACCCATTGGATTACAAATACTGTGCACAGCGCGAACCTACTCTACAGCACCCCCTGTAGGACAAGAGTATATGGAACAGTTTATTTCCAGTATGGACTGAACTTAAGCGACACAGCGCCACGCTGTGGACATTTTATAGATTATGTCAGTTTTATGCTCACATTAACAGTATTTGATGGTGATGATTGCATTTAAATGTTTTGCTGTTGCACATGACTTATGCAAATAGCTGATGCTAAGGTGTATATGCTCCTTGCATATGCGACTGATGTTTGCCATTTATGGAATGCCTTATTATTGAGATTTGTTGTGCTGTTATTTACTGGATGTGCTTCACTTAAATCACAATTGGCCTTTTAGCGGTGACCCACTACCTCTTTCGCAATAAACTTGTTGTCACCGTCAATTTGTGTTTTCCTTTATCTGTGTGGTCTTCCTTGGGGTGTCCATCCTCCTGCCACAGGTTCCTGCAGAAGAAGCCACGAGAGGTCCTGAACCAGCAAGCATCATCTAAAAACACAGGTACGACACTACACCATTACAGGGGCTGATATTGTAGATGCATCATGGAAGGCACCTTTCTCAATATATGGTGGTCCTGTCCAAAGATAGTACCTCTTTGGAAAGAAGTCATCAGTCTCATAACATGCTTAATTAATATTTCTGTTCCATATGATCCTAAGTATATTCTCCTCACTCTAGACTTCCCTTAATATATGGTGGTCCTGTCCAAAGATAGTACCTCTTTGGAAAGAAGTCATCAGTCTCATAACATGCTTAATTAATATTTCTGTTCCATATGATCCTAAGTATATTCTCCTCACTCTAGACTTACCTACGTTGACTAGATACCAAAATAAATGAATGCACCATATAGTTATTCACACGACTTGCCAGTTGGCAGCAGATTGTAAATAACCTGCTTCTCCATCTGTGCAGTCTACTTTTTTCAGAATCAGGTACACATGGAGTATATGATTAATCATTCTTCCGAATCATTTGACAAAATATGGAGCTCTTGGTTAGACTGTCAACATGCTCCCTCCCCTTTTGCGTTGTAACAGCCAACTACACACATTGACTTTTTTACTCCCCATCCTAGGGACCCACCCCAGGGGTTTGCCTTTTTCCTTTCTTCTCCTTTTCTTCTCTTTTTTTCGCCTTTCTTTATCTTCTATGACCTATGTCACTGTTGTGTTAGCTGGAGTTTTATTTTCTTACTTTTAGTGATATTATTTAAAAATGGATCACAAGTTGACTCGTTTTTGTACAGACTTGATGTCTATTTTAGAGATGAGCGCCGGAAATTTTTCGGGTTTTGTGTTTTGGTTTTGGGTTCGGTTCCGCGGCCGTGTTTTGGGTTCGACCGCGTTTTGGCAAAACCTCACCGAATTTTTTTTGTCGGATTCGGGTGTGTTTTGGATTCGGGTGTTTTTTTCAAAAAACCCTAAAAAACAGCTTAAATCATAGAATTTGGGGGTCATTTTGATCCCAAAGTATTATTAACCTCAAAAACCATAATTTACACTCATTTTCAGTCTATTCTGAATACCTCACACCTCACAATATTATTTTTAGTCCTAAAATTTGCACCGAGGTCGCTGTGTGAGTAAGATAAGCGACCCTAGTGGCCGACACAAACACCGGGCCCATCTAGGAGTGGCACTGCAGTGTCACGCAGGATGTCCCTTCCAAAAAAACCTCCCCAAACAGCACATGACGCAAAGAAAAAAAGAGGCGCAATGAGGTAGCTGTGTGAGTAAGATAAGCGACCCTAGTGGCCGACACAAACACCGGGCCCATCTAGGAGTGGCACTGTAGTGTCACGCAGGATGTCCCTTCCAAAAAACCCTCCCCAAACAGCACATGACGCAAAGAAAAAAAAAGGGGCGCAATGAGGTAGCTGACTGTGTGAGTAAGATAAGCGACCCTAGTGGCCGACACAAACACCGGGCCCATCTAGGAGCGGCACTGCAGTGTCACGCAGGATGGCCCTTCCAAAAAACCCTCCCCAAACAGCACATGACGCAAAGAAAAAAAGAGGCGCAATGAGGTAGCTGACTGTGTGAGTAAGATAAGCGACCCTAGTGGCCGACACAAACACCGGGCCCATCTAGGAGTGGCACTGCAGTGTCACGCAGGATGGCCCTTCCAAAAAACCCTCCCCAAACAGCACATGACGCAAAGAAAAATAAAAGAAAAAAGAGGTGCAAGATGGAATTGTCCTTGGGCCCTCCCACCCACCCTTATGTTGTATAAACAGGACATGCACACTTTAACCAACCCATCATTTCAGTGACAGGGTCTGCCACACGACTGTGACTGATATGACGGGTTGGTTTGGACCCCCCCCAAAAAAGAAGCAATTAATCTCTCCTTGCACAAACTGGCTCGACAGAGGCAAGATGTCCACCTCATCATCATCCTCCGATATATCACCGTGTACATCCCCCTCCTCACAGATTATCAATTCGTCCCCACTGGAATCCACCATCTCAGCTCCCTGTGTACTTTGTGGAGGCAATTGCTGCTGGTCAATGTCTCCGCGGAGGAATTGATTATAATTCATTTTAATGAACATCATCTTCTCCACATTTTCTGGATGTAACCTCGTACGCCGATTGCTGACAAGGTGAGCGGCGGCACTAAACACTCTTTCGGAGTACACACTTGTGGGAGGGCAACTTAGGTAGAATAAAGCCAGTTTGTGCAAGGGCCTCCAAATTGCCTCTTTTTCCTGCCAGTATAAGTACGGACTGTGTGACGTGCCTACTTGGATGCGGTCACTCATATAATCCTCCACCATTCTTTCAATGTTGAGAGAATCATATGCAGTGACAGTAGACGACATGTCCGTAATCGTTGTCAGGTCCTTCAGTCCGGACCAGATGTCAGCATCAGCAGTCGCTCCAGACTGCCCTGCATCACCGCCAGCGGGTGGGCTCAGAATTCTGAGCCTTTTCCTCGCACCCCCAGTTGCGGGAGAATGTGAAGGAGGAGATGTTGACAGGTCGCGTTCCGCTTGACTTGACAATTTTCTCACCAGCAGGTCTTTCAACCCCAGCAGACTTGTGTCTGCCGGAAAGAGAGATCCAAGGTAGGTTTTAAATCTAGGATCGAGCACGGTGGCCAAAATGTAGTGCTCTGATTTCAACAGATTGACCACCCGTGAATCCTTGTTAAGCGAATTAAGGGCTCCATCCACAAGTCCCACATGCCTAGCGGAATCGCTCCGTGTTAGCTCCTCCTTCAATGTCTCCAGCTTCTTCTGCAAAAGCCTGATGAGGGGAATGACCTGACTCAGGCTGGCAGTGTCTGAACTGACTTCACGTGTGGCAAGTTCAAAGGGCATCAGAACCTTGCAGAACGTTGAAATCATTCTCCACTGCACTTGAGACAGGTGCATTCCACCTCCTATATCGTGCTCAATTGTATAGGCTTGAATGGCCTTTTGCTGCTCCTCCAACCTCTGAAGCATATAGAGGGTTGAATTCCACCTCGTTACCACTTCTTGCTTCAGATGATGGCAGGGCAGGTTCAGTAGTTTTTGGTGGTGCTCCAGTCTTCTGTACGTGGTGCCTGTACGCCGAAAGTGTCCCGCAATTCTTCTGGCCACCGACAGCATCTCTTGCACGCCCCTGTCGTTTTTTAAAAAATTCTGCACCACCAAATTCAAGGTATGTGCAAAACATGGGACGTGCTGGAATTTGCCCATATTTAATGCACACACAATATTACTGGCGTTGCCCGATGCCACAAATCCACAGGAGAGTCCAATTGGGGTAAGCCATTCTGCGATGATCTTCCTCAGTTGCCGTAAGAGGTTTTTAGCTGTGTGCGTATTCTGGAAAGCGGTGATACAAAGCGTAGCCTGCCTAGGAAAGAGTTGGCGTTTGCGAGATGCTGCTACTGGTGCCGCCGCTGCTGTTCTTGCGGCGGGAGTCCATACATCTACCCAGTGGGCTGTCACAGTCATATAGTCCTGACCCTGCCCTGCTCCACTTGTCCACATGTCCGTGGTTAAGTGGACATTGGGTACAACTGCATTTTTTAGGACACTGGTGAGTCTTTTTCTGACGTCCGTGTACATTCTCGGTATCGCCTGCCTACAGAAGTGGAACCTAGATGGTATTTGGTAACGGGGGCACACTGCCTCAATAAATTGTCTAGTTCCCTGTGAACTAACGGCGGATACCGGACGCACGTCTAACACCAACATAGTTGTCAAGGCCTCAGTTATCCGCTTTGCAGCAGGATGACTGCTGTGATATTTCATCTTCCTCGCAAAGGACTGTTGGACAGTCAATTGCTTACTGGAAGTAGTACAAGTGGGCTTACGACTTCCCCTCTGGGATGACCATCGACTCCCAGCAGCAACAACAGCAGCGCCAGCAGCAGTAGGCGTTACACGCAAGGATGCATCGGAGGAATCCCAGGCAGGAGAGGACTCGTCAGAATTGCCAGTGACATGGCCTGCAGGACTATTGGCATTCCTGGGGAAGGAGGAAATTGACACTGAGGGAGTTGGTGGGGTGGTTTGCGTGAGCTTGGTTACAAGAGGAAGGGATTTACTGGTCAGTGGACTGCTTCCGCTGTCGCCCAAAGTTTTTGAACTTGTCACTGACTTATTATGAATGCGCTGCAGGTGACGTATAAGGGAGGATGTTCCGAGGTGGTTAACGTCCTTACCCCTACTTATTACAGCTTGACAAAGGGAACACACGGCTTGACAAATGTTGTCCGCATTTCTGGTGAAATACTTCCACACCGAAGAGCTGATTTTTTTGGTATTTTCACCAGGCATGTCAACGGCCATATTCCTCCCACGGACAACAGATGTCTCCCCGGGTGCCTGACTTAAACAAACCACCTCACCATCAGAATCCTCCTGGTCAATTTCCTCCCCAGCGCCAGCAACACCCATATCCTCCTCATCCTGGTGTACTTCAACACTGACATCTTCAATCTGACTATCAGGAACTGGACTGCGGGTGCTCCTTCCAGCACTTGCAGGGGGCGTGCAAATGGTGGAAGGCGCATGCTCTTCACGTCCAGTGTTGGGAAGGTCAGGCATCGCAACCGACACAATTGGACTCTCCTTGTGGATTTGGGATTTCGAAGAACGCACAGTTCTTTGCGGTGCTTTTGCCAGCTTGAGTCTTTTCATTTTTCTAGCGAGAGGCTGAGTGCTTCCATCCTCATGTGAAGCTGAACCACTAGCCATGAACATAGGCCCGGGCCTCAGCCGTTCCTTGCCACTCCGTGTGGTAAATGGCATATTGGCAAGTTTACGCTTCTCCTCCGACAATTTTATTTTAGGTTTTGGAGTCCTTTTTTTACTGATATTTGGTGTTTTGGATTTGACATGCTCTGTACTATGACATTGGGCATCGGCCTTGGCAGACGACGTTGCTGGCATTTCATCGTCTCGGCCATGACTAGTGGCAGCAGCTTCAGCACGAGGTGGAAGTGGATCTTGATCTTTCCCTAATTTTGGAACCTCAACATTTTTGTTCTCCATATTTTAATAGGCACAACTAAAAGGCACCTCAGGTAAACAATGGAGATGGATGGATACTAGTATACAATTATGGATGGACTGCCGAGTGCCGACACAGAGGTAGCTACAGCCGTGGACTATTGTACTGTACTGTGTCTGCTGCTAATATAGACTGGATGATAATGAGATGTAGTATGTATGTATAAAGAAGAAAGAAAAAAAAACCACGGGTAGGTGGTATACAATTAAGGATGGACTGCCGAGTGCCGACACAGAGGTAGCTACAGCCGTGGACTACCGTACTGTGTCTGCTGCTAATATAGACTGGTTGATAATGAGATGTAGTATGTATAAAGAAGAAAGAAAAAAAAACACGGGTAGGTGGTATACAATTATGGACGGACTGCCGAGTGCCGACACAGAGGTAGCTACAGCCGTGGACTACCGTACTGTACTGTGTCTGCTGCTAATATAGACTGGATGATAATGAGATGTAGTATGTATAAAGAAGAAAGAAAAAAAAACCACGGGTAGGTGGTATACAATTATGGATGGACTGCCGAGTGCCGACACAGAGGTAGCTACAGCCGTGGACTACCGTACTGTGTCTGCTGCTAATATAGACTGGTTGATAATGAGATGTAGTATGTATAAAGAAGAAAGAAAAAAAACCACGGGTAGGTGGTATACAATTATGGACGGACTGCCGAGTGCCGACACAGAGGTAGCTACAGCCGTGGACTACCGTACTGTGTCTGCTGCTAATATAGACTGGTTGATAATGAGATGTAGTATGTATAAAGAAGAAAGAAAAAAAAAACCACGGGTAGGTGGTATACAATTATGGATGGACTGCCGAGTGCCGACACAGAGGTAGCTACAGCCGTGGACTACTGTACTGTGTCTGCTGCTAATATAGACTGGTTGTTAAAGAGATGTAGTATGTATGTATAAAGAAGAAAGAAAAAAAAACCACGGGTAGGTGGTATACAATTATGGACGGACTGCCGAGTGCCGACACAGAGGTAGCTACAGCCGCGGACTACCGTACTGTACTGTGTCTGCTGCTAATATAGACTGGTTGATAAAGAGATGTAGTATGTATGTATAAAGAAGAAAGAAAAAAAACCACGGGTAGGTGGTATACAATTATGGATGGACTGCCGAGTGCCGACACAGAGGTAGCTACAGCCGTGGACTACTGTACTGTGTCTGCTGCTAATATAGACTGGTTGATAAAGAGATGTAGTATGTATGTATAAAGAAGAAAGAAAAAAAAACCACGGGTAGGTGGTATACAATTATGGACGGACTGCCGAGTGCCGACACAGAGGTAGCTACAGCCATGGACTACCGTACTGTACTGTGTCTGCTGCTAATATAGACTGGTTGATAAAGAGATGTAGTATGTATGTATAAAGAAGAAAGAAAAAAAAAACACGGGTAGGTGGTATACAATTATGGATGGACTGCCGAGTGCCGACACAGAGGTAGCTACAGCCGTGGACTACTGTACTGTGTCTGCTGCTAATATAGACTGGTTGATAAAGAGATGTAGTATGTATGTATAAAGAAGAAAGAAAAAAAAACCACGGGTAGGTGGTATACAATTATGGACGGACTGCCGAGTGCCGACACAGAGGTAGCTACAGCCGTGGACTACCGTACTGTACTGTGTCTGCTGCTAATATAGACTGGTTGATAAAGAGATGTAGTATGTATGTATAAAGAAGAAAGAAAAAAAAACCACGGGTAGGTGGTATACAATTATGGATGGACTGCCGAGTGCCGACACAGAGGTAGCTACAGCCGTGGACTACTGTACTGTGTCTGCTGCTAATATAGACTGGTTGATAAAGAGATGTAGTATGTATGTATAAAGAAGAAAGAAAAAAAAACCACGGGTAGGTGGTATACAATTATGGATGGACTGCCGAGTGCCGACACAGAGGTAGCTACAGCCGTGAACTACCGTACTGTGTCTGCTGCGACTGGATGATAAATAATGATATAAAAAATATATATATATCACTACTGCAGCCGGACAGGTATATATTATATAATGACGGACCTGCTGGACACTGTCTGTCAGCAGAATGAGTTTTTTATAGAATAAAAAAAAAAACACCACACAAGTCACACGACGAGTGTTTAACTTTTTCAGGCAATCACAATATAGTATACTACTAACTATACTGGTGGTCAGTGTGGTCAGGTCACTGGTCAGTCACACTGGCAGTGGCACTCCTGCAGCAAAAGTGTGCACTGTTTAATTTTAATAATATGTACTCCTGGCTCCTGCTATAACCTATAACTGGCACTGCTCCCCAGTCTCCCCCACAATTATAAGCTGTGTGAGCACAGTCAGATATATACATAGATGATGCAGCACACTGGGCTGAGCACAGATATGGTATGTGACTGAGTCACTGTGTATCGTTTTTTTAGGCAGAGAACGGATTATATTAAATAAAACTGCACTGTCTGGTGGTCACTGTGGTCAGTCACTTCTAAACTCTGCACTCTCTACAGTACTCCTAAGCTCCAGTAAATCAAGTGTCTCTGTCTCAAATCAATCTCACTCTCTCTCTTCTAATCTAAATGGAGAGGACGCCAGCCACGTCCTCTCCCTATCAATCTCAATGCACGTGTGAAAATGGCGGCGACGCGCGGCTCCTTATATAGAATCCGAGTCTCGCGAGAATCCGACAGCGTCATGATGACTGTCGGGCGCGCTCGGGTTAACCGAGCAAGGCGGGAAGATCCGAGTCGCTCGGACCCGTGAAAAAAAACATGAAGTTCGGGCGGGTTCGGATTCCGAGGAACCGAACCCGCTCATCTCTAGTCTATTTTGGTTATTGTTTATATTATTGAGATTTTGTTTACCTTGTCCCTGTTGTGCCTTGTGATCTACTCAAAAAAGTATGTTTAAAAAAAGAGATTGCTGATCCTCAGGCTGTTGATGCAGGAAATTGAAGGTTATTAGTAAGGAAGATTTTATGGAATTCACCACAGAGTGCTTAATACAAGGAACCAAGGGTCTAATTCAGATCTGATTGCTGCTGCAAATTTGTTAGCAGTTGGGCAAAAGCTCGCTAGCTGTTTTTAGCAGCCGTGCAAACGCTATGCCGCCTCCCACTGGGAGCGTATTTTAGCTTAGCAGAAATGCGAACGAAAGGATCGCACAGCGGATACAAAAAAATGTTGTGCAATTTCAGAGTAGCTTCAGACCTACTCAGCACTTGCGATCACTTCAGACTGTTCAGTTCCTGTTTTGACGTCACAAACACGCCCTGTGTTCGCCCAGCCATGCCTGCGTTTTTCCTGGCACGCCTGCGTTTTTACGAACACTCCCTGAAAACGGTGAGATGACACCCAGAAATGCCCACTTCCTATCAATCACTCTGCGGCCAGCAGTGTGACTGAAAAGCTTCGCTAGACCTTGTGTGAAACTACATTGGCCGTTGTGAAAGTACATGACGCGTACGCATTGTGCCGCATACGCATGAACAGAAGTGACTTTTTTTTGCATCATCGCTGCGCAGCGAACATTTTCAGCTAGCGATCAACTCGGAATGACCCCCAATGTGCACTGCAGATATAACATGTGCAGAGAGAGTTAGATTTGGGTGGGGTGTGTTCAATCTGCAATCTAAATTGCAGTGTAAAAATAAAGAGGCCAGTATTTACTCTGCACAGAAACAAAATAACCCACCCAAATCTAACTCTCTCTGCAAATGTTATATCTGCCTCCCCTGCAGTGCACATGGTTTTGCCCAACTGCTAACAAATTTGCAGCAGCGATCAGGTCTGAATAAGGCCCCAGATCCATAGATGATACTAATCACCATAACAAGCTGCTAGTATTCCAACCCTACACATCAGGGGGAAAAAACAGACACAAAGAAACTTCAAATGGCTACTCTGAAAATATGTTGGACTATTTTCAAGGGGGTTGATTGGATGTCAGGTACGAGATGGAGATCTAATAGATTTTTGCCATCTTGGAAATCAATAATTACCTCTATAACTTTATAATGGGGTAAACATACATATAGATGTCAAAAGTGATATTCTTTAGTGTTTGGAAAACATTTCTACTGATCACAAAGATCCACCATCTGCAACCTGCTGTCTTCTTGATGGAGTATTGATTATTCAGATGTGGAAGCCAACAACATTTTTCAGAATGGTATATCTTGTTGGGCTCTCATAGTATTCTTACACCTTTTATGTGTTGCATTCAAAAACATATGAAGACAGGAAATGCAGAATCATATTACCGTGCACACTTTAATGTGAAAACCTATGTGTAACATCTGTCTTTATACAGTTTGGAAAGTTGGTTTAATTCTGAAGCAAGAGCCACAAAGTATTTATTGGTGGTTGTTAGAAAAAAACACCTTTTTGGCCATTTGGGGTAAGCGGCTTTTGCCAGGTAAGGAGAAATTAGAAAACTAATGATATTTTCAGGAAACTTAAAGCCTTCTGACAAAAAATGTTACTTTGTGTGTGTGCTTTGTGGAGCCATTCCCTATATACACATGGAGCAATCAAATCAATAAACTCACCTGTGTGTAACAAACTGCACCTGTATTCCCGTTTATACGTGACCGGAAGTGCACGCACGGGTCTAATCAGGATGCAGTATAATGTCTCCGTGGCCGGAGGTCACCCGCATTGTTGTTATTTTGCTAAGGCGACATTATACTGCATCCTGATTAGACCCGTGCTTGCACTTCCGGTCACGGATAAACGGGAATACAGGTGCAGTTTGTTACACACAGGTGAGTTTATTGATTTGATTGCTCCATGTGTATATAGAGAATGGCTCCACAATGGTTTATTATACTCATGACTAAGGTGCTGTTGTAGCACCGAAACAGCTATCGAGCTGTTAAACCTTTGCGGGATGACTGGCACTGCTTTACCACCCTGACATCTGTGGGATAAGTACTCCTGTTTTCATGATGCTACCTGATTCTGATATAATCCGGTCTCCCATGCTTTTGATGCACTTTACTTGAAACACATTGCACTTTTTCATTGCTATATGCAATAAATACAAAGTAATTTTTTCTACTTAAATTGGATGTTGCTGGCAATGTTTGTTCATATATATATATATATATATATATATAAATAAAGGAATTGGTGAATATAAGCGCCCAAGAGTGTAATTTGTATAACCAGGTGAAAAAATGAAGGTATCAAGAGAAGGTATGTTAAAGCCAGTTTAGACAACTTATCTGAAAACCAGAGAAGCTTAGTTCAAGCGGTACTTCTTTGTCGCTTAATACATGTAGAAAAAAACAAAGGAGAGCAAACATAGTGTGTACCGTTTTTAAAATTCAAATTTCAAAATATATCACTGCCAAAAAGTCATTAGGCTCAATTAGGGAACCAGCATATTCCCAAGATGCAATCAATATATAGCCTGGGCAGTGTATATATAGAAGATAAAAATATTTAATACACGTAATGACATAAAAATACATAAAAATACATAAAAATACATGAATAGCTGTATATCATGCGTACAGAATAAAGATTATATCAAGCTTATCTGTCCATAAATAGCTGGAATGCATGCGTACAGAATTCAAAAATATATATGGCTTATCTGTCCATAAGAGGAAATGTCAGCAGGTAGTCCCAACGCGTTTCGTCCGTCATCAACAGGACTTCATCAAGGGGATGGACACACAGAGCAGGCATGCTTTATTTATACCCAACTGGGGCACTTTATGATGACATCACTTCCTGTGATGCCTTTTTGCTAGAGCATTTCGGAAAACGTTTAAAAGATTTTTTTTTATATATATAATTTCCACTGTTGCCAATGTAGCAAACTGCACGTCACTCTGATGAAGCACCGAATACACAGCGATCCCCTTTATGGCTGCACACGCGGGTGCAGATAGAAACCGCAGGAGACCTACCAGAAGGGGCGGCCAAACCAAAAGGTCTGGCAAAATCGCAAGTAAAAAAACAAAAACAAAGCCTGATTTTCAATTTGTCATCCCGACCTCTTACACCAGCTGAAGAGTCATTACTTTGATAAAGGACTTTCCTTCGTCCCTACCAATTTTTACGATGAGTTTGATTGGCAGAATTATCTACACAAAATGGGACGCAAATTGAGACGTAAAGAATTTTTTTCAAAACAAACAAGAGACCCACATACCAACACCAACAGACGCCATACTATAAAATAATCATAAATCGAAAATTTGACCTCGCATCCACTAACACATCAATTAAAACTTTCAGCAGACTCGATAATTCAGTTCATAGATACAAAGGAACTAAAACCAAAATATATCCTAATCTTTCCATGGATGAATCCAAAGCGTTAAAATCTTTGCAAAATGACCCAACCATTATAATACGCCCGGCCGACAAAGGAGGAAGTATAGGATCAATACAAACACGAGATACAGCGACAATTGACAGACACAGCAACTTACCAAAAACTCACCAAAAACCCTACAGATGTATACAAACAAGAGTTATCAGTCATATTAGCTGAAACTGCCGGCTGGAACAATTCTAAAACACATCAATATCTTTTGGTTAAATTCCCAATTACACCAGTCCTGTATATGGATCCCCAAGTTCACAAGAACAGTACGCAGCCACCAGGAAGACCGACAGTGTCAGCAAGAGGATCACTTTATCAGCCTATAGCTGAATTATTGGATTCACTATTACAGCCATATAGAACCAAAGAGAAGACATGTTTAAATGACACTACAACCTTAAAGCTCTAACTCCTTTTTCTCTTCAGAAGGATATAACATACTTGTGCACCATGGATGTCAACTCCTTATATACTTCCATTCCATATGTAGACGGCCTAGAGGTGGTACAAGATTTTATTAACAACATACATGAAGACTTTGTTTTTCATAAACCACTCTTTTTGCAATTATTACGGTTGGTCCTCACGAGGAATTATTTCTTGTACAATGGTACTTATTATTTACAAACATGTGGCTGCGCCATGGGAAGTTCGGGTGGTCTTCAGTATGCCGGCTGTCGGGATCCCGGCGCACAGTATACCGGCGCCGGGATCCCAACAGCCAGCATACCAACACTTATTCGCACTCGTGGGGGTCCACGACCCCCCTGGAGGGAGAATAAAATAGCGTAGCGTGCGTAGCGTGCCACCGTGCCCGTAGCGTGGCGAGCGCAGCGAGCCCACAAGGGGCTCATTTGCGCTCGCCACACTGTCGGTAAGCCGGCGGTCGGGCTCCCGGCGCCGGTATGCTGGTCGCCGAAAGCCCGACCGCCGGCATACCGTAGTGAACCCGGAAGTTCAGTAGCCCCAGCATATGCCAACATTTTCATGTTCAAACAAGAAAAAGAATTCTATTTGCAGAACATCTTATACAGCCAATATATAATCTGGTACATCAGATATATGTCACGCTTGGCTGAGTTTGAGGATCCGGCAACTGAGATTTGCCCAAGCAAGTGATTGTCTGCAGATGAAGAAGACGAGGGAGCTGGATATAGGGGGTAATTCTGAGTTGATCGCAGCAGGAACTTTGTTAGCAGTTGGGCAAAACCATGTGCACTGCAGGGGAGGCAGATATAACATGTGCAGAGAGAGTTAGATTTGGGTGTGGTGTTTTCAATTTGCAATCTAAATTGCAGTGTAAAAATAAAGCAGCCAGTATTTACCCTGCACATAAACAAAATACCCCACCCAAATCTAACTCTCTCTGCACATGTTATATCTGCCTCCCCTGCAGTGCACATGGTTTTGCCCAACTGCTAACAAAGTTCCTGCTGCGATCAACTCGGAATGACCCCAATAGTTCCTTCTCATGGGACACAAGACCAATGGAGAACGTAGGCAGGACTAGGAGGCAGGTATTAGTAGTTTAACAAAAACTGAAGACAAAGAACTGCGGACTAGTAGGTAGTGGCTTGAAATGACGGGGCTGAACTGCAGACTTGTGGACTGTGGTTTGAAAGACGAGGCTGAACTGTGGACTTGTGGACTGTGGTTTGAATGACGAGGATGAACTGCGGACTTGTGGACTGTGGTTTGAATGACGAGGCTGAACTGCTGACTTGTGAACTGTGGCTTGAGAGACGAGACTGAAGAGCACGGGGACCGTCCGTGGTCTGAGACCCTTACTGGGTCGGGGTTCTCAGGGGCGCTCTCACAGGCGGCAGGTTAGAAACGGCAGGACTGCGGCAACAACTAAATGACGGCAAAGCAGAGCCAGAGAGTAACCAGGACACGGAAAGAATCCTGGGAGCACAGAGCTATAGCACCTACAACTGGGTAGTATCTTGAAGCACTGGCACCCCTGTCATAAACCAGCCCCTTTTTATAAGGAGAGATCTCCCTGGATTGGCAGGATACAACAGGAAGCCTGCATTATTGCTTAGAATTGGTCTCCAACATGGCGGCTCCCTGTAAGGCAGACCTTTTTGCTGGTGCTTAGACACTACCTTGTCTTTGGCCTCTCAGCAACTGTCTTGAGTGAGATCCGCTGCAGCAGTATCCCGCCGCCATGAGTGGACCTCCCACAGCCGCCTAGCCGCCACAAGCGGACCCGCCGCAGCCGCCCTCCTCCGCTGCTGCCCACAAGCCGCCCGCACGGCAGACCTCGCGGCCCCGGCGTCCCGGTAAGACCCCGGATGCTGACAATATATTGATAACTGCTTTATGCAATGCAATGGAAATGAGGAACAGTTTACCCAAATGATGGCAACAATTAACCGCCTCCCCTCTCCTATTAAATTCATTTCTGTGATCATTCAGAAAACTATTAACTTGTTAGACGTAACAGTGGCAATTAAGAAGGACGTTTGGAAACAGGAGTTTTCTATAAACCTACTGACATAAATACTCTTCTCGACACCAGCAGTCATCATCCTACGGCTTTAAAGCAAGGTTTGCCTTATTCGCAAATGTTAAGAATAGCACAACTAACTAGAAAAGTGGAGGAATTACCGGCAGCTTTAGACGTAGTCATCGACAGGTTCAAGCAACGAGGGTATGATGCAACAATGTTATTAAAAGTCAAAGAAAAGGTTTTGAAAATTCCCAGATTGACATTACTCCAAACAAAGGAACCAATCGATGTTAAAAACAAATTCATTTGGACTACTGGCTTTTCTACCACTAGTCCCATTATCCCAAGAGCCACCAAGGCCCTTTGGCCAATTGTTAAAACAGATCCAAATCTTCCGGGTTTCACATATACAGAACCTATGACCAGGTTCAGAAGAGGAAGAAACCTCAGAGACTTCCTGGTAAAAGCAGACATCACCAAGTATTCACCCTCTCCTGGCATAATTGGATTTACAAAAACACCTGGCTGTTACAGATGCGCATCGTTCACTACTTGTAATTATTTAATTTCTGGTTCCTCATTTTAAACATCCACACAAGAACAAAATGTACGAAATTCACCAAGTTCTGACATGCTCCTCTCGTTATGTAATATTCTACATCACTTGTCCATGCAATAAGTATTATATCGGCATGACAAGCCGGATGTTTAAAGAGAGAATGGCGCTGCATCGTTCAGCGATTTCCAAAGCGTTAACAGGGGAAGAGGTGGACCAACCAGTGGCGTGCCACTACAAACTGAATCATCATTCCCTATCACAGCTACGGTATCAAATCATTGATCAAGTACCTCAGATGCCAAGAAGAGGAGACAAACTGACAGCATTAAACAAACTGGAATCCAAATGGATATTCACAATAGACACCATACAACCTAAGGGTCTTAACTAGAAGATTAACTGGAACACTTTTTAATCAATTTTTCGTCTATTACCTTTCAGAGATGCTTTTCTGTAAATATAATTCTATTATAGTGTTTGCTTACAATTCTGGTTTTGCTACATCAATATTGGATCACTGTTACAGCTTTATTTGTGCAGAGGGTTTAAACAATACATCCATGCTAGCATTATGTTGCTACATACACCAATGGACTACATCGACATATAAGAATTTATATCCTTATATTAGCATAAGGCACCTATAGTTTAATTCCTCATATAGCGGTATAATACATTATATGGCATTATCCAGACATTTATTTATTGACACCGCAGTTGCCGTTATTTGCCATTAAAACTCATGTGTATATATATATTTTAACAAACCATCCATCAGATGTAGCACTGAGCACATGTTGAATGTATATTAACACCCAGTGCATCTCCGCTAGTAATGTTCTACAATCACTTGCTTATGTTTTTATCACACAGATTCACCGCCAGAGACCAGAGAGACATCCCTGGTTGCCACGACAACCAGCACTAGCCTATAGCGGGCATCACTGGAAATACGTCCTCCAGAGTGCGGTAGAACACTCTTTCACACACTTTCAGGGATATAAGATAACATTTTATCACACAATAGTTTTTTCAGCATTGTTTACATTCTGTAGTCATGCCAGACTATATCAGCTTTGCCTCATCCTGATGACGGGACCTAATAAGGTCCAAAAATGAGCAGTAAATGTATAGACAGGCTGTTTATTTATACAAGTTGTAACCCTTCATTTTCATGGCTATTAAACAATAAAGAAACTTTTTTCTAAAGAATGGAGTGTTGTGCAGTTTGCTACATTGGCAACAGTGGAAATTGTGTTATTGCAGCACGAGCACCCAGCACTAATAGTACTTCACTAGGAGTGCCGGATTCTTTGGAGATGTGTATATACATTCTCAGGTGTTTTTAATTGTTTGTCATGTTCTGTATTTGTATCAGTTATTTGTAGGAGCGATATTTCAGTCTGTCTACACTTCCTGTTGTTTACGGTTACCTAGCAACGCTTCGACGTGTGTGCGGAGCCGCGCCCCCTAAACGCCCGACGGAGATTCTCAGCGCTCGCTTGTGCTGATGACGTCATCGTCCGGCGGCAGGGAGAGGTGGACGGAGCCACGCGATTGGAGTCTGGTAAGGTACCGGTGTTGTATATATATGTGTTGTATTACAGGGTGCTGGTTGTGTCTTGATCAAAGGGAGCAATCCCTGAAACGTTGACTGCATCAGCGTTGCCTCTGCAGTCGTTCCTTCTGAGTGCCACCACACGTTTCTCTCTCTCTCTCTCTCTCTCTATATATATATATATATATATATATATTGGAGGGTGGACAATAATGTTGTGTCTAGAGGCGGCTTGACCTCTAAATCCGACTCTGGTTAAACATTCCCATGATGCATGAGTTGATTGGTTTGGAATGGGAAAATTAGACTAGTGGCCCCCCAGACCTTAGCTATTGTTCATTACTCTAGAGCAGGAATTGTGGCAATATTACATATAATTTATACACAATAATAAAAGTAGTAAGAATATATTAATAACACATACCATCTGCAAGGTCATAAATAGTATAAAAACAAAATCGACTACAGCCTAAAGACAGTAATGAAAAATGTATCAATTATATACAAAAATCACCTAATATGTTTCAAAATAAGTAACTATGGGCCAAAATCATGTTTGTACGCTGTCGCTGATGTTCATGTGATCCCGCTTACAATGAGGATTTCATGGTAAAGTGATTGACAGGAAGTGACCATTTACAAAAACATGGTGCCAGCATCACTACTGCCATGTCCAGTCTGCGTAGCCATAGACCAATCCTTAGACCAATCCTTACACCAGATTTTCCTTGTTTTTACTTATAAGCTGCGAATGTGTATGTAGATGCAAATGAGTTTGCGATAGCTCCAGTGGGCATCTCTTTATTTCTGGGTGACAGCTTCACTTGCTAATATTAGCAATTCCGTAGGCTTATAAATACTAATTGCATTTGCATGCAAACATGAATTAGGTGGCCCTATGCGACAGTATGACAATATGTGACAACATAAGAATGAATAGTCAAAAGTATTAGCGAGTGGTGCAAAGTCTGTTAATAGATAAATAACCTAATAATGATATTACCAACACTAGTTTAAGACAGGCTGGAATATCATTCCAGTACTGAAAGCTCATCCCACACCAGTATTGCAGTGGGTTCCAGATAATAGTATGAGAAAATACATTTGTAGAGTGTTTTGCTGTTTAAGCATGCTGGCGCTTGATAAACCACTATCATCAACAAGGTAATGGCTGATGAAGCAGGCTGCATTCTAGAACTACAGTAGCAGCATGTCCTGGTATCCAAGGCACACAGGGGCCTATGGTTCACCTGTAAAAAGAAAACACTGGAATTACATACATACAGAAAACATATATGTTATCTAAATAAACACTCCTTGAAACAAATCCTCTGTCTCTGTTTGTTTGTCTGTTTATTTATTTATTTTTCTTCAATACTTGCATTCTAAAGTCATGGATGGAAGACTCTTGGATGGTGATGTTGCACTAATGACAAGCTCAGAGCCAGTCATTCTGACCAGCAGACCATATTGTGGAAATAAATGCTCAAATTGGATAGAAGCACCATCACAAAACATTGAGATTGGCTGCAATGAAGTGTATTGATATGAAGTATCTAATTCATTATCAAAAAGTACTAACTCCCCCTGATGACATCTTTAAGCCTAATCAGGTGTCTATAACCCCCTATTTGCAGTCTACAAGCTAAGGAGCGAGAAGAAATGCGTAGGAGCTACTCTTTTGGGGTATCGTCCAATTATTCTGGAATCTCCACATAGGGCTTTCTCTATAAAGAAAACAAAAATTCCCCCACTTCTAGGATTTACATTTCAGTTTGAACACATCTTCACCAAAATCGAAATCTTTCTGCACATGTTACATCTGCTCCACCTGCAGTGCAACATGGTTTTGCCCAGTTGCTTGCTTTTTTGCTTTACTTATAAACATGAATCAGGCCCTTTATTAAAGTAAATTGGCTGTCCTTTCAACTATGGACCTAAATCAGACATGATTGCAGCAGCAAAATCTTTATCCAATGGGCAAAACCATGTGCACTGCAGGTGGGGCAATTACAACATGAGTTAGATTTGGGTGGGTTATATTGTTTCTGTGCAGGGTAAATACTGGCTGCTTTATTTTTACACTGCAATTTAGATTTCAGTTTGAAAACACCCCACCCAAATCTAACTCTCTCTGTTACATCTTCCCCACCTGCAGTGCACATGGGGCCTCATTCTGAGTTGATCGCTCGCTAGCAACTTTTTGCAGTGCTGCGATCAGATAGGCCGCCTATGGGGGAGTGTATTTTTGCTTTGCAAGTGTGCGAACGCTTTTGCAGCCGAGTGTTGCAAAAAAGTTTTTTGCCGTTTCTGAGTAGCTCTGGACTTACACAGCCGCTGCAATCACTTCAGTCTTTTTGGTCCCGAAATTGACGTCAGACACCCGCCTGCAAACGCTTGGACATGCCTGCGTTTTCCCAAACACTCCCAGAAAATGGTCAGTTGACACCCATAAATGCCCTCTTTTTGTCAATCACCTTGCGATCGGCTGTGCGAATGGATTCTTCATTAAATTCATCGCCCAGCACCAATCCTCTTTGTACCCGTATGACGCGCCTGCAGATTGCGGTGCATATGCATGCGCAGTTTTGCAGAGTTTTAACCTGATCGCAGCGCTGCAAAAGTTGCTAGCGAGCAATCAACTCGGCATGAGGCCCATGGTTTTGCCCATTAGAGAAAAATGTTGCTGCTGCGATCGGGTCTGAATTAGACCCTATGTCAGAAGGTACAAATGAACTCCTCATCCTGCCAATACTGTGAAAATCTGGTTACCAAGAAAAATAGTTTTTACTGTCTTACCCGTACAACATGCAGTTCTGTGCTGACTGGCCCATTTTCTCTTTATCTATATACAGCTATGAAGATTATGGTTAAACATTAGCTATCTTGAGATTCTGCCTTTGTTACTTACATCCTCCACTGTCTATGTGGGCTCTACCATATCAGCAAAGGCACATGCAGAACAACAATAACTCAATCCATCCAGTCTATGAAAAAGAGTTTCAGACAATCTGGTTGGCCGACAAATTTTTCAATGTTTAAATTTTTTTTTCACTGTCTTGTTTTGTTGATGATCCTTTCAAAGTAGAAGGGCAGTTGTGGTATTGTAAGAGACTGAAATGTCCCGTGGGACTATAATTTCAGCAATCCTCCCAGCATAAAGATACCACAATTGTGAATTTTACCTTTAGCTTGACACATTTATCTAGTTGTTGCTCAATCTAATGTCAGTATCAGCCCATTACCATCAGTCCAATTGCAGCCATGCTCTATAAACGTTACAGTTTTTCAATGGATGTCTAGTTACTGTTGTGGAGTACTTGAGTTCCAATAATTACCCAATATGGAATGTACTGCAGTGACAATACTAGGTTCTGTGGCTTTGCACAGCCTGTGAGAGTCCCCAACTGAACCATTATCCTACTACTTTCGAGCTTTCATTTTCAGGCAGGTCAATGTCTGCTAGTGTCATATGTCTCCTATAGCCATTGCAAATCAATATATGGATTCCTTAATTCCTTCATTGATTGTTTAACTACAGTACAGCCTACCTCAGGGAGTTATGTCATTTAAACATCCTGCTGATTCCACCTTTCTTTTTATTTTCTATTTCCCTTATGGCATTTTTTGCTGGTAATACTGGATACTACTGTGCATGTCATTTGTACCTCGGCACTGTCTTTACAGGCTCCTTGAGTTTATTGGCCTCTGATTGTCATTTATTCCAACAGACCAACCTCCTAGCTGCAGAGATGTCATTTTTGTTTATGTCTATTGCATGATGGTGTGTAGGTGACCAGTGCAGTCTATTACAAATGGCTGCTGATTTAACAGCGTTGTGTGTACACATTGTTACAGAGGTCAAATGCAAAATCTTCTCTTATTAGTTGTTGAACAGACTTAGTAACTTAATTTTCATTCATCTCCATTGTTACTGTAGGTTATACACAGGCAATTGCTTTTTTTTCATTGAGATGCATAGTTCCTTTGGTTGCTAAGCAACAGCTTAGCATCATCATGGTGAGTGGTCACAAACACCTATCACTTTCATTATCTTGAGTGCACGCAATGGAAACATTAGCCTAATTAATTAATTAATAATAATCAAATCTTTTATTTTTGTCCTATCAGAACTTTAATTTCACCTTAAAACAATCTAATCTTATGGTTAAATACAATCTTTATGGTGTCCTAAATGTGAGTGCACCATACTTCATATTCTAGAAGGGGGAAGTCTTAAACTAGGTATACTATGCGGCATGATTTTTCTGTAGGCACTACACCCTAAGCTATTTTTTTTTTAGAAACTACCGCCTTTCTGCCACACAAGAAGGATGAGGTTACCAGGATAAACCACAGAAAATTTGGACATATTATTGAGAATGCACACAGATGCACTGCATGATATCTGGACCTTTTGGCAGATACCTTTTGTCAAAACTGACTAGTCAGACAAGTGAAGGCATGCGTTTCTGGGCGGTTTTGGACTTTTTTTGGATGTTTGGCCAAAATTTGCATGCCTACACACTAGTAATGTGCACCGGAAATGTTTTGGGTTTTGGTTTTGGATTCGGTTCCGCGGCCGTGTTTTGGATTCGGACGCATTTTGGCAAAACCTCCCTGAAAATTTTTTGTCGGATTCGGGATTGTTTTGGATTCGGGTGTTTTTTTTATAAAAAAAACCTCAAAAACAGCTTAAATCATAGAATTTGGGGGTCATTTTGATCCCATACTATTATTAACCTCAATAACCATCATTTCCACTAATTTCCAGTCTATTCTGAACACCTCACAATATTATTTTTAGTCCTAAAATTTGCAGCGAGGTCGCTGGATGGCTAAGCTAAGCGACCCAAGTGGCCGACACAAACACCTGGCCCATCTAGGAGTGGCACTGCAGTGTCAGACAGGATGGCAGATTTAAAAAATAGTCCCCAAACAGTACATGATGCAAAGAAAAAAAGAGGTGCAATGAGGTAGCTGGATGGCTAAGCAAGGCGACCCAAGTGGCCGACACAAACAACTGGCCCATCTAGGAGTGGCACTGCAGTTTTCTAGCGAGAGGATGAGTGCTTCCATCCTCATGTGAATCTGAACCACTAGCCATGAACATAGGCCAGGGCCTCAGCCGTTCCTTGCCACTCCGTGTCGTAAATGGCATATTGACAAGTTTGCGCTTCTCATCAGACGCTTTTAATTTTAATTTTTGGGTAATTTTATTAAACTTTTGTAGTATACTTGACGACACAGAGGTAGAGCAGTGGACTACTGTACCGTAATGCTATATATATACTGGTGGTCAGCAAAATTCTGCGCTGTCCTCCTACTATATCCTGCACACAACTAAAATGCAGCACAGGTATGGATGCATAGTATACTTGATGACACAGAGGTAGAGCAGTGGACTACTGTACCGTACTGCTATATATATACTGGTGGTCAGCAAAATTCTGCACTGTCCTCCTACTATATACTGCGCACAACTAAAATGCAGCACAGGTATGGATGCATAGTATACTTGATGACACAGAGGTAGAACAGTGGACTACTGTACCGTACTGCTATAAATATACTGGTGTCAGCAAAATTCAGCACTGTCCTCCTACTATATACTACACACAACTAAAATGCAGCACAGGTATGGATGCATAGTATACTTTATGACACAGAGGTAGAGCAGTGGACTATTGTATCGTACTGCTATATATATACTGGTGGTCAGCAAAATTCTGCACTGTCCTCCTACTATATACTGCGCACAACTAAAATGCAGCACAGGTATGGATGTATAGTATACTTGACGACACAGAGGTAGAGCAGTGGACTACTGTTCCGTACTGCTATATATATACTGGTGGTCAGAAAAATTCTCCACTGTCCTCCTACTATATACTACAATGCACACAGATATGGAGCGTTTTTCAGGCAGAGAACGTAGATATTTTCAGCACACTGAGCACAGATATTTGCAAGCACACTGAGCACAGATATTTGCAGCACACTGAGCACAGATATTTGCAGCACACTAAACACAGAAACTGAGAGAACGCAGCCACGTCCTCTCGCTATCATCTCCAAAGCACGAGTGAAAATGGCGGCGACACGCGGCTCCTTATATAGAATACGAATCTCACGAGAATACGACAGCGGGATGATGACGTTCGGGCGCGCTCGGGTCAACCGAGCAAGGCGGGAAGTTTCGAGGCTGCCTCGGAACCGTGTAAAATGGGTGAAGTTCGGGGGGGTTCGGATCTCGAGGAACCGAACACACTCATCACTACTAAACACTATATTATAAAATAGGCCTATTATTGGAAAATCAGCCCAGTAATTGTATAGTATAGTGGCTCCCAAATTCCATCCTCAAGGCACCCCAACAGTCCATGTTTTAATTATAGATATGCAGTTTGTTTTTTAGAAATCCAATCACACCCATATTTAGGGGATCCAAGGCAGAGTCCCAGCTCTCCCATGCCTTTAGAAGATCAGAGTCAAACTGTGTCCCGAATTAGACCTTCCCTCAGTTCGGAACTTGAATTTAAAATTAGAATCTTGGATTGCTTGTAATTCCCTCCCTCGTGATCGCAGGGGCCATGTCACACAGGTGAGTGTTGGCAAAATTGACTGGAAATGAATGTTATTGAGGTTAATAATACTGTAGGAACAAAAATAGATCCAAATTACACAACTTTAGCTGTTTTTATACATTTTCAAGAAGTCCAAAATGAAAAACGAATTTGAACCAAAACACTTGAGGGTGGTTTTACCAAAGTTGAGAAACATGGATTGTGATTTTGCCAAACCAAAACACAAGGGTCTATGCACATCTCTAGTTTTAAGGATATCAATGGCTGGGCACAGATTGTTAAATCAAATTGACTATGATACTAATTAAGTCACCTGTGCCCAAGCATGGTGATCCTTTAATCTAGACTCTGAAGGTGCCTTGAAGACATAGTTTCAGAACCTCTGGTATAGGTGTGTACATAATTAGATTTACTCCTTACTCCTGTATCAGGTCTGCATCATTTTACCCTCTAGATTTTAAAATCTCAAAAACAGGGACCTCTCAAGTGGGCAGAGGATGGATCTGCAAGATGAGGAGGAACAGGACGCAAATTGTGACATCAACGTGCGATGCCCCAAACAGTGCCCACCATGTGGCAGGGACGAGACTACATGAACTTCAGCAACTTTCTAACCACTCATTATTTGTCTATATTGGCGAAAGGAGTTTAATGACAAGTGGTTTGGCAGTTTAACAGCTCTGATCTGCTCTCAAGAGGATTTGTCTGCTCGCAGGAGTGCTAGAGGTCTACCCTTACTCAATAAAACGCAGGCAGAATTTTTTTTTTTTTTTAGGATGCATAAAATATACATGCTCACTATACACATACAAGCCACAGATTGAGGATAAAGCAAAAAGGGTGTGGTATGGAGGGTCGACCACACTTAGGTCGACAGTGTCTAGGTTGACCACTGTTGGTTGACAGTAACTAGGTCGACAGGGATTCTAGGTTGACAGGTCAAAAGGTCGACATGAGTTTTTTGTTTTTTTTTGGTTGTCGTATTCTCTGTACAGTGACCGGGAACCCCAATTAGGGCACCGTGTTTGCTCGCCATGCTTCGGGCAAGGTGCCTCGCTGCGCTCGGCACAAGTTACTATTCCCCATCGTAGTCCACATGGATCGTTATCTAGACTTTAGTAAGGCTCTTGACACTGTTCCACATCGCAGACTGCTAAATAAGATTGAAAGTTTGGGATTAGATACTAGGATTATTGAATAGATAAGATCTTGGTTGCAGGATAGAAAACAGAAAGTTGTGGTAAATGGAGTGCATTCACATGAGGGAAATGTTACCAGTGGAGTACCCCAGGAATCTGTACTTGGACCAGTGCTTTTTAAATATCTTTATTTGTGACATTGCAAATGGCATTAAAGGGAAAGTATGCCTCTTTGCAGATGATACAAAGGTATGCAACAGGGTAGACACACCAGGAGGGGTAAAACAAATGGTTGAAGATCTAGGTAGACTAGAGGAATGGTCAAGAGTGTGGCAATTACAGTTTAATGCCAAAAAATGCAAAATAATGCACTTGGGTCTCAAAAATCCAAAGGCAAAATACAGTATTAATGGCACTTTACTGGAAACAACTGAGGAGGAAAGGGATCTAGGAGTCACTATTTTAGGTGACTTAAAGGCAGGTAAGCAATGTAACAAAGCAATGAGGAAGGCTAGTCAGATGCTTGGCTACATTGTGAGAGGAATCAGCAGCAGAAAGTAGTAATAATGCTACTGTATAGGTCATTGGTACAGCCTCATCTAGAATACTGTGTTCAATTCTGGAGGCCATATCTTCAAAAGGATATTAATACATTAGAGACTGTACAAAGAAGGGCAACTAAAATGATGCATGGCCTACATCACAAAACATACACAGAAAGACTAAAAAATCTCAATATGTATAGTTTGGAGCAGAGAAGGGAAAGGGGGGACATGATAGAAACTTTCAAATATATAAACGGTTTTCACAAGGTCCAGGAGGGAAACATTCTCCAAACAAAGAGAAGCAATAGGACACGAGGACATGCACTGAGACTGGAGGGGGGGAGGTTCAGGGGAAATTTGAGTAAAAATTACTTCACAGAAAGGGCAGTGGACAAGTGGAATAGCCTCTCATCAGAGGTGGTAGAGGCTAAGAAAGTAGAGCAACTTAAACATGCATGGGATAGACATAAGGATATCCTTACAAAGGAATAAGGATCAAATAAGGTTTGAGATAAAAAAATATGGTTAAAAAAAGGGGGGGGGGTAGATTAGGTGGGCCAAATGGTTCTTATCTGCCGTCAAATTCTATGTTTCTATGTAAAGTTAAAATAAATAAATAAAAAAATCTATAAAGTTCAAAAAGAGAAAAATAAATTGTGAAGAACTCATGTCGACCTTCTGACCTGTCGACCTAGGACATGTCAATCTAGAAACCCTGACGACCTTGACATTGTTGACCTAAGTGTGGTCGACCTAGAGACCGGACACCAAGCAAAAAGAGCAAGTAATTTTTAACTTTAGCAAAACAATGGTGACTGCAGATGGGGCAAAGTAAAAATATGCTCAGCGATTTAAATTGCGGAGTGGTGTGTCCAACCAGCATTTGTGGGCTAAATGCAAAGCAGCCAGTATTTACTCTGCATGCAAACAAATAAATAGATTTACAATACTTGCATGATAATATGGTTTGTTCCAAATACAAAATAGCTTTTTTATTTTTTCTCTTTACTTTGCTCCTAACTCAGAAATCCCACCATAGTGAACATATGCACCACCTGCGTGGAGTATGTATGTTTACGTGGCCTTTCATCAGTTTCCTCCTACAGCCTAATACCATATGGGAAGTTTAGATGCTGCATACATAAACTCTAGTAGAAATTTAGGCAATGAGATCCATTTGGGAAGGGACTGATGTAAATTACTAAACTTTCTCTACGGAGCAATGCTTAATATGTTGGCACTATATAAAGATTAATACTATAATATTATATATATATTTTAACAGAGGAGGGGGCCGTTGTGCATAGTCCGGGTAGGCCCCCTCCTCGCCATAGGGCAGTAGGCTCTGGCATTGTGTAGGAGTCTACTGCGCATGCTCAGGTCTCTGAAAACATAGCATTTGCCAAGTTCCAGAGACAAATCCCTACTGTGCATGGATAGTGCGGCTATTTTGGCAGTGATTTTTGCAGTGGCTGCAGCGTCAAATGCAAAACTCTGGAAAAGGTAAGTAATAAAACACGGGTGCAGTGCATGGGGTCTGCACACATTGTACCTATTATAGAAACGTCCATGTGTAATTATATATCTCATGTGATATTTTGTATTATTAGTAGTGTTATATTTTATCACTGTAGACACAAATAGTGACTTGAAGGAAGGTGTTTAAATATTCAGGTCCCAATACTATTCTGTTATTCTCCTCCATCTTTTGTTGATCTCAATATAAAATTGTAAATATATTAAATTGGGTACCTATAAAATCTTTTATCAAAAGTATTGGTTATTGTATAAAATGAAAATGGTCCACAGCCTTTCTGCAAATAAAAAAATAGAAAATTTAAATATTCATATCCCCATTTTATTTATGAGTAAAAACTTCACAATTTGTTCATTGACTGTGTATCACCTGATGTCAATTAGGTTTTAAGCATAAATAACACTCTGCGACGGTATACAGATGCTGAATACTATCTATAAGAGCATCCCAATAGGTCAGCTATTTGATAACCGCTACGCCTACATTTTGGCACAAGAGCATTGAGAAGGCATCAAAATATCTCTTTGAGCTCCGTGCAGAAATGAAAGTATGATAAAAACTCATTGCCTTTCTCAGGCCAGTCTCTCAAACTCAGTTACTGGACAAAAAGGGCAACAATCAGAGAAGCTAGGCCATCTGCCATCTGTGACATTCAGTGAGCTAAAGAACTCAGTAGCTGCGATGCAAGATACATTTACATGGGTCGACAAGCTCCAAGGCAATGTTAAAAAGAACGTATATGGACAGGTCACACAATTGAAGGGTTTTAAAAACCACAGCACATGCTACTACAAAATATCCTGCTTATAGTAGCATAACGCTCTAGGGATGCTTTCCAGTAGCAGGCACACCACATAAGAGACTATAAATGGTGCACCATGCAGACAAACCCTTCGTAACAAACTAGAGTGGAAGTTGGTCTTTCAACAGGACAAATATACAAAGCACACTGCAAGAGCAACGCAAATGTGGCTACATACACTATGAAGAAAATAGATGCTGATGAGAAGCCTGTCCTGGACTTAATCCTTTTGAAAATATACAGTATGATTAGGGATGTCTTATGATTGGAGCTGTGTGCAAGTGCCCCCATTAAACCCCCCCCCCCCAAAATCATTTGCTTTCCATTGCCATGCCTCCAGAGGGCAGCATTTTGTTAGGAGGCAGAGGCAAATTCTGAGCCAGATCTCTATATACTGTACATTTAGAAAGACATGAACATAGACCAGTAGCGTTAATAGTTGACAGACAGTTCAGCTTAACACCAACTAAAAAAAGGGGGGGGGGGTAATACTGATAAATTAAATTTTAAAGAAATGAAATCATCACTTTAGGATTTAGAATTTTGGACAGCTCTGAGGATAAATTACGACTAAGTTAGACTGTACGATTTTCTTTAGGTGGAAAAAAAGAAGTGTGCTGAATTCCTTCAACCTAATAAATTATATATATATATATATATATATATATATATATATATATATAATGTATCTATTTCTTGGTTATAGTTTCATCAGAGCCAACCATAAGCTATAAGGCAGAATTGACCATGAAAAACGGAATGTATGTGTGTGTGTGTGTGTGTGTGTGTGTGTGTGTGTGTGTGTGTATATTTATATACACACACACCAAAATGACGCAATCTACAACAGAGATGATTCTACCATAGTACATGTGTTCCACATAACCAAATCAAAAGTTAAATCCTATACAGTACAGTGTTGCTCTGAATGACAAAGTGAACATTTAATTCAATCCTCACCAACCACCAAGGGGCAAGCCTCTTACAACGGGTTCAGTATAAATGACCGGCGGCCGGGATGCCGGCCGTCAGTATACTGACAGCGGCATCCCAGCCACCACTATGCCGGCCGTGGGGCGAGCACTAGAAAGCCACTTGCGGGCTCACTGTGCTCGCCACACTGTAGGCACGGTGGCTCGCCACAGTTTATATTCCCCCTCTATGGGTGTCGTGGACGCGGTATTCCGGCGCCAGCATTGTGACCGCCGGGCCCCCGACTAGCTGTATTTTAACTGCTTCCCTTTAACAACATGCCAGAATTACTTTCCCAGAGAAGATTTTAGTGAAAGAGTCTTTTCAAAGATAAAAAAAAACACACACACACACACACACACCCCCATTGTGAGTTTTTATTCTTGGTCTCTGATATTGCCTCAGCTGCCCATCCCCAGAGTCATGGGCAAATTTTAGAGCAAGGGTGGACAGCACATTATGGGGGCATACACTGCACTGTATGAAATGCTAAGTATGTAATATTTCAGACATACACAGGGCCAGTGAAGGCAGCAAGCTGTTAGGTGTGACAGTAGGGCAAGCACACCTGACCTAAAGGTTATATTTTCCCTGCTCCGTGAGGGGTTTCTAGGCAACTGAAAAACACCTTTTCCTGCGTTTGCCTATGTAAGTGTTTAGTGTTTCAGATAATTCACTATCATGCATTTCTGACAAATACATTGCAGACAGCTTGAGATTTTAAAAACTGCAATGCAATGGCATACCTCCCAACTGTCCTAGTTTTCGCGGGACAGTCACATTTTTTTGGACTGTCTCACTGTCCGACCCGCAGGCAGCAGTGTGCCACGGTGGGGGCAGTTGGGAGGCTCCTGCACTCGCTGCCATGCTTCTCGCATGCACACAGTGTATATTCACAGAGAGCCAGGGGGCATGCTAGCAGCTCACCGAGTGCCGGCCATGCCCACATAGTGACGAGAAAACAGGGTCCGTGGCTCGCGATCGTGGCATTATCGCAATGCCACGCCCTTTTAAGCCATACCAGCTTTTCCGCGCAATGTTCCCTCTTTACAAGATGGTAAAGTTGGGAGGTATGCAATGGTGAGGTCTCCTTGCCATAAGAGGTCTTCATCTACTTTACATTAGATGTTCAGAGAGGAAGGAAAGATATCAATCCTTCCAAAAAAGGTGCCAAATGGAGAAGCTGCTCCTAGCAGTCACTGCTTTTAGCCATCAATCTACTATATACTATAAAATGAAAGCTAGAAGTGGATAGATTTGTATGGGCAATTCTCCCTCACTGACCTCTTTAGAAGGTTTGAAACATTTCCCTCTTCAAAACAAAATATAGGTATCAAAAGTTAGGTTAAAGCTTTAAAAGACAATTTGTATAATTTAAACTTTGTTTTAAATGTTGGCTTTATGTTAATTAATTGTTTATATAAACTTCCATAGGAGGAAATCCATTGTTACTGTTGTTAGTCCTAATAATGCTTCCTGCTGTTAAATGTTTTAAGACAAAGTCAAATGTATCATTCCTTTGTTAATAAACCTGAAAACACAAACTTAATTGTTAAAACCGGGGTAACAGAGGAGTGCAGATGTCTATAAGCTAATAAGTTTGATGTGCATGATACACCTGTTATCCTTTGGGGAGATGGAAGAAAGGAAAGAGCAGATATTTTGTCAATAGCTCATCTGACCATCAGCATCATTTATAAATGTAGACAGCTGACCACACAAGAAAGAAACCACAGGAGGGGGGCTTAAGGTGCCCTCTTCCACATATGCAAATGAGCTTTTTGTAAAACAAGTGCGTCATTAAAATGTTACTGGAATCACACTCCCACCAGAACAGGTCCTCTGTGCAGACAAAATTTAGATCTGTGATGCAAATAATTTTAAAACTTGACGTGTTATGGGTGAGACCACTTTAAAGGTTTGCTGCAAAACTGCTACGTAATATAACTCTTCTTAATACAGTGTGGATTACATGTGATGAGCCAGGCAACTTTTTATATTTCACTTACATACGTGTTCACATACAACTTTGCTCAAATTGTGCCAAATAGTCTGTGTTGTGCCAAATGTGGCTATGTAATTTAGCCACAACAAGCGCTGCAAAATATGCATTAATATGACAAATGTGCAAGGCAAGGATACACCGACTTCTGGCCCTGGCATTTCAGGTACTTCAGTGTGACCTAAGGTCCCCATACATCAGCAATCAAAAAACACACACACACATAATCTGCAGATTCTGAGAGTTTTTACCATATTTAGATTCCCCAATCCACGCCTCGTCGCCTATACATTGCAGATTTTTCAGTGATTTGCAGATCATTTTCAGCAAATACAGATCTGCCATTCATGAAAGGCTCAGTTTACTAGAAATGGTCTGCAAGTCTGCTGATTGTTACCATACACTAGCAGTCTACAGCCTCAACTGATCTGTGAAATCTATCATGTTGGACAACCTGATTTAATAATACCAATCCATTTTTTGTTTGAATCCGCAATCTGTGAACCCGATACAAATTTGCATAATCATCTGAAAATTGCTCCAGTTGATTGTTGATGTATGGGGGCCTTTAGCCACTGATCTGCATTTAAAAAAAAAAAAAAAAAAAACAAAGGAGGGCAAAAAACAGATTTCTGACACAGAGTTTGTGCCAAGTATTGTTATGCTTAATCTACCACTTTAAAATATTGTCACTACTATGCTACTAATCTTGTGTGTCTGGTACACTGAGTGACTTTGTATGTGGATACAATGTGATGAAAGATGTATGGAAATGTATGAATCGCTACCATTGCAGCGCGTCTAAGTTGCTCCAATGATCTCATGCCATATGGCACAAATACATTAGGTAAATGAGGACATAGCTATAGAAATCTGTGTGTTGCAATTAAAGATCATCGCAAAAAAAATAATAATAACACAACATACCACAACTTGCAGAAATATTCACAGGAAAAAAAAGGGTAATGACAAACTGATCTGCCCAGTAAAGTACAACCTTATAACTGCACAGAATTTTTATCAACTTTTTGCTGCTAAACTGGAGTACTGCACTGTACTATGGAATTCCATTTGTGGTAAAAAAAATAAAAATAAAAAAATAAAACAGTAAAAAAACAACAAAAAAAACACATGTCTAAGCCTTAAACTTTAAAGAGTTACAGTTTGGTTGTATCACTTAATGGGAACAGTTTAATTTACTATTTTCATAGCCATTTAATAAATAATGGATTGAAGTTCACAAGCACGGCCCCAAAGACATACCATAGGCTGAAAATTGTTGTATTTGAAGACTTGATTAAAATTACAGTATTTTTTCTAGTTATCAGTATAACATTATTGGAGCGGGACATCTAACTTTCAAAAAGAAAGCCAATAAGTGTCCATTTCCCACAAATACAAAAAGTCATGAGCCACAACTAATTTTGTTTTTCTATTAGAGAATAGACAAGACATTTTAACCCTTTCACTGCAAGCTGGAACTATAATGCATTGAAAAGCGCAATTTTTTGGAGGCCCACTAGGGAACACAAATGATCACAAAACTTATTTACATTGATGAAAGTGAATATTTTCTCATTTATATATTTATATATGTACATATACACAAGCATCTACATTTTATTTTTTTTCCCATGGAAGGTTGTTCCAGATGCTATATTTAGCAGCAATTGTGAGATTCCAGCACATGTTCTATAAGGAATTAACTAAGAAGAAAAAAAAAAAGAAAAAAGAAAAAAAAATTGACTGTAATTTAAAAATTTACACTTTTGCATCATCTCAAATAATCAGAGTGCTTATCAATGTACATAAAATCGATATGCATCGGTGTAAAAAAATTTTTTTTTTTTTTAAATGCACAAAACGTTAAAACATAAGTTAAAAAAAAAAATTTAAAAAAAGGGCCAGGAATAAAACAAAACACACACCTTAACCATTTAGGGAAATATGATAGAGACCTAAAATCGGTCAGTCATTTTGATCCCCACCACCCTCACTCCCCCCAAAAAATGTAAGTAAGACATAACCTTCCCTTAAAACTGTGCATTCAATTTGACATAAAGTAATGTAAATTTCCCATATTACTTTATGCATTAACACAGAGACCATGTAAAATGGAATATATAAAAATAAGTTAATGCCAGAAGATCAATCAAGACTTGCAAGTTGCCATAAATGTTACAGCCTGTTCACCACTCTAGTCAATTAGTATTTAATTCCAAATACAAAGACCAAAGTTAATGCTTGCATTTGTATGTAGTAATCACTAATAAATACACTCACTTAAAACTCTAGAAGTTGGACATGGTACAAAAAAAAAAAAGTTTCAATGTTGCAGTCCTAAAAATAAAATAAAATCAAGCAACCTCTGGCTGCATATTTTGTCCTCGAGAATGTATATGCTAGTTTGTGGCAATCTCTTTACTGTCCTCCACGAAACGCATAAATTTGAAGGAAGTCCCATTTTCACTGTTCGCCAATTTCTCCAGACCAGCTAGAGGTGCATTTGGTTCAGCGTTCTGCAGTTTTTCTAGGTTCCCTGTCAGGCCGCTGATGGGTGAGCTTCCACCATTTCCCAAGCTTCCGGTCATTGGAGTAATTCCACCATTTTGAATCACAGAAATTTCATTGGTCTTCATGGCCAAGCCATTTGACAGAGCGGCAGCATACTGGCTCCAGAAACTTGATGGGTCCCCATTCCCTGCCCTGGCAACCAAATCTTTCTGGAATATTTCTGGAAATTTTACTGGATTCCCTCCTAAAAATGCCATAGGTCCATCTACAGAAAGTCTTCTTCCTCTCCTTGCTGGTGCACTATTCCACATGTGAGTCCCCATATGAACCTACATAAAAATATACAAATGAGAAGTAAAATTAGCTAACTATATAACACAAAACAAAGTCTCACACTAACCTAAAGGTGGCGTCTGAGATCCAAAGAAATTTAGCCCATGATTACAAGTTGATCTATAAGTTTTGATTTATTGAAAGCAGACGTGTACTGCAGCACTGTTCAAAGAGGGCATCATGGACATGAAACAAATGTAGGATGGCCCTCCCCAAATGAGCTTACAATCTAAGAGGTTGGGAAATGCTTGATATGAAAGTAAGGGGAACAATTGTAGCTTCAGGCACTGAAAATGTCTGACAATGTTAGTTATAAAATAAATAGCACCAATTTCACAGAATATGGATGTTAAGAGAAGTTAAATGTTTAAGGAGGTGCAAATACACCAGAAACTACCAATCACATATTCAACCTCAATGGCATTTATAAAAATAAAAAACTAATAAGTGCTACAGAGTTTATGAACATTGCATACTTCACTTTTGCAAGTGGCGATAACACCACATTTGTTCTATGTTTCACCAGAGAAATATTGATTTAACCAATTATGACAGAAAATTTAACCTGCTAAATATGAAAAAAAATAAAATAATAATTACCAAATGGCCTTAAAGTCATTATTCATCTCACATTTCTGACAGCAATCTCTAGAGAAATTCTGTCAGCGCTATGTGTACAAATGCAAAGAGCTTAGCTACTGTTTAAAAACCAGAGTCAGACATGCTCCAGATGAATAAAGAACATCTTGGTCAAACACTTAAAACGGTTTCCAAAGATAAACTCAGTCTTTCAAAAAGTCAATATAAAGGGTTTAACTACATCTGCGTTACACCTTCTGGATAGCCTTAAGACCTGCATATATTATTCTGTCGTAGTCCAATTAAGTACCATAGTCCTGTCATAGTCCTCTTAAGTACCATACTAAAATTATGATGCCAATAATATCAGCATTTGTTTTTTGGTAAGTTATCAATAGAATCCATTTTGTGATATGAACAAACATAAAGCAGGTAACTCAGCAACTACATAAGCAACGTAAAATAAAACACAGTTTTTAATATCACAGGTTCAACGACCAATTCAGATAAGAATATAAAATACAACGTTAGCGATTTGCAATTTGTCTGCTAAATGTAAATAGCCATGTCTTAAGAGTGTTTAAGTGGCCAATAAGGAGTTTGGATAATGACATACTACTGCAGAATGGATGATGTAATAGTTGGCAGTCTGTGGCGCCGAGAGAAGTGCGGGAGGGTACAAATTACCCTGGGCCCAGGTCTAATAGAGGGGCCCAGTGAAGGCCCAGTGGGGGCCCTGGGCTTCTTCCCCCTTTACTTGCAAGAGCAGCTGCAGCTTTTCTCCTCAGCTCAGCCCAGCCCACTCTGCTGTGTGCTGGGTTAGTGTGTGGACATGGTGGCAGTTAAAATACCATTTTTTCTGGGGGGTTTTCTAAGGATACATGGCCACGCCTCATGTGATTAGGCCACTCCCCTTGAAAAGTACCTGGGCCCAGCCAGGCTCTCGACTGCCCTGCTGGCAGTCGTACATCAACACTGAGGTCATGGGTTCGATACCAAACATAGCACTAACTGTGCGCCGTTTGTATTTTCTGCCTGTACTTGCATGGGTTTCCTCCCATAATCCAAAATATACTGGTAGGTTAATTGGCTCCCAATATAAAAAACGAACCCTAGTGTGTAAGTGTGTACATGGGCAGACTAGATGGGTCTTATCTGCCATTCAAAATTCTAAGGGATATACAGTATTTACTAAAGTGTGGATTTTCAGAAGTGGAGATGTTGCTCATAGCAACCAATTAGATTCTACTTAAGATTTATCTGGCACCTTCTACGACAGGGGTGGGGAACCTTTGGCCCTCCAGCTATTGTTAAGCTATACATACCAGCATGCCCTGCTACAGTTTTCCTATTTCGTCAAGCAAAAAAAAAAAATGTTGCAGGGCATGCCGGGATGTGTAGTTCAACAACAGCTGGAGGGCTGTAGTTTACCCACCCCTGTTCTAGAAGATAGTAGCTAGAATCTGATTGGTTGCCATGTGCAACATCTCCACTTCGGAAAACTCGCACTTTAGTAAAGATACCCCTGTATTTCTATGAACTAATTGCAGCAGCAGTGTTAGTTTGGCCCAGCCTCAACCACCATTTTACCTGGTTTCACTTACAATTTTATATTATTGTTACAATAAATGGCAGTTGCATATGCTTTATTAATGACATTTTTGCCCTGTGTACCTCATTGAACCAGAACAGAGCATCAATTTGCTTTACCCAGAGTTTTGTTTTTTTGTAACACTAACAATTACATTTCTAATATATTGTGGACAAAGTAACTTTCCATGACACACAAAGAAAGCAAGTCAAAGCAAAATAAATATATATATATATATATATATATATTTCCAATGCATTAATCAAATTTTACCCAAATGTCATATTTAATATATTTACTTGTCTGCTATTAGGCCAAAATAGGAAACTTTTTGTACATCATGTTTATTTTTTTGCTATTTAATTGCGATAATTGGGTAAAAAAAAATAAAAAAATAAACACTATAGCTTTTAGAAGGAAACAAATAGTTTTAATTGCAAGAAACGACAGTATTTGAAATATTAGGCCTTATTCACAGGGTTACTATTAAAAATCCAAATTTTAATAGACAGGATTATTCTATACTAGCTAAAATATTTTAAACTAATAACAATATCATGCTAGGGTATAGTCTCTGATCATCCTTCTGGAACCAAGAAAGAAATTGTATTCACATAAAGCTATGAAATTTGAAGGGTTTTAAAGGGGGGTAGAAAATAAAGAGGGAGAAGTAATAGGATGTGTCACCCCATGAATGCAGTGCTAAATCGTTATACTGTCAAACAAATATTAACAATTTATGATTTAATTCCGTATTCAAACTTCATTTGCAAACATTGCATTTATTTGGTTACTGTATAGAGTATTTTTCAATTGTTTTACACTGTGATGCCTGGGAATTAGTCTGTGTACATAGTATTGGGAAGGCACTATTGTCAGTTTATCGAAGTCACAGTTTAACAACTCTGGATATGTACAGAACCAGACAGACTTGAAGGTGCACTTTAGCATTAAATAAAAGTTAACTGTATCATTAAGGAACAAAATAAAGTGGGGGGAAAAAAAATTAAAAAAATTATACAGATATTCAATATTTGTTTAAGACAAAGCAGGACGTGTGAAACCTTTCCGAACAAGACTAAGAGGTCTGGTCTAAGTACTTTTGACTATTGCAAAACTAGAAACTCAGCCAGTCATTATGAATAAATACAAATGCAGCTGTTCTAAATGAGAGTCATGTCAAAATACACATTTGTTTTTATTGCATAGAGTGGTAAAAATTTTGCCATGTGCACACAGAGAAAATGAAAATTAATCTCTGGTTTCCAACACACCTAGGAAAAGTGCCACTTTCAGTCTAGTTGCTATGGGTTACAGCACATGTGTATATACAGCACTGTTTTGCTGTGCAGAAGACACACAAAACAGTTACTGCCATTTTGCTAAATGTTCATTCCTAACCACCAGTTATGGACCCAATATCACCAACAATGCCATTTACACTTACTTATTCAGCACTGATCAAGCAATTTGCTGAGCTAATCTCCCTACTATAAACTGAAATTGTGACAGATTTGACAAATTTTTATCATCATCTCCTTCATCTTTAAGGCACTAATGTGTTATTTTTTTGTATAGCACATTATAATAAAACCTAGCATTAAAACATGCTATGAAATATTGCAGATTAGTCTCATAGTGAGATAGATTTGCACTGTAATGCACCTTTCAAAATCACCAATACTATTCAAGCTCAGAGCACGGACATTAGAAGTGTGCAATCTACACATGATCCTTAATCTGTGTTGGATCACTGAGCAGGTAAGTGAAGTAACAAAAATACAACTGTGTGGCACTATGGATCATTAATAGGTATGGAAAATCTGAACTTCACTATATAGCATTTTAACAGTTTAATATGAATGGATATTGTGGTGGTGTAGTGGTTAGCATGCCGTTTCACAGCCCAAGATCTTGGCTTCAATTCCCTCCAGGGGTATGTGTGGAGTTAATATGTTCTCACATGTTTGCATGAGTTTCCAGGTTCTCTTATTTCTACCCACAATGTGGGTAAGAAAAAAATACTCCAATTATAAAGTGCAATGGAATATGCTGTTACTGTACATAAAGGTGTGTAGATGTGGTAGGGAATATAGATTGCAACCTCCGCTGGGGCAGATGTGAAAGACTCAATATTCCCTTTAAAAGAGACGCTGAATATGCAAGCTATATAAAATAACTTTATATAAAAGGGTGACGTTTATGACTTATAGAATCTTGAAGTAACAAAAAAATAAATAAATTGGTTTTGGATAGTTTACCTTAAGATTGCCTTTCGTAGTAAATGCTCTTCCACAAATGGTGCAGGCAAATGGTTTTTCACCAGTGTGGGTCCGCTCATGGATTTGTAAAGCACTGGAAGAGGAAAACGATTTGCCACACGCATTGCAATAATGCTGCTTTGGAGTCCGTCTGGCCAAGGATGGAAGGAGAACAGGAGATGTAGCTGAAGATGAGAGAGATCCCGAAGATGCAATACTTGAAGGCTGTTCCTTATCATGTGGTAAGCCATGCATGAAACCATTAAATTCAGTTTTTATGATAGTTGCCAGTGGAGTTGGAGCAGTATTTAATGGTAAATTGGTGTTTGTGGTGAAATTAGTGTTAGTGGTGAAATTAGTGTTAGGCTCAAACAGTTGTGATGGTAGATCTCTCATCTGGTGTGTAAGCATATGCTGTTTTAAGTTACCTTTAGTGGAAAAGCCACGATTGCAGATTGTGCAAATAAATGGCCTCTCTTTGGTATGGCTTCTGTAATGAATGTCCAAGGCACTCTGACATGCAAATGTTTTGCCACAAATATCACATATTGTGTTTTTAAACTTACTTCGTTCTCTGAATGGAAAGAGCACACCCAAAGGTTCTTCCTTGACCATTTTATCAGTGTTGGTGGATGTCAAATCAAGGGCACCTCCATTAGCAGGAGTTGGTGACATCCCGTTGTGGAGCTCAGGTGGTAAAGTTCGTGACTGCTTTTCATCTATGTTAGGAAACTTTAGAAAGTCATTTGTGCTATTAGGTGACAGAGCATTCATGGAGTAAGTAGACTCAGAGGCAGCAGGGCTTCCAGCACTCTGGCTTTCTATATCTCCACATAGAGATGAAGAGTCATTGGTCATAACATCACCTTCAACAGAACCATTTTCAGCCGACTTCAGGCTAGCCTGGAGCTGCTCTACCAGTCCAGCATTGATCATCTTCATTTGATTCTCCAAAGCTGCAATACTTGAGATTTCAGGGGGTAGCGGGGAGGAAGACAGGCTATCTCGAGATGCATCTGCAGATTTAGGAGTGTCAGGGACACTGCTATCAGGACAGTCTTCCATGTTTTCATCTGAGAAGTTGTCCAGATCATCAATAGTTTTCTCATCAAAGGATCCAGTATCAGATTCCATAGAGTCAGGATAGCTTTCAGCAACTGGGGTGTTAGGAATTTGTCCTCCCATATGCATCCTGATATGTTGCTGCAGTACAACAGCATTAGTAAATTTCTTTTGACAAATGGGGCATGAATGCTGTACCCTAAGTGGTGGCATGGCACGGTGTACGCTGTAATGGGTCTTTAGGTTACCTTTTGTGGTAAAAGCACGCCCACATATTTTGCATTTAAAAGGTCTTTCCCCAGTATGTGTCCTGTAATGCATTTTTAGGGCACTCTGGCAGCTGAGTACCCGATGACAAATGACACACTCGTTTGGGTCACTAGACTTTTTGTCAATGTTTTCTACAAGTTGCTGTAGTTTAGAGGTCTCAGATGTAGGTGCTGCATCCAAAAGCCCCCCAAAGGGGAACTTGGCTTTGAACTGTTCTGAGATGAATGGAAGCATTGGGTTTGGAAAAGCTGCAGTAGTGGTGGGAGCAGAATCATCTACAGGGGAGCAGGTGGAACTGTTGAAATTTTGGAAAAAATTTGACTGTTGAGAATGGTCTTCACCTTTATCATCTGAGGTGGGTAACTCACTAGCCTCAGTCTCTTCTGGAAGCATGTCTTTTTTTAGAAGTGGTTCTAGCGCTGGCAAATCACCTTTTACGTTATCCAATGGACTCACAATTGGATGATTGATTGGTTGAGGTTGGGGTTCCTCAGTCTTAATAAATGGTGTTAAGTTGGGCATGGTTGGTGGGAGTGGCATCCCCACAGATGTTGTAAGTGTAGGCAAAACTGGTTTCGTGTCCAACCAGTTTGTTACAGGCTTTTCTGGTGGTATAGACATCCCATATGGAATTCCCGTACTTGTAGGTATATTGTCTAAATGCTCCGGCACAGGGTATGGGTTCATCTGAATGTGAGGATACTTCTCTTTGTGGCGCTGAAAGTGAACTTTTAGATTCCCTTTGGTGGAAAACCTGTTTCCACAAATGTTGCATTTAAAAGGTCTCTCACCTGTATGAGACCGAAGGTGGATCTGCAAGGCACTGTCACTACCAAAGACCTTTGCACAGAACCTACACTTGTGTTTGAAGAATGACTCATCTGATGTGCTCTTTGATTCAAAAGTAGTCACATTGGCTGGCTTGTTTTTCCTCAGAGAGTTTAAATCCTCTGCTGCTGTTCCTAGGTTGGGCAATGTGCTGGGGAAAAGGGTGTTACTTGGGGAAGGCTGAGGTAGTAGTGGGTTAGATGCAGGACTTAATAGACTGCTTATTGCAAAAGCTGGTGATGATGTTACAGGTGCTGGTGGGTTACTGACCTGTGAGCCACCAGTGCTTGAAGGTACTCTGTCTGAGGAGGGTGAATTAATTGCTGCTGCTACCACCGTCTTTTGATTAATAGTTGGAGGAGAAGTACTGTTGGATGGAATAGGGTTTCCAGGGCTGCTCTGAGGTAGCTGTACTGGGGGTGGTTGCTTTATGCCACTAATGCTGGCTGATTGACTAGCAAGACTTTGTGCTAAGCCAGCTGCTGCAGCCAGCTGTTGAGACAAGTGGGAACTCAGTGTGGCTAGCGGAGTGGCAGATACCCTCAATGTCCCTTGTGAGCCACTAGAAGATGTAGGTATCTCTGCACTTTGTGAAGCCAGCAATAATATTTGGTTTCGGATTTGCTCAATCAGGTGCAACTGGTGTATCTGCTGTTGCTGTAAAGCCAGGAGCTGCTCCATGAGTGCAGGTACAGCAATTTTATTGTTGTTGGACCCTTTAGATTTAGCTTCTTGGGAGAACTGTGCCACGGCCACTCTAGTACTCTGAAGGTTTTCAATGATGACATTGCTGTTAATCATAGAAAAGTTGCCCAAAGTTGTCAGATCCCTTACTTGAGGTAGTGAGGTTGTGATAGCTGAGGTACCCAATGTGGAATTATTACTGCTTGAAACACCATTGTCCACTTTGTTGGAACCACTGCTGCTATTGCTAGCTCCAATCTCCACCTCCATGGATTCTTCTTTGTCAGCCTTGTCATGCTCTGAAAGGTCACTACAGTCTGCTTGATCTGCGTTATTAACTGTGTCATTCATGTGCTCGTCAGGATTATCTGAGGGGGGACTAGGAGAGGTTGTTTCAGCAGGAGGTGGTGGTGGATTTTCATTCACAATTAGAACCAATTGATTTTTAGTGCAGTTCTTCTTGTGTTGCAACAAATCTGATAGTTCAAAGAACTCTGCACAGCATCTGCTACAGACATGAGCATCCTTGTTCTTGGGTGTGCGATGAGTTTGACCCCTCTCTCCGACTCCTAAAAACCAAGAAGTTAATAATAATTAGAATAGTACTTTATGAAGCAATGTTCGCAACAAGTTACTGCCATTCAAAAGCAAAATGGCCAGAAGCATAGCTCATTATCACGTATTGCTCGCAACTTTTTTTTGTCTTTTTACATTAGGCTTAAGTGAAGCTAAATATGTCCTACTGTCCTAGATAATCATCTACTTCAAATAATCCATCAAAATATAAAATACTATGAAAAGAACACATTGGGCAATAATGAAATTCCATAGCGGATATTGATTTCCAATATTTCATGCTCTTTATTGTGTAGTCGTGCACTGGGCACAAAACAATTTGAAGGACTCATTAAACATTCTAGTTACCATCAACCTTATTCGTTTTAAATGGTCTCAAATATACCTGATCCTTGGGCCTGGCACTTTGAAGTCATTTAGCTCCCAATCAATCTGGGTCGACAACTTAACATTACATCAGAATTTAGACAATGTCTTGGACTCACATATACCTACCCAGGTAACACTTCAAAAATTAAAAATTGCTAATTCTTTAAATAAAATAAAAAAGAAAAGTGGTTTATACTTAAATAGGTGCATTTGAAAATGTATATATGGTAATAAAGGCCTTCTTGTATGCTTCAACTACAAACAATACGGTAAAAAAATGCACATACATAATGCAAACTAGGTAAATAAAACCTATGCATATGTGCCAAGCAGTGGGGAGCCAAAAAAAATCCAGTTTTAATTTTACATTTGCATAGCAAAGAAAGGTGATAATAGCAATCCATTGTTACACATCTGTGTAGCTCAGAGAATTTCAAATAGTTGATTGGGAACGCTCACCAATTTGTTGTTCCCACTAGTTGCTCACATTTCTTATCATACCCAGGGCCATTTGCAAATTAAACATAAGACTGACTCCAAAACTAACCGATCCTATTGAAGAACAGGATAGTTTCCTATTGTTCTCCCAGCATGAAGACAGAGATTTCTGTTGTTCAAAATGGTGTGTGGTTATCTTAAAAGGCTGTGAAAAAAACTGCTTAATTCAGAGATTACCTCCCTGCCTGTTTTACTGCAATCCTAAAATCACATAATGGGGAGTTTCCATGACACTACATAGAATTTGTCCATACTTTTTTTTTTCTTTTTAGTTCTTACGCAAATATACCCTCGTCAAATACACTTATTTGAACCAGTGCACAAACTCCATTTAGGAGTAAAAAAAAAAAATGTAAATATTTTTTTTATTATATATAAACATTTTATAAATATTTACAATAAATTAGTAATATTAATCATTGTGCAAAGTTGTAAATTGCCCATTTTTTCTATTTAAAATAGAAAAGTGAAAGAAAAAGAAAAAAACCCATAATAAATGTTGGAATATTTCGTACATAGTAAGACATAACACATTATCTCTCTTTTAAACATTAAAATAGCAAGAATTAAAAATAATTCCTTTACGGAGAGTACAGCATTATGACAGAAAAGGCAGTCGTGACTCTACTGTTTTGACAAGCAATGTATGTATTTTAGATCCTTCGTTTTACCAGGAAAATTCAGCATCTAATATATTCAACAGAAATGTTGCACATTTCCATATGTAATGGTTATGTCCCATCTACTTTTACAGCCAATTATGAGGGAACAAAAAGCCATTCTGTTTGTGCACACATTTTGAACAAAATGCATTAAACCTATTATGTCAGCATGTTCATTTAAGCTCCACATTCAGTGGAAAATACGTTTCAACCAGATCACATTTATCAAAACATAATGCCACTTTAAAACACAGTTTTGCTTGGTCAGCTAATAGCAAATTCAGGACTAAACAGTTTGTAGAGAGGGTCAAAGATTGCTCTATACTAACTGGGATAAAGGTCAGGCTGAAATACAGTAGTTTTGGAAAGTAATAAACATTACTTAAAAACTTAGTCAAAGCACATAAGCAGCCTAATAGTTCTGCAATACAAGACTCAAAATGATGCAGCAATTGTACCACTTAAATAATATGCCTCCTTAGGAGTGTATCAAACAGTTCTCTGTCAGTAAAGGGTTAAAATAAGTTGACATACTTTCATTTTTAAAGAGAAATTTCACTTCATCTACTTCAGATTTCATTTCTTGAGATTCTCTGTTGATCCTCATCTGTAACAAATCCAGTGTACCTAAAATTATATGAAAATATATATGTTGGGAAGGTGTACATAATAATGTACAAGGTATTAAATTAGACTCAGCGATGGATACCCTTGACCAGTGTGTACTCATAAATATTTTAAATATTCTTTTTACTTAAATATATAAAAAAAATACACAGCAACTAAAAATCAAGCAATACAAAAGTATATAACATGATATTAAATTGGTATCATAATATATATATATATATATATATATATATATATATATTAGATAGATAAAATCTTACTGGCCAACTAAACATAAAAAGTTACAATTCTGCGTAACAATAGGATTACAGTACAAGCATATTGTAGCAAATACACACACCTAGAGGATACATAGTAAATTCACAAAATGAAAATTAAAACAAAAACTTAAAGTCCTAAGATAAGACCATGTAGCTAATCTATAATTATTAAAAATTATACTACAATAAACTAAAATTAAGTTCACACTTTATAATAGTGAGTGAACACTAGGTGGGGTTTGGGGTGTGTGGGGGGGGAGGGGGGTTATATGACAATTCCAGTGTCAGTGAAAGAAAGGCTCCTTGAGGCTACAACTACACTTTGGCTACATAAATATTGGCATTCAGACAAGAAACTAAATCCCAGTTGTTTTGGAGAACACTGCTCTATGGGAAGCACTTGTCAATCCACTGTGGGTTTCTGTGTGAGGGCAGGAAGGGGGAATAGGGTTAGTAAAGAAGTGGTGCTGATAAGGTGTACTTAGTTTGTTAACTCCCTGCTAGGAAAGATCAGGAGGACTGAATTCGGGGTCACTGAGAGAGAATCAAAAAACATATTGAAGCCTGAACTTTGTCACCTATTCAAGAGAGGAGGCCAGCAGAGGTTAAGAAAGCAGAACATTTTAGATTAATGTACAGGATGATTAAGGTTAGCATATAGTATATGAAATACATTTCACCTCCATCAATTCAACATAATCTGCCGAAGTACACTCAGACAATATTTCTAGTGCAAAATGTAGGATTTCCAAGTAATCACAACATGAGAAATATTATACACACATATATATATATATATATATATATATATATATATGTGTGTGTGTGTGTGTGTGTGTGTGTATAACACACACACACACAGATAAATAAGTTATATATAAACAAAATTTTGGACCTTGAAATTAAAGAGTTAGTGCTGTATATGTAAGTAGGTTTAATTCTACTGCCATGAATTATCAAAGTAAATTAAAAAATATGCTTTAGATTCACGGTTTTATTTATATTTGACTTATATTTCAGAACTGCTAATTAAAATTATCTCAAACTCCGCCCAACTTCTGCTAGGAAAGGAATTGTTACATTTTTTAGTAGATAATAATGTTTACACAACACTGAAACCCTGTACTATAGAGGGGGGAAGCTACACTCAGGCAATTCTGCAGTTTACAAACGTTTGTAGATGTCTCTTCAAGCACGGGCAGGGAAATCCTGCAATTAGCCAAATATTACACATAGGTTTGAAATAAGCCTTTCCTGGCTTACAAGCATTTACATATTTCCTAAGAATATTATGTCATTGTGGCAGTTAAACTTGCACTGAGTACTATATGTACATCAAGTTCTATTCATCTATTTGTAAGAATTGTGGCGTTTCATGGCTTTACTAGAACACTAATATTATTACAAGTTAATCCTGTGAACTATTACAAAACATGACCTGCAGGCAGATTTAGGCTTATTGTTAAAAACCTGGTTTAAAACTCCAAGTAAAACAATTACAGTATGTGATAATTATTTTTATTTTAGTTTTGTAATAATTTGGAGTTTCATTTAAAATAATTAAGACAATTCCATTTATGAGTTACTTTATATTTTTTTCAGGGCTATTAACCATACGTGCGATGATTTACAAGTTTGCTTAAAGAAATTCACTGCTAATATATCACAGTATTTTCTTAGTGCAAACAGAAGAAAACAAACCCGTAGCTGTATTTAACATAGTATAAAACATAGTAATTATGTTGCAAATGCTTAGATCTTATTTAGACACAAACAAAACAAGGAGCCTTTGAAGTAAGCTTGCATTTGAGTAATTAAAACGTTTCTAAGGAAACAATATGCAACACAGTTTGTAAAATAATACAAAAGGTGGCGGGGGCTTCAAATTTACACCAATTTCATTTTGATTGCGGCTAATAAAAATATATATAGTAAGAATAAGGATCAGATTATTAAAAATCGTTAGATGAACAAAATTAGGGTTATATCTGGAGATGCTAAAACATATACAGTAGAATAAGGAACTATGCAAAAATATTTTATCTAGGAAGTTCTGCAGGATAAAATGTAGTCAATTAAAGTAAAAAAAAATTGAAACGGGATCTTCTGGTTTGCTTTTCAAAGGATGGGTGGCTACTGATAATGATAATAAATAGATAAGCCCTTAGAGATGGGACATTAACAACAGAAAAGCTCCGATTACACCAAAATACTCTTGTTTTCGGGCATGGAACTAAAAGAGTGACCATATTTTTTGTTCTGTCCCTTTTTTTTTATTTTTTTGGTACATCTGGGTTAATGAGTAACCATCCCAAGCTGAATGTGGTTAATATTTTAGCTGGATGAGGGTGGAAAGAAATATGAAGTCTCTGGGGTCACCTCTCTGTGAGGGACTCATATGGGATGAAGCCGTCAGCTGCGCTTAGTTTTTGGGGGTGTATAAAGAGCCAAGCAGTACGGAGATAAAATAGTTAAATCCTCAGGGCAGCACTTCGTAAAAAGTTATCTTTAGACAAAGGTGCTAGCTTATAAGCATGCCATGCTGATTCCTAAAGAGATACAGAGATGGATCTATCAGGTATCATCAGTAGGGATTGGACTTTTTTTTGGGGGGGGGGGGGGGGGAAGGAAAAAAAAAAGTTTCCCCCCACCCTTTCTTATACCAGCCCATGTGGAGTGCATTGTGAGTTACTGAATAGCTGGAAGAGCTGACCCTAAATGTTGCATGATAACACAAAAGGGGCATGGGGAGCAGCCTGCTATTCCTGTAGGATGTGAGGCATCAGGGGACAAATCGTTTTTCCACGGGGGTCTGGTGCCATGTAGCAGAGATGGTCACACAAGGTGCATGCAAGCGGGTGAGTCTGAGAAGCACAGCACAGAGCAGGGGGGAGACCGGCTGTAGGGACCCCAGTGTAGAGGGGCTGGTAGCATACCCCAAAATACCTCAGAGATCATCCTCCGTCCAATAAGCACCATATAATAATAACACACTGCACTGATACACACTCTGATCCCTACACAGCAGCTCGCACTGCGCTCACATGCAGGGGACAGACGGGGAGAACATACAGAAGTTTGTCAACAAGCAGTTACTGTGAGCAGCAGAACGATCAGTACAATATATATATATATATATATATATATATATATATATATATATATACACACACACACACACACACACACACACACACACACACACACACACACTGTATAGTACAGGCAGATAGCAGAGTAAAGTTGGTAAAAGTGAGAGTGCAGCGCTGGAGTACAGTACCACGTAGCTGGGAGGGCAGCGCACAGTCCGGGTCGCTGAGAAGTACAGTACAGACTGTCACATATTGGAAGCAACAAACTTGTGTCCCGCAGCCGGGATGTGACCTCCCCGGCAGTGCTGGGACTATAGAGGGGAGTGTTAGGTGGGGTCTCCCCGTTACGGAGGCTAGATCTACCCCAGGAGACAGTGAGTGCCCGGGCATCACAGGGCACACAGTCCGGCGGCCGGGGTATCAGTGAGTGCGGGAGGAGCCTCGGGTAGCCAGGGATGGGGGGAGAGGGTGATCGGTGCGGGCAGCAATAACGGGGTTACTCCCAGGGCTGCTCCGGCTATGCGCAGAGGAAGGACACCGCTGCCCCACCACTTACCATGACTTCCAGGCAAGGCCAGACCGGGGTCCGATTGGAAATGCTGGGGTTTCGCCTGCTTCCTCCGAGACATGCTGGCTCACACATCAGCTGGGGCAGAAGACAAATAATTTACTCCCAAAATGTGCTCCCAATCCCGGGCAGGGAGCCCCAGCCAGCGCGCATGTGTCCTGCCATAATTATGATGATCAATAATGCATTGCGATTAATCATAGGAGAGGGGGTGGCGATGTGCCGGGGAGAGGGCTGGTTGGGGGGCTGGCACATGGCCAGCTCTGTTCAAACCAGCTCGCCCTAATCAATGAGCCGGTGATTCGCTGGAGGCTCCTGTCTCTCTCAGCTGCCACCCAATAATCAGGGGGCCGGCTTACAGGGAGGCAGGGAGGGGGCCGGCGCTGCTGCTCGCTGCATACACTGTTAACCCTCTTAGCAACAGCCACCAGTCCGCTCTGTCACTATAGGAATTTCTTATGGTCAGGGGAGAGTTATCCCTTCCCTAATAAAGTACTTGGCGATGGCTGATTGTAAGCTCCGATGGCCACTTGCTGTCTTCTCTATGTCTGTCCACTCGGCTGATTATAGTGAGTACCTGAAGTACCTGGGCGCTGACTGTGGAGCCCATCCAAGACTGAGACACACACATAAATTACACACACACACACACACACACACACACACACACACACACACACACACACACACACACACACACACACACACACACACTATATATATATATACAGTATATATGTTTTTATTCAATGTTATGCATGCTAACTTATACAGTTACCTTTGGGACGTTGTAAATGATGGGAGAGGTTCTTACACTTTGCTGTCACAATATATGTGTGTGTGTGTGTGTGTGTGTGTGTGTGTGTGTGTGTGTGTGTGTGTGTGTGTGTGTGTTAAATTCTCCTTTATGCATTGTATCTCCCCTGCCCTATTGCCATACAGAACTGTACTCTGGCCGCCTGGCATACAGATAAATGGATTTACACTGTGGACCTATAATTTGTGCCCGTTATATGGGAGTTCTGTTAGTAAAAGTGTACTTACTGAAAAGAGAAACCGATGCTGATTGCGGAACACTTAGATGCATATTACAGAAGTTACTGTAACACAGAGTAAGTGTGGGTGAATCTTGGTGAATGGTCACTTGCCCCCTCTCCCCCATGCTGACCTGTTACCAGCAGCCAGGACAGTGCTACATTAGCCAATTTAAACATGCTTGGGATAGGCGTATGAATATCCTTACAAAGAATTAAGGTTCAAAAAGGGTTGAGATTGCCTAAAGGATAAAAAAAGGGGCAGACTAGATGGGCCAAGTGGTTCTTATCTGCCATCAAATTCTATGTTTCTATGTTTCTATCAGTGTGCAGCACTCATTGCTTTCTCGTTAGTAAATAAAAGTGGCATATTTGCACAGAACCACGCTGGTGATATGATGCCTTTAGATCACATAAGATGACAGCGCCATGGGCATGCCTGAGTGTCATAGATACTGCTGCTGCTGCTTCTCATGTGCTGGACACTAATAAATACATCTGCACAAACTCTGGAGTCTGTCCAGGATCAGAGAAGTTGTGTTGTAGACTGACTGTGGGGTCGGCCCTCGAGAAATGATTGGTTGCCGATGCCGTCGGTCAGTAAAGCTCTACAGAGAAGTGGGCGGAGCTTCAGAGCTGGAGGAGAAAGGGTAAGGAATCACTCCATGCTTCTGCGGAGTAGATGGGATTTGGGATGGCAGGTTCTGGATAAAGCTGATTTATGGTGAAAAAAATAAATAAATAAAATCAGATCACGTCGGAGGACTCCATCGTTGCAACTCAGTATCTCCCTTCATCTAGCAGCATCCCTTTACATACCACAGGGATACTATTAATCTGAAGTGCCCCCTGATACCCAGACTTGACCCTAACACACTAAACCTCCACGATGACGGCTACTTAGTTATGTTGACTGATTGCACAGAACAGCTGTACTTGTCTTAATTTTGTTTTTTTTTAAATTTATTTATTGTTTTCTGTTTTCATTTATCTTCTTGCTGCAATTTTTTGTTTCCTATTTTACAAATTTGAAACAAAATGCTAAAATGTATCATTTAATAACTATATGTACTCGAAGTTATAATTATAACACTTGGATATATCTTGCAACTATTTTTTACTTGCAATCCAAGCAAAGTTTCCCTATTTATTTTTCTAGACTTTCTTCTAATTTTGCAATTTTAGGGTGAGTCCCGGATTATATGTTCAAGACACGGTAATGGTGTGCCTTGTGCCTGACGGAAAATAGAACCCAGTTGGGGGCTGAGTTTGAAGGATGGACATAATAATCTTCCTATAGGTGATACCGAACAAGTCATTATTTTTCACTGAATATTTAAACACATCCCTTGGCAGTGATTGATACATAGTTCTTCTTAGAGACGAGATGGCGTTGCTGTCTCCATTTACGTGTGGGTGTATCGTATCCACTCTATTCTACAAAGTTTAGCGGTATTAAATAAGCTATATGCATTGACTATACATTGGTTCTATAAATGCCTATATGCAACATATACAGTGTTGCTTAAGAACAAAACACGTTTTAATAGTATAATATATAGTGTATCAGTATACAGGTTAAAACATTCAGCGTTAAAAAAAATCCTGAAACTGTAATAAGCTGATTTTATATATATATATATATATATATATATATATATATATATGTGCGTGTGCGTGTGTTACACATACAGTATTTTCACACACACAACCCCAACACCCCAGTTTTATTCCCCTGCTCTGCCTCTGCCCTCACCGCCCCTCCTTGGTGCTGTTCTGTATACGATGTATCTGAGCGAGAATAAGGTCCAGCAGTGCTGGGAATACATCAATTACATTTAATAGCCTGTGTCTGCATTTAAATGTTTGCAAATTTTAAGGTATTGATGGTGTTCTTTCAGCTTTTCAGTCCCGATGCCAATTTTACTAACAATTGCTTTTATAAACTTGCAAATAAAACAATTAAAAAGCAAAATATCATAAATCACTGATGATAAAACATTTAAATGCATGAACTACAGTATCTAGAGTGGACCTACCTGTAGACTATTCTGGGAAGTAACAAGGTATCCATTCATTTAACCCTTTTGCAGATGGTGTAATTGTAACATACAGTTTCAGGCTTCAGCACTGCCTAAATAGCACATTTGGCATGGAATGGGTTATCTCAAATTAGATTCACCCGTGAGCTGGATACATCTGGCTGTGAGAGGTGTAACATTGTATCAAACTTCCATCAGGCAATCGTTTCCATTTAGAAAATAAATGGTTTTATTTAATACTGCAGCATTTCTCTTTATTTGGCCAATATTTAATAATACAGATACTAATACAGTTTTACATATTTACCAAATACATTTTACTATGTATGTTATAAGAATCAATCATTAAACCAATAATTTTTTTTTGTTATAAATTGATCACAATTTAAGCACTCTTTGTTCTACAATATAGTCCACACTCCACCCTAAATCTTGCCCCAGCCAGTGTAATCCTGGATAATATTCAGCCTTTGTGGTGTTTGCACTTTCCTAGACAATAGGAGCTCATCAACCCTCTACTTTAGATTTATTTCCAGATGATCAATACCCAGTATAGAAGTCCCAAATTTAATCCCCCTCCATTATTTCTGACAGCAGATAATTGAGCAGAGGTCAAACAAATACACATAATTGAATCATAAGTAATATGGGGTGGCTTAAGGCAAATCTTTAACCAGAACCAACTGATGGGGGACTGAAATCAGTACATTCATTTGTGCTTTGTTGTCAGTTTTATGCCATTTGGTGGCTGATGAGCGCTTGCCAGACCTAGAATGGACTCTTTTTGTGCTGTCACTGTCTTTAATACTATTGGTAGGAGATTCACAGCTGCCAGGTTTTTCAGAATTAAATGAATTCATTATTTTGTTATCATGTGATAAAGAGAGCAACACACACAGAAAAGTTATGTCATTAAGAAATTATACATGTAAGGGATAACAGTTCCCACATATAAGTCGATTTTGACTATTAAACAGTTATTTTCAAGTGGCAAATATGTGTTCGGATAAATTCATGTTATGTATGCTTGCTCCACAAATAATAATAATAATAATAATAATAATAATAATAATAGTAATACAGAAAATAAAATTAAGTTAAACACCAGGGTGGATTTGTGTTTTACAGTAAATCTGATTTTAGTTTTTTGTTTTAACTGTGTCATCACTGCAAATATCTCATTTGCATGGCGTAAATTAGCTTGGTAAATACTGCAGGCAAATGAGAAGTGCATAAGCATTAGTTGCATCGGAGCCACCAGGCATAGATATTTCACTTGATTTACATAGTTAATTTGGTAACGCTAGAGAATACAACACACAAAACCACTGTACTGTGTGTAGTTTGGCACCTAGTGCATTCAGTAAGTGATAAAAAAAATTACATTTAAAATCTTGTGATTTCACAATCTGAATGAGATTTTTTGATTATGCTTATATTGTTTCTGTTGTGATATAGATTGATTAATTTATAATTTAGAATGACAACCTTTAAGTATCATCCAGAATGGCACTTTGTGACCATTAACATCACTCATTTTCCCTCTCACCTCATAGAGGTGCTCAGGAAAATTTGCATTGTTTGGTGGTTTTTAGTCTCTTCAATTAAATTCTCAGGATTTTAATCACTGAAAAAAATACATAGCGTCTGTAAGTGTTTTTACGCGATGAATCAAATTTTATTTATTTCAGCTGGCCAGAATCACCTAAAATCTCCCCAATGTGCGATTAATGACTCGTTCGATTAAACGCTACAAACTAAATTAATTTCCTGATATACTGTGCGGTTATTACATTGTACAAGTACAAAGCTATTCACAATTGCTTGCGTAGCAGAGCACATAGGAAACTATGAGTTACAAATGGGCAATATTTATGATGTGTCATTGGTCTATCACTAACACCTACAAAACCAAGTATGACACTTATCATGTCTGATTCACAATGTTGCTAAAATGGTTTTATTTTGCCACAACCTCTTGTCTGCTGTGAATTGATAGACAGCTATGCTGGATGTGAGATGCATGCTCACGTTAGATATATTGAGATATATTGACCTTGGTCAATACCTATTAGCATAATGCATAGCAAAAAAATGTGCCTTTTTATATTACAGATGTGACACATCTGCTATACACACCTCGTTGTGCATTTAGTAACATAGATGCAAATGTACAACTTTATAGTAGCCCAGTATCAAGGATGGGATATTCACTTTTATTAGTCTAACTTTCATTATCCAATAAGAGCTAATCAAAGGAAATGCTCCCCGTAGTTCTGCTTAGAAACTAGCAGTTAGGCCTCAGGCATCAAGTTATGAGGGGTAGGACATAATGATTAACAAACAACTGTGATTCCCAATACATCTCTACTTGTAATAGTCTAGGCTTGAATAAAGCGTCAAGTGTCCCAGATCAGACCAGACTAGCCCTAAAAGCCCAGCATCCTGTTCATTCATGTGCAATATTTGCTTTTGTGGCAACAAACATTGGACTGACTCATACAAAGGCCACCTGAATACACATTTGTAATGGTCAACTATAAAACTGAAAATATTATATGTGTGTGTGTGTGTGTGTGTGTGTGTGTGTGTGTGTGTGTGTGTTTTGAAAATATAATTTTCAGTCCATAAAGTCTGCAAGGATATATACTAATAGCCATGAAAGGTTGGAAAGCTCAAGCTCTTGGGGAAATGTTGATTGACTGGCCCAAGCATCAGACACCTCTTTCTTGACCTGTGTGGTGCTGTTTAAAAAAAAAAAAAAAAGTTGAATCGTTACCTTCTGGATATCCCTTAAGGTTAAGGTTGCCACGCACAAGTAGGGCTGTTTCTAGACAATTTGGTTTCCAGTGCGAACACTAAAAAATGCACCCCATTGACACTGTGAAAATAAAATATTTGGCCATCAAAGGAGTGTGGCCATGCTGCAATGGGTGTGACCTTGCAGGAAAAGACTACCTTATACCGACACAATAGTGCCCCTTGCACCATATTATGCCCAACTCAGTAATGCTCATAACACCATATTAACATATTATGCCCTACGCAGACAATAATGCCCCTTGCACCATATTAACATATTATGCCCCACAGACAGTAATGCTCCTTGCACCATATTAACATAGTATGCCCCACACAGTCAGTAATGCTCCTTGCACCATATTCACATAGTATGCCCCACACAGTCAGTAATGCCACTTGCACCATATTAACATAGTATGCCCCACACAGTCAGTAATGCTCCTTGCACCATATTAACATAGTATGCCCCACACAGTCAGTAATGCTCCTTGCACCATATTAACATAGTATGCCCCACACAGTCAGTAATGCTCCTTGCACCATATTAACATAGTATGCCCCACACAGTCAGTAATGCTCCTTGCACCATATTAACATAGTATGCCCCACACAGTCAGTAATGCCACTTGCACCATATTCAGCGGTGCAAGTGTGCGGGTACACTCGGGTATGGAGTACCCTTAAGAATTTGGCAGCGGGTACGCAGTACCACCTGCCACACACTTTGCCAATACCACAATTATAATGTTCCACAAAGCAACAAGACCATGGTGCTTGGCAGTATGACGGCTCCTCCCACTTTGTCAGGGTTACTGGGAGTGCGACAGTGGCTGTATTTTCCTGTTATAATGGAGGCATTACTATATATTGTTATTAAATTGGGGGCATTACTATATATTGTTCTTAAACTGGGGGCATTACAGTATATTTCTATAATTCTGGAGGTATCACTATATATTTCTATTATACTGGAGGCATTACTATATATTTCTATTATACTGGGGCATTACTATATATTTTTAGCCTTGCCTCCAGATAAAAAAAAAAAAGGGGGCCTGTCATGTGGCCACGCCGCTATTGTCATGTAGCCACTCCCACTAGCAGCATGTGGCCACACCCCCTCACAAAACGTGATCACGCCCATTTTTCAGCACTCAGTACCACTAAGAAAATATTTCTACTTGCACCACTAACCATATTCACATAGTATGCCCCATACAGACAGTAATGCAACTTGCACCATATTCACATAGTATGCCCTATACAGACAGTAATGCCACTTGTACCATATTCACATAGTATGCCCTATACAGACAGTAATGCCACTTGTACCATATTCACATAGTATGCCCCATACAGACAGTAATGCAACTTGCACCATATTCACATAGTATGCCCTATACAGACAGTAATGCCACTTGCACCATATTCACATAGTATGCCCCATACAGACCGTAATGCCACTTGCACCATATTCACATAGTATGCCCTATACAGACAGTAATGCAACTTGCACCATATTCACATAGTATGCCCTATACAGACAGTAATGCCACTTGCACCATATTCACATAGTATGCCCCATACAGACCGTAATGCCACTTGCACCATATTCACATAGTATGCCCTATACAGACAGTAATGCCACTTGCACCATATTCACATAGTATGCCCCATACAGACCGTAATGCCACTTGCACCATATTCACATAGTATGCCCTATACAGACAGTAATGCCACTTGCACCATATTCACATAGTATGCCCTATACAGACAGTAATGCCACTTGCACCATATTCACATAGTATGCCCTATACAGACAGTAATGCCACTTGTACCATATTCACATAGTATGCCCTATACAGACAGTAATGCCACTTGCACCATATTCACATAGTATGCCCTATACAGACAGTAATGCCACTTGCACCATATTCACATAGTATGCCCTATACAGACAGTAATGCCACTTGTACCATATTCACATAGTATGCCCTATACAGACAGTAATGCAACTTGCACCATATTCACATAGCATGCCCTATACAGACAGTAATGCCACTTGTACCATATTCACATAGTATGCCCTATACAGACAGTAATGCAACTTGCACCATATTCACATAGTATGCCCTATACAGACAGTAATGCCACTTGTACCATATTCACATAGTATGCCCTATACAGACAGTAATGCCACTTGTACCATATTCACATAGTATGCCCTATACAGACAGTAATGCCACTTGTACCATATTCACATAGTATGCCCTATACAGACAGTAATGCCACTTGTACCATATTCACGTAGTATGCCCCATACAGACAGTAATGCCACTTGTACCATATTCACATAGTATGCCCTATACAGACAGTAATGCCACTTGTACCATATTCACATAGTATGCCCTATACAGACAGTAATGCCACTTGCACCATATTCACATATTATGCCCCATACAGACAGTAATGCCACTTGCACCATATTCACATAGTATGCCCTATACAGACAGTAATGCCACTTGCACCATATTCACATAGTATGCCCTATACAGACAGTAATGCCACTTGCACCATATTCACATAGTATGCCCTATACAGACAGTAATGCCACTTGTACCATATTCACATAGTATGCCCTATACAGACAGTAATGCCACTTGTACCATATTCACATAGTATGCCCTATACAGACAGTAATGCCACTTGCACCATATTCACATAGTATGCCCTATACAGACAGTAATGCCACTTGCACCATATTCACATAGTATGCCCTATACAGACAGTAATGCCACTTGCACCATATTCACATAGTATGCCCTATACAGACAGTAATGCCACTTGTACCATATTCACATAGTATGCCCTATACAGACAGTAATGCCACTTGCACCATATTCACATAGTATGCCCCATACAGACAGTAATGCCACTTGCACCATATTCACATAGTATGCCCTATACAGACAGTAATGCCACTTGTACCATATTCACATAGTATGCCCTATACAGACAGTAATGCCACTTGCACCATATTCACATAGTATGCCCTATACAGACAGTAATGCCACTTGTACCATATTCACATAGTATGCCCTATACAGACAGTAATGCCACTTGTACCATATTCACATAGTATGCCCTATACAGACAGTAATGCCACTTGCACCATATTCACATAGTATGCCCCATACAGACAGTAATGCCACTTGTACCATATTCACATAGTATGCCCTATACAGACAGTAATGCCACTTGTACCATATTCACATAGTATGCCCTATACAGACAGTAAGGCCACTTGCACCATATTCACATAGTATGCCCTATACAGACAGTAATGCCACTTGTACCATATTCACATAGTATGCCCTATACAGACAGTAATGCCACTTGTACCATATTCACATAGTATGCCCTATACAGACAGTAATGCCACTTGCACCATATTCACATATTATGCCCCATACAGACCGCAATGCCTCTTGCACCATATTTATGCCCCACACAGTAATGCCACTTAGAATTATGCCATTGTGCCACATTACCTAACTGCTCATAGGCAGGGGTTTCATGATGCTGCCGCAGCCCACTTCCACCTTCGCTGCGGTCTCAGCACTCTTGGGTTGTTCACATCTACCTGGGTTGTAAATGTCCCCTCCAACAAAAAAATGGCCACCTTCCATTTAGCCTCCTAGCACCTGGTATGACCTTATGCCCTACATGTAAGTGCCCAATTTGGCAAGATCTGGTCATTCAGCGCTATGGCCAATCAGTAGTATTTCTTATGGCATCCTTGGGGCTTTTTAGTGAAGATGTAATGGTATCATAAAAACGGAATTTGCAGCCATCTGCTGTCTTCTTACAACCAAATTTACCATAATGCACCATAATCTGATCATTGTTGGACAAAGAAGTATATTGCAGCAGATATTGTCAAGATTGGGTTTTGTAGGTTCGTACCAGTGTTTATAAAGGGACCCATTACTATCTCAGACAAAAGAAATTCAGATGTCATCTGATCCATTTTCCCATTTATGCGGAATGGGTCATACAAGTGGCAATTTTGATGACTAGTTTGGTTTATATCACTCTTGCCTGAATGTGTTAGGGTGTATTGCACACCAAATGTGTCCAAAAATGCTATTGTTAGGTATGCTTATGATCTCAAATAGGCACACTAATGGCATTGCAGTTGGCTACTTAGCCAGACCATCAAGCAGTTGGAGCTCTCCAATTTGGCCAACCACAATAAGGGACATCAAGATAGGTCTTACCCCATAGTGCAGCTGCTTCTTGAGTTCCATAAGCAGAACATATGGTGTTACTGTGTAAGTGCATGGATCCCCTTCCGTTGCTGCACACTCAGCTTTGGCAATAGCCACCTTTGCACATGCATCCTGGGGTGTGTGTCCATATGCACCAATAGAAACCTATTTCTCCATGCAGCTGCTTGTAATATGGCACATACAAGGCCATAGATGGGTGAATGATTAAATCAGTGTAATCTACCACAACTGGGCCTCAAACAGCTCTAATAATAATAATAATAATAATAACAACAACAACTGCTTCTACTAAAAATTTTATAAGACCCAGAGAATTCTACTATGCTGTGTTTAGCATTAAATAGTTGTATAATATATGACTCATCATTGAAAATTCTGCCATGTATCTTGGTGTAGAGTGCACAGCTAGCCATACACACAACAATACCAGTATTTGGCAATTGGCTCAATTTCACAGCATGTTTAACACAAAAACAGCCCTAATGACAGATAATTATCCTATTGGGATCCATATTACTATTGGACATGCTGGTACATGTGGTCAGTCCACACTAACAAACCCCAAAGATGCTGGATATGCCATTGCACTGTGCACAGGGAAGATACATGGAACACACATAGGGGGTAATTCCAAGTTGATCGCAGCAGGAATTTTTTTAGCAGTTGGGCAAAACCATGTGCACTGCAGGGGAGGCAGATATAACATTTGCAGAGAGAGTTAGATTTGGGTGGGTTATTTTATTTCTGTGCAGGGTAAATACTGGCTGCTTTATTTTTACACTGCAAATTAGATTGCAGATTGAACTCACCACACCCAAATCTAACTCTCTCTGCACATGTTATATCTGCCTCCCCTGCAGTGCACATGGTTTTGCCCAATTGCTAACAGAATTCCTGCTGCGATCAACTTGGAATTACCCCCATAGCTAAAATACATAACATGAATTACATAGAGGGACAGTTCTGTGTTCTAGGACTTACAATCCTATATAAACCAATAATGTACTTTCTAACACAATATATAGTATTATTCTCAGCTGCTTTCTAAACACATTTACTAAATTTCCAACATTAATATAGGTCCTGATTCTGAGTTGCATGCAAAGAGGCTGCAAGGGCAGATGGTCACTGTTTTTCTGTTTGCAGCGCCACATTGTTATCGTTGGTACACTAACACCTACCCCGTGCAGGGCGAAAATAGCATGGGACTCTGACTCTACAAGCCCACAGCACTCCCATGTCACCCCCTCTCAATGGATCGCTTGTGGTTGCAAGGTAGCTGCCCAGTGGAGACTCAGAAACAGCCATTTCAAGGATAGAGACAACCAGCCGTGCACAAATCATCTGTCAAGGTGCACAAGCCGGGGGTGGTGCTTGTGCAGTTTGCCGATAGCCACTAGATGCATACAGTATACTTATGTACTTGTTTGTGACTTAGAATCAGGCTCCTTAGTCTGTACATATATGTTATTAATGCAGGATAAAGGTGTTTCTATAATGTGTGCGGTGGGCCCAGGGGGGCCCACACCGCACACCCTGCACCTATATATTATACGTAACACTCCAGAGTCCCGTGGTGGCGGCCCTGCAGTGTGGACACAAATCACTTGGAAAATGGGCATTTTTGTGTGATTTGCGCTTACGCACTGGAGATGTCCCCGGGAACAAGGCGCGGGTGTCATATTCCTGGAGTCCTGTGCTTGTACAATAGACTTTGGCAGTATGCCAGAGTCTACTTGCTGCCAGAGAGGAGGGGGCCCGCAACGGAGGCTGTACATGTGTCCCCCCTCTCTTAAAACACCCTGATGCAGGATGCTATGTTTAACTGCCATTGCTGATGCCACCACTGTTCCTGGTTCGGTAATCTCTATTGCTCCTTGTTGGTAGAAGAAGCCACTGAAAAGCAAGGAACAAGTATTAGCTGGTGGATAACTACAGAACTGCATGTGTGGCCTGAATCAAAAGTCTTCTGTAGACCCAAAAGAGGAAGGAGGCTCAGTGAATGGTGAAGGACAGCAGTGCCGCCCCCTGAACCAGTGACATCATGATGTGGTACCTAGGGAGCAGGGCAGCTGGCTCTGTAATGTACAGCACTGCCTAGAGAGTCCCTTGAACATGTCAGTTGCTCTCTTGGCTGCAGGGTACTATTCCAGGCACCCTGCAAGCAGCTGCCGCGGGGCAGAAACTCTGCCACCCCCAGGGCCACTTGCACACCACTAGTTACAACCCTGAAGGACAGCTATGGGTAACAGCAGATATCTACAGTGATTGCTTCATGTTTCGTGTCACTGCTTTCTGCTATCTATCCTTATTCCAGCCGTACACTGTCAGGGGGCTGTACAGAAATGTATTTATTATTTATTACCAGTCATTTATATAGCGCACACATATTCCACAGCGCTTTACAGAGAATATTTAGCCATTCACATCAGTCCCTGCCCCAGTGGAGCTTACAAGCTATATTCCCTACCACATGTACACGCACAGACATTCACGCTAGGGTACATTTTTATTTACTTTTTTGGGATCCAACCTACCAGTATATTTTTGGATTGTGGGAGGAAACCGAAGTACCCGGAGGAAACCCACACAAGTACGGGGAGAATATACAAACTCCACACAGTTAGGGCCATGGTGGGAATCGACCCAATGACTTCAGTGCTGTGAGGCAGTAATGCTAACCATTACACCATCCGTACTGCCAATTGCCAATGGCTGGTAGGAGAAAGCCACATGTAGGTACCCCACCAGAAATTACAGTTGTCATCCCACTAACTTTATGGATCAAGGGTTCCCCATAACTATTAGATTGTAAGCTCATTTGGGCAAGGCCACCTACCATACACCTTGTTTCATATCATTGTGTGTAATTTGTGTTATGATCCCTGGTGTGTGCAGTCCAACATAATATTTCAGCACTATATAAATAGAAATTAATAATAATAATAATAATAATAATAATAATAATACAAGAATCATAGGCAAGTTCTATCATTTACACTATAAAGCAGGGATGGGGAACCTTTGGCCCTCCAGCTGTTGTTGAACTACACATCCCAGCATGCCCTGCAACAGTTTTAGCATGGCCAAATAGCAAAACTGTAGCAAGGCATGCTGGTACGTGTAGTTCAACAACAGCTGGAGGGCCGAAGGTTCCGCACCCCTGCTATAAAGCAACGACATACAATTTATAGTTCATGTCAGTTTTTACGTTTCTATGTGTACATTTTATGTAAATGAACATTTATGTGCATTATTATCATGGAGCAATACCATTTGTCTCATACTATAGTCACTCTACCAATAGAGATGAAAAAAAGCCAACTCAAATCAACTTCACGTGATAAAATGTATCTGAGTATACAGTATATTTAACTCTGTGTGTATCTATGCATGTATACAAATAACACGTGAAGAAAGGTAAATCACAAGGTAAATTTGTAAAGTGCTACGGAATATGTGTGCACTATATAAATAACTGGTAATACATAATAATAATAAGTAATCGATTACAGTAATCAAAACCCACAGGATAATCCCTAAAAGGGCACTATCCTGTAGAGGTTACAGTCAAATAATACAAGTCACCATGAAGTTCTGTGAATACCACATATTCACAGGAATGTATACTGTATATATTCTCTAGGTGCATAGGTATCTGAAATATATATCCTTTCATTTTGATCAGTATAGTAACTATAAGCAATTAACCACACAGATTCACTGCTACAGTAATGATTTATAGCATACAGTACATTTTCCAAACCAGTTCTAGTCATGTCATTTGTCTGTGCAACATTAACAACGTATACGTATCTCTGCGGTATTACTTGCTTTTCTCTCAATGAAGAACTCACTTTCCAAATCCCACCTCTGTAATCCATGCTGCAGGGAAACATTACAATATAACTAATTCTTCTGTCATGTAATGAAATATTTATAGGTGTAGCCTGCAGGAATTTGCATAAGGCTGGGTTGAGTTACACACAATGTAAGACATGTGAACCACTTACATTTTGTTACCCGAAGTAGCTACACAAATATACACAGTTATTTTCTCTACAATTTAGCAAACAAAAAGTTATTTGGAAAACACTGAAAGGGAGGACTCTGCTGATCAGAACCGTAGTTAGTTTGGGTAGAAATGTAAAACAGAAAACGTACTTATATTATATTATATTATTATTATTATTATTATTATTATTATTATTATTATTATTATTATTATATTACTTTTGGTATTTTGTTGGCAAATAAATTATTCTTTTAACTTATTTGTTTTTACTGTTTTCATATTGTCATTTTTTTTAGTTTTAACTAAATATATTTTAGATTTTAGGCTTAGCTCTTATTTATGTTATATCTATGCATAGTATGTTTGTGTGTGTATTTGCCGTTTATCGTACTTTATGTGGCTTTACCTTCTTTAGTGGCATACCTATTCTTTCTTTTAGTCACTTCTGAAAAGTACGTACATAATCATCTAAAATTATCTTTCTTTATTACAAAACTTCCTTCCTACAATCATTATTATTATTATTATTATTATTATTATTAGTAAGGCTGCTTTTCTGAGAACCTTGTACATTTTTTTCAAACATTACTAACTCTTCTAGTGATACTGCCCCGGGATACTGGTATTTAGGAATGCTGTGTGTACTCTGCATATACACAATGGCTGAGTAAATCCCAAAGTTACAAAATATATGCAATACATTTACATACTTATAACAGGGTAAATAAAAAGCACACTATGACTACTTCACATACAGTAAGTGGAAAATAGGTGTGATTTATGTGCAATCTTAATGTGGTTAGCTGTGGTTTCTATTGTCTGCATAAAAAGGAAACTCCAATGTAAATGACAGTCTGGACATCACAGGTTCTTGTATGCTGCTTATATTTGTTCCACAGTATGATTACACACCCTTGTTTTTATTATTATTGTCTATTGTTTCTAAAGCACCATCATACTCTTTCCTCATTTGCACTTATATTAAGTCACTACTATGTTTAATTCCTTTTTGTGCTCTTTTCTTTTGTGTAGATGATTTGTATTCCTGGTTTAGTTGTATGCTTTTTTATGACGTATGTCTTGTGGTTCTGAATAAGAAATGTATATATAAGTCAAAGTACTGTAAGATCGTGACATTAAGTGAAAATACACCAATTGCTGTACACAAAGAACATTGAGGATGAGAAGACACTTACAGTGGCATATTAATTGGGCTATCAGCAGAACCAAATTTTTAATAACTATAGTTAACATTTTTAATTTTCCCAAAATAAAAACTATTTAAAATAATAAATATTAATTACAAATAAAACCTAAAATGTAACTTTATGAGATGGTTAACTAGAAAAATAGTCACAGCCTTTAGCCTTCTGAGTAAGCCTCAACTTACTTAGACTCAGAGTTGGACTGGCCTACAGGGGTACAGGGGAAACTGCCTGGGGGCCCACCTCCTCCTCTAAAAATCAGGTTCTAGACTGTGCACTTGAATTACACGTGTTACCTTATACTCCACAGGACTATGGCATACAGTATTATTATTCTGGTACATTATAATGCATACACTAGAAGAATACTTTTATATACAGTATTTATCAAGTGGCCCAGACTATGCACTCTCGAATGTTTAGCCAAAACTCTGTGGTGGAAGACCACACCCCCTATGGAGAATGGCAACGCCCCCACACATGGGCCCCTACCACTGCATTCCCCCCGGTGGGCCCTTTATGCCCCAGTCCTACACTGCTCAGACTGGCTGCCGGAACTCCTCTGCCAGGGCCAGAAAATCTGCATCCACAGCTGCAGAACCTGGACTCAGCAGAGTCAGCACTCCTACAAAAAGGCATGCCCCCATTTTATAGACCGGTCCCCATCGTCACCCACACTCTGCCCCTGAAAAATGCCGCAGCATGTAAGACATGCTGCAGCTAAGTGGGAACTGCAAGTGATCACGCAGAACTCATTCTGCACATGTGCAGAATGACAGCCATCGGAGATAGAAGTAAACCATTGGGTTTACATACATCTTTGAATCAGACCATATGTGTTTCTATAATGGGTGCTGTGTGTGCAGTGCACACGGGTCCCTGGGTTCAGGGGGGCCCACACCACACACACTGCACCCATATATTATACTTACCCCTCCTGAGTCCTGCTGTGCGGGCACAAATCACTTGGAAAATGGCGGCCGTGGCCATTTCCAAGTGATTTGTGCATGTGTACTGGAGATGTCCCCAGGAACAAGGCGTAGCTGCCATATTCTCGGAGACCTGCACATGCGCAGTAGACTCTGGCATTATGCTAGAGTCTACTGCTGCCAGAGAGGAGGGGGCACGTGACGGAGGCTGTACACGGGTCCCCTCCTCTCTTAACACGCCCCTGAATCAGGCCCAATGTACATTGGTACAATTATGACAACAAGCACATTACAGTATTAAAACAAGTGGAAAAAGGGATGTTACACTATTCTTCAAGTCGTAAATCCTAGACCCAATTTAGGATCGGTATCCACTAACATTTGCTTCAATAGTGTTTTACTACAATGCAGTACAGTACAATAATAAGGTATTAGAAAACATTTATATTTATGTATTACAGTTATGTATTCATCAATATGATATGAAAATAATGCATAGTATTTATAAAATGATAAAACACCAAAATGATTAAATAACCAGTAAGTTCCTCTATAGAAAGAAATATTATACATTAAATTAACTACTCAGTATAATACACTGATTAAGTATGTGTTGTGCACAAGCAGAGTGTGAGCTCGCCAATTCATACATAACATACCGAAAAACATCCACTTAGGGTCACTTTTTTCATATACGTAACCTTACTGGGTTGTTTGTAGAGGAGGGAAGTCAGGTTTGCCCAGCCAATGCCAAATGCTGTTATCTGAGTGTAAGCAGCCAGCCTGTCTGATCATTGTACATAACAATTACTCTACTGTGAATGATCCCTTACTCCGGTTGAGATTTTTTTTGTCCCATCAGAAATTTGCATCTGTAACAAACTTGCTAAATGTGAATGGACCTGTCAACATAAAATAAAAAATAAATAAAATTAAATAATTTGTATCTCATTCAAATTTTTGCTTCTATTTTTTTTTTTATACAAAACTACATCTGTTTCTTGCTACCAAATCAGTTTGAAATGTCTTTTAATTTTCCCATTTTCTGTCCTTGCTTGCCTTGTTAGGATGGGTTAACTATATTACAGTGGTATGATATTTTTTACACTGGGATGCAATTTGCTTTAAGGATTGTTTCATACAAACCGTCAAGCACTATTTGAGTAACAGTATTTTTGCAGGAAACATCACAGACTTTTACAAGATATAATTATCACTATGGTGCTGTTAATGTAGGTCTGTCTCATTTTTTTAACACATCAATGGTAATATCACAGTGGTCGTCTGGAGTGACGTTTTTGACGGGGCTTAAAAGCCTCTAGTTTTGATGCATTGCATCCTGTCTGCATATTATGGGTCGTGACAGAATACAGATGAGAACGACACCTACATGGCTAATGTTAACATAATGTAGCTAGTATCAAAAGGCATTTATTTATTGGTGTTTGCACATTAATCTAATTATAGTGTCAATGTGTCTTATATGTAAGGGTGAGGGCAGTGTAATAATAAATTTAACTGGATTTTTAACTTTTTTTCAAATTGCTGATGTTCCATAAACAATGTCTTCATCATGCCTTGCTGGCTGGTGTGTTCCATAAGCTGTGCCTTGCTGGCTGGTGTGTTACATAAGCCGTGCCCTGCTTACTGGTGTTACATAAGCCGTGCCTTGCTTACTGGTGTTCCATAAACTGTGCCTTGCTGGCTCGTGTTCCATGAGGCATGTCTTGCTGGCTGGTGTGTTCCATAAGCTGTGCCTTGCTGGCTGGTGTGTTCCATAAACCATGCCTTGCTGTCTGGTGTTCCATAAGCCGTGACTTGCTGGCTGGTTTCCCATAAGCTGTGCCTTGCTGGCTCGTGTTCCATGAGGCATGTCTTGCTGGCTGGTGTGTTCCATAAGCTGCGCCTTGCTGGCTGTTGTGTTCCATAAGCCGTACCTTGCTGTCTGGTGTTCCATAAGCCGTGCCTTGCTGTCTGGTGTTCCATAAGCTGTGCCTTGCTGTCTGGTGTTCCATAAGCCGTGCATTGCTGGCTGGTGTTACATAAGCATTGCCTTCCTTGCTGGTGTTCCATAAGCCGTGCCTTGCTGGCTGGTGTTCCATAAGCCATGCATTGCTGGCTGGTGTGTTCCATAAGCCATGCCTTGCTGTCTGGTGTTCCATAAGCCGTGCATTGCTGGCTGGTGTGTTCCATAAGCCATGCCTTGCTGTCTGGTGTTCCATAAGCTGTGCATTGCTGGCTGGGGTGTTCCATAAGCCGTGCATTGCTGGCTGGTGTGTACCATAAGCCATGCCTTGCTGTCTGGTGTTCCATAAGCTGTGCATTGCTGGCTGGGGTGTTCCATAAGCCGTGCATTGCTGGCTGGTGTGTACCATAAGCCATGCCTTGCTGTCTGGTGTTCCATAAGCCGTGCATTGCTGGCTGGTGTGTTCCATAAGCCATGCCTTGCTGTCTGGTGTTCCATAAGCTGTGCATTGCTGGCTGGGGTGTTCCATAAGCCGTGCATTGCTGGCTGGTGTGTACCATAAGCCATGCCTTGCTGTCTGGTGTTCCATAAGCTGTGCATTGCTGGCTGGGGTGTTCCATAAGCCGTGCATTGCTGGCTGGTGTGTACCATAAGCCATGCCTTGCTGTCTGGTGTTCCATAAGCCATGCATTGCTGGCTGGTGTGTTCCATAATTCATTATGTTGGGGAGTGGGATGATCAGCATAACAATGTGTCCTGTCTCCTGGTTCGGGGCAGCTGGTACCAATGAGTTGTCCAAACTTGTCTGGTAAGTGGTGATTACTGGGGAAGTGGTACCTGAGCTCACCTCCTAGTGTTAGTAAGCAAACGTGACAGATAAGCGTTGTGTACTCGTATCTATGCCTTTTATCAAGACACAGTACTCAGGCATAAAGAGTATAATGCATTCAAATAGCAAATGATAAAATAACAGCGATTGTTAGCACACAGGTGATGGATTACAATTAGGATCAAAGTGCAGATGCTGATGACACAAACTGTGAAATATAGTAGGAATTTGTAGCTGAAAGTTAGTACGTAATTGTCATGATCAAATAGGTTCCAAATGCTGGTTCCAGTTAAAGTGGTGCATTCAATTGTTGCACAATGTTGCTGTGATACAATAGATGTAAGGGTCTCTGTTCTAGAGAGGCAGCGTCCTGACCCTCCAAGTACAGTACTCACCCTTCCGGTGTAAAATGATGCTGTTCCCGACACAGACGTCTAACTCTGAGGTCCCAGCCAATGGTGTTATCCGTTTTGTTGCTGCTCCTCTGTATAGTCTGTCCCTCCTTGCTGTCCCATCTAGGAACCCTGCTTCCATGGTATGTATAGCAATGTACACCCGGAGCGGGGACCTGTGGGACTGCTGGGTGCTGCTGTGACGTCCGGGTTCCCAAGTCTTGCGAGACTTCCGGGTTCCTGTTGGCTTCAGCAGCGCTGCCCGACCGCTCAAACTCACCAGCTGGTGAGGAGACTTGATGGGGGTAAAGCTGTAGATCTTCCACAGGTGGTGGGTACTGGTAAACGTGCTTGTACCAAGTGGTTCCATAATTCATACTGTGCCTGCTGGTGTTCTCTCAGTGGTGCCTACATTGCTGCATTCCTTAATCTGATTCCCTGTAGCTTTATGCACAAAGGCAATAAACAAGGCCCCAATTGCACTATGTGTAGTCCCCATAATTACAGCAATGCTTGATAATAAGTGCAGAAATAATACTGTACATATGCACATACAAAAAAATAAAACAAATAGTGAAAAAGTCAGAAGAAAAAAATTTAATTAACCACTTGCTTGGCATGGTACCACACCATCCTGGGCTTTCCCCGACATGGTCGCATCTGACGTGACCTGTCAGAAAGGCCCACTGTGCGGCTGTGCCTGGCCTCTCTGCTTCCTGGTACCCTCCCCCAGTGCTTGCCTTGCTGCCAATCACGGCCCAGCGGCACCCCTCCACCCCGTGGCTGCAGAGATTGGCAGCTCCCGGGGAAATGTAATAGAAGACCCTTACTTTGCCAGTGTACACATAGCAGCTGCAGAGAGAAGAAGTCACCGGGAATATGCAGGTTTGCAATGGTCATGACGTTCCGATCATCGATGGTCAGATATTTCAGCCAATGATGTTTAACTGATCTGTATAACATAACAAAAAAATTAAATCATGTTAGATATGTTTTAAATAGATGTTCTTAACCTAATTCACCAAAAAACACACATCCAAAAAAAGTATTTCTAAATGGTTTTTGGAAAAATATTAACCAATTTAGTGGTTTAGTAAATAAGAAAAAATAAGAATGACAAATCTGAAGAAAAAAAAATGACATTCTTTAATTGAAGTCAGATAAGAGAAAATTAAACAAAATGGTAAATAAGGTAGTATAGACATAGCTATCAACATAGATGGCAGATTAAAACCATGGGCCTTTTGTTATTGCTCCAGTTAAGGGCCTCCATTTTTTCTACCTGTTTACCCTCTGAAACCCTATGAAACAATCATAATACTTAAATAGTCTATATTGAACATTTTGAGATTAACTGTACATAAAATACACATCTCTGACTACATACTTAAAAATAACTAATCAGAAATGTATTGAGTTTACTGGAATATGCAAAAAGCTTCTCTTCTCAAGCTCAATATATATATATATTTGTTGAGGTTGGTTGGTCTTGACTATGGGCTGTTCAAACATTGAGGGTGCTAGAGCACCAACAGCTGCAGCTCCTATGGGAGGCTATATTATCAGTGTGAAATGTTAAATAGCCCAACAAGTAGATTAAATTACAATTGGTTAATCAAAAATGGCAACATATCAGGATCCAATTACAGATTCAAGGGACCCATACATTTGCAATGGCTTTCTTCGATTCCATACATTTTGCCACTCAAAAACACCAACGACAAGTGATCCGTCAGGGAATCAGTAAAATTCTGCATATTAAAATATTCTGATTTGCAGATCCCAATCTCTCTCTCTCTCTCTCTCTCTCTATATATATATTTTATTCTTTTATCTGGATCAGCAAACCGGTCAATTCAGCATGTCCAATTTTCCCAATGCCCTGTGTTGGGGAACCAGGGAAATCAAAAATCCATAGCAGGTGTATGGGGAAGTGGTTACATAAATTGTGGGGATGCCCTTTTCACTTTGTGACATCACTCAGGGATAAAACACAGAAAGGAAATTACTATGGCAGGTAAGGCTGCATGTATCTCACTTGTTACCTGCTTTAGTGGCTTTGATGTTGTCACTGTGGTTTGCAATTTAATACTTTGTGATGCAGTATTCCAGTGCATGCAGACACCAAACCTATTAGCAACTGTATTCATTTTAATGCAATGTACCTACCAAAAAAAAGTAAATTGTCTGTTTAAATAACTCTTTTCAGTAAAAAATGTTTAAAAAAAATTGGCATCGATTTGTAGAAATAAAGAACTATTGCGCCAGTGCTGTTATTTGTTATGCAAATGAGCTTATTTCATTATGTTGTATTATTATATTCTAATATATTATTATATTCCCTTGTGAATTCTTTTGTCACTTTACATTGAATTGTGGAGCAGGAAAACTCTGAAATGAGGTTGCCAAGGACATAAGCATTGACCATTCTAAGTACATCAATGCACTAGCCACTGTATATGGTGCTTATACGCAACAGCTGATGCTACTAATGTAACAGATATGAAACCACAGATTTCTCCAGAAAAATGTCAGATGACCAATCTTGACTCTGCTCATTGTATGCATTAAAGTGCTTTTGTATAACACATACACATATATTTGTGAACAATTCAGACTATTGTTTGCGCTACACTATTGCTGAACTGTGTGGCTGGGACGGAAGGAGTCAATTCAGCTCTTTAGCATCAGTGTCCACCTTGAGAAATGATTCTGCTGCAGGCGACTGTTCAAGACATTGTATTGATCTAATGCTTTCTGTGTCTCCCCGGAGCTAGAGAGAGGATGGATAAAATGGATGGTACGAGTGTGCCACATCAGGAACTATTCAGCAATATATCTCACACAATTACTCCAGAGGAGGGAGCAGTGTGTGTACGTGAATAAATATTACTGATATGCAACAGTTGCAATGTGCGTAAATCATCCATTCTTCCAACATATCTTTTCTATAAATCACTTCCCTGTATTTGAAGCTTTATATTTTGATTCTCAATATTCCCTTTCTTCTTTTCTATGTAAGATAGGTTTCAAATGTTTCCTTGCAATGTCATCTAGAGAATGGTGTATCCTGCTCAGTTTATACTTGCAGAGGCCATTGACGTACAATAGCCAGTGTTGCATAGTATGTCACTCAGAGATTAATTCAGATGCATCATGGGTCATTTTATGCGCTGAACCTTACTCACACATTCTCTTGGTGATGTCACCAGTGAATTGATAGGTTGTACTCCCATTGATGTTAGGAAGTGGATAGGTTGCACTCTCATGCATATTTGCTAAATCCACAAAATGGCCACCATCATGGGAAGAGGACAGGTACATATGACTAACAGACTAAGAGGGAGATATAGGGGGAGATGTACTAAGCCTGAAAAGTGATAAATATCACTGTGATAAAGCACCAGCCAATCGGCTCCTAACTGCCATGTCACAGGCTGTGTTTGAAAAATGACAGTTAGGAGCCGATTGGCTGGTGCTTTATCAGAGTGATATTTATCACTTTTCAAGCTTAGTACATCTGGCCCTCAGTGTAGTAAGCGGTGAAAGAGTGGAGAAGTGAGCCAGTGGAGAAGTTGCCCATGGCAACCAATCAGCAGTGAAGTAACAATATCATTTATAATTTGCATACTATAAAATTATACAGAGCAACTGATTGGTTGCCATGGCCAACTTCTTCACTGGTTCATTTCTCCACTCTTTTCACTGCTTAGTACATCTCCCCCTATGATTCCATGCAACTTTTGTCCCCTGTTCTTCTTTTTTGAAATTGTAATGGTCAATTATATAAAAAAAACCAGGACACAAGTTGGGGTAAATTAGGTCACAGCTTTATTGAATCAACATAATGAGATAAGGGTGGCTAAGAAAGCACTGCACAAGCCGGCAACAGCCAGTCGCAAACCAAGGTAATGGGAGCTGATCCTAGGTTGTCAAGGAACTCATACATATCAACAAAGTGGAAGGGTGGTTAGGAATATCCAAGATGAAAAGAGGACGAACTTCCTGTGTCACAACAATTTATGCATCACCAAAACCCAGCCCGTCTACATTCTTGTTGTACAGCCATCTATACACACTTCCTAGTCCTACAGTCAGTCAATTTCACACAAATCTTAAGCAGACCTAGGGATAGATTTACTAAAGCTTCTAAAAAGGAAAAGTGGTGTTGCCCATTGCAACCAGATTCTGTCTATCATTTTCCAGGATCCAATAGAGAAATGATACATAGAATCTGATTGATTGCTATAGGCTGTACCATCACATTTCATTTTTAGAAATGACAGTAAATCAACACCCTACATTTGGCCACAAACTATAGCACTTACATTTCTTTGAGCTTAATCGGTCCAGCAACATCCAGTCGCAAACCAAGTTAATGTGAGCGGAGCACCCCAACCACAATGCAACCTGGGTTGCCAGGGAACTCATACATATCAACCAAGGGAAAGGGTGGTTTTGGAATATCCAGGATGAAAAGAGAAAGAACTTCCTGTGTCACAACAATTTCTGCATCCTCAAAACCCAAACCTTCTACATTCTCGCTGTACAGCCATCAACACACACACTTCATACAGTCAATCAATTTAACACAAAGTTTAAGCAGACCTAGGGGTAGATTAAAAGCTTCTAAAAATGAAAGTGGCATTGCCCATATCAATTTATCAGATTCTACCTATCGTTTACCAGTATGCACTAGAGAAATGATCAGTAGAATCTGATAGATTGCTACACCATCCCTTTTTATTTTAGAAATGACAGTAAATCTACACCCTAAATTTGGCACAAACTATGGCATCTAAATTTCTTCAAGCTTAATCAGCCCTCGAGAAACAAGTCTTAGAGAAGAGCGTTTTTTTTTGTTTGTTTTTTTACAATATATGAGTTTTAAGATTGAAACGGTAAGAAGCAATTGTCTTGCACTCACTGATTAAGCTGTTTTTCCTATTCACTGAAAACAGTACTTGACTTTACATGTGGAAGTTTTGACTACATGAGTGCAGTGTTGTGTGGCAACTGGCAACACAAATACTAATGTTGGTCAAGCCCCTACACCACCCATAGTGCTGCCACATGTGACTCACATGATAATGCAGCACCCACTGTCACTAATATTTGGTCCTTTCCAACTACATCAAACCAAGATTTAATTGTGTAGATTATGTAGCAATATCAGGCCATTTATGTCTAAAAAGGCAAAAAGAGACAAGGGGGGTCATTCCGAGTTAAACGCTCGCTGCTGTTTTTCGCAGCATAGCGATCAGGCTAAAAACCGGCTGTTCTGCGCATGTGTATGGGCCGCAGGGCGCAAGCGTGAAGTAATTTCACACAAAACTATGCAATTTTACACAGGGGCGAGCAACGCTTTTCAGTCGCTCTGCTGATTGGTGAGTGATTGACAGGAAGTGGCTGTTTCTGGGTGGTAACTGAGCATTTTCCGGGAGTGTACTAAAAAACGCAGGTGTGTCAGGCTAAAACGCAGAAGTGGCTGGAGAAATGGGGGAGTGGCTGGCCGAACGCAGGGCGTGTTTGTGATGTCAAACCAGGAACTAAACGGACTGAGCTGATCGCAATCTAGGAGTAGGTCTGCAGCTACTCAGAAACTGCAGGAAAAGATTTTCGAGCAGTTCTGCTAATCTTTCGTTCGCAATTCTGCTAAACTAAGATACACTCCCAGAGGGCGGCGACCTAGCGTTTGCACTGCTGCTAAAAGCAGCTAGCGTGCTATCAACTCGGAATGAGGGCCAAGATCACATCTTAAGAATTATTTTTAGAATAAAGTTTAAAAACAAATACAAAAGAGGGATATAAGAGAGCTGGATACAGGAAGGGTTTTACATTAGGTTTGTCATTGTGTTGGTTATCACATTATATTATACCAGTTACCAGCTCGCCAAAATGACAGAACAACATAATAAAGTCAGTGCTGGCGGCTGAGTGCGCGCGAATGGAGAGAATATTGTATTTCTTAGTAAGGCACCATCAAGTGGCCTCCAGTGTGCAAAAACACTTAAATCCCCCCATAGAGGCGAGGAGCAGAATTATACCTCTTTCAGACCTACTTCAAAATCCTGGGATTTCTTGCTTGTGAATGCACATCAACCCGTATTTTAGGTAGGTCTGAATGCATTCATTCCGACCCGATCGCACACTGCAGTTTTTTGCAGCCTTGCGATCGGGTCACAACAGTGCTTGCATGCGGTCCGCAATGAGCAGGCGTGTCGTTTTCCGGGCAGCAACAAGAAGAACGAAGAAAATATTCGCAGCAGCGTATGCAAGAAGATTGACAGGAAGAGGCCTGCCGGTGGGGGGAGGGGTCAAGTCACCGTTTTCTGGGAGTGACGAAGAAAATGCAGGCGTGTCCAGCCATTTGCAGGGAGGGATCCTGACGTCAGCTCCAAGAAGATTATTCGCAGCCGCTGAGTAAGTCTTGAGCTGTGCAGAGACTGCACTTTGTTTGTGCAGCTCTCTGCACAGCTGATCGCTCTCCTGCACAGCCCTAACCCCCTCCCCTGTAGGCGGCGATTACCTGGTCGCAGCAGTGCAAAAAACAGCCTGCGTGCGACCAGGTCGGAATGACCCCCCAAGTCCCAGGTCTGCGACCCAGCTCCTGCCCAATGTCATGGAGCTGAGACCTGGGAATATGCCATTATGCTAGAGACGGTATATGCCTTTTATTATATAGGCTAGCATTTTCAACTCATGTTGTTTATGTAATAAATGTCTAAGGGTTCAGTCTAGAAGAGATGCATCATTATTTTGAAACAATTGTATTAGTTAGATTTGTAAACATGTTATCATGTTTGTGGCCACATTTTCCTTATTTTTAGGCTTAACATACTATGCCTTCAAACCGGACACTCATGAATGACACAGGTTCTGTGGCTGGCTGACTTCAAACCTGCACTTGACCTCAGAGGCGTCACTGACCTCTTGTACCTGGTGCGGCAGGGGGCGTTGCTTCGCGGGGTGACTCTTGGGAGGGGCATGTCTTCATGGGAGGGGGCGTGGCTAAGCACCCCGACCCGCATTTTCATCACTACGGGGGTTCGGGAGCTATGGCCTGCCCCCGGAGACTGGCGTGTCTGCAGTGCCAGCTCCTACATGATGACAGGAGCCGGGTTGCAACTCGTAATGTTACAATGCAGCACCTGGCTCCTTTCACTGAGCAGGAGACGGCACTTTAGTGTCACCCTTGGTGGATGACACCCGGGTGCGGGCTGACCCCCGCACCCTCCCTGTGACGCAACTGCTTCACCTTGTTTTAATCAGCCACAGATCCTGTGTAGTCCATGACCGTCCTGGTTTAGAGAGATGGTATGGTAAGCCTACTTATTCTACATTTATTGTAAAAGAGTAAGAAAAAAGCTTCATAGAATAACTGCAATATAGCTAAACCCTCGTGTTGTTATATTTCTAATCTAAAGGGATATATATATATATATATACCTATATATATATATATATATATATATATATATATATATATACGTATACGGCATTTCCTAGCATGCAGTGGCACTCAGAGATATTCAAAACAAGCAGTGTTTAATCCATTCTAGTGCAAAAAAGACCATTCAACGTTTCGGGGTGCTAACACCCCTTTGTCAAGGTGAACAAATAAGAAGTGTGTAGTAAAACAAAGTGATTACCTTTATAGGTGAAGAAGTCCCGCCGGCGGGAGGTACAGCAATCTTTTAGGGGAAGACGTGAACTTCCTTCCCAGCTTGTGAGTAAGTGATGTAATGTACAAGCGCTGGTCACATGATACGACGTTGCGCCGTTGGACGTCCCGGTTCCCCTGGCAACCTTCCGCATACACGCTGCACTGTCAGGCAGCTGCTGTTGTAGTTATGGAAACGAGGGGCCCCCCGGGCAATCCGGTCGCTGCGGTCATAGTCCATCGCTGTAAAAACATATAGGACATGTGTAATCATGTGACAGAAAGTGAAATTAAAAATATACTGTGGCATCAGTCTATTATAGTTCCAATAGTGAAATAAATTAAAAAACATGTGTGTCTGATATATTAAATTCTCTTAAAACTAAACAACATATTCACTTAAATCAGGAAACTGTAGCTGGTGTAGAACCCAAAGTCCACAACAGAGGTGTCTGCAACTGTCAGACTCACCAACAGTTAGTGTCCTTCGGCCCTACACCCATGCATATAATGTACACAAATGCATAATTATATAAATAAATACATATGCACATAACTCCTGGAATAAATTACTCAAAATACACTCCATTGCATTTTGTCATTAAGTCCCTTGGGTTTGATAGTTGCCAAATTATACATCCACCTAGCCTCAAGTCTCAAGAGGTTGCAAGCTCTGTCTCCGCCCCTCAAGTTCTTTGGGCAGTGGTCAATGATCTGGAACCGTAAATCGTTCATAGAATGACCATGATCAGCGTAATGGCGAGCTACCGGTTGTTCCGAGGGTTTGCCAGATAGTGCAATCTTGATGGCTGATCTATGCAGTGCAAACCGTTCGCGGGCATTGCGAATGGTCTTGCCCACGTATTGCAATTCACAGGGGCAAGTAATTAAATATACTACAAAAGTGCTCGTGCATGTAAGTACATGTCTGATGTCGTATGATCTACCTGTTGAACAAGACTTAAATGTAGAACCAGGGGTCATAAATTTGCATGTTCACATCCCAGACATTTGTAGCACCCTGGGGACCTAGAGAGGAACGTAGTAGATACAGGATTCCCAAAGCCTGTAATATCAGAATGAACGATAAAGTCCATGATGCTCTTACCTCTGGTATGGCATACCATAGGTCTTTTTTTTATGTAATGAGGGTAACGATTTATCGGTTGCAATAATGGGCCACAGTGCACGTAGGGCCCTAGGTACTACTGGACTGGCGGTGTTATATTTTGTAACAAATGGCAAGATCTGTGTGTCTTTTTTTGTTTTCTGGACTAATAGGTCCTCTCTTCGCATCTGTACTACTTCGCGCTGACTGTCCTGTAGTATCTTGCAATCGTACCCCATCTCTATAAAGCGTGATGTTACTTCTGTCAAGGCACCATTCAACTTGGTGGGATCACTGGTGATTCTTGCTGCCCTAATAAGTTGTGATTTGGGCAAACCTTTCTTTAAGGCCCCAGGATGATGACTGTTGTGCCTTAATAGTGTATTCTTATCTGTGGGTTTGTAGAATACCTCCGTTGTTATTCTATTGTTATTAATGGACACCCTCACATCCAAATAATTTAATGTGACCAAATCACTCGCTGCTGTAACCTTAATAGGAGAATCCCTGCTGTTGATATGTGCAATTAGTGCATCAAATTTAACTTGGCCGCCAGTCCATAAAATAAATATATCGTCTATGTACCTTGAATAATATAAAATGTGCTGGGATATGTTAAGACCATCAAAGAATATTGTTTGTTCCTCCTGCAACATAAAGGTATTGGCGAATGACGGCGACACATTGCTACCCATTGCACACCCACTAGTTTGGCGGTAAAATTTACTGTCAAACAAAAAATAATTTCTTGTGAGGGTTAATTCCAACAGTGTGAGAAATAGACCCAAATCTAGGGACTCCATGCCCACACGAGTTAGAAACTGCCTCATAGCTCTAAGGCCCAATGCCTGGGGTATGCTGGTATATAAACTGCAGATATCAATAGTGCAGATTAAAGTGCCTGTGGGAATATCCGGTAATGTCTTAAGTTGATTTAAGAACATAGTAGTATCTTTAATAAACTTAGGTTGTTGGCAGATCAACGGCTGTAATATGCTATCTAAAAAAGTTGAAATTGGTTGGTAAAGTGACTTGTGCGCAGAGATGATCGGCCTTCCCAGAGGCCTTTCTACATCCTTATGTATTTTAGGCACCGTAAACAGGACCAGTACCACAGGAAATTCTTGTTTAAGTGCCGTACATAAATTCTTGGAAATATTCCCATCTGCTGCTGCTAGATCCAAGATAGTATCAATCTCCTGTTTGTATTCCATGGTGGGATCATGGGCTAGTTCTTGATAAACTTGTTGATCCGAAAGCTGTCTATAAACTTCCGACTTGTAATCTGACAGGTTCATGATGATAATACCGCCCCCTTTATCAGCGGGGCGGATTACTATGTCCCTGTATGATCCCAGCTGTTTCAGTGCTCTGTGCTCAGACTTAGATAAGTTGTAGTGTATCCCCGTTGAGGCCGCTGTATATCTGGATACCGAGTCATCTACAAGTCGAATGAAAGATTTAATTGAGGCATTCGTGGAAGCGGGATCAAACTGGGATTTACGGGTAGTGCTGATGTAGGCTTGATGAGGATCCGAAACAGCTGGAGGAATGTGCTGCTGGAAGAAACTTGTGAAACTTGTGAAACTTGTGAAGTTCAGCTTGCCAACCAAGGCCATCAAATTTATTTGTCGGCACAAATGATAAACCGTTACTAAGTACTTTCATTTCCAAGTCACTAAACTGTCGGTCAGACAGATTATATATTAAACTTTCTTTTTTGTTGAGGCATTTTTGGATCCCCCCCCCCGCACCCTCCCTGTGACGCAACTGCTTCACCTTGTTTTAATCAGCCACAGATCCTGTGTAGTCCATGACCGTCCCGGTTTAGAGAGATGGTATGGTAAGCCCACTTATTCTACATTTATTGCAAAAGAGTAAGAAAAAAGCTTCATAGAATAACTGCAATATAGCTAAACCCTTGTGTTGTTATATTTCTAATCTAAAGGGATATATATATATATATATATATATATATATATATATAAAAATAATATATATATATATATATATATATACATATATATATATATATATATATATATATATATATATATATATAATAAAACATAGGTACCTGGCAATTTCATTTCACCTATATGCAAACTGACAGTCCTATTGTTACTTTTTCTGATTGTAATAGCGGTGACAACTGATTGTAATAACACTGAAACCTTCAAATACTGTTCTAATAGCCCTGCCTGCCAATAGTGAGAGAAGGTGTACCTAAAATTACATGCAGCTGAATAGTCTCCTCTTCAGTAGGCTGACCATATTATCCCTTTAACCTGGGACGCTCATGAATTACACAGGTTCTGTGGCTGGCTGACTACAAGCCTGCATTTCAACTGGTTTTAAGCAGCCACAGAACCTGTGTAATTCATGAGTGTCTGAGGTTAAACGGATAATATGGTCAGCCTATCTTCAGGGAAGGTGAATAAAATGCAGTTCTCGGTATACGTATGAAAAAGGGTTTGGGATTGACCCAGGTGTGAAGGACATGTAGCTGAACCCCAGTGCAGAGCCTTAATTCCCAATATAATCCATACTGACGACATTCTGAGTATATGTTCAGCCCGCATAGACCATCGGCCCTATATCAGCAGGTTATAAAATATTAAATCAATAACTTTTGGTGGTGCTGGTGCTTTCAAATCCTCCTTACAGTATGTGAATATATAGATATATATGAGCACTTTATACAACCCATTGCCTGGAGTGAAGACCATTCATTGGCTGGAAACATTAGATAGATTGTATCAAATCTACAGAAAACGGTAGACTTGCATCTTTTAATTCACATGCAATATAATAAATATGTAATGCACAAGTCTTTGCTTTTAAAATTGGTCACTTGTCCGGGTTCTAAGACTTTTCTATAACAAATAAACTAGCATACATATTTAGCTAACACGACATGTTTTCCATAAATCCTCAGAGTTGCATGTGAAATAATGAGCATCACCTGTGGATCTTTTATTACGTGTCAATCAGTAATGAAAACATCCGTGCTCCAGCTAAGACATGCGGAAAACATGCACTATTAGCGATCCATGAGGACTGCATATGGGAGATACCGTCCTAATGAACAAGATCATTTCGATGTCTACATGTAGCAATACAGCATTACATTCGTTACATTGACTCAGCACTGAAAGGGTTACGCTCTGTGTTCTTCTGCAGAGAGAACCCTTGAATATTACTTGCTTGCTTCTTGTCAGGTCCTAAAGGTGATTTCTGTTCTTAGTTGCCAGAAAAACTTTGCACTGATCAAAACACAGCTGCATAGACGTGCATGATCCTATAATAGGTGCCACTGTGCCTGCCTGTATCTGACTGCACCTATGGAAATAGATACATATAATTAGTAAGACAGATATCATATGCATGCTAATTCAACGTCTTGTAAAATGAATTAAAATGAGGCAAGGTTTTGTTTTGTGAAACCTGGATATTAATAAAAGGAATATAATTCACCTTGACAGTTGTATGCTTTTTCCAAAACAAATGCTCCCATTCAAACCTGCTGTATCTGTATGTACTAATTATGTCTGTACTTGCCTTTTTTCCCTGAGATGTCTGCTTTGTAGCTATTATACTAATGTACGCTATTTCAATTTTTAAGTACCAATTTTTTTCTTGATATTTATATATTTTTATAGAGTGCATATTTTTAGAATATTTCTCATTAGCATGAAAGAATATAAAAGAAGGATAAAAGGTACCTAATTTTGTTACCCACTGGTATAAAACGGCTAATTGGTACATTGGGAACTCAGCGGAAAGTAGATCTGAAATGAAACCTTATTTATTCAGGAACATCAATCCCTGCCTCACAAGGCACTGTTAGTTTAATATATATATATATATATATATATATATATATATATTTATACTAGGTGATTCATTGCACCCTACAGGTGCTCTTTACACCGTCGTAAGGGGCTACGTCCCTTTAACCCCCGCACAACTTTGATGTGTTCAGTAGTTGTATTGCTGTTGCAAATCGGTTCTGTACATACTGTGAGTGGTGGAAGGTTGGCTGTGGGGGGGATGGAATTGGTGGAGGGGGTAGGGACGTGCTGTGTGAGGGAGGGGCGGGTGGTAAAGAGGTGGGTTCAGAGGAGGTGCAGCATATGGCAGAAGGGGTTTATAGGTGCTGCTGCTGGGGGGAGGTGCAGGTAGTTAAGGTTCAGGGGTGGAGGTTGTAGTTGCTAGTTTTTGGGGGGGTTTGGGGGTGGATTGTGGAGAGTGGCGAAGGTACTGTGGTTGGTGGAGTGGTGGTTGCGAGGGGTACGTAGATTGGGGAGGGGGTCCCCGAGGTGTTATGGGTGGTGGATGGCTGGGTATGAGCTAGACAGTGGATGGTGGCCGGTGTCTGTATATGCTGCGGCCTAAGGGTGAGGGATGGGGGAGGGGACTGGAGATGTTGTGCTTGGGGAAGTTGTGGGTATGGGAGGGTGTCCGAAGGTGCCATGGGTGGGGAGGTGCACATGGGGTGGGTGGATGGAGGAGGGTATATTGGGGGGTATGGTGTGTGCAGGGGAGGGGGAGGAGTGGGGTAGGTGGATGGGGATGGTTGTCTGGAGGTGCAGGGGGTGGTGGAGGGGTGGGGTATTTGGGGAAGGGGGGCCAGGTATTGGGCTACCTTGGTTGGTGGATGGCTTTGTGAGGTGCGGCGGCTGTTGCACGGGCGGCTGTGTTATGGTCCGCCCCATGTGAATGGTGGCATGCCTCCATACTGTGTGGCTGCGGCAGGTGATTTTATTGCGGGTCAGGTGATTGCGTCCCCAGCCCTGCGGTCTGGCTGTCATCTGGCAGGCATAGTGTTTTCCCTGGAGAGGAGCATGGGGCTGCCTTAGGTTGCAGATGAAGGGAGCTCCGTCGGGGCAGCAATGGGGATTGGTGAGTGTGGTGTCCTTGCGCCATCCCACTGCACATGTGCTGCTCTGCTTGCCAGCCAGCATGGCACCATCCTGTCTGTATGCTGCAGGTGGTGATATAGGCGTGCATGAGGAAACGTCCCCCGACGTGGGGTGTAGGTGTAAGCCGCCAAGCATGGTGTCTACCCGGGAGAGGAGCGGGGCCTGGCCACCAGCTGCTTCCAAGTACCCTCCATATCGGCTGTGTTCCCCTCCCAGCTGATGCTGGCAGTATCTGTCGCTGCTGCTACCGCTGGCCATGGTCACCTCCCTATAATGTAGGTAGTGTCACTGGGCATCTTGTACCTTACTCTGCTGCTGCCACAGGCCATGGTGTAGCTCCCTGCAGATGCAGTTGACTCCGCCCAGTGCCGTGACTCCGCTCAGCGTTAGCCACACAGACACAGAGTGACAGATCTGGACTATATATATATATATATATATATATATATATATTATGGAATACATATGAAATCTCGGCAGATGGGATGCTGGCTGTCACAAAGGTGCCAGCAGCATCCCATCTGCCGGAAACCTGGCAGTGAGGCAGCGGGCCCTCTCGCAGCTATTGCTATTTACCTGGGTTTGGTGATTTTTTTTTTCCAGTAAAGGTCATCTCTCCCTGCCCAGAACATACATTGATTGACCTTTTGTATTCCGTTTGTAAATTATATGCTCTATCACTATAAAATGCATCATCAGTTAGTGCTTCATCCTCACGTGTACATCAAAGGCTTCCAATTGTCACAGACTACTCACATCTCCAATATTTCCCTAATTTCCCTATAGTTAATTCTTATTTCTGCTTAAATGTGGTTTCTCACTAATGCAGTAAAGCACATATTGTGCCTCAGGAGACAGCTGAGGAAACTGTAACAGCTAGGTGTTCTACATATATTTGCCTCTGAGCAGATATGATTATTTGGAGCCTCATGTGAGTCAGGTACCATTTTCACACTTTCAGACCACACAGTTTATTGTACCCATTGTCGCCTGTGTGCTGTAGTGTGGTAGTTTGTGCTTTTCTGGTTAGTGTATAAGTAGGCATGAGCAATCAATTGTAGGTTAACTGCTTTGTCTATGCAAATGCTCTCAACGAACAGTCATTCAGACATCAACTGCTAGGAAGAGAGCTTAAGGGGAAAATTTTATAATAATTACTCAGAGCCGCAGGTGAATCACTAAAGTCCCTTGATAACTATTGGCAGCCTGTTACCAGTCATCATGCAACTTTACCTATTATTTCATCACAATTCTTTATATAATTATTTTGTGTCATGCTGTTTAATAACTCCTGTGCTACATAACCTTACTACTTCCAGTAATGCTAGTGTAATCCATCCGTACATACCTCACACTGTTCACATAACCCCAAAGCATTCCATATTACCAATACCGCAATTATATGCGTGTGTGTGTGTGTGTGAGTGACATGGTGGCAGAGTGGTTAGCATTGTAGTCTCACAGGGCAGGTGCCATGGGCTTAACTGTAACCGGAGCCCTTTAAAAGGCCCATATATATATATATAAATATATATATATATATATATATATATGTGTGTATATATATATATATATAGTGACATGGTGGTAGATGGTAAGCATATATGTCTCACGATGGATGTTTGCTTTAAAGACAAATCCAATTTTTTATGCTGCACCCTGTGGAGACACCTGGCGCACAACAGTGCAGCAACTCCCAACCACAATGCAAATTAGGACAAACATCCATATGAATATTTTATGTTATCCAATTTGTCTTGACCAATGACATCTCTTATTAGTTAATTAACCATTTCCTGGATAAATAACATTTGTACCCATAAATAGCATAATCTGATTGATGGTTATTACAAAACACAGTAATATGCTTTTAACACTGTATCATGGACCTCGTACATTGCCTTGGTAACCCAGGTTGTGTGTCAGTATACCCCTTTCACATCGCCAAAATAACCTGGGCTATTGCCGGGATGTTGCTGGGTTGACCCGGGTTGAGGTGCAATGTGAAATTGCCAAAGTGAATAATCTGGGTCGAGCAACCCGGCATTTCATCCCGGGTTAAAAGAAGTTTTAAACATGGGTCGGACCTGGGCCGTTGTGCAGTGTGAAAGCCTCTGACCCTGGATATTCAACCCAGGTCTCAGAAAAAGGTGCTGATTGGCTGTTTATGTGTATGACATAGATCTTTCAAACCAATGAGAAATATAAGTAACGCAAGGCTTAAATGCAGTTAATCCAGCAAATAAATTAAAAGTAAAGTAAATTAGAGTATAATGTCCCGCAACAAGTGATATTAACCTCCTGGTCAACATGGTAATGTGAGCGGTACCTGACCCTTGGTGAGTGACCAAAGAGACTAAGGGAAACACAGTCTTGAATGTCCTTCGGACTCCGCCGTCCGAAGGACATTCAAGACTGTGTTTTCCCTTAGTCTCTTTGGTCACTCACCAAGGGTCAGGTACCGCTCACATTACCGTGTTGACCAGGAGGTTAATATCACTTGTTGCGGGACATTATACTCTAATTTACTTTACTTTTAATTTATTTGCAGGATTAACTGCATTTAATCCTTACGTTACTTATATTTCTCATTTGTTTGGAAGATCTATGTCATTAATTACTTTTTGAATTGATCAGTAAAGATTTATTACCTATATTGTGCAAGGTCCATATTTCTACACATTGGCCATTTTCCTATTGTATATATAGGAGACACCCACACAACGAATAGGGCCGAGCGCAGCATTTAATCACCAATTACTGTCTATAGGTTAGTCACCTAAGTGCTGCAGCTAGCCCGAACAGGTATACTCGGTGCGCAGAGTCACGAACTTTCTGTTTATGTGTATGCTCAGGGCAGTCCCCAGTCCCTCCTTTTATTTATTTTGAAATCTCATCAATCTGGGCCAGAAAAGCCCATTTTAAATCATATCACAGTGTTTAACATGGGTGACCCTGTTTCATTGCGAAAGGCACCAACCCTGGAATAACCCAGGTTGAAACTGCAATGTGAAAGGGTCTGAGCCTGCTCGGACCCCGGTCACACTGGGGTCAAAAGCTGGGTCGGACCCGGATTTGCGATCTGAAAGCAGTATAAAAGTGTATATCTGGATTGTGTGTCCCAGGATCTCAACCCTGGTCGAGAACAGGGTTATTCCCGGGACTGATCCAGGTTTTTGGCAGTGCGAAAGGGGGGACCTGAGTTACTCTACTCGGGTTACGTTAATGCCTGTTTCATATTAAACTGGGTTGACCCTTTTCAAACCAACACACTAGTCACGACCCAGGTTGGCTCGACAATTTCAGGCCTAAATCCTGGGTCCTTACCTCGGTGTGAAAGGGTCTAAAATTTGTCCACGGCTTGAAACTGTATTGCTGATCCTGGATCAGACCTGGGATTCAGGTCTAAAAGTGCTTACACATACTATCCTCTGCAAATAGGGAGATGGCCTTTAACTGACATAGTGTAATTGCATCTACGTTTGTCTACCCGTTGCCAGTAATGCAAACAAGATGACATCTTTACAAGTGAAATTAAGCGCTGTAAGGGCCATTTTAGGTTGACTAGCAATAAATGCTTTGTAAACTGCTACACAAGGTCTACTGTAAAAAAGGTTACAACTGTTTCTATGTATCTCAAGTATGAAAGTTGCTTCACAGTCTCCTTCTGTTTCTGTGTATGTATTTGTACAGTGTCATAACTCAAGACCCCTAACACGTTACATTCAGAAGCACTAGTGAAGCCTGATAAACAGATACTGGGGATGTTTTACTAGGCATTGTTCTCATCATCACTGAAAATTGTTCCTAATTCAGAAAGCCCCCTATAGCTACTGAAGGGCAGGCATGCCATGTTGGAGCATGCAGAGTGAAGCAGCCAAGCAACATTGAGCCTACACAGAATATAGGAGGGTGCAGTGGGGCCCGCATAGACCTCAAGCCCTAATGTGGCTTTTACTACTGTTACTTCTGTTACTACTCTACTATAGGCATTCTTCCTTCCTTTAGTGTTTGACATGCTAGGAAGCTGCCTACAGTATATCTGCCCAATAGTTCATGAACTTTGCAAGAAATTACTTTCTATAACTTCAACCATATTGTTTTTGATCTTTTTTAGAATATAATGTATTGCTGTAGGTAAATGTTTGTATATCATGGATTTACTATGCAGTGATTTCTTTGTTTGTTCTGTGGTTTGGTTTTGGACTGAGCATAAATGGTTGCATATGATTAAAACTGTGCAGAGCCTATGAACGGAAGGTGTTTATCTTACTAGACTGGGCACACTTCCTTTCCTTCCATAACAAACACACATTGTATGTCCATTATACATAATTAGCTTTTTGATTAGACCAATTTTCGTATGAAAATGATGCTCTAATTCACATTATCATTTCCTTTGCTGTCTACTGTCTGGGCTATTATGGTTTCGCAAATGACTAGGACGCATTCCGTTACTTCTGTGGGTGGGAACATCTGTCCGGCAATCTGGGCATAAATAACTACATCCAGCTGTTTTCAAAGATCATCTCTGGGACAATTTGTGGTCCACAGGATTCTACTGATAAGAGGCACCCAATACATGTCATGATATAAAGATAATGATAGAGAGAAAATACTTCTAAGGAGAACTAGTGAACATTGATGATAAATGCAATATGAGAATCCATGGATACAATTGGCAATCAGTACCATGCTGTTTATATTTCATATACCACCTTTTTTGTCTCCCAGAAGCAAATATGTTAATACTGTTTTCTTAATAACACAAAGTAAATACATATAACTCCGTTTAAAGTAAGTAATAAAATGATTGCATAGAGCCAATATTCCAATGCAAATCCGTAACTATAGTTTTTGGTGCCCTGTGCCAGAGAGAGAATTGGCGCGCCCCTTCCTCTTCACCCCCCATTGCCCCCCCACACACACATATGCCTCGTGGGGAATGGGAACCGAACCCCCCCGAACATCCCGTTCCAAGCCAGATCCGAGTCCAGCTCGGGACTTCCCGCCAGACTCAGAAACCAGAACGAGGCAAAACTTCATCATCGGATTCTTGCGGGTTTTGGATTCCATATATACAGCCTCATGTCACCGCTATTTTCACTCCAGACTTGGAGAGTGAGGGAGACAGACCTCTGTCTCTCTGTGGGTGGTGGTGTCGGGTGGGGTCAGTGTGTGCTCTGTAGGGGTGCTGTTCCTGTCATGGTGGTGTACCTTTGCTGTTAGGGGTGCTGTCCTGGCTGTCACAGGTTTTTCATGTGCTGTTATGGGTGCTGCATCTGTACATGGGTGTTGCTGTCCTGGCTGTCACTGTGTTGTAGAGGGAGCAGGGGCACTGTCCTCCTGTATGCTGTGAAAATACAAGGGTGCTCGCCCTGTCTTGTATGCTGTAAAAATTCAGATGTGCTGTTGTTAAAATAAAAGTATGCTGGTCCTGTATGCTGTAAAAGTACAGGGGTGCTGCTGTTAAAATAATATTACACTGGCCCTGTATGCTGTAAAAATTCAAGGCTGCTGTTGTAAAGAAAAAACACTGGTCCTATATGCTGTAAAAATACAGGGGTGCTGCTGTTAAAATAATATTACACTCGCCCTGTATCCTATAAAAATTCAGGGGTGCTGTTTTCAAAGTAAAAGCACACTGGTCCTGTATGCTGTAAAACTACAGAGGAGCTGCTGTTAAAATAATATTACACTGGCCCTGTATGCTGTAATGTAAATAAAGGGGCACTGTTATGTGTTCTGTGTACTGTAATGATAAAGCGATGCTGTCCTTTGAAATGGAGAACAACAATTTGGAGGAAAAAATATTTGAGATCAGGAACCACTTCCAGTTCCTAGTACAAGTGCTGAAGCTGCTGCTGCCACCAGTCATGACATTGACGATGCAATTCCATCAACGTCGTCCACTAAGGCCGATGCCCAATGTCATAGAGGGCATGTAAAATCCAAATAGCAAAATTTAATGATCAGAAAAAAAAAGAAATGATCTGATGAGAAACGTAAAATTAGCAATATGCCATTCGCGACACGAAGTGGCAAGGAAAGGCTAAGGCCTTGGCCTATGTTTATGACTGGTGGCTCAGCTTCTCATGAGAATGGAAGCCCTCCTCCCTCTCAAAAAATGTAAAAAAATCAGCTTGTTAAAGTACAGGAAAAAACAACTGTGCATTCAGAGATATCACAAATCCCCAAGGAGAATCCAAGTATGTTCACAGTTGCAATGTCTGGGTCTGACCTTCCCAAGACTGTATGGAAAGAGGAGGCTCCTACCACCATTTGCATGACCCCTGCAAGTGTTTTGAGGAGCTCCGCCAGTCCAGTTGCTGATATTGAGATTGAGGATTTTACTGTAGACGTACACCAGGATAAGGAGGAGATGGGTGTAGCTGGCGCTGAGGAGGAAGTTGACGATGAGGATTCTGATGGTGATGTGGTTTGTTTGAATAAGGCACCAGTAGAGACAGTTGTTGTCCATGGGATGAAAAAACCCATTGTCATGTCTGGGCAAAATACCAAAAAAGCCACCTTTTCGGTGTGGAATTATTTCTCCACAAATGTGGACAACAGGTGTCAAGCTGTGAGTTGCCTTTGTCAATCCATAATAAGTAGGAGTAAGGACGTTAACAAACTAGGAACATGCTCTCTTATACATCACCTGCAGTGCATTCATCAGAAGTCATTGTCAAGTTCAGAAACTTTGGGTAAGAGCGTAAACAGTCCACTGACACCTAAATCCCTTCTTCCTGTTGTACCCAAGCTCCTGCAAGCCACACCACCAACCCCCTCAACGTCAACTTCCTCCTCGGTCAGGAACGTAAGTAGTCCTGCAGGCCATGTCACTGGCATGATTGACGAGTCCTCTCCTAACCGAGATTCCTCCAGTGGATCCTTGAGTGGTACGCCTACTGCTGCTGCTGCTGTTGTTGCTGCTGGGAGTCGATTGTCATCCCAGATCAGTAGTCGGAAGACCACTTGTACTACTACAACTAAGCAATTGACTATCCAACAGTCTTTTGCGAGAAAGATGAAATATGACAGCAGTCACCCTGTTGCAAAGCGGATTACTGAGGCCATAACAACTATGCTGGTGGTAGACGTGCATCCGGTATCCGTCATTAGTGCAGTGGGATTTAGACAGTTGATGGACGTACTGTGTCCCCGGTACCAAATCCCGTCTAGATTCCACTTCACTAGGCTGGCGATGCCTGGACTGTACATTAAGAAAAGCGGCCTCAGTGTCCTGAAAAATGCGGTTGTACCCAGTGTCCACTTAACCACGGACATGTGGACAAGTGGAGCAGGGCAAACTAAGGATTACATTACTGTGACAGCCCACTGGGTAGATGTATTGCCTCCCGCAGCAACAACAGCAGCGGCACCAGTAGTAGCATCTCTCAAGCGCCAACTCATTCCTAGGCAGGCTACGCTGTGTATCACTGGTTTCCGTAAGAGGCACACCGCTGACAACGTCTTATGGAAACTGAGGGACATCATCGCACAATGGCTTATCCCACTTAGACTCTCCTGGGGATTTGTGATATCTGACAATGCCACCAATATTGTGCGTGCATTACATCTGGGCAAACTACCAGGCTATGGGGAGTAAAACTGGTGGGTCTTCTCCAGTCTACCTTTCACATACCATTTAGCCATCACCATGTAGTTAACTTTCTTGCACCCTCCAACTCACCCACTCTTGCTTCCTGCCGTTAGCTCCCATTACATATTCTGTTTGTCTCATCCTTTGCCTTTAGACTGTAAACTCCATGAGCAGGATCCTTGTGTTGTCATTACTTACTTCTCTTACACACCAGTTACACTTCACATCTCCTCCTTGGACTACCTGCCCCCTGAACTCTACTCTTCATTGTTTTCTTTTTTTTCAGCCATTCTAGACCTGTCATCTTCCCATGCACATAGGTACAGGTTTCAGCTCACGCTAAATGTTTCCATTGCACCCCTGTGCATCAGTAGTTGTACTGAGCTCTGCAGTGCTATTTGTTACTTGTCTACTATATTGTACTGTTCTATGTACTGTATTGTTTAACCCTGTACTGTCATATTATTTTCTCTATGGGCCTAATTCAAGGTTGATTGCAAAACAACATTTTCCTTTAATGGTCAAAATCATGTGCACTGCAGGTGGGGCAGATATAACATGTGCAGAGAGAGTTAGATTTGGGTGGGTTATATTGTTTCTGTGCAGGGTAAATACTGGCTGCTTTATTTTTACTTTGCAATTTAGATTTCAGTTTGGACACACCCCACCGAAATCTAACTCTCTATGCACATGTTATATCTGCCCCACCTGCACTGCACATCGTTTTGCCCATTACAGGAAAATTTTGTTTTGCAATCAACTTTGAATTAGGCCCAATGTACGATGCTGCGGAGAAGAAGAAGAAGAAGAGGAAGAGGAAGAAGAAGATATTTGACCCTATGACTCTGTGCTCACCCAAGTGGAAGGACGGTCCCATTCATAGGCAAATCAAGAACAGAGCAAATGGTGAATGCTCATTTTATGAATCCCTTTGCAGTCAGAGCCACAAATAAGGCTTCAAAATGTTTTAACTTGGATGATATCTCAGATGAAAAAGACTGGGTGGATTATCGGCCATAGTCAATACATAGAGTACAGGAAGGAGGGATTCATGTGGACTTAAGAGGATGGTATCAGAATCCTGTCAGTTGGAATCCCGACAGCAGAATCCTGAGTTTCACAATCTTGATAGTTGCTGGTATTTTAACACTACCCCTAACCCACCCTTCCTACAGCCTAACCCTAACCGTCCCCTCCCACAGCCTAACCCTAACCACCCCCCCCCCCCAGTGCCCAAACCTAAACCTATCCTCAGTAATCACCATCGAGATCCGTCAGGATTATCACTATCGCGATGCCGTTGTCGGCTTTCTGACTGTCGGTATCCCGGCCTTTGGTATATTAACTACATTCCAGTCTTAAGATGTAGGGAAAATGTAGTGAGCACCGATTTATTAACATTAATGATTTTTAGCGACTTTTGCTGCTGGATTTAAACCAAAAATAGTTTTAAAGGTAAAATCTGGATCGTTTTGTTTTCAAGAAACTTTGAGCATAAAACCTGCAGAAAAAAATCACTGAAAATCATCAATTTAATTTTAAACACGTCGCTACTCATACAGGTAAGCGTTTACTATTAAGACATGATTCCATGTCTGAGATGCTTTTGCTCTCTATGGACAATCCTTAGAACATCTTAGGAGGCAAGTAATATGGCAGCATGTTCTATATGTAGAAATGAGAACAGAGTCTAAGGATAGTCCCTGCAGACCATACACTATTACCATCTATAGTTAGTTTAAGGCAAAATAAATTTAACATAGTCTACATTCCCCTGTGTCTCCCATGATACATGTTGCATGTATTCAAAGGATATATGTTAGCATTGGCCTCTCTGTATTTACTATAATAATTAATCACTAGTTACATAAATCCAATTTGTAAGTGTGAATTTTAGCTTGTTCAATATATTGATATTGTGACTCCAATGTGTCTTATTTTTGCATAACAAACTGTGATGCTTTTAGGCTTAATCACAGCAGTTTCATGGGTGATATAAAAACATGTAATACATATTCCAAGTGAAGATGAATTTTAATATTGCTGCAACAGATGGCTGTGTAATTATAGCTGAAATAACTACTGCATAATTAAATGGTACCTGTGCGATTTAAATACATGCTTTGTATGTGCTATTTTGGTTCTGTAAATTATTTTGCTAGCAAGAAATCTCAGTTTACCTGACAAATGCCGTAATGTTATATACTGAGTTTTTTTGTGAAAATACAAAGAGCAAGTTCTACTAATCTGTAAGAGGTAATTACATGTAAAAACATCAAAGTAACAAAACATTGCTATGAAACTCGATATCTTTTTAGAAAATAAGATTCCTAAAATGAATAACAAATCCATATTTCACTCCTTCACTAGTTATGACAAAAATCCCTTCTGTAATTATATTGATGTATGTTACATATCGAGGGGGGGATTTACCAAAGCATGGAGATAGACTATCCAATTAGATCCTGTCATTTACAAAGCAGCCTGTAAAATGAAAGCCTGGAGCTGATTGGCTTGTACTTTTTCTCTCTGCACTTTATCTCTTTCCAAGGACAAGCTTTGATAAATCTTCCCCTAGTTAGTATGATAAAAAAGGTAAACAGAGATTAGTAAAATGTTGATAAAACTTTATAGAAAATGTAGATATGTTTTGAAGGATTTTAATTCTTAACTGACAAAGTTCATAGAAACTGTTTACTGAGCACTGCCATATTTTTTTGTGCAAGACTGGTCCAGTACTGCAGTCACTGACTTGGATCCAACTGCCCTGTTAGGCTGCCTGCATAGTACTACCAGATATTTTGGTCCAAGTGCTGAATGACCTAGTCTGTGTCCACAGTTTGAGAATACCGGTCATTTTTAGAATGAAAGGTTAATGTACCTTTGCCTCTCCATTATGCCGGGCCCCTAGCAGACTGGGCAGATGAATTAAGCCCAGAGAAGTGATAAAGCAGTGATAAAGAAGTGATAAGTGCAAGGTGATAATGCACCAGCCAATCAGCTCCTAACTGTAAATTTACATATTTGGAGCTTATTGGCTGGTGCGTTATGACCTTGCACTTATCACTGCTTTATCACTTCTCTAGGCTTAATACATGTGCCCCATGATGGACTCTTAAGGATATACTGTAGTAACATGGCCAGGATAACAATGGGGCAGCTGGGACTATAGCCCTAGGTGTCCACATTAAAACAGGCGGCCATAAATCATAAGTATTAAACTGTAATTTCTATTTTCCTCATAAAAATGATTCATATTTTTCTCTGTTTACTTATTTCAGGGAGAAATCATTGCTGGTAGTGCACTGGTCAAAGTCCCTTTCTTCTCACAACAGGTCCTTGGTCATTTTCAGACCAAGGACCATGTGGCCATTAATCTGATCCTGTATAGTTACACTCTGCACATTCATTAAACCAGTCGGTTCCCAAACGCGGTCCTCAAGGCACCCCAATGGTCCAGGTTTTAAAAATATCCAAGGCTCAGGACAGATGGTTAAATAATATGGACTAAGATACTAATTAAGTCACCTGTGGCCAAGCAGGGATATACTTAAAACCTGGACCATTGGGGTGCCTTGAGGACTGCATTTGGGAACCTCTGCCTTAAACTTTTTTGCATCTTTCCCTATTCCAGCCAGTACCTGTAGTCAGAGCCCACTCAAAGCAACTGTTACACAGAGCCAATTCTCACAAAGATGGTTATAATGCTGGACATACACCTAAAGATTTATTGGCTGGTTGGAACGAAAATCTGGTAATGGATGACAATTGACTATTTGCTCCGAAATGACAGAAAACTGACAAAAATGGTCAGACAAATTGGTTAAACAAATGGATTTAACTGATTGACCATTTTTGTCTGCTTTTCAGTGTTTGGGAGCAAATGGTCAATTGTCATTTGCTCCTCTCCATTACCAAATTTTAATTCCAAACAGCCAGATCGGACAATAAATCTTTAGGTGTATGGGCAGCTCTACCCTGTTGGTGTGGTGCGAGGCCTGTGAAGGAGGTATAGGGCATTAATAATATAATCTGGATTTTACTGGTATATAGGCATTGCAGCTTTTAATTTTGGGACCCCTAATATGTGGACAGTCCTGATATTGTAATATTGTGCACTGGCTGCTGGTTCTTAAGGAATGGTATAGCTGCCATAGTCATGAGTTGGCTCTACTGGTGTAATGATATACTGATTGCTGCTGATATCATGTGTGGGAGCAATGTGGAGATCAGACATAGAGGACCCAAAATTTTACATTGGCTTGTGCTTTGTTTGACCACACCTGAAAACATTTGATTTCTCCAAAGTCGGACCGGGTGTGGTCTTGACATGGGGGTCTTTTTTTTTTCAGAAAAAGTTATCTTTTTTATGTTGCACAGTTTTGATACACCAGACCCAATGTGCGCGTCATGATACAATGTCCCCATATATTGGGACTATTTATGTGGGGACAGTTCTACAAAATCCTGACTGTCCCACCAAAAGTGGTATAGTTTTGCCATCTATGAACACAATATATTTAAGGAATATCTGAAACAAAGATGCTTCCAGGCAGCGTTGGACTGATGCACAGGGGCCCAGGAGATACCCCATGTGGTCCCCACAGCATGGGGGACCCTCCTCCTCTAGGGATCAGGTTCCAGACTATGCACTTGAATTCTACATTATAGATATGTTAGATATGTTACATTACATATGTTACATTATACTGCACAGTACTTTGGTGCATCCTCTACAGTGCATTGCTGTTTTTAATCTGGAACATTATCATGCATGTTCTAGCAGTATCAACAGTGCATCTGGAAAGTATTCACAGTGCTTCACTTTTTCCACATTTTGTTATGTTACACATGTACATACTGTAAGTATTCACGGCCTTTGCCATGAAGCTCAAAATTGAGCTCAGGTGCATCCTGTTTCCACTGATCATCCTTGAGATGTTCCTACAATTCAGTTGATTGGACATGATTTGGAGAGGCACACACCTGTCTATATAAGGTCCCACACTTGACAGTGCATGTCTGAGCACAATCCAAGCATGAAGTCAAAGGAATTGTCTGTAGACCTCCGAGACAGGATTGTCTCGAGGCACAAATCTAGGGAAGGGTACAGAAAATATCTGCTGTTTTGAAGGTCCCAATGAGCACAGTGGCCTCCATCATCCATAAGTGGAAGAAGTTCGGAATCACCAGGACTCTTCCTAGAGCTGGCCAGCCGTCTAAACTGAGCAATCAGGGGAGATGACCAAGAACCCGATGGTCACTCTGTCAGAGCTACAGCATTCCTCTGTGGAGAGAGGAGAACCTTCCAGAAGAACAACCATCTTTGCAGCAATCCACCAATCAAACCTGTAAGGTAGAGTGGACACACCGAAGCCACTACTTATTAAAAAGCATATGGCACCCCGCCTGGAGTTTCCATGCACCTGAAGGACCTCAGACTATGAGAAACAAAATTCTGTGGTCTAATGAGACAAAGATTGAACTCTTTGGCATGAATGCCAGGCGCCATGTTTGGAGGAAACCAGGCACTGCTCATCACCAGGCTAATACCATCCCTATAATGAAGCATGGTTGTGGCAGCATCATGCTGTGGGGATGTTATTCAGTGGTAAGAACTAGGAGACTAGTCAGGATAGAGGGAAAGATGAATGCATCAAGGTACAGATATATCCTGGATGAAAAATTCAAAGGAGTGGCTTCAGGACAACTCTGTGAATGTCCTTGAGTGGCCCAGCCAGAGCCCAGACTTGAATCCAATTGAACACCACTGGAGAGATTTGAAAATGGCTGTGCACCGACGCTTCCCATCAAACCTGATGGAGCTTGAGAGTTGCTGCAAAGAAGAATGGGCAAAACTGTCCAAAGATAGGTGTGCCAAGCTTGTGGCATTATATTCAAAAAGACTTGAGGCTGTAATTGCTGTCAAAGGTACATCAACAAAATATTGAGCAAAGGCTGTGAAAACTTATTTATATGTGATTTCCTAGGCTGTTATTTTTAATAAATTTGCAAAAACAAAACCAAAACTTTTTTCACATTGCCATTATGGGGTATTGTGTTTAGAATTTTGATGGGAACTTTGCGGCCTGCGGTTAACCACAAAGTTAATTGGGGTCACCCACAAGAGTGACCCCAATTAACTTTGCAGTTAACCGCAGACCACAAAGTTCCCATCATTGGTTATAATGGAGCGCCGCTACGCTACATTGTAACCAGTGCGCTCCTCTGATTGACAGTGCAGGAGTGCACAGCCAATCAGGAGAGTGCCATGACGTGGCGCTCTCTGATTGGCTGGCGGGACCTTCACTGACAGGAGTCACGGGGGGTCCCGCCAGTCGGGGAAAGGGGTTCCATGTGTAAACATGGAACCCCTTTCAGTGCGTGGACCAGGTTCTTAGTTTTTTTATTTTCAACAAGTACGTAGATAACAAACTTAAAGAAGAGGACAGATCTACACCGGATTGTTTGTAAGTATAATTTTTTTTTTCAGGTATCCCGTGGATTCTACTGGACAAGAGGACCAAGGTGCTCCGTGTCAAGATAGGTAAGTATGTATGTGTGTAAGTGTGCATGTATGTCAATTAAAGTTGTACTGTCACGGTGTTTGTCTTGTGTAGTTTTTTGGGTATTTTTAATAGTAGAATTACAGGTACCATCGGGCCCGTTATTTTCCCGCATGCTGGTACTTGTGTTCTCCAAGTACCAGCTTGCGGGGGAGGCTTGCTAAGACTTATAGCTCTTCTACAAAAAACAATGGCCCTCATTCCGAGTTGTTCGCTCGCTGCCGTTTTTCGCTGTGCTGTGATCAGGTGTAAAATGCGCATGTGCATGGTACGCAGTGCTAAGTTATTTAACACAAAACTTAGCAGTTTTACTGTAGCTCGAGCGGCGCTTTTCAGTCGCACTGCTGATCGGTGAGTGATTGACAGGCAAGGGGTGTTTCTGGGTGGTAACTTGCCGTTTTCAGGGAGTGTGCTAAAAAACGCAGGCGTGCCAGGGAAAAACGCAGGAGTGTCTGGAGAAACGGGGGAGTGGCTGGCCGAACGCAGGGCATGTTTGTGACGTCAAACCAGGAACTAAACAGTCTGCAGTGATCACAATCTAGGAGTAGGTCTGGAGCTACTCAGAAACTGCAGGAAAAGATCTTACAGCAATTCTGCTAATCTTTCGTTCGCAATTCTGCTAAGCTAAGATACACTCCCAGAGGACGGCGGCCTAGCGTTCGCATTGCTGCTAAAAGCAGCAAGCGAGCGATCAACTCGGAATGAGGGCCAATATTCTTTATTTTTACACTATGGCTATCAGCCTCCCATCCACCGCCCACAGATGAGGAACACAGCCTCAGGCTTCACCCCTGGCCCTTGGGTGGCTGGAGGGGGGGACCCCTTTATTTAAGGGGTCCCCACTCCTCCAGGGTACCCCGGCCAGTGGTGACTAGTTGGGGGGGTAATGCCACGGCCGCAGGGACCGTTATAACAGTGTCCCCCGGCTGTGGCATTATCTATCTGGCTAGTGGAGCCAGGTGCTGATATAAAAAATACGGGGGACCCCTACGTCTTTTGTCCCCCGTATTTTTTTAACCAGGACCGGACGCAGAGCCCGGTGCTGATTGATGAAATATGGGGGGACCCCAGTAATTTTTCCCCCTGTATTTTTTCAACCAGGACCGGCTCAAAGAGCCCGAGGCTGGTAATGCTTAGGAGGGGGGACCCCACGCAATTTTTTTTTCGATTTTTAACCCATTCACACCCCTTCCCACTGATAAGCATGCACGGATCTATCAGAATACGGATTAAAAAAGCAGCTCTAATTGAAAACTGCTTTTTTTTTAACGAATCGTAACATTTACCGGCAATGTTTGGCTAATGCTGGCAGTGATTGTGAATACGAATTCTTAGTAAATCACCGATTTGTATAAAATAACAGGCGTGTTTGACCGATGGTCTATTTATTCGTATTTTTTTTCTCTGCCCTCAAAAAAAATACGAATACCCTCATCACTGCCGAGATTTCTGTTTAGTAAATTCCCGAGATGACACTTTGAAAAAAACAAAGTCGGTCAAAATCGGGAGCTTAGTAAATATACCCCCAGGTGTGCTTCATAAATTACTTCCAGAGTCTTAATATATTTAATTGTTAACCCATCTGTATTAGAATAGTCTTTAGTTATTGCCATTCAAAACATGCTTCAAGAGTCTATTGTTACTGTATCAGTCAAACCTGATTGACTAACACGTCTAACACATTTTTCAGAACCCTAAGAAATGACATTATCAGGTAACTGAAATAACTGGCTCATATTTCTATAAGTGTTCAACCTGGTAAATTTAGTCTAACCAGGAATTATTTAAGACTTCGGAGTTGGACCACAAGTCATGCCACTCGTAGAGGGAATCAAAGTAGGACCAGAACGCTGTAACAAGGCCATATAATTTTACAGGATTCAGGAAAACATCTCTACTTTTATGGCTAGTCGACATTGTTCTGTGATTTTATTTAGAGTTCAACATAAATGTCCTGCTTGAAGTATGTAAGATTCAAGACAGAAAGGCTTATATTATTATTTAATAGCAGTCGTAAGATAATTGAGAACTGCCCTGGTCCAGTCTACAAGGCAAGCACTTTAAACAAACCACATTTATTGTAATGTAATAAAACTTGCATTTGCCCTCAAACAATTCATTTTGGTTTTCAGATGTAAGATGCATAGTGCACAGATACCGGACAGGAGTACCTAATAAAACCTCTCCTGTCATCATACCTTTCAGTTACAGAATGAGTAGAATGTGTGCAGTGCTTCTATGCTGAAAGAACACAATACTGTACCTCTGACATGAGACAAATCACTGATTCATCTTCAGCAAAAGAGATAAACAAAAATCATGCTTTAGGAGTTCTGGAAATCATAACTATCATGGGTAAAACTATTTTCTAAAGCAAAAATATACCGCAAACAAATTGATGTGGACATGTATAAAGGCTACAATCTATGTGGTGGGGGGTATTCAATTTGGTATGACATGCGGCACTGCACTGCTGCTCACATATCATCCAATTATGTTAGTGCCGACATCGCAAGTTTTAGAAGTGCGATGTAAAACTTGTGATGCCGCCTGGATGCGTTTTGCGATTCCGGAACAGCACGTCGCATTGATGTTGGTAATTGAATCCCCTCCCCCCCATGTTTCCTACTACACATACAAACAAGAGATGAGTTTTCTAAGACATCAATTAACCAACCAGTTTGTTTTCAGAGTGTGGAAAGAAACTTTTTTCTGTTGTGTGCAGGAAAGCATATATGAAAACTAGAGATGTGCAGCGGGCACTTTTGTGTTTTGTGTTTTGGTTTTGTTTCTGGTTCCATGCTCATGTTTTGGATCTGGATTGGTTTTGCCAAAACCACCTGTTTTGGTTTTCGTTTTGGATCTGGATGATTTTTGAAAAAAACATAAAAACAGCAAAAATCACATAAATTTGGGGTAATTTTGAGCCAATGGTATTATTAACCTTAACAACATTAATTTCCACTCATTTCCAGTCTATTCTGAACACCTCACACCTCACAATATTGTTTTTAGGCCAAAAGGTTGCACCGAGGTGGCTGTATGACTAAGCTAAGCGACACAAGTGTGCGGCACAAACACCTGGCCCATCTTGGAGTGTCACTGCAGTGTCAGACAGTATGGTAGATTTTAAAAATAGGCCCCAAACAGCACATGATGCAAAGAAGTAAAAGAGGTGCAATGATGTAGCTGGATAGCTAAGCTAAGCGACACAAGTGTGCGGCACAAACACCTGACCTATCTCGGAGTGGCACTGCAGTTGCAGACAGGATGGCACTTAAAAAACAAGGTCCCAAACAGCACATCATGCAAAGAAGAAAAAGAGGTGCAATAAGGTAGCTGTATGACTAAGCTAAGTGACACAAGTGTGCGGCACAAACAACATGGGACATGCTGGAATTTGCCCAGATGTAATACACGCACAATATTGGTGGCACAGGAGAGCGTACCCCTAAACCACACACACACACACACACACACACACACACACACACACACGGCAAAGCCTGTAAAATTTATTTGGATAATAATAACCCTTTTATTTGGAGCTATTATAATAATATGCAGCACAGGCGAGCGTACCCCTACACCACACAGGGCAAACCCTGTAAAAATTATTTGGATAATAATATAAGTAATGTATATAATCCTTTTATTTGGAGTAAATAATATACAGCACAGGACACCACCACTGTACTTATGGCACCACAAGACACCACCACTGGACTGATGCAGGACAAGACAGCACCACTGGACTGAACTTATACGGCAGTACCCTTGGAGTTGTACGGCAGTGTCAGACAGGATGGCACTTTAAAAAACTAGTCCCCAAACAGCACATGATGCACAGAAGAAGAAGAGGTGCAAGATGGAATTGTCCTTGCCATTATTTTGTATAAACAGGACATGCACACTTTAACAAACCAATCATTTCAGCGACAGGGTCTGCCACACGACTGTGGCTGAAATTACTGGTTTGTTTGGGCCCCCACCAAAAAAGAAGCAATCAATCTCTCCTTGCACAAACTGGCTCTACAGAGGCAAGATGTTGACCTCATCATCATACTCTGATTCCTCACCCCTTTCAGTGTGTTCATCCTCCTCCTCACAGAGTATTCATTCGTCCCCACTGGAGTCCACCATCACAGGTCCCTGTGTACTTTCTGTAGGCAATTGCTGGTAAAGGTCTTCCTGGAGGAATTTATATTTCATTTTGATGAACATCATCTTCTCCACATTTCCTGGAAGTAACCTCCTATGCCGATCGCTCACAAGGTTACCGGCTGCAATAAACACTCTTTCAGAGTACACACTGGTGAGGGGGGGGGGGGGGGGGGGGGCAACTTAGGTAAAATAAAGGCAGTTTGTGCAAGGGCATCCAAATTGCCTCTTTTTCCTACAGTATACATACGTACTGTCTGACATGCCTTCTTGGATGCTGTCACTCATATAATTCTCCACCATTCTTTCAATGGTGACAGAATCATATGCAGTGACCAGATGTCAGCACTCGCTCTGTCCTGACTGCCCTGTATTACCGCCAGTGGGTGGGCTAGGAAATCTTATACTTTTCCTCGCAGCCCCAGTTGCGGAAGAAAGTGAAGGAGGACCTGTTGACAGGTCACTTTCCGCTTGAGTTGACAATTTTCTCACCAGCAGGTCTTTGACCCTCTGCAGACTTGTGTCTGCCGGACAGAGAGATACAACGTAGGCTTTAAACCTAGGATCGAGCATGGTTGTCCAAAATGTAGTGCTCTGATTTCAACAGATTGATCTCACTTGAATCCTGGCAAAGCGAATTAAGGGCTCCATCCACAAGTCCCACATACTTTGCAGAATCGCTCCATCTTAGCTCCTCCTTCAATTTCTCGAGCTGCTTCTGCAAAAGCCTGATGAGGGAAATGACCTGACTCAAGCTGGCAGTGTCTGTACTGACTTCACGTGTGGCAAGTTCGAAGGGTTATAGAACCTTGCACAAGAAGGTCAGGTGCATTCCCCCGCCTTTGTCTATATCGTAGGTGGATGTCTAGGCTTGAATGACCTTTTGCTTTTCCTCCATCCTCTGAAGCATATAGAGTGTTGAATTCCACCTCGTTACCACCTCTTGCTTCAGGTGATGGCAGGGCAGGTTCAGGAGTGTTTTGCTGGCGCTTCAGTCTTCGGCACGTGGTGGCTAAATGTCAAAAGTACATCTACCCAGTAGGCTGTCACAGTCATATAGTCCTTAGTCTGCCCTGCTCCACTTGTCCACATGTCCGTGGTTAAGTGGTTAGTGGGTACAACTGCATTTTTTAGGACACTGAGGACACTTTTTCTGACATCTCTGTACATTCTCGGTATCGCCTGCCTAGTGAAGTGGAACCTAGATTGGATTTGATACTGGGGGCTCACTACCTCAAACAATTCTCTTGGTCCCACTGAACTAATGGCGGATACCGGATGCACGTCTAACACCAACATAGCTGTCAAGGCCTCAGTTATCCGCTTTGCAACAGGATGACTGCTGTCATATTTCATCTTCCTCACAAAAGACTGTTGGACAATCAATTGCTTACTTGAAGTAGTACAAGTGGTCTTCCAACTTCCCCTCTGGGATGACGATCGATTTACAACAGCAGCGGCAGCAACAGCAGCAGTAGGCGTACCACTCGAGGATCTCTGGAGGAATCCTGGTTAGGAGAGGACTCCTCAGTCTTGCCAGTGACATGCCTGCAGGATTACTGACGTTCTTGACTGAGGAGGAAGTTGACGTTGAAGGAGTTGGTGGTGTGGCTTGCAGGAGCTTGGGTACAAGAGGAAGAAGGGATTTAGGTGTCAGTGGACTGCTTACGCTCTTACCCGAAGTTTCTGAACTTGACAATTAATTCTGATGAATGCGCAGCAGATGACGTATAAGGGAGGATGTTCCTAGGTGGTTAACGTCCTTACCCCTACTTATTACAGATTGACAGAGGCAACATGCAGCTTGACACCTGTTGTCCGGATTTGTGGAGAAATAATTCCACACCGAAGAGGTGTCTTTTTTGATATTTTGCCCAGGCATCACAATGGGCTTATTTATCCCACGGACAACAGGTGTCTCTCCCGGTGCCTAATTTAAACAAACCAAATCACCATCAGAATCCTCCTCGTCGACCTTCCTTCTCAGCGCCAGCAACACCCATATTCTCATCCTGGTGTACTTCAACAGTGACATCTTCAATTTGAATATCAGAAACCGGACTGTGGGTGCTATTTCCAGCACTCGCAGAGGGCGTGCAAATGGTGGTAGGAGCCACCTCTTCCCATCCAGTGTTTGGAAGGTCAGGCATCGCAACTGCCGACACACTTGAACTCTCCTTGGGGATTTGAGATACCATCTTATAACGCACAGTTCTTTGCTGTGCTTTTGCCAGCTTAACTCTTTTCATTTTTCTTGCGGGAGTATGAGGGCTTCCATCGTCATGTAAAGCTGAACCACTAAACATGAACATAGGCCATGGCCTCAGCCGTTCCTTGCCACTTTGTGTCGTAAAATTGGCATATTGGCAAGTTTACGTTTCTCCTCCGACCACTTAAATTTATTTCTTTGGCTCTTTTTACTGAACATTGGTTTTTTAGATTTTACATGCTCTCTACTATCACATTGGGCATCGGCCTTGGCAGACAACGTTGATGGCATTTCATCGTCTATGTCATGACTAGTGGCAGCAGCTTCAGGACTAGGAGGAAGTGGTTCATGAGCTTTCCCTATTTTATCCTCCAAATTTTTGTTCTCCATTATTTTTATGGCGTAATGTAACAATATGCGGTATAGGAGAGCATACCTCTACACCACACAGGGCAAACCCTGTGGAAATTATTTGAATTAAATATTAATAACCCCTTTTTTTAAAGTAAATAATATACAGCACAGGACAACACCACTGAACTTATATGGCAGCACCACTGGACTGGACTTATATGGCAGTACCACTGGAATTATACGGCAGTACTACTGGAGTTATATGCCCGTACCACTGGAATTATACGGCAGGATCACTGGAATTATATGGCAGTATCACTGGAATTATATGGCAGTACCACTGGAATTATACGGCAGTCCCACTGGAATTATACAGAAGTACCACTGGACTGGATTTATACACCAGTACCGCTGGAATTATATGCCAGTACCACTGGAATTATACGGCAGCATCACTGGAATTATACGGAAGTACTGCTGGATATATATGGCAGTATCACTGGACATATACGGCAGTATCACTGGACTGGATTTATACGGCAGGATCACTGGAATTATACGGCAGTACCACTGAAATTATACAGCAGTATCACTGGAATTATACAGCAGTACCGCTGGACATATACGCCAATATCACTGGACATATACGGCAGTATCACTGGAGTGGATTTATATGACAAGATCACTGCAATTATACAGCAGTATCACTGGATTTATATGGCAGTACCGCTGGACATATACGCCAGTATCACTGGACATATACGGCAGTACCACTGGACATATACAGCAGCACAGGGACACCACCACTGGACTGATGCAGGATAACACAGCACCACTGCAATGGACTAGACTTATAGAGCAGCACTGGATATATGGCAGCAGAGGAATCCACCACTGTGACTGGACTGATGCAGCAGAAGACACTACCACTGTACTGATGCAGGACAACACAGAACCACTGCAATGGACTGGACTTATATTGCAGCACTAGACATATGGCTGCAGAGGACACCACCACTGTGACTGGACTGATGCAGCACAATACACCACCACTGAACTGATGCAGCAGAACACAGCACCACTGAATTGAACTTATACAGCAGCACTGGACATATGGCAGCAGAGGACACAACCACTGTGACTGGACTGATGCAGCACAAGACACTATAACTGAACTGATGCAGGACACTGAGGACGGAGACACGTCCTCTCTCTACACTCTCCAATGCCAAAGTGAAAATGGCGGCAACGCGCGGCTCCTTATATGGATTCCAAACCCTGCGAGAATCCGACAGCGGGATGATGACATTTTGCCTCGTTCTGGTTTCCGACTCAGACGGAAAAACCCGAGCCTGACTCGGAGACGGGCTTGGGAACCGAACTCACTTATCTCTAATGAAAACTCTGTTATGTAATAGAAAATCAACTTTGCACCCTATGTGCCTTTGTTTGGGATTATATATGATTTATTGACGGACGGGATGCCCGCTGTCAATATCACGACAGCGGCATCCCACCCGCCAGAATGCCGGCAGCGGGGCGAGTGCTAAGAGTCTCCTTGTGAGCCCGCTGCACTCGTCACGCTGCGGGCTCAGTGGCTCGCTTCACTCGCCACAGGATCTATTCCCACTCTATGGGTGTCCACGACACCCATGAGTGGGAATAGCTTTGGTGCCCCGGGATTATGGCTGTCAGCATTGTCGGCAGTTGGGATTTCGGCGTCGGTATCCTGAACACAGGGATCCCAACAGCCGGTATTTTATAAGCGTGCTTAGAAGTTTATTTACGAAAGTGCAGGTTTTTAGAAGCGGAAATGTTGCCCATAGCAACCAATCAGATTCTAGTTGCTAAACAAATGATAAGTAGAATCTGATTGGTTGCTATGGGCAACATCTCCACTTCTAAAAACCCGCACCTTAGTAAATATACCCCTCAGAGTCCTTTTAAGGTGCATGGGATTGGGGAGCTATTCCTTATGAAGATGTATTGATATGAGATAAAGGGGGACAAGGGCATCCTATCCTTTCAATGAGACCCAATCTGCGCCTCCATGTACTGTGGGAGACAACAAATTTGTTTACACTATACCATACAAATCTCTTTGCCCCCTCTCCTTCACCCTCCACCTTTCTGCCCTGTAAACTAATATCTGAGAATATCTGAGTGCTTCTTTATACAGGTGGAAAGAAAAGTGGTGCAGACAGGTGTTGGGGTAGAAGTCTGTCACTCACAAGAACTGTGATTGTGGAGTCTATTTACTAAGCCTTGGACGGAGAAAAAGGGGGTCATTCCGACCTGATCGAACGCTAGCTATTTTTTGCAGCGCCTATGGGGGTCATTCCGACCCGATCGCTTGCTGCACTTCCTCACAGCAGTGCGATCGGGACGGAACTGTGCATGCGCGGCATGCGCATTGCACACGCGCATCATTGCTCGGTGACCTCCGTCACCGGGCAACAACGTCGGAAACGAAGAAAGCGGTCGCAGCGGCGACCGCAAGAAGATTGACAGAAGGAAGGCGTGTTGAGGCGTCACCTGGCCGTTTGCAGACATTTTCGAGGTGTGCCTCATCATTGCTGGATCCATCGCACAGGGAAAGTATGTCCAGGGCTGGTCTTGTTTTACTTGAAACTTTATTAGCATAGCAGGGCTGCACAAGCGTTCGCAGCCCTGCTATGCTAAAATACACTCCCCCATAGGAGGAGATTAGTTGATCGCACCAGCAGTAAAAAGTTGCTTGGTGTGATCAACTCGGAATGAGGGCCTATAGGGGAGTGATTTTTTGCTTTGCAAGTGTGCGAACGCATGTGCAGCCGAGCGGTACAAAAAAGATTTGTGCAGTTTCTGAGTTGCCCAGAACTTACTCAGCCACTGCGATCACTTCAGCCTTTCCGGGACCGGAATTGATGTCAGGAACCCTCCCAGCGAACGCATGGACACACCTACATTTTTCCAACTACTCCCAGAAAACGTTCAGTTGCCACCCATAAACGCCCTCTTTCTGTCAATCTCCTTGCAATCGGCTGTGCGAATGGATTCTTCGTTAAATCCATCGCACAGCAACGATCCGCTTTGTACCCGTACGACATGCCTATGCATTGCGGTGCATACGCATGCGCAGTTCTGACCTGATCGCAGCGCAATGAAAAAACCTAGCATGCAATCAGGTTGGAATGACCCCCATAGTCAACGGTGATAAAGTACCAGCCAATCCGCTCCTGACATTTTCACATGCTGGGTTTGTAAAATGGCAATTAGGAGCTGATTGGCTAGTACTTTATCTCCGTCGACTTTATCTCCATCCAAGGTGTAAATAGACCCCTGTTTTCAGATTGGCTGTATCAATGAACGTGCAAGTCAAGTACATGTACATGTAATACCCAGACAGGTGTGGTATGAAGGCACGGTGGCAAAGGTGTTAGTGAAAATCCTTTTACCTGTATCTGGTCAAATCGGATTTTCTCAGCCTTTCAACTTGTCGTATGCAGGAATTGCAGGTTTCCAGACCACTTAGAATATTCCGATAGAATAATGACTGATCACAAAAAAATAATAAACGTAACTTTATTATTCTGGAACTGGTGTCCCTTTCTGTAGATAAGTAGAAGCCAAGGGTAAAGAATCTATTTGAACTTAAATGAATGTAATAGCTACAAACAGGTAAACACAGTGTTTTATCTACACCCTTTCTAGATCGGGTGGTTGTATACCCATTGAAATACTAGACTTATGCAACAGCAAAATAGTAGTTACCAACTCTATGACTTAACCTTAAGACTCAAGTATGGTATGCACACAATAAAACAATAGGCTGTCAACCTCCCATTTTCCCCTCCAACCTGGTATCATTACCGTCCTCCCCTGAGCTCACTTTAATACTGTTCAGCTGAATGTTATATCGTTGGCGCGCTTAGAGTGATAACTGTTCGCTTCCTTTCCCTAGGGGTGAAATCACTATCCCTGTTGCGATGGCTATAACCTGTTGCGTTAAGCTGACCGTTGAAGTCGGAATGACAGAGTAGTAGACGCTTGAACGTTGCAAACCCGGGTTTGTTAGTGGTTACTGGTAGAGAAATCGACTTACTACACTACGGGTTTCGAGCTTGAACACTCCACTCTCTAACAATTCGTGTAGTATATTAACAACTAAGAACAATTTATTGCATCATCTGGGACTTCTGTAAGCCGCTAAGATGCTGAGGATTCCTCTCCTGTCGCTATGTTACTAAAGTACGGGATACGTGGTGCAGTGATGTTATCTGCAGAAAGGTCCCTATTCTTCGTTTATGAGGGACTAGTGATGAGAATATAACTTCTCCTAAAATTAAGCCATCCCCTACTTTAGCAACACAGTTCATTCACTGACTGAACTACGTTTCTACTATGAGTCTAACGGTAGTTCATATGGGTGCTGAAGACAAAGGGCATAATAGTCTCAATGCAGAGCTGAGAAGCCAAGTATTCCAAAGCTACTGTGCGACTTTGGTATTGATTAATTAACCAGCTTCCACATTGGCATTTTAAAGTCTATTTGCACTTAGAGAGGCAGGCTTTGGCATATCATGGTAGCAGGGGTCAATATTCCTACTGTATTTTGGCAGATAGTGGGGAAAATATGTTTGTCACACTCTCTTACTTTTAGGAGGTTGTGGGCTCGAGCAAACTTTCCCTGATATCTCCTCACTAGCTGTCCGTCCTGCACGTACACAAGTGTCCTGTTTCACTTACTCGTATCAATCGTCGTCTCCTGCCAGCTGGATCCCGTATTGTAGTTGTAAATCTGTAAGGACCGGATCTTTCCAGCAGCAGAAGCTGCTTTCCTGTCTCCTTATTTGTTTTGGGCGCCGCCTCCTGATCTCCGCCTCCAGGCGGGACTCTACGGGGAATCAACACCTCCCCAATGCCGCTCACCGCTGTTACTCTGGGAAGCGGTCCCATCTCCATGCCGCTGGCCTCGCTCCTCCGTACGCTGCCGGGGAGACTCTCGCATCCCGCCGCTCGGAGTTTCACTCAGTGGGGTTGCTGGAGCCGTACCGCTGGTTCTCTCTGGGTCAACGACGGCGCAGCACCTCCATTTGCCTGTGGTAGGTGTGTAGCTCTTTTTCGGGTCCTGCCTCAGCCTCCCTTCACGAACTCCGGCCAACCGCCAACGGTCTCCTGTTCCTCACTTTATAGGCTCCTCCAGGGTGCCCGGATCAGTCCTGCCAGTCAGTTGCATTCCCCACGAGCTGGCCAACACACTGCAGTCTCGTGCCGTCGTGCCGTCAGCCCTTGGATGGATTAGCAGAAAAACAGCCCTTAAACTGCCACACAGGCGACCTGCCCCAACTCCCCTCAGTGAAGGGGACCATGACCATCACCCCAGTATCCCTCTGTGAGGGATAAACTTATATATATACATATATATTTATCAACATTCTCTTAGTTATGCCAACACAACACACATCTCTAAATGCCATAACTGTGAATTATTTAATATTCATGTAGGGGATTTAGCAGGGTACCACATACATGTACCACTCCCTAATTAGACTTGGCTGCATATTCAGTTGCGCCTTTTAGGGGCAAGTACCCTTGCTCTAATTGGTAAAGTTGCTCTCTGTCTAAGATATTGAGGTACAAATATGGAAATTTAAGTATTCAGGTGCATCTCTTATAATATGTAAGTGGGGTATCTATGGGGGAAATGTATCAAAGCATCATAATGGTTGAAAAATGGACAAGAGGTGAAGTTGCCCAAAGCAACTAATCAGCATTGAACTGTAATTTCATAGACTGTGCTACATAAATGACAGATGCTGATTGATTGCTGTGCACCTTTTCTCCACTTTATCTCTCGCCAATGTTTGATACTTTTCCCCATATATGTGTATATAACTTGAGTGGCTATGTCCAATTTCTTGATCAACTCCAAGAACCTGCATGGCACCCTGTTATTATAATATCATATGCAATATGAGAAAAAGTGGGCAATCAATACCGCTCAAGCTGTGTCTGATAAGTGCAACTTTTCCAAACCTTTTTAAGCACTAGGAAGGAAATGTATCAAACCTTCTGAAGAGTGGAGTACCAACCAATCAGATACAAACTTTAAGTGCCATAGTGTATTGAAATAGTGTTAGATTGCATTGCCCCAGGGATTTAAAGCTACGGCAGGTACAGGAAGCCCCGCACCGCAGAGAATCCCACAAATATTGACTATCATAGTAAATAAATGTAGGAGTCTTACCTCAGTGTGCTCACTCCACATATGTAAGTCAGAGTGCTGGGCTATCTATTTAAAATCAGTGAGGGGTGGGTGGGACAGGGTGCTTAACTAGGCTGAAGGCGTCTCATGCCTTAAGATATATGTATAAATACATAGAATCAGTTCCGAAAGGAGGGGGGGCCTTAGTTTGCACACCATAATTAAGTAATGAGGTGCTACTCTGCTTGAAACTTGAAACAGTATACAAGGGGAAAAAAGTTGCAGGTGCACTATCTCACACTAGCTCAACCTGTAATAATCAAAGGCATTTAGCATAATCCTGGGCAGGGCTATGATCTTACCCACCGCATCAAGGTAGCCTCTCATTGGGTAAGTCCCTAACACTAACTATAGGGGTTCAGGTCCGGGGGGCAGGACACCCCAGAGCCACCCAGCCAGACAACCCAAGGGCACCGCAAGAGTGATACAAATAAAGGGTTAAAGAGAATGGAGCAGCTGCTGCTGCATGTGTGAGTGATGTGAGGAGTGAAAGAAAATGATGTGAAAGTGTTACATATATATAAAACAAACTTTAAGTGCCATAGTGTATTGAAATAGTGTTAGATTGCGATGCCACAAGGATGCAAATTAGGGCCCCCCTCCTTTTGTCACTTTTTGTACATGTCGACCTTAAGCACTATTGACCCATTACATGCCATGTTGACCTTTTGTATCTGTCGACCTAATGTCTGTCGACCATATAAGGTCGACCTATTGACTATTAACCTATCATCCAGATCATATCCATTTTAAAAATAAGCAGATTAGTATGTACAGCTTAGTCTGTAAAAATAAAATACATTTATAATTCCTGAAAGTCATATTTTGTAGTTTTCTATATAATTTCACCCACACTTACAATTAGGTATATTGTCCTTACAGCACTAAAATATGTTCATGTCAGTCTTTAGTGAGCAGCTTCTGTTTCAATGGATTCAATATGTTATCACAATGGATGGATTGCAGGCGGTCAGAATACTGACAGTTGCATCCCGACCATCAGAATCCAGACAGCCCCCTAGAAAGTACCCTAACCCTCCCTTGTGGATGCCTAAACCTAACCCTCCCTTCCCTGCTGTCTAAACTCCCCACTTGGTGCCTAACCCTAACATCCCCTTGTAAGTGCCTAACCCCCCTCCCCGGTACCTAACCATCTCCTTCCCGTCCCTGCAGCCAAATCCTAACCCCCGTCTAATGCCTAAACCTTGCCTCCCACCCTCCACATCCCACTGGAAGAATGATCGGAATTTTGACTCCGGCCTTATGCCATCGATTCTGGCGTCTGAATTTTGACCGCCAGGATCCCATCCAGCAGCATTATAACTACAACGAGTTTTAATGAATGTTACTGTGTCATTATTGTATGTTTATTTTGTTATATCTCAGGGCCTGATCCTGACCGGATCCCATCTCTCATTGTACACACAGCATAAGTTGACCTGAAACATTATTAAAAAAAAATGCCTCAGGCCAAAGCTCTCAGCAGGCAATATCAACATAAGAAATAATACTTATCTCTATGACAAAACAATATAAAAAGTTACCAGTTGTACTGCCAGTAAATGTGCTCACCTGGGCCAATATTTACTAAGAATTCGAGTTTGTCCGTTTTGTGTTCTTTTTTCTAGGTCCCAATCCGGGAATTCACTAAGCACCAATCTCGGCAGTGTTTGGACTATTCGTAATGGTTTGATTTGCAAAGTTCCGAAATACGAATGAATAGACCATCGGTCAAACGCGGCTGTTATTTCATACAATACGGGAATTCACTATTCATTCGTATTTGGGTGTTAGTTTCTGAGTGCTCAATTGCGGTCGGATTTTTTTGCGAATCTGTAAAAAAAGCGGCAAAAAAATAGACCTGCTTTTTTCAATCGTGTTTACATGTGTTGCAACTCAAAAATCAATCACACCTGAATTAGGATGCCTATAAAAGGATGTTAGGCCCATTTCAATACACCTACACTCAGAAATGGCAGCAGGACTGTGGGCCAGTGATCTTTTGTTAGCTGTGGGATTCCTCAGACTCAGACATCAGCCTGTAAGTACCCAGGGCCAAGAAACTGAACATGGTCAGCAGGTTGTACAGGTTCCGCGGAGGCCTCGTTTTTTTAGGGGGCGTTTAAACTTGAACGCATTGTCTGATGATAAGGTCATACAGATGTTCCGTCTAAATCGTAACAACATTTTCCGTCTGTATGACCTTGTCAAACTGGGACTAGACCCTGAGACAGCATGCTCTCGCTCTGTCTCAGGCCTGCACAAACTCCTGGCTGTGTTGCACTTTATGGCTACTGTCAGCTTTCAGGCTGTGTCTGGGGATGTCATAGGAATCTCACAGCCCTCATTTTCCAGAATCTTAACACAGGTGATGTATACCTAACTACCTCTTCTGTTTTTTGTTTGTTTTAATTTCTCGGTGGCCAGTTCTGTCCTAAAATCTCATGTTTATTGTTCTTTAAAATATACACACAGGTGTTGGCTGTTTTGCAGCCCCACATCGAGGCCTCAATCTGCTTCCCTACCCAGGAGTCTCAGTGGCATGCCATCAGGGTAGATTTCTATGAGCTGGCTGGCATGCCCAATGTGCTTGGAGCCATAGATTGCACACACATTATATACTGATCGCCATTTCGAACACTCCACAAATGTGCAGGTGGTTTGTGATGCAAATCTCAAAATAATGAGTGTTGTTGATGGTTACCCTGGGGGCTGCCATGACTCCTTCATCCCCAGTCAGTCATCCCTCTTTGATAAGTTTGAGGACGGACAAATGCCAGATGGATGGCTGCTGGGTATGTAATTTGATATGTGTAGGCCTGCGTATACTTTGTCCAAATACAGGTGCAGATGTATTAACCTGTAGAAGGCATAAGGAAGTGAGAAACCAGTGATCTGTGCAAGGTGATAAAGGCACCAGCCAATCAGCTCCAATATGTAAATGAACATTTAGGAACAGATTGTCTGCTGCCTTTATTACCTTGCACATATCACTGGTTTATCACTTCCTTATGCCTTCTACAGGTTAATACATCTGCCCCACAGTGTGTTACTTATGTGTTGCTGTATCTTAACATGAATCACGTTACTATATCTGTCTTTTAGGTGATGGAGGATATGGCTGTTTCTCTTGGCTTCTAACTCCATTGTCCCGACCTGATACCCCTGATGAACACAATTACAATCATGCACATAAGTCCACGCGGAATGTGATAGAAAGATGTTTTGGTGTGCTGAAATCTAGGTTTCGGTGTCTGGATAAGTCTGGTGGCCTTTTGTTGTATAGTCCCTCCAAGGTGACTCAAATTGTGTTCTGCTGCTGCTTTCTTCATAACATGTGTTTGCAACAACATCTGCCACATGTTGAGGAGGAGGAGGAGGAGGAGGAAGAAAGCAGCCAGCAAGCAGAGGAATTAGAGACATCTGGTGATACTTGGAGTACAGATGTAGGGAGGCAGGTTAGGCAAGAGCTCATCACTAGCTATTTCTAAGGTAAGTTTGGTTTGCTTATTTCATTTGTTGTGTCTTCATAAATAGATGTTTTGCCATTTTTATTGGCAAAACCATTACTCAGAATGTGTCTGTCTCCTTGACACATACAAACATACCGTCGCTTTATGCAAAACAAATGTCGCATGTGTATTGTGTATATTTTTAAACTCAAAACAACAGATTATGAGTGACATGCATTAAGTCTGGATAAGTGATCGTAAACTTGCAGTGCTAATTTATTACAAGCCCACATAATCCATTTATTATTTCACTTTATCATTGTGTGTAACGTCCTAATGCACAGGTTCACAAACTCGGCCCTCAGGACCACACACAGTGCATGTTTTTTACGTAACCCAGCAGAAGCACAGGTGTATGAATTACTCACAGACATATGTTAAAAGGTTCACAGGTGGAGCTAATTATGTCTCTTGTGATTCTGTGAGTAGACCTGCAAAACATGCACTGTGTGGGGTCCTGAGGGCCGAGTTTGAGAACCTGTGTTCCCAAAAACACTCCTCAACATATAATATGTTAGCCTTGAGGAATACATGTGTCCCTATGTGTGATGCTCCATCATATTTAAGAGACAAAAACTTACTGTAATCAGGAATAATTTATTTCCTAATGTTTGATGCAGTAAACTTGATGATGTGTAAGTAAATACACAGTTTGCCACATATATACATTATTATACACATTCTTTGCTTTTTGGTTAAAAAGTTCTTATTTGTTGGTTTCTGCATCATGTGTAATAACATTCTTACTAATTTTTAACACACACAAACATGTCCCAACAATACTGACATTCATTTTGTCAATGTTTTTTTTAAAATTCAATGCCAACATATTAAAAGCTTTTTACGCAACTCAATTGTGTTCTTCTTGTAATGTTGTATAGAGAAGAAAGGTAAAATAGTTATCAATAACATTGTAATTTGGATTGTCTGCAGGAAAAGAGAATGATTGGAATCTAGAAAGAGTAATGATTAGAAAATAATCAAGTGGTCAGTTTACTTCCTGCTAAAGACATTCTGCCTGGCTGCCAATTATTGTGTCTGCAGGAAAAGAGAATGATTGGAATCTAGAAAGAGTAATGATTAGAAAAAAATCAAGTGGTCAGTTTACTTCCTGCTAACATGTATGTGCGGCTTCATCAACATTTCCCTCCTCCAATACCAAAAAAAAAAATGGTAAAGAATAAATGTGCGTACAAATTTTATGTTGTTGTTTGTACCACTTATAATTAATGATGTTGTAAAAATTGTCAAGGAGCTAAGTGTTATATATTTTTGCCAAACATACACTTACTAACTATTTTGAGTTACTTATCACAAATGTCTAACTTGTATTTTTTTCACGTTTTTTTTGGTGGCTGCTTGTCCTGACCTTTGCCTTTAGCACTGTAATGTTGTCGTGGTGGACTGGTGGAGCGTCTTGGTGGTGATGAGACTAGCGTGATATTTGGAATAGTTGAACCAGAATTGCTGCTTGTTTGCTGTTGGTGCATGCATCTGAGTGTCTCATTCAGGTTAGTGAGGGTGGCATTGATTTCACGTGTAGCAGCATTTTGATTGTCTACAATTCGGAATAAACTTTCATTAATCTTTTGATTGTTTTGAAAAATGTTCATATAACTTTGCTGTTGTCTGTGCTGTTCTTCCATTAGTCTGTGCTGTTCTTCCATTAGTCTGTGCTGTTCTTCCATTATGCGCTGTAAGTTGCCCATGACCTGTGTAATGTCTGTACACATGAGTTCCATGGTATTGCCTATTCTGGTTGTTTGTTCATTTTGTCTACTCAGATTTCTTGATATTCTTCTGAGGTGAGATGGTAGGCTTGCAAACATTTGTGTCTGCCTACGCAGGCAATCTTCATTAGTGGCCTGCTGTCTAGTCCAAATGGACCAAAACACCTGATCAGGGCCTTGTGTTACTGGTGTTGTTGGGCTGTGTTGTGGTGGTGGTGTGCTTTGCTGTGGTGGTGTACTCACAGGTGCTGGGGGGCTCATTCCTTGCCTTAATGGCTGCATTTCTAAGATGTTTGTCTCCTCCATGTCACTGTTGACTGTTGTTGCGGAGGGATGCTGTTCCCAGTACTAGAAGCTGAAATGTTAAACAAATCTCCGTTAGCTATCCATATGTTTGAGAAATGTAAACAAATCACTACACATGGAACACATGTCATTCACTGTTGCTTTCAACTATTCTGCCTAGCAACATCATCACTCATAACTTAAATACATACATATGCCTGTTTGTGGCAAATGTGTCTGGTTACTTAATTGTGAAAGCAAACACTTTAGTTTTATTGTAGCTCACACATACTCCACCATAAAAACACATTGGAATCCATAATGTGTTACCTTATAGCTTTGATCAAACAAACATAGTAATGTTTTTATATGTATTTTGCAATGTTACCTCAAACACACATGTGAAATTTGGAAAAACAACCTTACTTTTTTCAATAAAAAAAAACATGCTTTTTTGTTGCAGCATCTTACACACAATGTCATACTGTATGGCTCAAGTGGACATACATATCTTTACTGGATGTGGACAAGGCCATTTAGCTTGGATTCCATTTCAGTTTTTACTTACTGCGGTAAGTATCTAAGTTTTTGATGTGTTTTGCCTTAATGCGGTTATGAAAAATTTTGATTACGTTCTGAAATTTTTAACATTTATTTCAGTTTGATACTCACAATCAAGATGAGGGGAGTGTGGATGACGTCTTGGAGGTGTGTCCAAAATTTTGAGTGGGTGGACAGAATATACAGATGATAATCTTCGTGGCGGGGTAGACTGCTGTGGTTGGCCCGGGACTTACGACCTTGCTTTCTTTTCGGTGATGTCTTACAGAAGGGCCATTTCTGCTGCTCCATACTTCTTTTGATGGATCTTTTAATGAATGTGCAATTTTGTTATGGCCATTCCTTTACAAACATACCCTATACTACAATGGACACTTTACCTGCTTACGCAGTGTTATCATTATCAGATGTGATAGGCCGATGCTTTTTTCAAACACTGTATAAAATAAAAAATAAAAAATTATTCATGCTGTTGTGGATACATCCACCCATTATGCTTATAAACATTTATTCTTTAAGGAATGCTTGTTTAAAAAAAAAAAATATATAAGGACCGGAAACAAAAAAAACCCATAAAACAATAAACATTGTCCAATAGACATATGCACTATGGCAAAATCAACACAGGAAAACATGTACAGGACACTGACATAGACCACAAGTAAAAAAAAAACCCCATTACCAACCACAAACACACACAGCTTCATTTTGTATTGAAAGGATAAATATTACAGATGCAATATATAAATTGCTCTGTGATGTGGCACTCCAAACACACTTTACCACTATATGAGCCAAAACAAAATGTAGCAATATTTTAAAAATTACACTGCAGTGTGGTGTCACGGTTCAAATACAAGCTAAAAATTATCAATTAAATAGTGTTATTTTGTTTAAAAATGTTACATTATCTAATAATGACATTACACATGTAAGTGGTTTCCAAACCACTTTCTACTACTCCAGCCTCTAACATGACAACCACTGTTTTTTAAACATTGCACATGGATCAAATAAATATAAAACATAGTCACAATTTTTTAAATAAAAAACGCCAAAAAGGAAAACATTATTGCAGGACAATTCAGAGACACACCAAGTCCAAACTACACATGCAAAATATCTTACATAAAAACACATGACATACAATAAAGTAAGATGTTATATTGGCTTTTGTATAAAACATTAACAAAAACAATGTATTTGCTGACACACACTTGAAGATGGGAGTAATATGCAACGTCACATGACACACATTTAAAAAAAAAAAGTCATAGAATGTAAATGCAAATACACATGCTCACCATTCTTCCTTGGCCTATCTGAATCCCGGACATGGGTTGCAGAGACAACTTCAGGAGGTATTACACTCCGCATGGGCTCCTCATACTCCAGATATCTTGTAATATAGGGCTGCCCACCACCGGTTTTCTGAGCCGACTTGGCCTCCTTGGCCATTTTGGACTTGACACGTCACTTTATGTCATAGTACCGTTTGCGGCACGCGTCCTCCGTCCGCTTGACCACCCCCTCACTATTGACAGCAGCAACAACTTTCGCCCACAACACCGTCTTCCTCCGTGTTGGCACCTTGGCGGACTCAGGGCCAAATAGCTGCCTCTGATACTTCATCAGCTCACGCACCAATGCCACATTTTCAGCAAAACTAAACTTTACATTCTGCCCAGTCTTAGTAGTGGTGCGTGGCTGCGGAGCACTCTGACTGTCACTATCACTTGAGGCTGCTGCAGCAACCTCACCCACCTCCTCCACCTCACTAACCTCACTAACACTCACCTCCTCCACCTGACCAACCTCCTCCCCCTCACTCACACCCTCCACCTCACCCACCTCTGAGTCACACATAATTGTGTGTCTAAACAGTTAACACAGAAAAAAAAGACAAACAACACACTCCTCCACTACCACTACACAACTCACACACACACACACACACACACACACACACACACACACACACACACACACACACACACACACAAACACTGACAAGGGACTATAAAGAAAAATAACTTGGACTAAAAATGAAACACAACCACAAAATACAAGACAACAAGAATGACAAGATGACTTTCAAACACAATACCACACTCAGAAATCGCTACCAACACTCCTCACCAAACCACAAATTCACCTACCTCCACAGCACAACCTCCCTCCTCCTCACCACTAACTAAACCCACGAGGTGTGGACGGTTTGGGGCGTATTTTTATGGTTGCGCACAGACACTCCTACCATCTGAAACACAACCAATCACGAACGGGGATGAAAATCGAAACTGAAAGTGAAAATGCGGCCGCGGGGAAAAAAACCCTGCCGTGTTTCATTTAGGAAAAAAAACACGTACGCAAACGACAATGACGGCCGTAAATGTGCCCCAAAAAAATTACTGGCATCGACATCGGAAAACACGAAAACCATAAAGTCGACTGCTTCGTAACTTTGCGTATATGGATTCAAAAAGTTGCATGAAAATGCACCCGATACAAAACGAGTTTAAACACTACACAAACCGACTCAAACACGAATATTAGTAAATATTGCCCCTGGTATCAGATGGATCAATTTCCAATTTGCTTAAACACATGGAGAAATAAAAATAAACATAGACTCAATCTGAATGATGTCCACACAAACAGCTAGATCATGGTCAATGGGATAGCATTGAAAGTTGATTGACCATTATAAAGTAGGTTCATACACACAGCGAGATCTAAAAGGAAGAGAAAAAGTCTGCATTCTCATTAAATAGTGTTTATAATACATGAAACTACTTATTTTCTACCAGTTAAAACCACCATGGTCTTCCTTTGTCAGTAGTTTAAAACATTTCCCAAAGCTAAATAAAGAATAAAAAATGTGAATAGGCTAATGTAATAAAAATCAGGAACTCAGAGGAAGGGATTTCCTACACTCAGGTCTTCTCACAAAGGGGTTACAGTAGACTAAGAAAAAAGTCAGATGGCCAATACAGATGATAAGAACAGGTTGATTTAGTGGGAGTATTTGTCTTGTCAACTGGAATCCTCCCTCCCCTCTAAGTGCTTATTATAGGCTGATGCATTGGACAAAATTAGATAGAATAACACAGTCATTTTCACTAGAAACTATACTTTCCCTTTGCAGAAGACAATACTACCAGCATTTACAGAGTAACTGACAACCTATAGCATATAGCAGTATACTATTATAAGGTAAACATGACATATCATATGAACCAATGCCAGATTAACATTAAACACCAATAATTAAATTCATAGATATTAATTTTGCAGAGTTCACTTTACAGACTTTGTCTTGTGCTGTCGTTTTTCAATATTATGATATATTCATGAGTATTTGCCATAAAATATTAAAACATCACATTTTAACCTCATTGTTGCTAAGGACCAATATGACAGGACCTCTATTGTAAAATAACTGGTAAAGTTATTATTTATGCACATTGTTCACACTCACCTGCTGTTTGCAGTCTCATGTTGCACTAAACATATTATTACTTATTATTAGGCTAATGTGGACATTATCGAAAAAGCCCCATATAATTGCAATACTGATATATACAGAGGCTATTTCCACAGCACTTCTTTTCTGATGAAGAGATACAGAAACAAATGTCTGTTTATGTAAAAATAGGATTTTAAAACCTACCGGTAAATCCTTTTCTCCTAGTCCGTAGAGGATGCTGGGGTCTACTTCAGTACCATGGGGTATAGACGGTTCCGCAGGAGCCATGGGCATTTTAAGACTTTTCAAGGGTGTGAACTGGCTCCTCCCTCTATGCCCCTCCTCCAGACCTCAGTTATTGGAACTGTGCCCAGGGAGACGGACATTTCGAGGAAAGGATTTACTTTGATACTAATGGTGAGATTCATACCAGCTCACACCTCAACCATGCCGCACAACATGGCATTCAACATGACACACGCCAACAGGCATGAACCATTTACAGCAACATGCTGAAAACAAATGAAACACAACTTGTGTAACTATAAAGAACAAACTGCAGGTAAAGTACGCACTGGGTCGGGTGCCCAGCATCCTCTACGGACTGGGAGAAAAGGAAAATCCTATTTTCTCATACGTCCTAGAGGATGCTGGGGTCCACTTCAGTACCATGGGGTTATACCAAAGCTCCAGTATGGGCAGGAGAGTGTGGATGACCCTGCAGTACCGATTGACCGAACTTGAGGTCCTCATCGGCCAAGGTGAAAAACTTATAAAATTTAGCAAATGTGTTTGACCCTGACCAAGTAGCTGCTCGGCAAAGTTGTAAAGCTGAGACGCCCCGGGCAGCCGCCTAGGATGAGCCCACCTTCCTAGTAGAATGGGCCTCCACTGACTTTGGTACCGGCAAGCCTGCCGTAGAATGAGCATGCTGAATTGTCCCTCTGATCCAGCGCGCAATAGTCTGCTTAGAAGCAGGACACCCAATCTTGCTGGGAGCATACAGGACAAACAGAGCCTCTGTTTTCCGTAATCGAGCTGTTCTTGCGACAGAAATCTTCAAAGCTCTAACCACATCTAGAGACTGTGACTCAGTGAAAGTGTCAGTAGCTACTGGCACCACAATAGTTTGGTTTATGTGGAAGGACGAAACCACCTTTGGAAGAAATTGTTGATGAGTTCTTAACTCTGCCCTATCTTCATGGAAGATCAGGTAAGAGCTCTTGTGAGACAAGACCCCCAACTCAGACACCCGCCTTGTGGATGCCAAGGCCAAAAGCATCACCACTTTCCAAGTGAGAAACTTCAATTCTATCTCCTGCAGAGGTTCAAAACAATCTGATTGAAGGAACTGCAACACCACATTAAGGTCCCATGGTGCCACTGGAAAGGAGGCCAATTGTTTTTGAAAGAAAACTGATAAGGCCGAAATCTGGACTTTGATTGACCCCAATCTAAGGCCCGCATCCACACCAGCCTGCAGAAAATGGAGAAAACGTCCCAACTCAAACTCTTCCGTAGGAGCCTTCTTGGATTCACACCAAGACACATATTTTCTCCAAATACGGTGGTAATGTTTAGATGTTACTCCTTTTCTGGCCTGATTAAGAGTGGGGATGACTTCCTTGGGAATACCCTTTTGGGCTAGGATCTGACGCTCAACAGCCATGCGGTCAAACGTAGCCACTGTAAGTCTTGATACACACACGGCCCCTGCTGTAGTAGGTCCTCTCGAGGAGGAAGAGGCCGAGGATCTTCTATGAGCAACTCCTGAAGATCTCCTTGGCCAGTCTGGGGCAATGAAGATTGCTCAAACTCTTCATATTATTATTATTTTGAGAACTTTTGGAATCAGTGGAAGTTGAGGGAAAACATATACCGACCGAAACACCCACTGGGTCACCAGTGCATCCACTGCTATTGCTTGAGGGTCTCTCGACCTGGAACAATATCTCTGAAGCTTCTTGTTTAATCGAGATGCCATCATGTCTACTTGAGGAACTCCCCAAAGACTTGTCACCTCTGCAAAGACTTCTTGGTGGAGGCCCCACTCTCCTGGATGGAGATCGTGTCTGCTGAGGAAGTCTGCTTCCCAGTTGTCCACTCCCGGAATGAAAATTGCTGACAGAGCTCTAACATGTCTTTCTGCCCAGAGGAGAATCCTTGTCACCTCTGCCATTGCCGCTCTGCTTTTCATTCTGCCTTGCCTGTTTATGTACGCGACTGCTGTTACATTGTCCGACTGGATCTGCACGGGATCTTGAAGAAGATGTACCGCTTGTAGAAGGCCGTTGTAAATGGCTCTCAATTCCAGAACGTTTATGTGAAGGCAGGCTTCCTGATGACCATTTTCCTTGGAAGCTTTCCCCCTGTGTAACAGCTCCCCAGCCTCGGAGACTTGCATCTGTGGTTATTAGGACCCAGTCATGAATCCCGAACCTGTGTCCCTCTAGTAGGGGAGAACTGTGCAGCCACCACAGGAGCGAAATCCTGGCTTTGGGGGACAGGATTATTTTCTGGTGCATGTGTAGGTGGGATCCGGACCACTTGTCCAACAGGTCCCACTGGAATACTCTGGCATGAAATTGGCCAAACTGTATGGCCTCGTAGGCCGCTACCATTTTCCCAAACAACCGAATGCATTGATGGATCGACGCGCTTGTTGGTTTCAATATTTGTTTGACCATTTTCTGGATTTCCAGAGCCTTTTCCACTGGAAGAAATACTCTCTGTACTTCTGTGTCCAGAATCATCTCTAAAAAGGACAATCTTGTCGTTGGTTCCAACTGCGACTTTGGAAAATTCATGATCCAACCGTGTTGTTGGAGTAATGACAGGGAGAGTGCGATGTTCTGCACCAACTGTTCCCTGGATCTCGCTTTTATCAGGAGATCGTCCAGATAAGGAATTATATTGACTCCTTTTTAACAAAGGAGGACCATCATCTCCGCCATCACCTTGGTGAATACCCTCGGTGCTGTGGAGAATCCGAACGGCAACATCTGAAACTGGTAATGGCAATCCTGTACTGCGAATTTCAGATAAGCTTGGTGAGGAGGATAAATGGGAACATGCAAGTAAGCATCTTTTATGTCTACTGACACCATGAAGTCCCCCTCTTCCAGATTGGAAATCACTACCCTCAGGGATTCCATCTTGAACTTGAACCTTTTCAGGTAGAGATTCAGATTTTTCAGGTTTAAAATCGGTCTGACCGAGCCGTCCGGCTTCGGAAATACGAAGAGGCTTGAATAAAAAATCCTTCTCCTTACTGTGCCAAGGGTACCAGGACAATGACCTGATCCTGACATAATTTTTGAATTGCCGTTGTTACTGCCTCTCTTCCCGGAAGAGAAGCTGGCAAGGTCGATTTGAAAAATCGGCATGGGGGGAGTCTTGAAACTCTAGTTTGTACCCATGGGACACTATTTGTAAGACCCATTGGTCCATGCCAGATTGAATCCAGATTTGGCTGAAAAGTTACAGACGTGCTCCCACCCGAGCGGACTCCCACAAGGGAGCCCCAGCGTTATGCTGCAGATTTGGCAGAAGCAGGGGTGGACTTCTGCTCTTGCGATTCGGGAGACGCTGTGGATTTCTTTCCTTTTCCCCTTCTCCTACCTGCAAAAAAGGGGGAACCTTTGGCCTTTTTGTATTTGTTGGGCCGAAAGGAGTGTATGTGAGAGTGATGTGTCTTTTTCGCTGGTGTAGGAGCATAACGCAAGAATGTCGACTTACCTGCGGTAGCCGCTGGGACTAATGCATCCAGCCCATCACAAACAAGGCCTCACCTTTATACGGGAGAGCCTCCATATTTCTTTTGGAATCTGCATCAGCACTCCACTGGCGAATCCACAACGCCCTCCGAGCCGATACTGCCATAGTAGCGGTTCTTGATCCCAAGAAACCAATATATTTCATGGTTTCTAGTACGTACGCAGCAGCGTCTTTGATATGACCTAACATTAGGAGTATCTTGTCTTTTTCAATAGCACTACTCACCCACTCACAGACAATGTTAGGCCTGAGTAGTGTCCCATTGGCCACATCAATAGATCACCTCACTCACTTGCGGTCTGTCGGCTCCTTAAGTGAAGCCATTCCAGGCGCAGGGAGAAACACCTTTTCTCTTTTATGACAAGGCTCTGTCTAAAATGCGGGGTGACTCCCGCCTTTTTTGGAAAAAGGTAAGCTGCCTGAATTCCTTTTGGGAATATGAAATTTCTTTTCAGGTTAAATCAGACTCCCTCCAAGAGACTGTTCAACTCCTGAGGTGGAGGGAAAATTACATTACTTCTTTACTAAAGTAAACCCTCTCCTTTTGGTAAAAGAGGGGCTTCGTAACTTCTAACACCTCCTTTACAGCTAAAACATGTTTTGAATGCTTTTTTGCTAACTTAGGACCTATTCCCCTGGAATCACTAGTGTCGACACGGGAATCAGAGTCCGTGTCGGTATCAGTTTGTACTACTTGTGCAAATTTGTATGTGACCCAGAAAGGTCCCTGTGGATGAAAGGCAGAACTATTAAAAATCACATCTTCAACAGATTATTTTAATTTTCTGTATGAGATTCAGTCCAACCTCTTACTGATATGATTCACACTATCATGTAACCTTTCACCCAGTCAGGCTCTTGGTGTCATATTACACCTCTGTGTCCCTAACATGTCTCCACAGAGTTCCCTGCCACAGTCATGTCACACACGAGCACAACCACACCACAGACACTCCGGGACTTATAGAGGACAGACCCACAGTAAAATCTGTCAGAGGGACACAGATAGGATTTGCCAGTTCACAACCCAGCGCCAGTAACACAATGTCTGTGAACACATAATACCCACTGACATGCAGCACTTTTATAATGTTAATCACACAATTATATAGCACCAAATTCACCGTGGCCCCCTCTGTTTTGCACCCTGATACTTGTTCAGTAGTGGAGGAGGACCAGCGTGGTCTCTGCAGCCTGAGGAGAGAGAGTAAATGGCGCTGAGCAGTATGCTGGCTGACTGAGGAGGAAGCTCCACTCTTCAATGGTGTGTTTCTCCTCAGCTTTTATGAGGTAATTTTTAATACTGGTGGGGGTAGGACTGTGCCTCAGCAACTTATGCCCCTTATTTATGCCAGTTTCCATAGGTTTCATGCTGCCCAGGGCGCCCCCCCCCCCCCCGCGCCCTGCACCTTGCAGTGCCTGTGTGTGGGCAACATGGTGCGCTGTGCTCCCGCCAGCCGTGCTATACCTTTAGCCGTCACTTTCTTGATTGAAGATCTGTCTTCTAACACTCACCTGTCTTCTGACTTCTGGCTCTGTGAGGGGGGTGACGGCGTGTTGTGGGAGTATGCATCTAGGCACGGCTAGCGTTCAGTTCCCTTCAGGAGCTAACGGTGTCCCGTCAGCCAGAAGCAGAGCCATGAAACTCTTTAGGAAGTTGGTTCCTACTTCTGCCACCTCAGTCCCACAAATCAGGGAGACTATTGCCAGCAGTAGTCCCTGAAAATAAAAAACCTAACATAAGTCTTTTCAGAGAAACTCAGTAGAGCTCCTCAGAGTGCATCCAGTCTGCCTGGGCACATTTCTAAAACTGAGGTCTGGAGGATGGGCATAGAGGGAGGAGCCAGTGCAAACCCTTGAAAAGTCTTAAAGTGCGCATGGCTCCTGCGGAACCGACTATACCCCATGGTACTGAAGTGGACCCCAGCATCCTCTAGGACGTATGAGAAATATGAAACGTTCTACAACTTCAAAAATTGAAAACTAATTTGTACAGGAAAAGATAAAGGGCCTAATCGCTATTGTGCGAAATCGCACAGCGGACGATTATTGAATGACTGCGCATGCGTACATATTATAATGGGCAGGTGCGTGGCCGAACTGAGAAAAAATCCTGCATCTTTGTTGATCGCTAGGCAAACGCAGGCTGATTGACAGGAAGCGGGCGTTTGGGGGTGGTAACTGGCCGTTTTCTGGGAGTGCCTGGAAAAACGCAGGCGTTTCCAAGCATTTTCAGGGAGGGTGTGTGACGTCTGCTCTGGCCCCGATCAGCCTGCTTCTTTTGCACTGTAGGAGTAAGTCCTGGGCTACGCACAGACTGCACAGACTGGAAAAATCATTAGATGGTGAGTGAGTTGCGAACGGATTTGCAGCTGACCGGCGTTTGCAAAAAGCTTTTCGCACGGTGTATGTAGACTTGCATGGGGCGGTATTCCACTCTGTCTGGGCGGCAACTATCCAATCGCAAACCTCTGCAAATTTGCAGAGGTGCGATCAGGTCTGAATTAGACAAGTTCATCCTCATTATCTATTTGTGTCTCTATACATTTGGGATTAAGGTGTTAATGTATTAATAATTTAATGTTCACAACTTTTTGGAATAAGACAGTTTCATATTGCTACCCATTACATCGTCACCATAATTGTCTTTGGTGGGATGTATCAAAATCCTGATGCGGCAACAGGTCCTTAGATATCTTGCTGTCTCAGTAAAGATGCATATTGATCTATGAAAGGCATCGCTATTTGCTCATCCTGTCATGCACATACACAGGACACGAGCTGGACCACTCCTGACAACAACCACCACAGGGATAAAACAAGTGGGGAAAGTGATGGGGTGGTGGATGCACTACAAGGGGAGCTGGGGGGAATCCATTATTTCTGTTACTACAACATAAGGTTTGGGGGTGGGTCATTATTTTAAGGAAATAAAAATATTCTCTGTATTATATTTCAGTTGCAAATATTCTCTGTACTGTCTGGTTGTTAATGATGCTCTCTGTATTATATGGCAGTCACTGATGATCTATGCATTATATGGAAGTCATTGATGCTCCCTGTATTATATGGTGGTCACTGATGCTTTCTGTATTGTATGACAGTCACATACTTTCTGCATTATATGGCTGTTACTGATGCTCTCTGTATTGTATGGCAATCACTTCTGCTCTCTGTAATATATAGCAAACACAACTACTTTCTGCAATGTATGGTGGTCACAGCTACTCTTTGTATTAGATGTCTGTCAATTATGTTCTCTGTATTAAATGGCAGTCATGGTAATAATGCAGTCACTGTGATGTTCTCTGTATTGTACGACAGCCACTATGATGTTCTCTACATTATATGGCAGTCACTGCAGTGCTCTGTGGTGAGTGAAGTAGTACATGCAGCAATAATTACTTTAAGTCTAAATGCATCAGTTTTAGTCCAGTTAATATAACTGGACTAAAATGGGTTTTGCCCTTACCTTACAAACATATCAGTCTTTACAATGTTGGCATCTCTACTCAAGCAAGCCAAGGATGACTATTATCTACTGGTAAAAGATTCTGAGTTCAGTCATTGTCCTGGGTAACAGAAAGCATAGCTTCTCTGCTGAAAACCCATTCTGATAACTCTCAAGATAGAAACTCTCATTTTCCTTATTCCAGTCTTGTGAAACCCCAATTGCATCAGCTTAATCTCCTCCTACTACTGCTTGTAGTGAGAGGGATCTGCAATGGACTCTCTCCCCTCTGCTGTATGTGTGGCTCAGCAAGTGCTATCTTAAGATGGTGTTAGGTGGTGACTTTAATCTCAGAAAACTTAGTTTTTCAACTGTGAAACATTCCCCTGGGCACACTATTCCCATTGCTAATAAGGAATGGCATAATTTCATGAAAAATATACAGGTGAAACTCAGAAAATCAGAAGATCGTGCAAAAGGTTTTTAATTTCAGTAATTCAACTTAAAAGGTGAAACTAATATATTACATAGACTCATTACATGCAAAGTTAGATATTTAAAGGCTTTCTTTGTTATAATTTTGATGATTGCGGTTTACAGCTTAAGACAACCCCAAATCCAAAAACTCAGAAAATTAGAATATTACATAAAATAAATAAAAAAAGGATTTTAAATACAGAAATGTTAGCCCTCTAAAAGTATAATCATGCATATGTACTCAGTACTTGGTTTGGGCCCCTTTTGCATGAATTACTTCCTCAATACGGCGTGGCATGGATTCTATCAGCCTGTGGCACTGCTGAGGTGTTATGGAAGACCAGGATACTTCAGTAGTGGCCTTCAGCTCTTCTGCATTGTTCAGTCTCATGTCTCTCATTTTTCTCTATGGGGTTCAGGTCAGGCGAGTTTGCTGGCCAATCCAGCACAGTAATCCCACAGTCATTGAACCAGGCTTTGTTACTTTTGGCAGTGTGGGCAGGTGCCAAGTCCTGCTGGAAAATTAAGTCAGCATCTCTATAAAGCTTGTCTGCTGAAGGAAGCATGAAGTGCTCTAAAATGTCCTGGTAGATGGCTACATTGACTCTGGACTTAATAAAGTACAGTGGACCAACACCAGCAGATGACATGGCTCCCCAAATCAACACAGACTGTGGAAACTTCACACTGGACTCCAAGCATCTTGGATTGTGTGCCTCTCCATTGTTCCTCCATACTCTGGGACCTTGGTTTCCAAATGAGATGCAAAATTTGCTCTTATCAGAAAAGAGGACTTTGGACCACTGAGCAACAGGCCAGTTCTTTTTTCTTTAGCCCAGGTAAGACGCTTCTGGTGTTGTTTGTTGTTCAGGAGCAGCTTGACAAGAGGAAAACGACATTTGGAACCCATGTCCAGGATCTGTCTGTGTGGTGGCTCTTGATGCACTAACTCCAGCCTCAGTACACTCCTTATGAAGCTCCCCCACACTTTTGAATGGCCTTTTCCTTACAATCCTCTCCAGGCTGCGGTCATCCCTGCTGCTTGTGCACACCTTTCCCTTCCACTTAACTTTCTATTAATGTGCTTTGATGCAGCACTTTGAGAACATCCAAATTCTTTTGCAATTTCCTTTTGTGGCTTCCCCTACCTGTGGAGGGTGTCAATGATGGTTTTCTGCACAACTGTCAGGTCAGCAGTCTTCCCCATGATTGTGAATTGTACTGAACCAGACTGAGAGACCATTTAAAGGCTCAGGAACCCTTTGCAGGTGGTTTGGATTAATTAGCTGATTAGGGTGTGACACTTTGAGCTTGTAATTTTGAACCTTTTCACAATATTCTAATTTACTGAGTTTTTGGATTTGGGGTTTTCTTAAGCTGAAAGCCACAATGATCAAAATTATAACAAATAAAGGCTTGAAATATCTCACTTGGCATGTAATGAGTCTATATAATATATTAGTTTCACCTTTTAAGTTGAATTACTGAAATGAATGACCTTTTGCACGATATTCTAATTTTCTGAGTTTCACCTGTACTTAAATGTCACAAGGTACTGGAAGCACCTCATTTGCCAATAAAATGGCATTTGTTTGCTGAAATAGCAGACCCTGGGCGTGTAACCACACCAACAAAGATGCGCTCACGCCTCTTATGTGCCACGCCAAACGCTACAATACCAAATTTCCTGTTATCTTATTATCTATTATTATCTATGTGTGTGTGTGTGTGTGTGTGTGTGTGTGTGTGTGTGTGTGTGTGTGATATTAAGCTCAGATAGATGAACTACACTATCCTTTGTCTGTTTTATTGGCAGGATATCTGGTGTGTCTGGGAAAAATGCTTTCCCAATATAAAAAAAAATCTTGATAAGGTCCCATAAATGTTTACACATGTACAGTATTTGTGAAGGTTATAGTAGTTCTGTTATATAAAGTATCTTGCATTTAGATATTATGGACATTTAAATGAGTACATATTATCAGTGATTCATGTCACTTTATATAAAAGTCAGTCTATGTTTTATACAGTTTGTCAGGCTACTACTGTACTTTCATCTCATCAAAGCCATTAGTTTTCATAATTGTTTCATTGTGTATATTCTTGTTTAGTCACTAGAGTTTGAATAACTAGTCACATGGGGTCCTGGTATTAATACACAGTGTTGCAATTCTGCAAGATAGCAATACTAGCGCATTACAGTATTTCCATGTATAACGTCCATGACTTCTGAGCATTCTAATATCCATGTCTTCTCCATATCACACTGACATGGTTGGCAAATAGGACAACAATCACCCCAATAATGAGTTAAACATAATAATAACACTTGGCGAGGAACAAACTGTGCCCTGGCATAATGCCACTGTGTATATTTTGTGATCCGTTGTACAGTGAAACTGAATATGTCAGTGTATAAATAAATGATCATAATACTTTAACATCCAGACAGAGCCAGATCTAGTCTTCCTATAATTTATTCCAAACGTGTATGCCAGGTTATTGAAGGAATACATGTATGGGGAAACTGCAGCACATATCTTTATTCTACTCATGGCAAAAACATTTACTAATGTAAATAAATTTAAAAAACCCAGATAAGACTGGAAATAGAGAGTCAAAAAGTTGGGAAAATTATTAACTCTCTGAATGCAGCAATTCATGACATGATCTGTGATAACAATAACTTCTTTTGTGCCATTTCCATTTAAGTGTACACTACTGGCAATTATGGTGTATTTGCTTTTATTACTAATAACACTGTCATTGAACAGTCAGTGTAAGTTGACAAAAAAAATGATTTCAATTCTCTGTAGGTGGCAGAGGCACGGTGGTGGGGTTAGTATCGGACTGGGGCATAAAGGGTCCTCCGGGGAAATGCAGTGGTAGGGTCCAGGGGCGGATCCAGAAGAAAATGATAGGGGGGGCACCATGGAAGGGGCAAGTACATTTGCGTGCGGCTGCGTGAGGTGGCGCTTCTTATACAATGCCCACAGTTGTAGCGCTCGTTATGCAATGTTCACTGTACTGGTAGTGCCCCTTATATAGACCACATAGTAGTGGTGCCCCTTATGCAATGCCCGTATTGCCCCCAGTAGTAATGTTGCCTGTAGTAATGCCCCCAGTCATTATGCCCCCAGTGGTAATTTCCCTGCAGTCATGACCCCAGTAGTTTACCCCCCCTTTAGTTTAGCCCCCAAGTAGTAATGCCCCTGTAGTTAAGCCGCCAGTAGTAATGCCCCTGTAGTTACACCGCCAGTAGTTAGCACCTTTGTAGTTGGCCCCCAGTAATAGTCCCCCAGTAGTTGGCCCCCAGTAGATGCCCCCCCAGTAATAATGTCCCCCAGCAGTTTGCCCCCAGTAGATGCCCCCTAATAATAATGTCCTCCAGTAGTTTGCCCCCAGTAGTAATGCCCCTTAGGAGTTTGCCCCCAATAGATGACCCGCCAGTAGTAATGCCCCCAGTAGATGCCCCCCAGTAATAATGCCCCCAGTAGATGCCCCCCAGGAAAAATGTCCCCCAGTAGCTGCCCCCAATAGATGACCCCCCAGTAGTAATGCCCCCCTACGAGTTTGCCCCAATAGATGACCCCCCTGTAGTAATGCCCCCAGTAGATGGCCCCCAGTAGCTGCCCCCAATAGATGACCCCTCAGTAGTGATGCCCCCAGTAGATGCCCCAGTTATAATGCCCCCAGTAGTAATGCCCCTTGTTGATGCCCCCCAGTAGTAATGTCCCCCATAGTTAGCCCCCAGTAGTAATGTCCCCCATAGTTAGCCTCCCAGTAGTAATGTCCCCCATAGTTAGCCCCCAGTAGTAATGTCCCCCATAGTTAGCCCCCAGTAGTAATGTCCCCCATAGTTAGCCCCCAGTAGTAATGTCCCCCATAGTTAGCCCCCAGTAGATGCATTAAGGAAATAAAAAACATACTTACCGAGCCCCGTTCCCGCGCCGCTGCAGTCCTCCTCCTGGCGTCCGCTCCTCAGTCACTCAGCACTATCAGAGAGACGTCATGACTGACGTCTCTCCCATAGCGCACAGTGACAGCGCCGGAAGCCGGAGCTCAGTACTGAGCTCCTGCCTCCGGCTGCCGCTGTGCAGTGAGACGGGCGCCCGCTGGTAACACAATCTCAGCGGGCGCCCGTCATCTCCGTATGCGGCGGCGGCACGGGGGGGGGGGTGTGTTCCCAAATGACAGGGGGGGCACGGGCCCGAGTGCCCCCCCCCTAAATCCGCCACTGGTAGGGTCTCATGCTTAGAGGTGTGGCCATCCTCCAGAAGAGTTTGTGGTTAGCCATCACAGCACTTTGATACATGGAACATGTTGCACTTCATGTACCCCACCTCCCTGCTGTTTGGGACCCAGTTTTCCTCCGCAATATAGGACAGCATGGGAGACATGTACTAAGCAGTGATAAAAGTGGAGAAGTGAGCCAATGGAGAAATTTCCCATGTCAACCAATCAGCTGCTCTGTATACTTTTATATTATACAAATTATAAATGTTACGTCAATGCTGATTGGTTACCATGGGCAACTTCTCCACTGGCTCACTTCTACACTTCCATTACTGCTTAGTACATCTCCCCCTATGTCACTATGAGTGGTGACAGTACAGAAATACACATAGGGGAAAGGCTATGGGGCCTATTTACTAAGCTTGGATGGAGATAAAGTGGATTGAGATAAAGTACTAGCCAATCAGCTCCTAACTGCCATGTCACAGCCTGGGTTTGAAAAATGGCAGTTAGGAGCTGATTGGCTTGTACTTTATCTCTGTCCACTTTATCTCCATCCAAGTCTTAGTAAATATATGTCTTCAATAGCTCCCCTGTTTCACATGAACCTGAAAAAGTTTGGCCATTATTGATATTGACTTATTAGTGCAAAACCAACAACATATAGGAAACTTCTTAAATAATGGTGTATAAATATAAAATGTTAGAAAAATTCTTTTTTCAACCACTGAATATATTCAGTTAGCAGATTTTAGATAATCCATTTGAGAAGATGATTTCATCTTATGAATTGTCCTTTATGATTCAACAAGGTCTGATTTTCTCGTAGACAATATTTTCAGAAGCCTAGCAACAAAGCATGTCTTCTTATTTCCCTTTATTGGTAAAATGAATGTAAACAAATAAAAGATTCTTTTGTTCAGTTTTTATCTGTATTATTGTGTATGAAGGTTAGATGTAAAGAAACTAACCAAAACTTGGATCTTCTTAGAAACAGAAGTTTGCAGACATGTAATTTAAATGTACCATAAATCCTTGACAGTTTTTCAATATTCTATAATAAATGTAATGACAAAAGTTTAAGAGCAAATTCTGACATTATCAACTTCTAATTAATTGAAAAAATACTGGGACAATTAAAAATATATTTTTTTAAGCAATTAACATTTTTCCTTTAGTAGTAAAAGTTATGGATAGTTATGGATAGTGTAACCAAACCAATACCAAACATGAAATATGGCAACTAACCTTCAAGTGACTTCAATTAAAAAACATAATAATACACATTGCTAAAACATGTTATATCTATTTTCCTAATGAAAACATGATGTTATCTTATTATTAATTCTGTTGAGTTTCTTTTATGCACAGTAGATTGATAATTTTAAAATATGATACTATTGTTTAGCATTGTAAACCACATTTTTTTTTACAAAGACACAAACAGCATATATTTATGTTTTTGGCATTACATTTTAGTTTCCTTTAAAGAAAGAGTAAAGTGTGATCTTAACTGGGAGGTTTTTGTTATTTTTTTTTTTTTTAATAAGTACTCGTTTGGTTGCATATTAAAAATCACACGTACAGCAGCTGTTTCTGAGCTTAGACCAAGATAAAAAAATTAGTAACTTTGCATCTGGACAAACTATGTTGCAATGCAAGGGGTGCATATACAGGTTTTATTTTTGCATGCAGGGTAAATACTGGCTGCTTTTGCATGTAGCCCACAAGCTAGACAGCTCTATTTTTACACTGCAATTAAGATCTGAGCTACTGTAAGACACGCCGCTCCCAAATCTAAATTTCTCTGCACATTTTACATCTCCCCCACTGACAGTGCAGCATGGTTTTTCCATGTTATAAATTTAATTGCTTTTTTCTACTTTTAATCACAACTCTGAATCAACTTTGTAAAGTGGATCAAATAGTAACTGATATAAGGGGGTATTCAATAACTCTGCTGCTAATTGCCATGCCAGAGCAATCCAATAAGCAGGAATTGCCCCACGCGTGAATCTCCAAAATTGGACTGAACCAAGTCTGCTTAAAAATTGCAAAATCACGTTCGTGTGCAGGAAAAAATTTATTGCTATACATGGAATCAGTCTGTTTCCACCCCTGAATCCCAATTTTTAGGTGCCGGGAAAAGGCTATATAATTTAATAGTCTTTTCCTATAGCCGACAATTAGCCATGGGGTAAACCCTGCGGCTAATTCAATACCCCCCATATAAGCTATCGTTGATCTTCAGCACAGATCTATTTATAATCCCTGAATCAGCTCTCTCATGCATCTACTTAGGCTCCTCATGTTAAGAAGAAAAATACCTGGTGATGGCACTCATTGAAGACAACGTATGTTATTTAAAATGCAGCTGCATCCAACGTACACTCATGCCTGTATAGAAAAATCAGGACAGTTTAGACCACACTTCCAATACAAAAATCCACCAAACTCATCCCCATTCATAGCTGTGCCCTCCGTGTCCCTCCAACACAAAGGAGCGGCGGCGGGGGGGGGGGGGGGGGGGGGGAATAGAGGAGCAGGCAGTGTGGGGGAATATCTGGCACTGAGGGCATGTACCTGGCGGCACTGTGGGGGAATATCTGGCACTGGGGGCATATACCTGGCACTGTGTGGAGGAATATCTGGCACTGGGGGCATATACCTGGCACTGTGGGGCAATATTTGGCACTGGGGGGAGCAGGCACTGAGGGGGCATATGTGGCACTGTGGGGGAATATCTGGCACTGGGGGCAAATATCTGGCACTGTGGGGGAATATCTGGCACTGGGGGCATATACCTGGCACTGTGGGGGAATATCTGGCACTGGGGGGAGCAGGCACTGAGGGGGCTTATGTGGCACTGTGGAGGAATATCTGGCACTGGGGGCATATTGCTGGCACTGTGGGGGAATATCTGGCACTGGGGGCATATACCTGGCGGCACTGTGGGGGAATATCTGGCACTGGGGGGAGCAGGCACTGAGGGGGCATATGTGGCACTGTGGGGGAATATCTGGCACTGGGGGCAAATATCTGGCACTGTGGGGGAATATCTCGCACTGGGGGGAGCAGGCACTGAGGGGGCATATGTGGCACTGTGGGGGAATATCTGGCACTGGGGGCATATACCTGGCACTGTGGGGGAATATCTGGCACTGGGGGGAGCAGGCACTGAGGGGGCTTATGTGGCACTGTGGGGAATATCTGGCACTGGGGGCATATACCTGGCACTGTGGGGGAATATCTGGCACTGGGGGCATATACCTGGTGGCACTGTGGGGGAATATCTGGCACTGGGGGGAGCAGGCACTAAGGGGGCATATGTGGCACTGTGGGGGAATATCTGGCACTGGGGGCAAATACCTGGCACTGTGGGGGAATATCTGGCACTGGGGGGAGCAGGCACTGAGGGGGCATATGTGGCACTGTGGGGGAATATCTGGCACTGGGGGCAAATACCTGGCACTGTGGGGGAATATCTGGCACTGGGGGGAGCAGGCACTGAGGGGGCATATGTGGCACTGTGGGGGAATATCTGGCACTGGGGGCATATACCTGGCACTGTGGGGGAATATCTGGTACTGGGGGCATATGTGGCACTGGGAGCACGGCCCTACCAACAAGCACTACCCCCTAGCAACGAGCATGACACCCAGTGCATGAAACCCCTGGCAACGAGCATGACACCCCGAGCATGAAAATCCCTGGCACTGTGCATGGAACCAAGAGCATGAAACCCCTGGCAACGAGCAGGTAATTTAAAAGTAATTAGAAGCCTTACTGTAGAACTTAATGTGTAATGGGCATTACGGTGTGTGGCATAATGTATCACGGACATTGCGGTGTGTGTCATAATGTGTCAGGCATTACGGTGTGTTGTATACTATATCACGATCATTGTGGTATGTGGTATAATGTCACAGGCATTACGGTGTGTGGCATAATGTGTCGGGGGCATTAGTGTGTGCATATTGTGTCATGTGCATTATTGTGTGTGGCATAATGTCTAAGGGCCATTGCAGTATGTGGCATAATGTATACTGGGCATTACTATAAGGAGGAAAAATGACAAATAATGTAAGGGGCATGAATCAGGATTATTTTTCTTTCCTGTGGTGGCTAACGTCTGGGCGTGCAGATTGCAAAACTGGGGTATAAGGTAGTCTTTTCCTGCAATGCCACGCCCCTTTATGCGAAGCCACGCCCATTTCAACGAAGCCACACCCCTTTTGGCGGCGCACGCCTTCGGCACGCGCACATTTGTCCCTTTACTACTGCCAATTATGGAGGGGGGGGGGGCGCCAAAGAATTTTTTGGCTTGGGGGAGAAAAATTTCTAGTAACGCCACTGCTACTGTGGCTCAAAAGAAAAGTAAACTGGTAATTCTCACCCATGTACAGAGCTGTACTTTCATCTATCCTATACAAAGTGCTAAAGATATGCCTCATAACGGATGTATTTTCATGGCCCGCCTTTCCATGTACACACCCTCAGTGAATTTTGCCTATATGGGATTGCCTAGTCTCCCACACCTATTCTGCCTCTCTGGTCTAAAGGCCCGTACACACTGGTCGATATATCGGCCGTTCTCTTGAACGGCCGATATATCGCGGGACAGTCGGCCAGTGTGTAGGGCCGATACGTCTGTGAACTCCATCATTCACAAACGTATCGCGTCGGCCGCGCAGCACAGCCGACGGCCAATATATCTACCGATATATTGGCGCGTCGCTGTGTGTGTATGGGGCGGTCGGCCGACCGCCCGTACACATGCTGCGGCGGCCGGCGGTGATTGACAGCTGAACTGGGCGGGCGGGTCTACACGCCCGCCCAGTTCATGACGTCAGTCCCCGACGGATAGGGCAGTGTGTATGCTGAACACACTGCCCGATCCGTCCATAGATATATCTGCAGATCAATTGATCTGCAGATATATCTATTAGTGTGTACCCACCTTTAAGGGTCAATGCACTGTAACTATTGTGACTGTGATCACTTGTCTGAGCATGTGCAATTCACACAGCAGAAATGGGCAAAGATTCATCTCTGCAGCAGCTCCCATGTGCAGTGATTGGGGGCTGGGAATGAAATAGTGTGTCTAGATTAGGATGGTGTGTGTGTTTCTATCTATCTATCTATCTATCTATCTATCTATCTATCTATCTATCTATCGTCTGTCTGTCTGTCTGTCAGTCTATCTACCGATACATATATATATATATATATATATATATATATATATATAGTCTGTAGGAGGCGGCACTCAGAGACTTTCACAAATTCTGAAACGTGCTTTTAATGTGCGTCAACGTTTCGGGAGACGTACTCCCTTCCTCAGGACACAGCAAACATAGGGAGTACGTCTCCCGAAACGTTGACGCACATTAAAAGCACGTTTCAGAATTTGTGAAAGTCTCTGAGTGCCGCCTTCTACAGACTATACATTGAGCACTTGCCGCTTAAGGAGGGCACCGGAGCAAATACCCTGTGGGATTGAGGAGTGCCAGACCCAGAAACGGTGGTATATATATATATATATATATATATAGACAAATGGTCCCGGCACTCTTTCCACAAAGTGAAGATACTGCGGTGCCTTCCCTGAGGGGTTACCTCATAGATACATGTGGGGAATAAAGGCGGCACTCACGCAGATTTTTGCTGAAGTAGAAAAGTTGTCAGTTTTATTAGACCAAAAACTGACAACTTTTCTACTTCAGCAAAAATCTGCGTGAGTGCCGCCTTTATTCCCCACATGTTTATATATATATATATATATATATATATAATATAGGATTTTATGTATAGGACAGGTCACATACATATCTGGGAGTCTTACAATATTTTTGTGAGATAACATACAATTTATTTAGAATTTTGTGAATATTCAGCTCCCATGTGCAGTGATTGGGGGGCTGGGAATCAATTAGTGTGTCTGGATTAGGACGTGTGTGTGTGTGTATGTGTGTATATCATCTATCTATCTATCTATCTATCTATCTATCTATCTATCTATCTATCGGATTTTATGTACAGGACCGGTCACATACATATCTAGGACTCTTACAGTATTCTTGTGAGATAACATACAATTTATTTAGAATTTGTTTTGGAATCTCCGCACTGCTAATTTACTAAAACTAACATGCTGTCCTGGCACTAGAAATTAGAGGGACCTTATTTCTGAAACACAATCATGAATGAGCCGATTACAGACAGCCACTCTCCCCTCATTCCTGTCAGCTCGTCTAGTTCCCTATAACAAGCGCTGCTGTGAGCTACAGTACAGTACACACTGCAGTTCATTTAAAGGGATCGGAACGTGAAAAAATACTGTATTATTAGTTAAAGAAACCACATTGACACTGATGACAGATGTGTTGTTGTATTGATCCCTGTATAAACTGCTCTAGTATAGAACATAATTGACTATGTATTCAAGGTCTGTATCTTTTTTCCATCTTTGGTTTTTTAGTTGCATTAGTATGACAAGACACCCGATCTTATGTAACATACATCAGAGAAGTCTGAGAAAAGCCTTCTCATTAAGCTAAAAATAGTGCCCCATTTATTCTGGTTACATATACTACTTAACTTGCTTATATTTAAAATAAACTAAATTGAAATGTTTAAGCAATTTGGAAAAGGATATTCCTATAATTGCTTAAAGACAACATTCGTGCAAAGGGATTATTCCCCAAAGTGGTTGTGGTAGATTTTGTCGACATCCATACTGATGTCAACATGTTCTGAATGTCCACATTCAGGGTGTCGACATGTACAGAATGTCAGTATGTCAAATGTTGAAAATTCATAGTATCAACATTGCTAGAATGTCCACCTTGGGAATGTTGAGAGTTGGTACTGTATGTCAACAATGGGATTTGCTCTTCAATGTTACTATAAACCTAACCCTAAGCTTAACTGCAGCCTAACCCTAACCCTAGTTGTAGCCTAAAATGTATATTGTCGGCATAGGAGTTGGATGTCCAAACTGTCTATTTGCAAGATATACTTGCAGTTGAGTTGGAACTGTTGGAGATTCTCCACTGAGAGGCAGAAGGTGTATGGTAAGTACTAGTGTGAGATGGTGTGCATTCCAAAACTGTCAGAGTAGCAAATGGAGGTATGTTAACGCGTTTCATTGAGGCATCACCCTTAGCTTCCTCAGAAGCAAAGATATGGTGGTTTGGAAATTTATATACCTAGAGCATAATTCCAAACAGGAAACAGGTGTGAGCTATTACTAAATGTTCTACCAAGCCGTATACAAAATTACAAATAGAAAGATAAAATGATCAGAGGGAGGCATTCTTAGCTAAGAAGGCAAACCGCTACGTTAACATGTAGAAAATAAGCATTTATATAGTCATTAGAAATATACCTTATTACTATGGAGACCAGATTGTACGTGCTTATGTCATGTGAAGTAAACAATACACAGTGAGTGTCTCAGTGATAACATTACTTTGTTGTAAATGATGGACTACACTCATAAATGTTAGTTCTATTCACCAGCATTTCATAAACTGTAATTGGTTAAAGTACCATATACAGTAGCCATCCATCAGATTTCAGTTTTACTTGGTACCTTCTTTTGCTAGGGTGCTGAGAAGGTAGAGTGCATGGCTTAAGTATTACATATTCACTGTGGAGCATTGCAATGCCCCATGGCAATTTCCCATGGATGCCGCTATTACGCTCTCCTAAGTAACAGGGCCTGATATATGTCTTGGCTCCCCTGTTCTCATGTAGGTCTGTTTATCCCACAAAATGGCCGCCTCCATTCTAACACTAGTAAAGATAGATTGAAAAGAATAGCTACATTTGTATATAATATACATACGTGCTCCTTGAAGTGAAGTTGTCTAAAACAACGTAAATGGATGCTATGGACTGTACAGAATGACTGCATTCTTATAGACAACATATACAATACATATATATATTTCTTGACAAAGGTATACATATAGACAGAAACGTTGATCTGAATCTTGCACTGATGATCTGAATAAAAACCTTTGCTATCCTGAAGACTGGTGAGTGCTCCTGCTTTTTCATTGGATTTGTGTTAGAATAGGACTCTGTTCCTATCTACTTGGATGCTACCCCAGCAAACTTCTATTTAACATGTGAGTGTGGACACTACCCTATATATATATATTTCTATATATACTGTATATAAAAAAGATCTAAGCAGTCAATTTAGCATCATGCTCTAAGAAATGGATGTATCATTGAATGCAGCCACTGGGGCAAATGGATAAATTAGAGGCATTTTACCACCCAAGTTGTAACTTTTACTGCTGCAGTGATTCATGAAATATGAGTTTAATTGACTGAAGTTTGTGAAGGCTTCCATCTGTCTAATAAAATATAGGTTGAGAATGTTGTATGTATAAAGTGCTGTAGGATTATTCTCATGTACAGAAAATAGGTGAAAGGACCAGTTCAGCAGATAATATCTTTGTATAAGGATGAAACAGATGCCAGTATTAGCTGTATGAACCCATGGGAGGTCTCATTCATTTAATGTGTATATATTACCAGCAAAAAAATAGTCAGTGTTATATAATAATTACTATACTGCTTTTTCTGCAGTCTGCTCTGAATTCTTTTATTTTGTGATGGTATTGTAAGATGCCAGGAAGAGACATTAGGACATAATTATTAAAACATTTTATAGCACATACAACTCAGGTCCTTAGTTCCCTGCGTACAGCAAGGGCATAATTGTGTCTGTCTTGCATGCAACTCTGCAATGACCCATTGTAGTTACATAGCTATTCATTTTATGTGTTAAAAGAAGTACAACCTGGCCCTAAATGTAAAATATATATATAGCCCATTTACAGGGCCTTATTAACCCATGGAAGGTGCCCTAGGCTCTCAGGTATTTTGGGTCCCCTCTGGCACTCCAGTCTTTCACCCCGCTACAGCTGACATTTGGGAAGCAGAGCTTATACCATCATTTACATACCATCATTTACACTTTCAGTATTCACAAGGACGCCGAAATAAAGATCTTTTCTCATAGGCAAACATTCTTCCTTTTCTCTTGTGAAATAGTGCTAGTGTGCTATTGGTTCACTGTCTCTTCCCCCCATTGTTACAAACCTCAGCTGACTACGGGTGTGCCTTGTTATGGCACGGAGTGCAAAGTGCCTTTAACCATTGGAGCTCTAGGGTGCAGGTAACAGTGCCTCAGCAAAAAAATGACTGGCCCCTAGTCCCTGCAGGGCCCCTAGGCTAATATGGCCCTAATATGGATAATATGGCCCTGTCCACATACCTCGGTCTGTCTGCTATTGCTTTATGTTGTTTTATTACTGTTTTTCCCAACAATAGTGAAACAGAATATACTGGCACTATCTAAATTCATTTTAAGAATGATAATAATTATAATAACACATAGAAATAGAACCTACTCTATAAAACTGATGGGGGGAAGGAGAGTTTGGTGTTTAGCAGATATCAGATACCAAGGGGATTTTAGTATATGGGGGGCCCGTGTGCAGTGGGACATGTCACAGGCTGCCCTGTAACTGTTGCTGGTCATGCCATCTCTCCAATGATGACTTCAGAAAGATGGTGCATGCACAGAAGATAGCATAGACATTGGTACGGTATTTGTTCTCTGATGTAGTGGTAGAAAGGTGGCACAATTGTCATCAAGTAAATAGGCTGGTGGGGGGCACAAGGGCTAATCTGTTGGGTGCTTGGTGTGAGTATTTGGACCTGCTTGACCCAGGGACACTACACACCCTGCACCCATTATAGATATGCCACTGTCAGATATTTGTCTTACTTGCAACATTATAATGATCAGTTCACCTGTTGCATGACTTTTAGTGATCTTTAATAGACCTGCTTGTGCTACCACCATTGATAAACCTTGATATATAGGGCGGTATTCAATTCTTTCCACACCCTTCCACACCCGTTCTGTTTCTGCTGACGGGTATGGTATCATAATTTCAGCTCGCTACCCTCGGAGCAGCGAGGCACCCTATCCCTTTATGCAGCTAAACCTGATTACGATGGGCGCAATATGTACGATAACGGGGATCACTTTAGAAAGAAGATTGGACGTGATATATCATTTGCATACCGCCCATAGAACAACAGTCCTTTATGCAACAAAAACACCTATCCATTAGTTAATTTTAAAGACTTCTTATATGCTCATTTTCATGGGGAGGATATCAGGATCCCCCTTCCGTGCAGCCTAAACCTATTATCCCCATCCCCCCTGCGGCCTAACCCTAAGAAGCCCCGGCATACTTACCTTTGGGATGCTGGCAGTTTGGATTCCGGCGCCGGGATTGTGATCGATATCAGGATCCTAACTGGATCCCATTTCCATGTGGTAGGAAAAGATTAATGTACCAATTGTCTTTAATAACTTCATAAAGCCACACACAAATCTGAAGGATGTTTTCATTCAGATGCCATTCAGAAGCTGAACACTAAAATGCTGCTCAGTATTCATCAGCAGATATTCTACCTTTTATCAAAGAGCGTAGGGCATTCTGGGTGATGTGTTGTACGCAATCCAGTCACACCTACACTGGCGGCCAGAGGGGCTATCTAGGTGGTAATGTAGCATTCACACATAGGCTAAGTTCAGTGAGGGCGTACAGCTGGAATTGCAGGCTGTGCAGAGTTGTGCCTACAGTCAGGGCCGGTTCAAGCCCGCTCTGCGCCCCGGGCAGGAAACGGGGCATGGCTTAATACAGGGGGTGTGGTCAGTAACGCCCCCCGTACATTAGTAGCGTCGCTTGAATGCTGAGCGGTGCGCGATGACGTCATCGCACACCGCACAGCAAAAGGTCCTCTCCACGAAGGGAAACTAGATGCGTAGCGTCTAGTTCCCTTCATGGAGAGGACCTTTGCTGTGCGGTGCACGATGACGTCATCGCGCACCGCTCAGCAAAGGTACTCTCCACGAAGGGAAACTAGACGCTACGCGTCTAGTTCCCTTCACAGGAGGCACAGACGGGGGACACAGCGGGCAGCGGAGGGCACAGCAGTGGCGGATCTTGCCATGGTGCGGCGCCCTCCGGAAGGCGCCAGCGCCCTCCGGAAGGCGGCGCTCCGGGCAAAAGTCCTGCTTGCCCATGGCAAGATCCGCTACTGCCTACAGTATGTATAATTACACCTGTATGCAGATGGATCTTTTGCAACTGGGATAGGGCTGATGCAAGGGCACACTGATAATGATGACAGCTGTGTAGCCAAGCACAAGGATAGAGGCAGTCTGGATGCAGAGATGTGTACAACTCAGTATACAGTTGAGTATATGCATTTAGGGGGTTATTTGCTGTTTTAGCAAAATCTGTGACCACTAAAATCGCATGCTGGGGGCCGTCCAGCACAGGGCAAGGCTGCCCAGCATGTGTGGCGCCACCAAGCGATGCAATCGCAATTCAATTGTGATCGCATCGCAAAAATCTCAAATAGAGGACGACCACTGCATACGCAGCCAGGGAGCAATTACGTCCGACTTGCATTTAACGTCAGTGGGTTTATGCTATTACCACAACTCTCAGTAATTAATACATTGTGTTAAACTTCTAACACACAGATGTTCCTAATGAATGAATAATTGTTCCGGTTATGATGACATTATAAAGATATACTTAGAAACATCATCTTAGTACTACTACATAACTAGAAGTAATTAATGTAAACGTTACATTTTCCTCAGCCTCTTTCTTGCTGTCATTACAAATTCAGACGCATTAAAAGCAGCAGCATTTTAAAGGTGAAGTATCTGCCCGATAGTGATTTATACCCAGGTGATTGTACAGGCGATGTGTAAACTGTCCTGTAAGTCATTGGCTGGTCTCATGTTATCAGCGACTGAAGCACATTTTATAACAGTGGCTAAGACATCAAAATAAAGGTGATAGATACATCAATCTCCAGGATAACATCAAACTGCTTTCTGCCAGGGTTTGACCTTAGCAATGCCTGTGGATAGTATTACTTGTCTCAGCCCTTCTCAAACAATCACCAAGGGACAGTTAGAAAACTCAGCTTTAATGGTGAAGGTTGGAATTACCAGATGCATCAAAAGACTTTAGTAGTGACCCTAGAGACTGGCAAGGCCTGGAAGGGTCTGACACTGCACCTCACTCAGTAGTGGATATTACGGAGATGAGCTGCCAGAATTATATTATTTACTGTCTGAGCCATTCGTTCTTGTAGTTATGATGTAGGATACAGAAAATATGACCTAACCATACCTGCATTTGGCTGTCATGTGTTGCTATAACACAAACTGTTAGTGTGGAATTCAATTCAGTGCGATGGGCAAGAATTGCTCATTTTCCCTCGCTCCCCACAGGGAAGTGAACAGAGCTTTGCTACTATATTAAGGAATAATGAGATTGATATAGAGGTGGACACTATGTCAATGTTTGCGCAGCTGGTGATGGATTTTGTACTGCACATGTGCACATTGAATTAAAGATGGCGGATGTAGCCAGGATTTGGCTCTGGAATGGCCCTAACTGTGTGGAGTTTGTATATTTTACCCGTGCTTGCATGGGTTTCCTCTGGGTACTCCGGTTTCCTCCCATAATCCAAAAATATACTGGTAGGTTAATTGGCTCCTAACAAAAATGAAACCTAGTGTGTATGCAAGTGTTTAGGGCAGACTGAATGGGCCAAGTGGTTCTTATCTGCTGTCAAATTCTATTTCTAGAGTTATGTGTATGTTTATATTTAACCTTCACAGATACACAGAATGTTCGAAGTTAAAAAAAATGCACCTGAACGACCGCCCATTAGGCAATCTGTGCCTATCCAGTAAAAACTATGATCCGTTGGAGCGATAATTGGATAGGTGCACACCTATACACACCAAGTAATTTCTTACTCAGTGTGTACTTTCTTTTGATCTCTAAAATGGGGCAACGAAGTTGGGAATGATATAGAGTGTGCAGCACACACTATATCATTCACCCGATCAGGAAGGTTTTGAGTTAAAAATACTGTAACGCACCTGCATACACGCTATCCAGTCATAGGGATGAACAGCCAAATTGTCAGCTAATCAGCCTGTTAACTGGATAGTGTGTAGTCAGCTTAAGCGTCATATTTCTAGGCGTTACAGCCTTTAAAATGACAATTAGGAGCCGATTGGTTGGTACCTGATCTTTGTCCAATGTATCTCCATCCAAGGCTTAGTAAATAGACCCCTTTATCTCTACCCACTTTATCTATCTACATGATTTGATAAATCCCCACTTCCCCCATCTGAACTATGAATAATGTCTTGGACTGGTCCCAACATGCCTGGAAGTCTGATGTGTAGACTCAACCAGACCAGGATATGAAGGTGTCAGTGGAGAATGCATGCTATGATACAAAAGCACATGATGGGGCTCCTGAAAAGATCCAGCTCCTATCAGTATACTTGGCCCAATATAGCAGTATGTGTGCCCTGAAAATGTCAAAGTGGCAGTCATGTCCAAAAACAGTCTGATTGAAATCAATTTAATCATTAATGTACAAGCTGGTGAATGGGGTCAGAAGATCATGGCCACTGAGACATCAAGTAGGCCCTGCTACAGAAGGGGGAATGGTTTAGCATGGAAGCATGGTCACATATGCTAGAAAAAGTTTAACTAAGAAGGGTGTTCCCTTCCTCCATGGCTGGCCTGATGCCTTCTGGGTCTCCAGACTAGACCAGGCCCAAGTAATTTGTACCTGTCCCACCCCCCACTGGCACCCGTGCAGAAGATGTTTGCTATTGACCTGTGAATACCAACTGCATTAATGGCCCCATTGAGGCTGTAAGAGATCTGGACACTTGACCCACGGTGGCCAACTGCTGTTTTTAATCATATTTAGCCAGGTACAAATGTGGGTTAATTGGACATTGATCCCCTTATCTTGTCTCTCAATGCTTTGCATTAATCTGCAGGCTCAACTCAAATCTGCTTGGAGTTACTGATCAAAATGTACATAGAGAAAGAGGTAAATACAATGTGAAATGTGAAAGATATATACAGGTGAAAGGGTTTGCCGGGGTTTAAAAATGTGCAGCAGGAATATATAACAGGACTGACATTCTCAGTTACTATTTATTCAGCAGCACAAGCATATTGGCATTAATGTGCTGTAGCACAAACTGATATTTGAGTGCTTGTTTAATTTGGATCTTTAACATACACACCTGTTTGTGTAGATACTTACCCTGCATCATTCTGGTACTTCCTGTGCTGATCTGGAAGTTTCAGTCATTATGCATGTTCCTTGTAGTGCGAATGGGAGATCCTGGGGGTGGCTCCCGGGTAAGTTAGCTTTCTGTCTGGAAGTGTTTTAGTAATAGCCTTTATCATGAGGCCTACTGTGACAAATTACATGGCCCTATGTGGGCACTGCCATCAAGTAGTGTTAGGACTGCTGTATCAGAGAAGCCGTGAAGTGGCCAGCAGCTAAACATGTGTTTGCAAACATTTGTGACTAATTCTCTGAATTTTATTACCAGATAGGTTCAGGGATGGTTACAGGTAATTTTCAGTGTGCGGAAGGGAATTTAGGGGTGGGGATTTGCACCCCCCTTCCTCTTTGTCTGTTGTTTGTCTGTGACCCATCCCCCTTCCAGCACCTGATATATAATTACCTCCAGGTATGATTGAGCAGCTTCCAAATTTTTTGTCTGCTTGTGTGCAAGAGGCATTGAATGGGAGCAGCATTTGGAAGGCATGCTGTTCCTTGTAGTGCCAATGGGAGATCCTGGGGGTGGCTCCCGGGTAAGTTAGCTCTCTGTTTGGAAGTGTTTTAGTATTAGCCTTTATCATGAGGCCTACTGTGACAAATTACATGGCCCTATGTGGGCACTGCTATCAAGTAGTGTTAGGACTGCTGTATCAGAGAAGCCGTGAAGTGGGCAGCAGCTAAACATGTGATTGCAAACATTTGTGACTAATTCTCTGAATTTTATTACCAGATAGGTTCAGGGATGGTTACAGGTAATTTTCAGGGTGCGGAAGGGAATTTAGGGGTGGGGATTTGCACCCCTCTTCCTCTTTGTCTGTTGTTACTGGTCCCAACATGCCTGGAAGTCTGATGTGTAGACTCAACCAGACCAGGATATGAAGGTGTCAGTGGAAAATGCATGCTATGATACAAAAGCACATGATGGGGCTCCTGTAAAGATCCAGCTCCTATCAGTGTGCTTGGCCCAATATAGCAGTATGTGTGCCCTGAAAATGTCAAAGTGGCAGTCATGTCCAAAAACAGTCTGATTGAAATCAATTTAATCATTAATGTACAAGCTGGTAAATGTGGTCAGAAGATCATGGCCACTGAGACATCAAGTAGGCCCTGCTACAGGAGGGGGAATGGTATAGCATGGAAGCATGGTCACATATGCTAGAAAAAGTTTAACTAAGAATGGTGTTCCCTTCCTCCATGGCTGGCCTGATGCCTTCTGGGTCTCCAGACTAGACCAGGCCCAAGTAATTTGTACCTGTCCCACCCCCCACTGGCACCCGTGCAGAAGATGTTTGCTATTGACCTGTGAATACCGACTGCATTAATGGCCCCATTGAGTCTGTAAGAGATCTGGACACTTGACCCACGGTGGCCAACTGCTGTTTTTAATCATATTTAGCCAGGTACAAATGTGGGTTAATTGGACATTGATCCCCTTATCTTGTCTCTCAATGCTTTGCATTAATCTGCAGGCTCAACTCAAATCTGCTTGGAGTTACTGATCAAAATGTACATAGAGAAAGAGGTAAATACAATGTGAAATGTGAAAGATATATACAGGTGAAAGGGTTTGCCGGGGTTTAAAAATGTGCAGCAGGAATATATAACAGGACTGACATTCACAGTTGCTATTTATTCAGCAGCAGCTGCAGCACAAGCATATTGGCATTAATGTGCTGCAGCACAAACTGATATTTGAGTGCTTGTTTAATTTGGATCTTTAACATACACACCTGTTTGTGTAGATACTTACCCTGCATCATTCTGGTACTTCCTGTGCTGATCTGGAAGTTTCAGTCGTTATGCATGTTCTAGTCGTTATGCATGTTCCAGTCGTTATGCATGTTGATTGCTTACATTCACAAGACGGATGACAAATACAGTTTGCCACTGATGATGTCCCCAGCCTTGTCCCTTTCCAGAGCATGCTGAGAGCTCCCTCCCATGACAGTTAATTTGCTAAGTTGGTTTTGCTGTCAATTTCAAACCGATGGACATCATTTCTGGGTCTGGATGTAATGAAGTCCAAGATGGCCAGAGGTACGGGTTCCTGGCTTAACTCAGACTTTTTTTTCAAAGCGACAATCCATGAACAAAGCAAAACCATGCCTTGTAAATGATTTCCAGTTTAAAAAAACAGCGTTCGGCTGGGAACCCGCACCATTGGCCAACTTGGACTTCATTACATCCGGCCCTTGGAGTCTGCAAGCCCCATTGGTTTGCTTATTTCAGATGGAAGCCGTAGAAACCAACCACAAACAACACTGCATCTGGATTTATCCTATTATGTTATGTGACATCACAAATGCCTTTATAACGCTCCAAACCGTCTAATTACTCCGAAAGCGTGACTTGTGTTGGCTGGATAGTAGTTGATGCAGATTGGTGGCTTTTTTAGAGATAATTTCGTAAACTGTGTGTGGAGCTGTAAGTTGTCATGTCTTATTTACTGCTGTCTTGTGTTTTTTTTGGTCTGTTTCATAGAGATGAGCGGGTTCGGTTTCTCTGAAACCGAACCCGCACGAACTTCATGTTTTTTTCACGGGTCCGAGCAGACTCGGATCCTCCCGCCTTGCTCGGTTAACCCGAGCGCGCCCGAACGTCATCATGACGCTGTCGGATTCTCGCGAGACTCGGATTCTATATAAGGAGCCGCGCGTCGCCGCCATTTTCACACGTGCATTGAGATTGATAGGGAGAGGACGTGGCTGGCGTCCTCTCCATTAGAAATTAGATTAGAAGAGAGAGAGAGATTGTGCAGAGTCAGACAGAGTTTACCACAGTGACCAGTGCAGTTGTTGTTAGTTAACTTTTATTTATTTTAATATATATCCGTTCTCTGCTATATCCGTTCTCTGCCTGAAAAAAAACGATACACAGCAGCAGCCAGTCACACAGTGTGACTCAGTCTGTGTGCACTCAGCTCAGCCCAGTGTGCTGCACATCAATGTATAAAAGGCAAAGCTTATAATAATTGTGGGGGAGACTGGGGAGCACTGCAGGTTGTTATAGCAGGAGCCCCCAGGAGTACATAATATTATATTAATTTAAAATTAAACAGTGCACACTTTTGCTGCAGGAGTGCCACTGCCAGTGTGACTAGTGGTGACCAGTGCCTGACCACCAGTATAGTAGTATATTCATTGTTGTATGTATTGTATACTATCTCTTTATCAACCAGTCTATATTAGCAGCAGACACAGTACAGTGCGGTAGTTCACGGCTGTGGCTACCTCTGTGTCGGCAGTCGGAACTCGGCAGGCAGTCCGTCCATCCATAATTGTATTACAATATATACCACCTAACCGTGGTATTTTTTTTTCTTTCTTTATACCGTCATAGTGTCATACTAGTTGTTACGAGTATACTACTATCTCTTTATCAACCAGTGTACAGTGCGGTAGTTCACGGCTGTGGCTACCTCTGTGTCGGCAGTCGGCAGGCAGTCCGTCCATCCATAATTGTATTATTATTATAATATATACCACCTAACCGTGGTTTTTTTTCCATTCTTTATACCGTCGTCATAGTGTCATACTAGTTGTTACGAGTATACTACTATCTCTTTATCAACCAGTGTACAGTGCGGTAGTTCACGGCTGTGGCTACCTCTGTGTCGGCAGTCGGCAGGCAGTCCGTCCATCCATAATTGTATTATTATTATAATATATACCACCTAACCGTGGTTTTTTTTCCATTCTTTATACCGTCGTCATAGTGTCATACTAGTTGTTACGAGTATACTACTATCTCTTTATCAACCAGTGTACAGTGCGGTAGTTCACGGCTGTGGCTACCTCTGTGTCGGCAGTCGGCAGGCAGTCCGTCCATCCATAATTGTATTATTATTATAATATATACCACCTAACCGTGGTTTTTTTTCCATTCTTTATACCGTCGTCATAGTGTCATACTAGTTGTTACGAGTATACTACTATCTCTTTATCAACCAGTGTACAGTGCGGTAGTTCACGGCTGTGGCTACCTCTGTGTCGGCAGTCGGCAGGCAGTCCGTCCATCCATAATTGTATTATTATTATAATATATACCACCTAACCGTGGTTTTTTTTTCATTCTTTATACCGTCGTCATAGTGTCATACTAGTTGTTACGAGTATACTACTATCTCTTTATCAACCAGTGTACAGTGCGGTAGTTCACGGCTGTGGCTACCTCTGTGTCGGCAGTCGGCAGGCAGTCCGTCCATCCATAATTGTATTATTATTATAATATATACCACCTAACCGTGGTTTTTTTTCCATTCTTTATACCGTCGTCATAGTGTCATACTAGTTGTTACGAGTATACTACTATCTCTTTATCAACCAGTGTACAGTGCGGTAGTTCACGGCTGTGGCTACCTCTGTGTCGGCAGTCGGCAGGCAGTCCGTCCATCCATAATTGTATTATTATTATAATATATACCACCTAACCGTGGTTTTTTTTCCATTCTTTATACCGTCGTCATAGTGTCATACTAGTTGTTACGAGTATACTACTATCTCTTTATCAACCAGTGTACAGTGCGGTAGTTCACGGCTGTGGCTACCTCTGTGTCGGCAGTCGGCAGGCAGTCCGTCCATCCATAATTGTATTATTATTATAATATATACCACCTAACCGTGGTTTTTTATACCACCTAACCGTGGCAGTCCGTCCATAATTGTATACTAGTAAACTATCCAATCCATCCATCTCCATTGTTTACCTGAGGTGCCTTTTAGTTCTGCCTATAAAATATGGAGAACAAAAAAGTTGAGGTTCCAAAATTAGGGAAAGATCAAGATCCACTTCCACCTCGTGCTGAAGCTGCTGCCACTAGTCAAGGCCGAGACGATGAAATGCCAGCAACGTCGTCTGCCAAGGCCGATGCCCAATGTCATAGTACAGAGCATGTCAAATCCAAAACACCAAATATCAGAAAAAAAAGGACTCCAAAACCTAAAATAAAATTGTCGGAGGAGAAGCGTAAACTTGCCAATATGCCATTTACCACACGGAGTGGCAAGGAACGGCTGAGGCCCTGGCCTATGTTCATGGCTAGTGGTTCAGCTTCACATGAGGATGGAAGCACTCAGCCTCTCGCTAGAAAACTGAAAAGACTCAAGCTGGCAAAAGCACCGCAAAGAACTGTGCGTTCTTTGAAATCCCAAATCCACAAGGAGAGTCCAATTGTGTCGTTTGCGATGCCTGACCTTCCCAACACTGGACGTGAAGAGCATGCGCCTTCCACTATTTGCATGCCCCCTGCAAGTGCTGGAAGGAGCACCCGCAGTCCAGTTCCTGATAGTCAGATTGAAGATGTCAGTGTTGAAGTACACCAGGATGAGGAGGATATGGGTGTTGCTGGCGCTGGGGAGGAAATTGACCAGGAGGATTCTGATGGTGAGGTGGTTTGTTTAAGTCAGGCACCCGGGGAGACACCTGTTGTCCGTGGGAGGAATATGGCCGTTGACATGCCAGGTGAAAATACCAAAAAAATCAGCTCTTCGGTGTGGAGGTATTTCACCAGAAATGCGGACAACAGGTGTCAAGCCGTGTGTTCCCTTTGTCAAGCTGTAATAAGTAGGGGTAAGGACGTTAACCACCTCGGAACATCCTCCCTTATACGTCACCTGCAGCGCATTCATAATAAGTCAGTGACAAGTTCAAAAACTTTGGGTGACAGCGGAAGCAGTCCACTGACCAGTAAATCCCTTCCTCTTGTAACCAAGCTCACGCAAACCACCCCACCAACTCCCTCAGTGTCAATTTCCTCCTTCCCCAGGAATGCCAATAGTCCTGCAGGCCATGTCACTGGCAAGTCTGACGAGTCCTTTCCTGCCTGGGATTCCTCCGATGCATCCTTGCGTGTAACGCCTACTGCTGCTGGCGCTGCTGTTGTTGCCGCTGGGAGTCGATGGTCATCCCAGAGGGGAAGTCGTAAGCCCACTTGTACTACTTCCAGTAAGCAATTGACTGTTCAACAGTCCTTTGCGAGGAAGATGAAATATCACAGCAGTCATCCTACTGCAAAGCGGATAACTGAGTCCTTGACAACTATGTTGGTGTTAGACGTGCGTCCGGTATCCGCCGTTAGTTCACAGGGAACTAGACAATTTATTGAGGCAGTGTGCCCCCGTTACCAAATACCATCTAGGTTCCACTTCTCTAGGCAGGCGATACCGAGAATGTACACGGACGTCAGAAAAAGACTCACCAGTGTCCTAAAAAATGCAGTTGTACCCAATGTCCACTTAACCACGGACATGTGGACAAGTGGAGCAGGGCAGGGTCAGGACTATATGACTGTGACAGCCCACTGGGTAGATGTATGGACTCCCGCCGCAAGAACAGCAGCGGCGGCACCAGTAGCAGCATCTCGCAAACGCCAACTCTTTCCTAGGCAGGCTACGCTTTGTATCACCGCTTTCCAGAATACGCACACAGCTGAAAACCTCTTACGGCAACTGAGGAAGATCATCGCGGAATGGCTTACCCCAATTGGACTCTCCTGTGGATTTGTGGCATCGGACAACGCCAGCAATATTGTGTGTGCATTAAATATGGGCAAATTCCAGCACGTCCCATGTTTTGCACATACCTTGAATTTGGTGGTGCAGAATTTTTTTAAAAACGACAGGGGCGTGCAAGAGATGCTGTCGGTGGCCAGAAAAATTGCGGGACACTTTCGGCGTACAGGCACCACGTACAGAAGACTGGAGCACCACCAAAAACTACTGAACCTGCCCTGCCATCATCTGAAGCAAGAAGTGGTAACGAGGTGGAATTCAACCCTCTATATGCTTCAGAGGTTGGAGGAGCAGCAAAAGGCCATTCAAGCCTATACAATTGAGCACGATATAGGAGATGGAATGCACCTGTCTCAAGTGCAGTGGAGAATGATTTCAACGTTGTGCAAGGTTCTGATGCCCTTTGAACTTGCCACACGTGAAGTCAGTTCAGACACTGCCAGCCTGAGTCAGGTCATTCCCCTCATCAGGCTTTTGCAGAAGAAGCTGGAGGCATTGAAGAAGGAGCTAACACGGAGCGATTCCGCTAGGCATGTGGGACTTGTGGATGCAGCCCTTAATTCGCTTAACAAGGATTCACGGGTGGTCAATCTGTTGAAATCAGAGCACTACATTTTGGCCACCGTGCTCGATCCTAGATTTAAAGCCTACCTTGGATCTCTCTTTCCGGCAGACACAGGTCTGCTGGGGTTGAAAGACCTGCTGGTGACAAAATTGTCAAGTCAAGCGGAACGCGACCTGTCAACATCTCCTCCTTCACATTCTCCCGCAACTGGGGGTGCGAGGAAAAGGCTCAGAATTCCGAGCCCACCCGCTGGCGGTGATGCAGGGCAGTCTGGAGCGACTGCTGATGCTGACATCTGGTCCGGACTGAAGGACCTGACAACGATTACGGACATGTCGTCTACTGTCACTGCATATGATTCTCTCAACATTGATAGAATGGTGGAGGATTATATGAGTGACCGCATCCAAGTAGGCACGTCACACAGTCCGTACTTATACTGGCAGGAAAAAGAGGCAATTTGGAGGCCCTTGCACAAACTGGCTTTATTCTACCTAAGTTGCCCTCCCACAAGTGTGTACTCCGAAAGAGTGTTTAGTGCCGCCGCTCACCTTGTCAGCAATCGGCGTACGAGGTTACATCCAGAAAATGTGGAGAAGATGATGTTCATTAAAATGAATTATAATCAATTCCTCCGCGGAGACATTGACCAGCAGCAATTGCCTCCACAAAGTACACAGGGAGCTGAGATGGTGGATTCCAGTGGGGACGAATTGATAATCTGTGAGGAGGGGGATGTACACGGTGATATATCGGAGGGTGAAGATGAGGTGGACATCTTGCCTCTGTAGAGCCAGTTTGTGCAAGGAGAGATTAATTGCTTCTTTTTTGGGGGGGGTCCAAACCAACCCGTCATATCAGTCACAGTCGTGTGGCAGACCCTGTCACTGAAATGATGGGTTGGTTAAAGTGTGCATGTCCTGTTTTGTTTATACAACATAAGGGTGGGTGGGAGGGCCCAAGGATAATTCCATCTTGCACCTCTTTTTTCTTTTCTTTTTCTTTGCATCATGTGCTGATTGGGGAGGGTTTTTTGGAAGGGACATCCTGCGTGACACTGCAGTGCCACTCCTAGATGGGCCCGGTGTTTGTGTCGGCCACTAGGGTCGCTAATCTTACTCACACAGCTACCTCATTGCGCCTCTTTTTTTCTTTGCGTCATGTGCTGTTTGGGGAGGGTTTTTTGGAAGGGCCATCCTGCGTGACACTGCAGTGCCACTCCTAGATGGGCCCGGTGTTTGTGTCGGCCACTAGGGTCGCTAAAATTACTCACACAGCTACCTCATTGCGCCTCTTTTTTTCTTTGCGTCATGTGCTGTTTGGGGAGGGTTTTTTGGAAGGGACATCCTGCGTGACACTGCAGTGCCACTCCTAGATGGGCCCGGTGTTTGTGTCGGCCACTAGGGTCGCTTATCTTACTCACACAGCGACCTCGGTGCAAATTTTAGGACTAAAAATAATATTGTGAGGTGTGATGTGTTCAGAATAGGCTGAAAATGAGTGTAAATTATGTTTTTTGAGGTTAATAATACTTTGGGATCAAAATTACCCCCAAATTCTATGATTTAAGCTGTTTTTTAGGGTTTTTTGAAAAAAACACCCGAATCCAAAACACACCCGAATCCGACAAAAATAATTCGGTGAGGTTTTGCCAAAACGCGTTCGAACCCAAAACACGGCCGCGGAACCGAACCCAAAACCAAAACACAAAACCCGAAAAATTTCAGGCGCTCATCTCTACTGTTTCATTACCTGATTTGTCTTTATTATTTTAGTCTTGTGTGTGTGTGTGTGTGTGTGTGTGTGTGTGTATGTGTGTGTGTGTGTTTGTTGTTTGTTGTGTTAGCGGTAGAATTGGTTTTATTTTTTTCGTGTTAGTTTGTCTTGCCTGTTTGTTTGTTCTGTGTTTTGTGTTATTACGGAGGTTGAGAGGAGAGATAGCGGATAAGAGGTAAGGGAACCAGAAGGGAAGAAGAGGCTTCAGAGACAGAAGAGGATAGTCCGTGGGGAAAAGCAAACTGTAGGCGCAATATCAGATTTTCTTATGAAGAAAATGTTGCACTTGTCACAGCCATAGTTCACTCTTATGACAGGTGTGGTATGGCTCACCGATGGTCTCCTGACCGCAAGTCAGATACCGACGCCGGGATCCCTGCAGCATACTAATGCATGCCGACCATCAGGATAGTGAGGGGGCTGGATTTTGGGGAGGTCATGTGACCGTTGGTCTGCTGACCACCGGTCACTTGAATACCACCCCTTATGACTTATTATTTGAAAATTTGGCAGCAAAAACACCAACAAGACGTAAGTGCCAATTACGGAATAAATGCAGAGACATCAGTATATATAGTGGGGCCATTTAAGCAGACTGATGCCCACTGTAGGAAAACGTTCTTTGATTTTAAGAGGATGGTGTATGAGAAAATAGAGGAAGAATGTAAAGCGACATTAATCAATTGCTTGGCTTGGTCGCATGAGATAAGATCACACCAAATTTGGCTTTGCCTGATATGTTCACATCTGATGTGACCTTATGAGAGAAATCTGCTGTCAGCTGCCAGGTTCAGTTCACCCGACCAGCCCCTCGACTGCCACAGCAATGTTCCCCAGCCCCCTCATGCCGGCTGGGCTATAGAAGTGGGGAAATCCTGAAAGACAATCTTTCTGCAGATCAAGGCCTGAATGAGGAAAGAAAATGTCCTAAGAGTGGTGCACAAAAAAGACTGTATTATTGTTATTAAAATGTATTCATATATAGCTAAGAGAAGGTGAAAAAGATATTTCTGCAGTTCAAGACTGCAGACCAATCTTTCTACAGATCAAGCTCTAGGACATCATGACAGCCGTGTCATTCTCTCCAACTGTACCTTTTTAGCGGGTACAGTACCTTTTTTTTATGGTCTGTACCCATTTTTGTCTCTCCAAACTTACATTGAAAGTTTAGGAAAAGGGATGTGACCATGGCCCCTTTACCCATGGTCACTCCCCCTTTTCTAATTTGTACCGATTTTATGTGTAAAGTGTTGGAGGGTATGCCGTGTGCGGCTCTCCACAGCTACCCAGACTGTGATCAGTGATCAAAATTGGCCACAGTCTACACCATGTTCCCTAATGCATTCTTGCCTCCCCCTTTCTCATGGGCCGCACAGTAGCAGCAGGGCGCCAGAGGCAGGGCCGGATTAAGCCCTTGGGGGGCCCAGGGCACCCAAGACAGGGGGCCCCCCCACCAGCAACAACCCCCCGCAGGGGCAAAAGCAGGATTCGGAAGGGGGTTTCCTTTGATGCACACACAAGTGTGTGTGTGTGTGTGTGTGCGCGTGTGCGTGTGTATATATATATATATATATATATATACAGTGGTCGAAGTGGAAATTTTGAAGTGGGGGTATGCAAAAGTCAAGGACACAATTATGCGGTCACACAAAAGGGGGCATGTCCAGTGTAGTAGAACCCCTTATGCTATCTAGTACTGGTGCCCCTTTCACATTATAGCACACGGTACAAGCTGAGATTCACATTGTAGCACACTGAATGAGCCGAGATTCACATTATAGCACACTGAATGAGCCGAGATTCACATTATAGCACACTGAATGAGCCGAGATTCACATTGTAGCACACTGAATGAGCAGAGATTCACATTGTAGCACACTGAATGAGCCGAGATTCACATTGTAGCACACTGAATGAGCCGAGATTCACATTGTAGCACACTGAATGAGCCGAAATTCACATTGTAGCACACTGAATGAGCCGAACTTCACATTGTAGCACACTGAATGAGCCGACATTCACATTGTAGCACACTGAATGAGCCAAAATTCACCTTGTAGCACACTGAATGAGCCGAAATTCACCTTGTAGCACACTGAATGAGCCGAAATTCACCTTGTAGCACACTGAATGAGCCGAAATTCACATTATAGCACACTGAATGAGCAGAAATTCACATTATAGCACACTGAATGAGCCAAAATTCACATTGTAGCACACTGATTGAGCCAAAATTCACCTTGCAGCACACTGAATGAGCAGAAATTCACATTATAGCACACTGAATGAGTCGAAATTCACATTATAGCACACTGAATGAGCCGAAATTCACATTGTAGCACACTGAATGAGCTGAAATTGTGACAGCAGGGACAGCCAGAGTGACGACAGAGAGAGAGAGTGTGACGACAGGGAGAGAGAGAGAGAGAGAGTGACGACAGGGAGAGAGAGTGGTGATAGGGAGAGAGAGAGAGTAATGACAGGGAGAGAGTGACGACAGTGACAGCAGGGCGAGAGAGAGTGACGACAGAGAGAGAGAGTGACGACAGTGACAGCAGGGAGAGAGAGTGACAGTAGGGACAGGGACGGTAACGACAGGGAGATAGGTGACAGCAGGGGAACATTACCTCATTTGTTGTGGGTGAGCGGAGGGTGAGCGGAGGGTGAGCGGCGGGTGGTTGGCTGCGGTGAGCGGCTGGTGGCTTGCTGCGGTGAACGGCGTGCAGTGGGTGGCTGTTGGTGGTGAGCGGCTGTGAGCTAGTACAGTGCTCTACACAGCCGCCGGCCGCAGCGCAGGGACGGGGAGCAACATGTGCAGCAGGATGGCCACTTCCCTCGCCTCCTGCTGCACTTTAATTTCCTAATTTCCTGGTCAGTGGAAGAAGTGGCGGTACAAACAGCACATATACGACAAAAGGGTAAATAAAACCCGAAACGTTGATGAACTAGCTGGCGTTTGTGATTAAGAAGACCGCTGAGTGACATACTTTTGGAGGTTTATGTGAAAGCAGTGTAAAGAGCATCACAGCTGCTGATTAAGGAGAGGGAGTGCCGGCCAATCGATTGGTATGTATATATATATATATATATATATATATATATATATACATACATACACATTACATAGATCTCATACACCCACATACTCACAAATACATAACATACACAGACCCTCCAACATGACCCGCCCCACTAGGTACAAAATGCTCTGTTCCTGGACTTCCCTCTTAATTTATGATTTCCATCACCTGTGTTGAACTAGTTAAATGATAAGAAAGCTGTTTCTTCACAGGTGATGGCAATAATAAATTAAGAGGGAAGTCCAGAATCAGAGCATTTTGTACCTAGTGGGGCGGGTCATGTTGGAGGGTATGCATACACATAAAACACATACACACACACATAGAAAATATACACACATACATATACACTAATAGAACATATACATACAGTATACACAGATAGAACACCACCTGTGCACACACTTACATTGAAGCCTGAGGAAAGGGGTCAGGAATGGATGCCACAGCCAGGAGATATTGCTGGGAGCCAGGGACACAGTTCACCATTAGGCCCCGCCCCCACGGCAAAAAATGCCGTGATTTGCGGGTCGCCGGGAGGGGGCGGAGCCAATATATTGTGTTGCTATAACAATTATCTCTAATTAGCTCCACCCCCTCTGATCCGACCCCCGAATCGCCGTATACAGCTACAAGGGGGCGGGGCTCCGAATGCCTGCCGTAGGACCGGACAGCGGGCATTGAAAACAAAAACATTTGGGCCACGCCGCCACCCCCCTATTTTCTCCTCACCCCCCCAAGCGCAGCACAGCACAAAGCCAGGCTGAGACAACGGCAACAGGAGAAGTCAGTGTAAAGGCTCCACGCTGCAGCAGGGAGGAGAAGACTCCCGGCTGCTGGAGAGGGAGGTGTGGATTTCGCGCTCCCCACTCCTCATGGGTCAGTGTCCGATACAGGGCAGAGGGGACAGCAGCACCAGAGCGGTGCAGAGCAGCTTCGGCTGGGGGGCCCCTTATGCCAGGGGGGCCCGGGGTACTGACCCCCTTGGCACCCCCCTTAATCCGGCTCTGGCCAGAGGCGTGAGGTGCTGTTGTTCCCCAGCTACAGCACTGTTGTGCCCAACTGGAGAGTATCATCGGGGCAGTTTTTATCACTTTAAAACTTAAATTGGTGGTTTTGAAAATTTATTTTTTGCTCTACTACATTTGTTTGTTTGTAACCCTGCACTTACTTCTGACTATATCCACCTTTCCTCTGTCTATAGAAAGTTAACTAGTGGCCTAGCCTTAAACAGAGGACCCCATTCAGAAATGATTGGACCTCCACAGTTCTGCTCATTATCTATGGAATTTTATAATAATCTTTGGGACAATAAGGGTCATTTAGACCCTGCCGCTAATGCGGCTCGCAGCACAGTTTGCTGATATCGGCAAACTGCGCATGCACAGCGGCTGCATTGCGGCTGTACCGCCACACACATTGCGGTCACATCACCAATGGGCCGGGACCATTTTCGGGACGGCTGCGTGAAGTCACACGCAGCCGCTCCGAAAAAAAAAATGGCTGTGATCACCTGACAGCGCAGCAAGGCTGTGCTGCCCGGCGTCAACTTCGCAGCCTTACACATGCTGGGCTGCCTTGCCCTGTGCTGGACGGCCCCCAGCATGTGCAGAGATGTACGCACCTGGCTGCGTATGCAGCCATCTGTGTTCATCTCTGAATAACCCCCAATATATCTGTAAATGTTCTGGGTACCTTTTGCTTTCTGTCACTGAAGGTAGAATCAAGAATGCGTTATTATATGTAAAACCAGGATTGGATTAAAGGCTATGTGGGCTTGGGGCTGCAAATTACCAAAGGCCAATTGTGAAAATCAGAGGGGGTGTCACCAGTGTTGTGTGGGTGTGGCCAGTGCCATGTGGGCGTGTAAACCCCTTACATTGTCAGCTCCAATGTCTTCCAAAAAAAGTATAAAATCGAAAAATTGCATCATTTTGTAAGGAAAATAGAAATCCTTTTGTATTACTTAGAGCTGAGCAGCAAGTCATCATCAGGCTATCAAGATGATGGGTCTATTTTTATGTGGAGGCTTGGGGCTGTCATCCCATCTATCACATTATTAATCTGACCCTTTCTGTACCAAATTATTTTCAAGCCACTGGGGCTTTTATTACATGATGCTTTAAAGATCAACATGTCACTCGTATAACTAGTGCTGCTGTTTGCAATCAGCAGCTATATGATATTTTATATTTATATAGAAATATATATATATATTTCTATATATATAAAGGGCCCTCCGTGTGCAGATTCTGTCTGTGCCCCCTCCTCTCTAGCCAGCAGTGCTGTAGACCCTGGGCACTAGGGTCACTAGGGGTCACTAGCGCTGTCCCAGAGTCTAGTGCGCATGCGCAGATCTCTGGGACAATGGCGTGGAAGCCATTTTTCAAGAGATTTCCTTACTGCGCATGCACAAATCTCCAGAAAAAATGGCTGCTGCGCCATTTACCGGAGATTTGCTTAGATTTGCAGCCACCGGTGGGGGACAACGGAGAGGTGAGTATTTAAAGAATGGGTGAAGGGTGTGTGGTGTGGAACCTCCGGGGGCCAGTGAATATATATATATATTAGAGATGAGCGCCTGAAATTTTTCGGGTTTTGTGTTTTGGTTTTGGGTTCGGTTCCGCGGCCGTGTTTTGGGTTCGAACGCGTTTTGGCAAAACCTCACCGAATTTTTTTTGTCGGATTCGGGTGTGTTTTGGATTCGGGTGTTTTTTTCCAAAAACACTAAAAAACAGCTTAAATCATAGAATTTGGGGGTCATTTTGATCCCAAAGTATTATTAACCTCAAAAACCATAATTTACACTCATTTTCAGTCTATTCTGAATACCTCACACCTCACAATATTATTTTTAGTCCTAAAATTTGCACCGAGGTCGCTGTGTGAGTAAGATAAGCGACCCTAGTGGCCGACACAAACACCGGGCCCATCTAGGAGTGGCACTGCAGTGTCACGCAGGATGTCCCTTCCAAAAAACCCTCCCCAAACAGCACATGACGCAAAGAAAAAAAGAGGCGCAATGAGGTAGCTGTGTGAGTAAGATTAGCGACCCTAGTGGCCGACACAAACACCGGGCCCATCTAGGAGTGGCACTGCAGTGTCACGCAGGATGGCCCTTCCAAAAAACCCTCCCCAAACAGCACATGACGCAAAGAAAAAAAGAGGCGCAATGAGGTAGCTGTGTGAGTAAGATTAGCGACCCTAGTGGCCGACACAAACACCGGGCCCATCTAGGAGTGGCACTGCAGTGTCATGCAGGATGGCCCTTCCAAAAAACCCTCCCCAAACAGCACATGACGCAAAGAAAAAAAGAGGCGCAATGAGGTAGCTGACTGTGTGAGTAAGATTAGCGACCCTAGTGGCCGACACAAACACCGGGCCCATCTAGGAGTGGCACTGCAGTGTCACGCAGGATGTCCCTTCCAAAAAACCCTCCCCAAACAGCACATGACGCAAAGAAAAAAAGAGGCGCAATGAGGTAGCTGTGTGAGTAAGATTAGCGACCCTAGTGGCCGACACAAACACCGGGCCCATCTAGGAGTGGCACTGCAGTGTCACGCAGGATGGCCCTTCCAAAAAACCCTCCCCAAACAGCACATGACGCAAAGAAAAAAAGAGGCGCAATGAGGTAGCTGACTGTGTGAGTAAGATTAGCGACCCTAGTGGCCGACACAAACACCGGGCCCATCTAGGAGTGGCACTGCAGTGTCACGCAGGATGTCCCTTCCAAAAAACCCTCCCCAAACAGCACATGACGCAAAGAAAAAAAGAGGCGCAATGAGGTAGCTGTGTGAGTAAGATTAGCGACCCTAGTGGCCGACACAAACACCGGGCCCATCTAGGAGTGGCACTGCAGTGTCACGTAGGATGGCCCTTCCAAAAAACCCTCCCCAAACAGCACATGACGCAAAGAAAAAAAGAGGCGCAATGAGGTAGCTGTGTGAGTAAGATTAGCGACCCTAGTGGCCGACACAAACACCGGGCCCATCTAGGAGTGGCACTGCAGTGTCACGCAGGATGTCCCTTCCAAAAAACCCTCCCCAAACAGCACATGACGCAAAGAAAAAAAGAGGCTTTTTACTGATATTTGGTGTTTTGGATTTGACATGCTCTGTACTATGACATTGGGCATCGGCCTTGGCAGACGACGTTGCTGGCATTTCATCGTCTCGGCCATGACTAGTGGCAGCAGCTTCAGCACGAGGTGGAAGTGGATCTTGATCTTTCCCTAATTTTGGAACCTCAACATTTTTGTTCTCCATATTTTAATAGGCACAACTAAAAGGCACCTCAGGTAAACAATGGAGATGGATGGATTGGATACTAGTATACAATTATGGACGGGCTGCCGAGTGCCGACACAGAGGTAGCCACAGCCGTGAACTACCGCACTGTACTGTGTCTGCTGCTAATATATAGACTGGTTGATAAAGAGATAGTATACTCGTAACTAGTATGTATGTATAAAGAAAGAAACAAAAACCACGGTTAGGTGGTATATACAATTATGGACGGGCTGCCGAGTGCCGACACAGAGGTAGCCACAGCCGTGAACTACCGCACTGTACTGTGTCTGCTGCTAATATATAGACTGGTTGATAAAGAGATAGTATACTCGTAACTAGTATGTATGTATAAAGAAAGAAAAAAAAACCACGGTTAGGTGGTATATACAATTATGGACGGGCTGCCGAGTGCCGACACAGAGGTAGCCACAGCCGTGAACTACCGCACTGTACTGTGTCTGCTGCTAATATATAGACTGGTTGATAAAGAGATAGTATACTCGTAACTAGTATGTATGTATAAAGAAAGAAAAAAAAACCACGGTTAGGTGGTATATACAATTATGGACGGGCTGCCGAGTGCCGACACAGAGGTAGCCACAGCCGTGAACTACCGCACTGTACTGTGTCTGCTGCTAATATATAGACTGGTTGATAAAGAGATAGTATACTCGTAACTAGTATGTATGTATAAAGAAAGAAAAAAAAACCACGGTTAGGTGGTATATACAATTATGGACGGGCTGCCGAGTGCCGACACAGAGGTAGCCACAGCCGTGAACTACCGCACTGTACTGTGTCTGCTGCTAATATATAGACTGGTTGATAAAGAGATAGTATACTCGTAACTAGTATGTATGTATAAAGAAAGAAAAAAAAACCACGGTTAGGTGGTATATACAATTATGGACGGGCTGCCGAGTGCCGACACAGAGGTAGCCACAGCCGTGAACTACCGCACTGTACTGTGTCTGCTGCTAATATATAGACTGGTTGATAAAGAGATAGTATACTCGTAACTAGTATGTATGTATAAAGAAAGAAAAAAAAACCACGGTTAGGTGGTATATACAATTATGGACGGGCTGCCGAGTGCCGACACAGAGGTAGCCACAGCCGTGAACTACCGCACTGTACTGTGTCTGCTGCTAATATATAGACTGGTTGATAAAGAGATAGTATACTCGTAACTAGTATGTATGTATAAAGAAAGAAAAAAAAACCACGGTTAGGTCACTGGTATATACAATTATGGACGGGCTGCCGAGTGCCGACACAGAGGTAGCCACAGCCGTGAACTACCGCACTGTACTGTGTCTGCTGCTAATATAGACTGGTTGATAAAGAGATAGTATACTACTAATATTATATACTGGTGGTCAGGTCACTGGTCACTAGTCACACTGGCAGTGGCACTCCTGCAGCAAAAGTGTGCACTGTTTAATTTTAATATAATATTATGTACTCCTGGCTCCTGCTATAACCTATAACTGGCACTGCAGTAGTGCTCCCCAGTCTCCCCCACAATTATAAGCTGTGTGAGCTGAGCAGTCAGACAGATATATAATATATATAGATGATGCAGCACACTGGCCTGAGCCTGAGCAGTGCACACAGATATGGTATGTGACTGAGTCACTGTGTGCTGTGTATCGCTTTTTTCAGGCAGAGAACGGATTATAAATAAAAGTGGTGGTCACTGGTCACTATCAGCAAAACTCTGCACTGTACACTACTGAGTACTCCTAATGCTCCCCAAAATTAGTAAATCAAGTGTCTCTCTAATCTATTCTAATTCTAAACGGAGAGGACGCCAGCCACGTCCTCTCCCTATCAATCTCAATGCACGTGTGAAAATGGCGGCGACGCGCGGCTCCTTATATAGAATCCGAGTCTCGCGATAGAATCCGAGCCTCGCGAGAATCCGACAGCGTCATGATGACGTTCGGGCGCGCTCGGGTTAACCGAGCAAGGCGGGAAGATCCGAGTCGCTCGGACCCGTGAAAAAAAACATGAAGTTCTGGCGGGTTCGGATTCAGAGAAACCGAACCCGCTCATCTCTAATATATATATATATATATATATATATTCAGAAAGTGAAGAAAAGGGCGCCTATTAGTGTCTAATAAAATTATATAAAAAATAGAGCTGGTGTGATTGAGAACAGGATACTACTTATCTGGCATAAACAGACTTTTGCTTCAGTCATAGGACCCGTATAGGTACATGAAAAAAGAAGAACAAAATAACATAGCGCGTACTGTTTTTACGCAATCACAATCTACAGATCATATGAACCAAATGTGTGTTATAAAAAACTTTCTGGGTAACGGTAAGTCCCAAAATTAAAAATCCACAGCCAGGGATTTTTTTAAAAGTTTTTCACAATAATAAAACACACATAAAGCATAAAGGTAGAAGTACAAGATACACAATTTTCAGATTTAAATGAACCAATTATGTGTTTAAAAAACTTTCTGGGTATAGGCAAATCCCAAAATTTAAAATCCACAGCCAGGGACTTTTTAAAAGTTTTTCACAATATTTAATAAAACACATAAAACATAAAAGGTAGAAGTAATGCGAGCGTACAAGATAAAAATGAATGACAAGCTTATCTGTCCATATTAGGAATGGGATACATCAGATTTTTCGTAAACATCCAAGATAAATAGTAAAAATTCAAACGTACAAAAAATAAATATTAAAACAGCTTATCTGCCCATAAGGGAAGTTCAGGTGCATCACGTGCAATACTCTTTTAACAGGTTCCACGTTCAGTCACCCCCATACAGGCAAAAACACCAAGATACAATATCGTGTCACTTGTACCACTACACATGTAGTGTATATGTTGAAGTGCCCCTGTGGTCTTGCCTATGTGGGCAAGACCCAGAGGCAATTCCGTGAACGCATGGCTCTGCATCGCAGTGCCATCAAGCAGGCATTAGAGAAGGGGACAAGCGAACAGCCAGTAGCACGACATTGCCTGCATGCTAAACATAGTGTGGCAAGTATGAGAGCGATCATTATTGATCATGTGCCTCTATCACACAGGGGTGGAGATCGTAATAAAATCCTTTTGCAGCGCGAGAGTAGATGGATTTATATGTTGAATACATTGTCACCACGTGGTCTTAACGAATCATTGGGTCTTCAATGCTTTTTATGACTTTATCTTTTAGGGTTAGGTTATATATAGGCATACAAGTTTTAGCATTGATTAATATGCTTGTGTTTATCTAGTAGTGACAGCTGTCCTATAAGGAGTTAAACTTATATATAAATCTATATAGGAATATAATTAGCATTATACATATTGTTATCATGATTGCACCTTCGGTAATTTGATTTAGTCAGGGTGATGGTGTTTCTGTACAGCACGAGATGTGTACGTTTTTTGTTTTAAATTTTTCTGTTTGTTTGTTTATAGATGTTGCTTAGCTACAGAAGCACCATTGTAGTGATTGACTTCTGTTCGGGTGCCACCTCCTGACGCCGGAGCCCGGAGTTGATAGCAAAGCGGGGAGTGATGCGGCAAGGGAGGCGGCGCTGGACGGGTGTAGCCTAGTTACTGAGCAGCACCCTCGGTGATTGGCCCCTGATCTGACGCCCCCAGCTGACGTTAGAGCCTGGGGCTTACTGCTCGACGAGGGTGGATGCGGCGCGAGAGGGTGAACGTGACAGGTGAGTCCAATTATTGGCAATGATTGCTCTGTTTGGAGGGTATATATATCATATACAAGTGTTGAGTGTTTGCATACTGTTTGTCCCTGAAGACAGGGGGTGTCCCCGAAACGGCGTAGGACCGCAATAAAGACGTTTTAACTACTTCTTCAGTCTGCTGAATGCCGCTGTTCTGATATTTGCTACATAGGATCCTGCAATAGATCCACGGAAGGCACCGCAGCCAGCTAAGTTCTCCTACCCACATTTGAGTGCCGGGTCTCACCGCTATCATATACTCGATATCCACTGTCCCACACGGTTGGTGTGTGGGCTGGGAATTATCTGACCAGGGCACCTAAGGGAGTTATTTTTCACTACCTGTTGGACGTATATCCTTGGGACGGACAACCATGTTTGGTTATTATTGATTTTAAAACACATGGTGTTTTTACCACAGGCGATCATTGGAACAAGGCATTCATTTACTTTTGCATACTGACAGCATGTCACAAGTAAATTCAGATATAGAGGCAGCTTGGGAATTAGCACAACTAGATGCTAAAGAACGCTTCAGTTACTCAGATGTGGAAGCACAAGCGATATTGATTTCTCAAAAATTGGATGATGATCCACCAAAATCCACGACAGAAGAATTATATCGCCAATGGCAGCGATTGAAGCAATGAGAATGTGATTTTACCTATCATGGTATTAGTCTATCAGACTACTACCGTAACAATCAAATACAGAGGGGCTTTCGGATCAGAAATATCCCTACAATTGGACGTTATAGTATTCCTTTCTGCCGTCGCTGGGTAGCAATACTCAACAAATGTTCTCTGGACTTGTTGTTACTGGTGGTGGAGGACTCTACCAGAGAATTGACACAGGTGAGGGAACAATTAGCAGAGTTTGAAAGTGCCCATAAAGCTACATTGGCACAGGATAAAAACACGAATTGGCTGGACAAAATTCAAATTCAGATGGAGCAGTATAGGACAGATCTAATCAAGTATAAAAAAGAAAAATTACATAAAGTACAACAAGATTACCAACAGAGGAGGGTGTATGCCTGGCTTAATAACACCAGCTCTAACTATGAGCGACCTTCACAACATCGTAGATACCGACAGCGCCAACATCACCTTGATTATTCTGGTTCCAGCACATCTGTTAGTGAGGGAGAACAAGTCAGCACTCCTATGACCGCCTCAAACCAGTCGCACACTTTAGGGGTGGTCACTTGTTCAGGACATCAACCCGTTCGCGGACGAGGCGGGCGGGGCAGAACAAGAGGATACAACACGCGACGACCACCGCGCCGCTAACTGATTTAGTTATAAATTTATCCACAGCTCCTCTTACGGACTTGGAATTAAAGGTCTTATCCAGAGGCTTATCATTTGTGCCAACTGTCAAACCAGATCCGTTTTCATCACATGTGGAGAATTATAAGCTTAATAGATCTTTATGCTTGAGAGAGCACTTTGGTACTAATTTAGAAGGGAAATCAAGTACAACTGTTCCGGATAAACTTAAAAAAGTGGTACCACGCTCCAAGTTCGACCCGAACACGAATAATCCTTCCATTCGGATTTTCTCTAGAATGATGGAACAATCATATGAACAGGCAGCAACAGTTGCAGCTTATCCTAATTTGAGTTATCAAGAGAGGACGGCGTTAAGGGACTTATCACAAAGGACTGATCTTGTAATACGGAGCGCCGACAAGGGCGGCTCAGTGGTTATACAAGATTTAACAGATTATGTGGCAGAAAGTAATCGACAACTCTCTGATGGGGAGACATATAGGCAGTTGACCTTTGATCCAACAGTGCAGTATAAGAGAGAATTAGATGATATCTTATTGCGGGCAAGTGAGGATGGTACTTTATCCAGGGAACAGGTACATGCAATGACAGTAGAGTGTCCAAAGGTGCCGCTTTTCTACACTGTACCGAAGGTACATAAATCTCTGACCTGTCCACCAGGTCTACCCATAGTATCTGCCCGACATTCTCTCTATCATCCGGTAGCTATATTCCTAGATTCATTTTTGAATCCATGTATTCAAACGGTGCCGTCATATTTAAAAGATACTACGGCACTATTAGTACAATTACAACATTTGGTGGCTCCACCAGAAGGCTTGACTCTCTGCAGTGCGGATGTCACCAGTCTCTACACCTGCATTCCTCATGAGGCAGGTGTGGAGGCTGTGCAGCATTTGATTACTGGTAACCCATTGTATCTTGGTCCGAGAGTTGATTTATTTGTACGGCTATTGACATTAGTGTTGACCCGCAATTATTTTTCATTTAATGGACGTATTCACTTGCAATGCGCTGGCTGTGCGATGGGGTCCCCAGTGGCCCTATCGTACGCCAACGCTTTCATGTATTCCATAGAGAATCAATTATTCAGTTCAGCGGTGAGGCCATCTGTGTATCTCTACAAGAGGTACATAGATGACCTTTTAATTTTTTGGCAGGGTTCATAGCAGTCATTACTAGCATTATTGGATGGACACAATAACTCAACAAGTGTGGTTAAATTTACGTATCAAGTTTCTTATCAGGAGATACATTTTTTAGATGTGGCCATATCTTTGAGCCAGGGAACATTTCATACTAATTTATATGTTGAGCAGATGGACAGAAACTCGGTTTTACATCATCAGAGTTTTCATCCCATGCCAGCACGTAGGGGTTTACCATACTCCCAGCTGTTGAGGGCTAGGAGGATTATCTCTGAGCCCCAACAGCTGGATAAAGCCATGGATCAGATGATCTGTAAATTTGAGGAACGGGGTTACCCGATAAGTGAACTCATGGCCAGTAAAGCTAAAGCATTGAGCCATAGCCATGAGTCTTTATTAACTCCAGTTATATCTAACAGTAGTGTATCTATCAAACAGGCCCCCAGAGTACCGTGGGTCAACAGATATACCACTGCTACTACTATTACCAAACGTGCTAAACAATTATGGCCGTTAGTTAATTCTGATAAATCTTTGCCAGCCTTATGTGGCACGAAGCTACTTCCGAGCTATACTAAAGGGAAAAGTATAGCTGACACAGTGGTCAAACTAGATGTCTTCCCTTTAACTAAAAGCCATCAGTCCCATTTCTTGCGCCCAAAATTAGGATGCTTTCATTGCTTAGGTTGCTCCACGTGCAATACTCTTTTAACAGGTTCCACGTTCAGTCACCCCCATACAGGCAAAAACATCAAGATACAATATTGTGTCACTTGTACCACTACACATGCAGTGTATATGTTGAAGTGCCCCTGTGGTCTTGCCTATGTGGGCAAGACCCAGAGGCAATTCCGTGAACGCATGGCTCTGCATCGCAGTGCCATCAAGCAGGCATTTGAGAAGGGGACAAGCGAACAGCCAGTAGCACGACATTGCCTGCATGCTAAACATAGTGTGGCAAGTATATGAGCGATCATGATTGATCATGTGCCTCTATCACACAGGGGTGGAGATCGTAATAAAATCCTTTTGCAGCGCGAGAGTAGATGGATTTATATGTTGAATACATTGTCACCACATGGTCTTAACGAATCATTGGGTCTTCAATGCTTTTTATGACTTTATCTTTTAGGGTTAGGTTATAAATAGGTATACAAGTTTTAGCATTGATTAATATGCTTGTGTTTATCTAGTAGTGACAGCTGTCCTATAAGGAGATAAACTTATATATAAATCTATATAGGAATATAATTAGCATTATACATATTGTTAACATGAATGCACCTTCGGTAATTTGATTTAGTCAGGGTGATGGTGTTTCTGTACAGCACGAGATGTGTAAGTTTTTATTTTTTATTTTTCTGTTTGTCTGTTTATAGATGTTGCTTAGCTACAGAAGCACCATTGTAGTGATTGGCTTCTGTTCGGGTGTCACCTCCTGACGCCGGAGCCCGGAGTTGATAGCAAAGCGGGGAGTGACGCGGCAAGGGAGGCGGCGCTAGTTACTGAGCAGCACCCTCGGTGATTGGCCCCTGATCTGGCGCCCGCAGCCGACATTAGAGCCTGGCACTTACTGCTCGATGAGGGTGGATGCGGCGCGAGAGGGTGAACGTGACAGGTGAGTCCAATTATTGGCAATGATTGCTCTGTTTGGAGGGTATATATATCATATACAAGTGTTGAGTGTTTGCATACTGTTTGTCCCTGAAGACGGGGGGTGTCCCCGAAACGGCGTAGGACCACAATAAAGACGTTTTAACTACTTCTTCAGTCTGCTGAGTGCCGCTGTTCCGATATTTGCTACGTAGGATCCTGCAATAGATCCACGGAAGGCACCGCAGCCAGCTAAGTTCTCCTACCCACATTTGAGTGCCGGGTTTCACCGCTATTATATATATATAAATATATATATATGTCCAATAAAGAAAGGCACTCCAGAGACTAACATATAGTTGAAATCTGTATTAGGTCGAACATTTTCGGGGATACAACCCCTTCCTCAGGACCACACCAGTACAAAACAGTGATAAAATGACCTTACCTATATACCGCACCAAACACTCACCTGCCGCTTATCAGCTCATTAGGAGCAAATCAATTTGCCTCACAGACAAACCCATTTCCACCACAGGTGTATCGGTTGCCATGGGAACAACCCACTCATGTTCCACAAGGACCATAGCTCACCTGCGTGCGCTGGTAGTCTGGAACGCAAAGGGCAGCTCACTGCGGCTCTTAGTAGTGATGTCGTCAACCGCAGCCACTCCCAGCGGCACCTGCCGGAGCGGGTCGCCATGGAGACATGTAAACACAGTCTCCACAGCGCCAGCACCGTATCCATAAGTACACTGCAGAGAGTGGCTGAGGAGACGTTCACCGTTCACCTACTCAATCAGCAGCAGGGGTGTATAAAAACAGAACAATATAAATCTTAACAAAACATAATAATGACAATGATAATAACACTGTGCAGGTAGAGACAATATCGATAATTATTAGTGATGTGCACCGGACATTTTTTGGGTTTTGTGTTTTGGTTTTGGATTCGGTTCCGCGGCCGTGTTTTGGATTCGGACGCGTTTTGGCAAAACCTCCATGAAATTTTTTTGTCGGATTCGGGTGTGTTTTGGATTCGGGTGTTTTTTTTACAAAAAACCCTCAAAAACAGCTTATATCATAGAATTTGGGGGTCATTTTGATCCCATAGTATTATTAACCTCAATAACCATAATTTCCACTCATTTTCAGTCTATTCTGAACACCTCACACCTCACAATATTATTTTTAGTCCTAAAATTTGCACCGAGGTCGCTGGATGATTACGCTAAGCGACCCAAGTGGCCGACACAAACACCTGGCCCATCTAGGAGTGGCACTGCAGTGTCAGACAGGATGGCACTTCAAAAAAATAGTCCCCAAACAGCACATGATGCAGAGAAAAAAAGAGGTGCACCAAGGTCGCTGGATGGCGGAGCTAAGCGACACAAGTGGCCGACACAAACACCTGGCCCATCTAGGAGTGGCACTGCAGTGTCAGGCAGGATAGCACTTCAAAAAAATAGTCCCCAAACAGCACATGATGCAAAGAAAAATTAAAGAAAAAAGAGGTGCAAAATGGAATTATCCTTGGGTCCTCCCACCCACCCTTATGTTGTATAAACAGGACATGCACACTTTAACAAACCCATCATTTCAGCGACAGGGTCTGCCACACAACTGTGACTGAAATGACTGGTTGGTTTGGGCCCCCACCAAAAAAGAAGCAATCAATCTCTCCTTGCACAAACTGGCTCTACAGAGGCAAGATGTCCACCTCCTCCTCATCGTCCGATTCCTCACCCCTTTCACCGTGTACATCCCCCTCCTCACAGATTATTAATTCGTCCCCACTGGAATCCACCATCTCAGGTCCCTGTGTACTTTCTGGAGGCAATTGTTGGTGAATGTCTCCACGGAGGAACTGATTATAATTAATTTTGATGAACATCATCTTCTCCACATTTTCTGGAAGTAACCTCGTACGCCGACTGCTGACAAGGTGAGCGGCTGCACTAAACACTCTTTCGGAGTACACACTGGAGGGTGGGCAACTTAGGTAAAATAAAGCCAGTTTCTGCAAGGGCCTCCAAATTGCCTCTTTTTCCTGCCAGTATACGTACGGACTGTCTGACGTGCCTACTTGGATGCACGTCACTCATATAATCCTCCACCGTTCTTTCAATGGTGAGAGAATCATATGCAGTGACAGTAGACGACATGTCAGTAATCGTTGGCAGGTCCTTCAGTCTGGACCAGATGTCAGCACTCGCTCCAGACTGCCCTACATCACCGCCAGCGGGTGAGCTCGGAATTCTTAGCCTTTTCCTCGCTCCCCCAGTTGCGGGAGAATGTGAAGGAGGAGCTGTTGACGGGTCACGTTCCGCTTGACTTGACAATTTTCTCACCAGCAGGTCTTTGAACCTCTGCAGACTTGTGTCTACCGGAAAGAGAGATCCAACGTAGGTTTTAAATCTAGGATCGAGCACGGTGGCCAAAATGTAGTGCTCTGATTTCAACAGATTGACCACCCGTGAATCCTGGTTTAGCGAATTAAGGGCTCCATCCACAAGTCCCACATGCCTAGCGGAATCGCTCTGTTTTAGCTCCTCCTTCAATGCCTCCAGCTTCTTCTGCAAAAGCCTGATGAGGGGAATGACCTGACTCAGGCTGGCAGTGTCTGAACTGACTTTACGTGTGGCAAGTTCAAAGGGTTGCAGAACCTTGCACAACGTTGAAATCATTCTCCACTGCGCTTGAGTCAGGTGCATTCCCCCTCCTTTGCCTATATCGTAGGCAGATGTATAGGCTTGAATGGCCTTTTGCTGCTCCTCCATCCTCTGAAGCATATAGAGGGTTGAATTCCACCTCGTTACCACCTCTTTCTTCAGATGATGGCAGGGCAGGTTCAGGACTGTTTGCTGGTGCTCCAGTCTTCGGCACGCGGTGGCTGAATGCCGAAAGTGGCCCGCAATTCTTCGGGCCACCGACAGCATCTCTTGCACGCTCATGTCGTTTTTTAAATAATTCTGCACCACCAAATTCAATGTATGTGCAAAACATGGGACGTGCTGGAATTTGCCCAGATGTAATGCACGCACAATATTGCTGGCGTTGTCAGATGCCACAAATCCCCAGGAGAGTCCATTTGGGGTAAGCCATTCTGCGATGATGTTCCTCAGTTTCCGTAAGAGGTTGTCAGCTGTGTGCCTCTTCTGGAAAGCGGTGATACAAAGCGTAGCCTGCCTAGGAACGAGTTGGCGTTTGCAAGATGCTTTTACTGGTGCCGCCGCTGCTGTTCTTGCTGCGGGAGGCAATACATCTACCCAGTGGGCTGTCACAGTCATATAGTCCTGAGTCTGCCCTGCTCCACTTGTCCACATGTCAGTGGTTAAGTGGACATTGGGTACAACTGCATTTTTTAGGACACTGGTGACTCTTTTTCTGAGGTCTGTGTACATTTTCTGTATCGCCTGCCTAGAGAAATGGAACCTAGATGGTACTTGGTACCGGGGACACAGTACCTCAGTCAAGTCTGTAGTTGCCTGTGAATTAGCGGTGGATAACGGAAACATGTTTCTCACCGCCCAGGCTGCCAAGGCCTGAGTTATCCGCTTTGCAGCAGGATGACTGCTGTGATATTTCATCTTCCTCGCAAAGGACTGTTGGACAGTCAATTGCTTACTGGAAGTAGTACAAGTGGTCTTCCGACTTCCCCTCTGGGATGACGATCGACTCCCAGCAGCAACAACAGCAACGCCAGCAGCAGTAGGCGTTACACTCAAGGATGCATCGGAGGAATCCCAGGCAGGAGAGGATTCGTTAGACTTGCCAGTGACATGGCCTGCAGGACTATAGGCTTTCCTGTGTAAGGTGGAAATTGACACTGAGGGAGTTGGTGGTGTGGTTTGCAGGAGCTTGGTTACAAGAGGAAGGGATTTAGTGGTCAGTGGACTGCTTCCACTGTCATCCAAAGTTTTTGAACTTGTCACTGACTTCTGATGAATGCGCTGCAGGTGACGTATAAGGGAGGATGTTCCGAGGTGGTTAACGTCCTTACCTCTACTTATTACAGCTTGACAAAGGCAACACACGGCTTGATACCTGTTATCCGCATTTGTGTTGAAATAATTCCACACCGAAGAGCTGATTTTTTTTGTATTTTGACCAGGCATGTCAATGGCCATATTCGTCCCACGGACAATAGGTGTCTCCCCGGGTGCCTGACTTAAACAAACCACCTCACCATCAGAATCCTCCTTGTCAATTTCCTCCCCAGCACCAGCAACACCCATATCCTCATCCTGGTGTACTTCAACAGTGACATCTTCAATTTGACTATCAGGAACTGGACTGCGGGTGCTCCTTCCAGCACTTGCAGGGGGCATGCAAATGGTGGAAGGCGCAAGCTCTTCCCGTCCAGTGTTGGGAAGGTCAGGCATCGCAACCGACACAATTGGACTCTCCTTGGGGATTTGTGATTTAGAAGAACGCACAGTTCTTTGCTGTGCTTTTGCCAGCTTAAGTCTTTTCATTTTTCTAGCGAGAGGATGAGTGCTTCCATCCTCATGTGAATCTGAACCACTAGCCATGAACATAGGCCAGGGCCTCAGCCGTTCCTTGCCACTCCGTGTCGTAAATGGCATATTGGCAAGTTTACGCTTCTCATCAGACACTTTCAATTTTGATTTTTGGGTCATTTTACTGAACTTTTGTTTTTTGGATTTTACATGCGCTCTACTATGACATTGGGCATCGGCCTTGGCAGACGACGTTGATGGCATTTCATCGTCTCGGCCATGACTAGTGGCAGCAGCTTCAGCACGAGGTGGAAGTGGATCTTGATCTTTCCCTATTTTAACCTCCACATTTTTGTTCTCCATTTTTTAATGTGTGGAATTATATGCCAGTATCAATAGCAATGGCCTACTACTATATATACTGCGCACAACTGAAATGCACCACAGGAATGGATGGATAGTATACTTGACGAATTACGACACAGAGGTAGGTAGAGCAGTGGCCTACTGTACCGTAATGCTATATATTATATACTGGTGGTCAGTAAACTGTGCAAAACTGAAATGCACCACAGGTATGGATGGATAGTATACTTGACGACACAGAGGTAGGTACAGCAGTGGCCTACTGTACATTAATGCTATATATTATATACTGGTGGTCAGCAAACTGTGCAAAACTTAAATGCACCACAGGTATGGATGGATAGTATACTTGACGACACAGAGGTAGGTACAGCAGTGGCCTACTGTACTGTAATGCTATATATTATATACTGGTGGTCAGCAAACTGTGCAAAACTGAAATGCACCACGGGTATGGATGGATAGTATATTTGACGACACAGAGGTAGGTACAGCAGTGGCCTTCTGTACAGTACTCCTATATATTATATACTGGTGGTCAGCAAAATTATGCACTGTACTCCTACTATATACTACAATGCAGCACAGATATGGAGTGTTTTTCAGGCAGACAACGTATACTGGTGGTCACTGGTCAGCAAAACTCTGCACTGTACTCCTCCTATATAATATACTGGTGGTCCCCAGTCCCCACAAAAAAGCAGTGTGAGCACAGATATATGCAGCACACTGAGCACAGATATGGAGTGTTTTTCAGGCAGACAACGTATACTGGTGGTCACTGTCAGCAAAACTCTGCACTGTACTCCTCCTATATAATAGAGCTGCTCCCCAGTCCCCACAATTAAGCAGTGTGAGCACAGATATATGCAGCACACTGAGCACAGATATGGAGTGTTTTTCAGGCAGACAACGTATACTGGTGGTCACTGTCAGCAAAACTCTGCACTGTACTCCTCCTATATAATATACTGGTGGTCCCCAGTCCTCACAATAAAGCAGTGTGAGCACAGATATATGCAGCACACTGAGCACAGATATGGAGTGTTTTTCAGGCAGACAACGTATACTGGTGGTCACTGTCAGCAAAACTCTGCACTGTACTCCTCCCATATAATATACTAGTGGTCCCCAGTCCCCACAATAAAGCACTGTGAGCACAGATATATGCAGTGCACTGAGCACAGATATGGAGTGTTTTTCAGGCAGACAACATATACTGGTGGTCACTGTCAGCAAAACTCTGCACTGTACTCCTCCTATATAATATACTGGTGGTCCCCAGTCCCCACAATTAAGCAGTGTGAGCACAGATATATATATACAGCACACTGAGCACAGATATGGAGTGTTTTTCAGGCAGACAACGTATACTGGTGGTCACTGTCAGCAAAACTCTGCACTGTACTCCTCCTATATAATACAGCTGCTCCCCAGTTCCCACAATTAAGCAGTGTGAGCACAGATATATGCAGCACACTGAGCACAGATATGGAGTGTTTTTCAGGCAGACAACGTATACTGGTGGTCACTGTCAGCAAAACTCTGCACTGTACTCCTCCCATATAATATACTGGTGGTCCCCAGTCCCCACAATAAAGCAGTGTGAGCACAGATATATGTAGTGCACTGAGCACAGATATGGAGTGTTTTTCAGGCAGACAACGTATACTGGTGGTCACTGTCAGCAAAACTCTGCACTGTACTCCTCCTATATAATATACTGGTGGTCCCCAGTCCCCACAATAAAGCAGTGTGAGCACAGATATATGCAGCACACTGAGCACAGATATGGAGTATTTTTCAGGCAGACAACGTATACTGGTGGTCACTGTCAGCAAAACTCTGCACTGTACTCCTCCCATATAATATACTGGTGGTCCCCAGTGCCCACAATAAAGCACTGTGAGCACAGATATATGCAGCACACTGAGCACAGATATGGAGTGTTTTTCAGGCAGACAACGTATACTGGTGGTCACTGTCAGCAAAACTCTGCACTGTACTCCTCCTATATAATACAGCTGCTCCCCAGTCCCCACAATTAAGCAGTGTGAGCACAGATATATGCAGCACACTGAACACAGATATGGAGTGTTTTTCAGGCAGACAACGTATACTGGTGGTCACTGTCAGTAAAACTCTGCACTGTACTCCTCCTATATAATATACTGGTGGTCCCCAGTCCCCACAATTAGAGATGAGCGGGTTCGGTTTCTCTGAATCCGAACCCGCCAGAACTTCATGTTTTTTTTCACGGGTCCGAGCGACTCGGATCTTCCCGCCTTGCTCGGTTAACCCGAGCGCGCCCGAACGTCATCATGACGCTGTCGGATTCTCGCGAGGCTCGGATTCTATCGCGAGACTCGGATTCTATATAAGGAGCCGCGCGTCGCCGCCATTTTCACACGTGCATTGAGATTGATAGGGAGAGGACGTGGCTGGCGTCCTCTCCGTTTAGACACTTGATTTACTAATTTTGGGGAGCATTAGGAGTACTCAGTAGTGTACAGTGCAGAGTTTTGCTGATAGTGACCAGTGACCACCACTTTTATTTATAATCCGTTCTCTGCCTGAAAAAAGCGATACACAGCACACAGTGACTCAGTCACATACATACCATATCTGTGTGCACTGCTCAGGCTCAGGCCAGTGTGCTGCATCATCTATATATATTATATATCTGTCTGACTGCTCAGCTCACACAGCTTATAATTGTGGGGGAGACTGGGGAGCACTACTGCAGTGCCAGTTATAGGTTATAGCAGGAGCCAGGAGTACATAATATTATATTAAAATTAAACAGTGCACACTTTTGCTGCAGGAGTGCCACTGCCAGTGTGACTAGTGACCAGTGACCTGACCACCAGTATATAATATTAGTAGTATACTATCTCTTTATCAACCAGTCTATATTAGCAGCAGACACAGTACAGTGCGGTAGTTCACGGCTGTGGCTACCTCTGTGTCGGCACTCGGCAGCCCGTCCATAATTGTATATACCAGTGACCTAACCGTGGTTTTTTTTTCTTTCTTTATACATACATACTAGTTACGAGTATACTATCTCTTTATCAACCAGTCTATATATTAGCAGCAGACACAGTACAGTGCGGTAGTTCACGGCTGTGGCTACCTCTGTGTCGGCACTCGGCAGCCCGTCCATAATTGTATATACCACCTAACCGTGGTTTTTTTTTTCTTTCTTTATACATACATACTAGTTACGAGTATACTATCTCTTTATCAACCAGTCTATATATTAGCAGCAGACACAGTACAGTGCGGTAGTTCACGGCTGTGGCTACCTCTGTGTCGGCACTCGGCAGCCCGTCCATAATTGTATATACCACCTAACCGTGGTTTTTTTTTCTTTCTTTATACATACATACTAGTTACGAGTATACTATCTCTTTATCAACCAGTCTATATATTAGCAGCAGACACAGTACAGTGCGGTAGTTCACGGCTGTGGCTACCTCTGTGTCGGCACTCGGCAGCCCGTCCATAATTGTATATACCACCTAACCGTGGTTTTTTTTTCTTTCTTTATACATACATACTAGTTACGAGTATACTATCTCTTTATCAACCAGTCTATATATTAGCAGCAGACACAGTACAGTGCGGTAGTTCACGGCTGTGGCTACCTCTGTGTCGGCACTCGGCAGCCCGTCCATAATTGTATATACCACCTAACCGTGGTTTTTTTTTCTTTCTTTATACATACATACTAGTTACGAGTATACTATCTCTTTATCAACCAGTCTATATATTAGCAGCAGACACAGTACAGTGCGGTAGTTCACGGCTGTGGCTACCTCTGTGTCGGCACTCGGCAGCCCGTCCATAATTGTATATACCACCTAACCGTGGTTTTTTTTTCTTTCTTTATACATACATACTAGTTACGAGTATACTATCTCTTTATCAACCAGTCTATATATTAGCAGCAGACACAGTACAGTGCGGTAGTTCACGGCTGTGGCTACCTCTGTGTCGGCACTCGGCAGCCCGTCCATAATTGTATATACCACCTAACCGTGGTTTTTTTTTCTTTCTTTATACATACATACTAGTTACGAGTATACTATCTCTTTATCAACCAGTCTATATATTAGCAGCAGACACAGTACAGTGCGGTAGTTCACGGCTGTGGCTACCTCTGTGTCGGCACTCGGCAGCCCGTCCATAATTGTATATACCACCTAACCGTGGTTTTTTTTTCTTTCTTTATACATACATACTAGTTACGAGTATACTATCTCTTTATCAACCAGTCTATATATTAGCAGCAGACACAGTACAGTGCGGTAGTTCACGGCTGTGGCTACCTCTGTGTCGGCACTCGGCAGCCCGTCCATAATTGTATATACCACCTAACCGTGGTTTTTTTTTCTTTCTTTATACATACATACTAGTTACGAGTATACTATCTCTTTATCAACCAGTCTATATATTAGCAGCAGACACAGTACAGTGCGGTAGTTCACGGCTGTGGCTACCTCTGTGTCGGCACTCGGCAGCCCGTCCATAATTGTATACTAGTATCCAATCCATCCATCTCCATTGTTTACCTGAGGTGCCTTTTAGTTGTGCCTATTAAAATATGGAGAACAAAAATGTTGAGGTTCCAAAATTAGGGAAAGATCAAGATCCACTTCCACCTCGTGCTGAAGCTGCTGCCACTAGTCATGGCCGAGACGATGAAATGCCAGCAACGTCGTCTGCCAAGGCCGATGCCCAATGGCATAGTACAGAGCATGTCAAAACCAAAACACCAAATATCAGTAAAAAAAGGACTCCAAAACCTAAAATAAAATTGTCGGAGGAGAAGCGTAAACTTGCCAATATGCCATTTACCACACGGAGTGGCAAGGAACGGCTGAGGCCCTGGCCTATGTTCATGGCTAGTGGTTCAGCTTCACATGAGGATGGAAGCACTCAGCCTCTCGCTAGAAAACTGAAAAGACTCAAGCTGGCAAAAACACCGCAAAGAACTGTGCGTTCTTTGAAATCCCAAATCCACAAGGAGAGTCCAATTGTGTCGGTTGCGATGCCTGACCTTCCCAACACTGGACGTGAAGAGCATGCGCCTTCCACCATTTGCACGCCCCCTGCAAGTGCTGGAAGGAGCACCCGCAGTCCAGTTCCTGATAGTCAGATTGAAGATGTCAGTGTTGAAGTACACCAGGATGAGGAGGATATGGGTGTTGCTGGCGCTGGGGAGGAAATTGACAAGGAGGATTCTGATGGTGAGGTGGTTTGTTTAAGTCAGGCACCCGGGGAGACACCTGTTGTCCGTGGGAGGAATATGGCCGTTGACATGCCAGGTGAAAATACCAAAAAAATCAGCTCTTCGGTGTGGAGGTGTTTCACCAGAAATGCGGACAACAGGTGTCAAGCCGTGTGTTCCCTTTGTCAAGCTGTAATAAGTAGGGGTAAGGACGTTAACCACCTCGGAACATCCTCCCTTATACGTCACCTGCAGCGCATTCATAATAAGTCAGTGACAAGTTCAAAAACTTTGGGTGACAGCGGAAGCAGTCCACTGACCAGTAAATCCCTTCCTCTTGTAACCAAGCTCACGCAAACCACCCCACCAACTCCCTCAGTGTCAATTTCCTCCTTCCCCAGGAATGCCAATAGTCCTGCAGGCCATGTCACTGGCAAGTCTGACGAGTCCTCTCCTGCCTGGGATTCCTCCGATGCATCCTTGCGTGTAACGCCTACTGCTGCTGGCGCTGCTGTTGTTGCCGCTGGGAGTCGATGGTCATCCCAGAGGGGAAGTCGTAAGCCCACTTGTACTACTTCCAGTAAGCAATTGACTGTTCAACAGTCCTTTGCGAGGAAGATGAAATATCACAGCAGTCATCCTACTGCAAAGCGGATAACTGAGTCCTTGACAACTATGTTGGTGTTAGACGTGCGTCCGGTATCCGCCGTTAGTTCACAGGGAACTAGACAATTTATTGAGGCAGTGTGCCCCCGTTACCAAATACCATCTAGGTTCCACTTCTCTAGGCAGGCGATACCGAGAATGTACACGGACGTCAGAAAAAGACTCACCAGTCTCCTAAAAAATGCAGTTGTACCCAATGTCCACTTAACCACGGACATGTGGACAAGTGGAGCAGGGCAGGGTCAGGACTATATGACTGTGACAGCCCACTGGGTAGATGTATGGACTCCCGCCGCAAGAACAGCAGCGGCGGCACCAGTAGCAGCATCTCGCAAACGCCAACTCTTTCCTAGGCAGGCTACGCTTTGTATCACCGCTTTCCAGAATACGCACACAGCTGAAAACCTCTTACGGCAACTGAGGAAGATCATCGCGGAATGGCTTACCCCAATTGGACTCTCCTGTGGATTTGTGGCATCGGACAACGCCAGCAATATTGTGTGTGCATTAAATATGGGCAAATTCCAGCACGTCCCATGTTTTGCACATACCTTGAATTTGGTGGTGCAGAATTTTTTAAAAAACGACAGGGGCGTGCAAGAGATGCTGTCGGTGGCCAGAAAAATTGCGGGACACTTTCGGCGTACAGGCACCACGTACAGAAGCCTGGAGCACCACCAAAAACTACTGAACCTGCCCTGCCATCATCTGAAGCAAGAAGTGGTAACGAGGTGGAATTCAACCCTCTATATGCTTCAGAGGTTGGAGGAGCAGCAAAAGGCCATTCAAGCCTATACAATTGAGCACGATATAGGAGATGGAATGCACCTGTCTCAAGTGCAGTGGAGAATGATTTCAACGTTGTGCAAGGTTCTGATGCCCTTTGAACTTGCCACACGTGAAGTCAGTTCAGACACTGCCAGCCTGAGTCAGGTCATTCCCCTCATCAGGCTTTTGCAGAAGAAGCTGGAGGCATTGAAGAAGGAGCTAAAAGGGAGCGATTCCGCTAGGCATGTGGGACTTGTGGATGCAGCCCTTAATTCGCTTAACAAGGATTCACGGGTGGTCAATCTGTTGAAATCAGAGCACTACATTTTGGCCACCGTGCTCGATCTTAGATTTAAAGCCTACCTTGGATCTCTCTTTCCGGCAGACACAGGTCTGCTGGGGTTGAAAGACCTGCTGGTGACAAAATTGTCAAGTCAAGCGGAACGCGACCTGTCAACATCTCCTCCTTCACATTCTCCCGCAACTGGGGGTGCGAGGAAAAGGCTCAGAATTCCGAGCCCACCCGCTGGCGGTGATGCAGGGCAGTCTGGAGCGACTGCTGATGCTGACATCTGGTCCGGACTGAAGGACCTGACAACGATTACGGACATGTCGTCTACTGTCACTGCATATGATTCTCTCAACATTGATAGAATGGTGGAGGATTATATGAGTGACCGCATCCAAGTAGGCACGTCACACAGTCCGTACTTATACTGGCAGGAAAAAGAGGCAATTTGGAGGCCCTTGCACAAACTGGCTTTATTCTACCTAAGTTGCCCTCCCACAAGTGTGTACTCCGAAAGAGTGTTTAGTGCCGCCGCTCACCTTGTCAGCAATCGGCGTACGAGGTTACATCCAGAAAATGTGGAGAAGATGATGTTCATTAAAATGAATTATAATCAATTCCTCCGCGGAGACATTGACCAGCAGCAATTGCCTCCACAAAGTACACAGGGAGCTGAGATGGTGGATTCCAGTGGGGACGAATTGATAATCTGTGAGGAGGGGGATGTACACGGTGATATATCGGAGGGTGAAGATGAGGTGGACATCTTGCCTCTGTAGAGCCAGTTTGTGCAAGGAGAGATTAATTGCTTCTTTTTTGGGGGGGGTCCAAACCAACCCGTCATATCAGTCACAGTCGTGTGGCAGACCCTGTCACTGAAATGATGGGTTGGTTAAAGTGTGCATGTCCTGTTTTGTTTATACAACATAAGGGTGGGTGGGAGGGCCCAAGGACAATTCCATCTTGCACCTCTTTTTTCTTTTCTTTTTCTTTGCATCATGTGCTGATTGGGGAGGGTTTTTTGGAAGGGACATCCTGCGTGACACTGCAGTGCCACTCCTAGATGGGCCCGGTGATTGTGTCGGCCACTAGGGTCGCTAATCTTACTCACACAGTCAGCTACCTCATTGCGCCTCTTTTTTTCTTTGCGTCATGTGCTGTTTGGGGAGGGTTTTTTGGAAGGGACATCCTGCGTGACACTGCAGTGCCACTCCTAGATGGGCCCGGTGTTTGTGTCGGCCACTAGGGTCGCTAATCTTATTCACACAGCTACCTCATTGCGCCTCTTTTTTTCTTTGCGTCATGTGCTGTTTGGGGAGGGTTTTTTGGAAGGGACATCCTGCGTGACACTGCAGTGCCACTCCTAGATGGGCCCGGTGTTTGTGTCGGCCACTAGGGTCGCTAATCTTACTCACACAGTCAGCTACCTCATTGCGCCTCTTTTTTTCTTTGCGTCATGTGCTGTTTGGGGGAGGGTTTTTTGGAAGGGCCATCCTGCGTGACACTGCAGTGCCACTCCTAGATGGGCCCGGTGTTTGTGTCGGCCACTAGGGTCGCTAATCTTACTCACACAGCTACCTCATTGCGCCTCTTTTTTTCTTTGCGTCATGTGCTGTTTGGGGAGGGTTTTTTGGAAGGGCCATCCTGCGTGACACTGCAGTGCCACTCCTAGATGGGCCCGGTGTTTGTGTCGGCCACTAGGGTCGCTAATCTTACTCACACAGCTACCTCATTGCGCCTCTTTTTTTCTTTGCGTCATGTGCTGTTTGGGGAGGGTTTTTTGGAAGGGACATCCTGCGTGACACTGCAGTGCCACTCCTAGATGGGCCCGGTGTTTGTGTCGGCCACTAGGGTCGCTTATCTTACTCACACAGCGACCTCGGTGCAAATTTTAGGACTAAAAATAATATTGTGAGGTGTGAGGTATTCAGAATAGACTGAAAATGAGTGTAAATTATGGTTTTTGAGGTTAATAATACTTTGGGATCAAAATGACCCCCAAATTCTATGATTTAAGCTGTTTTTTAGTGTTTTTGGAAAAAAACACCCGAATCCAAAACACACCCGAATCCGACAAAAATAATTCGGTGAGGTTTTGCCAAAACGCGTTCGAACCCAAAACACGGCCACGGAACCGAACCCAAAACCAAAACACAAAACCCGAAAAATTTCAGGCGCTCATCTCTACCCACAATAAAGCAGTGTGAGCACAGATATATGCAGCACACTGAGCACAGATATGGAGTGTTTTTTAGGCAGACAACGTATACTGGTGGTCACTGTCAGCAAAACTCTGCACTGTACTCCTCCCATATAATATACTGGTGGTCCCCAGTCCCCACAATAAAGCAGTGTGAGCACAGATATATGCAGTGCACTGAGCAAAGATATGGAGTGTTTTTCAGGCAGACAACGTATACTGGTGGTCACTGTCAGCAAAACTCTGCACTGTACTCCTCCTATATAATATACTGGTGGTCCCCAGTCCCCACAATAAAGCAGTGTGAGCACAGATATATATATATATACAGCACACTGAGCACAGATATGGAGTGTTTTTCAGGCAAACAACGTATACTGGTGGTCACTGTCTGCAAAACTCTGCACTGTACTCCTCCTATATAATACAGCTGCTCCCCAGTTCCCACAATTAAGCAGTGTGAGCACAGATATATGCAGCACACTGAGCACAGATATGGAGTGTTTTTCAGGCAGACAACGTATACTGGTGGTCACTGTCAGCAAAACTCTGCACTGTACTCCTCCTATATAATACATCTGCTCCCCTGTCCCCACAATTAAGCAATAAGCACAAATATTTTTGCATCAAGAATTCGAGATTAATAAACGGAGAGTACGCCAGCCACGTCCTCTCCCTAACATTTCCAGTGCACGAGTGAAAATGGCGGCGACGCGCGGCTGCTTATATAGAATCCGAATCTCGCGAGAATCCGACAGCGGGATGATGACGTTCGGGCGCTCTCGGGTTAACCGAGCCATACGGGAAAATCCGAGTATGCCTCGGATCCATGTAAAATGGGTGAAGTTCGGGGGGGTTCGGTTTCCGAGGAACCGAACCCTCTCATCACTAATATACACTGAGAGAGAGAGAGCGCAAAACACAAATCCAGAGGATGCTACAGCAATGATGAGACAATTTAGTGCATATATATTTATAAAGAAGTCCAAAAATAAAGTCCAATTTGTAATTATGTGTTTACTGTATTTCGTGACTTATAATCCACTTGGATCCCCACAATAATTTTGTTGAAGAGATTGGTATTCCCAACAGTATTCTTAAAGGATATACCCTCTCACCAAGAATTTACCCAACAAACAAGGCCCTATAGCCAAATTAGTAAAAAGACAATGTTTTTATTCTCCATAAAAATAGTACATTGGGCTTGATTCAGCATGCATACACATGCGATCACACACTTGCACAGGCAAATTTACACTCTCCTTGGGCGGCGACTATCTGAACGCAGGACAGCAAAATTAGCAGCACAATGGTCAGGTCTGAATTAGGTCCATGGTTCTGCCCATTAGAGAAAGATTTTGCTTTTGCGATCCATGCTAAATCAGGCCCATAATATTAAAACATATATGGAAATATGGGAAAATAGCCTATTCATTCATGAGTATTCTGGTGAAATGTTATTTTTTTTAATCGAAAAAGTTTATTTTCCCTTCAAAACTTAATTTGGAACTTTTTCTATGAACGGTTTGTGGGTCTTCTCCGTACAGCATCCAACAGTAGTCTCCCATCATGTTGATGTTCCGTCTTCCCTGGCTCCAGTGCCCTGATGTTTTGGTGGAATATTTCTCCTTGCTCCATAATAAAATAATATGAAATTGGAGCGCTAGTTAATATGAACGCACATACCTGTAAAAAGAAAAAAAGAGGTTAATTTGTAATGTTACAGCTCTTTTTGTGAAATGTGTTTGATTTGGAGGTGGTAATTTTGTTGCTCCGGATAGCTATAACAGTCTCTTGGTGTGAGTTACTGTCCCTGCTATCCCTATCTGACCTGCTTGCGGCTTGGTGTTGAATAGCCTGACCGGCTGCCGCAGATGTAACAGGTCCCGTCTCGCTGTCGCTCCGGCTGAAACCTCCTCACGCGGCTCCCGGCTTCTGAGTGCGCCAGTGATAGCACACACTGGCGTGACTCCTCCGTTGCTCTCCGTGAGGAGTCACGCCAGGTATGTGCGTTCATATTAACAAGCGCTCCAATTTGATATTATTTTATTATTGTTTTACTTTTATGGAGCTGCTTATATAAATACAAGCGCGGGCATTTTTTTAATTAATTACTCCTTGCTCCATGGTTTCCATGAAAGTATTCCAAGTGATCATTGAGAAAGTGCACTTTCAAACTCATCAATGAACCTAATGCTTTTTTTCTAGTATATATTTTACTATTAGCTTGTAGTCACCCTTTAACTTAATTCTAGTATATTGTCTACTATTTGTTTATAGTCTCAATTAACTTCATTCAATTTCTTAAAAGCATTTCAAGTCTCTGTTTCAACAGTTTCCATTTTCTTTTTCAAGATGTAAGGAGTTTTTGAATATTTACACAGATACTTAAAACACTCTCCTTTATTTTGTCAAAGTTTTTACTAACTGTTACATAACATCTAGGCTCAAATGCATTAAGCCTTAAAAAGAGATAAAGATGAGATGCATAAGGAGAGATAAATGTCCAGCCGACCAGCTCCTAACTGTAATTTTTCAAACACAGCCTGTGACATGGCAGTTAGAAAGATGATTGGCTGGTCATTTATCACTTTTTATCCATCTTCAATTTATCTCTTCTCAAGGCTTAATACATTTGGACCTCTGATGTAAAGAGGGAATAGGAGGACATTTTTTTGATCAACCTGTTACAAACCACTGCAGCTTGTCCTACCTTTGAGTCCCAGTCATTGCTAGGTGAAAAGGACATCAGGGTACTTCCAGCCAGCTGCTCTCCACTGGTCGCTAGGCAATGAGCATCTGGTTTTCCCGGCCTGCTACTATCTGCCAGAACCCTGTATGACTGAAGCCGCAACCTTACAGCCATTTCCTGTATTCCTGACCTGCTACTATCTGCAAGAACCCTGTGTGGCTGGAGCCGCAACCTCACAGCCATAACCTGTATTCCTGGCCTGCTGCTATATCTGCCAGAACCCTGTTTGGCTGGAGCCGCAACCTCTCAGTCAGCATTCGATATAGGTGGAACTCTGTCACTCTAGTCTTGTATCCAGTGTTCACCAGACCAAGCCCTTACTGTTCTGAACATGATTCCAGGTGGTCACCTAAGTACCGGCGAGCATACTAGCTCTATGGGAACAGAGGGGGACTGTTAGTGGTTGAAGCCCTTGTTAGTAGAGACTCTAAGGGTCTCATGTGAATCAGTTCTACTGTATTGTGACACAACCAAACTTTGTTAGATTACATTTTTGTATCCAGGTTTTAAATCAGCCATGCTTAACCATACTTTTTGAATCTAGTGTTGGTCCTTCTCTCGGCAGTCCCATTCTTACAAAAAAGCATGGGTACTTTGTGTATCATTTTTGCTGTCCAAGGAGCATGGAAAGTACTTTAATATACCAACTATCATCCATCCATGGTCCTTGTAGTTGAGCTTAATTGCTTACTCCATGCTCAGTAGGATTAGAAAAAAAGAGCATAATAGAAAAAAATATTTCTTTATATGTTTTGAATTTGTTTCATCTGATGCTAATATGATGGACTTTGCTAGTGTTGTCTGTGTGGTTGTTTTTTAATTTAGTTAATTGTAAACCGATAATTGGACATGAGTGGCTGAGTCAGAGGTTGGTGTAGGATGAAACAGAGTGAAATTATTGTTGAATGTAATTAGTTCGTGTTCAGAGGAAGTTGATTTTATTATTGGACCATCAATATGGCAAAAAGGTGGGCAAGGGTTTAGTATCACGCATACAGTAGATTGTAAATTGTCCTCAGGCTTAGGAATAATTGGGTTTGCTCCACTTTGTACTACCACAGGACTGTTCAGATGCTATAGGTGTATGTCCTTCCCAAATAAAAAGGAATTACATGTAAGTATAAAATGTAACAGGACAATGTGAACTTAAGAATTGGTTTCTCTGCATAATTTCATCAAGCATAAAACTTGGGTAATATATATAAAAAGCTACATGTGAATACTACACTCCTGTGCTATGTTTATATGTTAATGTGTTTCAAATACAGACTACATGATTTACTTTCAATATAAACTGAATGCTGATGCATATTCATATGTAACACAGTTTGAACCAACATAGTTTCAATTGAAAGTCGTCTAGAGATGAAAGTGAAGTTGGTTATACCTCAATTGTCCCCACCCTGTTGGTTGCTTTTGTAGAACTTAGGTATTTCTGGTTCAAAATTTGTGTCCAGTCATCAACAACCCTCCCCTCTTTCTATTCCCTTCCCCATTTAGCAGTAACCAAGGGCCACTGTTTATGGGAAAGCAGAAACCTTTCCATGTGGTAAACCTTATGCTAAAGAGAGTATGCACCAGTCTGTGCGATTATTCGTCCTTCTGTATGCGGAAGGCTGGGCTGCCACTGTTTTTCCATTAGCAGATACAGCCGCCATCATTAGTATTTGGACTAATGCTGAGTACACACAATACAATTGGGCCAATCAGCTGATAATAGTCTGATCATCCTGATAATTGACTAGTGTGTATGCAGAAGCCAATAAACTGCTTCAAACGCTCCTGCAATGGTCAGATGGGGAAGTCAGGATCCGATGTGCTGCACACGCTATCTTGTTTTCCATTAAAGACACCTGCAGACAGCACACACAGGCTAAAAATTGCTTATTGCACACAGATCCGATAATTGCTCTGCATAATTTATCTGCTAGTGTGTACATGGCATTATAACCGCCCTATACATGGTGTAACATCACAAATTCGCATGTATTCGGTCCACATGCCTACGACACTCCAATGACACTCTCGTGAGATGGATTAGTTCTATGATAGTCGCCCAGCTGCTATCCAGAAATGCCCAATTCACAATAAATTGATCCATCAACAGATGGATCAATCTGCACGCACTGTCATTCCTCACCACGTGTGTATGTATGGTATGGCACAAGTGCAATGCGCAGATATCAGCGGGAACCATCCACATTCCGACTGGGAATCAGGCCCCATATATACAATATTAGAGAAGACTATATAACATATGAGTAGGATACAGTGCTTATTTTTGCTTCTATGTAATAGTACTGAATTGAGTCAGTGACAGTATCCTAACGCCGCCTCTTATTCATGGTTAAACTCTTTATGAAGGAAGCAACTTATCAACAATCATGGGATATTGTACATCAGATATTGAATTACAATGGGCCTGGTTCACAGGTGGATGGTAATGCAGTAGACACTACTATGAATGTAAACTAATGCCCCAGCTGTCTACTGAGGGGCCCACTGGCTGTGGCTCTAATCTGCTGTAGTGCACAAATACTCACACATAGAGGGGAATCATCTGCACCATTGGACATTAGAATAACCCTGTCATTACTCAGAATGTCTGACTGTACATGGCCACCATGTGCCAGTGGAACTGCTTCTTCCAGCGCCGTCCACCAACACAAACCACCCCCGGTTACCACCCAGGAACACCTATTGTCAATCTGCATTACGGGGTTACTTGTGTATTTTGAGTCGCACATATCATCATAAGATAAGTTCAGTTTGAAATACATCAATATTTATACATCAGGCATACTTCTGCATATGCTTACATAAAAAGTCAGCCTAGAGATTACTAGTAATGGGTATAATTGTGATAGTTGCATTACTCTATTCATATACAACATAATGTAATGAAGTGACGTGCACACAAATGGTAATAGTGTCTTGTCAGTGTTAATAATAAATGTAAAAGTAGCAATTTCCATCTAAAATGTAATGACAGACAGAAACCCATATCCGTTATGTACCGCTTTATCAGTCCTTTGGGAATCACCTTTCCTGCAGTGCTTCAAATGAAAATAACAAACAAGAAATCTGAACAGACTGCCACAACTTGCTATAATATAGCTGCCGCTGATGAATTACTGGCAGCTGGAGGGGATGGGTTACATAAAAACAGCCAATCAGAAGCTGCTAGATTGTGCTAGTGATGCTACCGTCATCAACATCATGTATCACTAGGCCTCTAGTACCCACAAAAGGCGCACCATCTAGGTAGTCTCGTTAGGTCACAACTTCAAGTGGCAAGCCAAGAGTACTCACGGAACGATCGCTGCTTAAAATCGAAGCAATCTGACTAGATTGCTTAGATTTTAAGCAATGATCTCTCCGTGTGTACCCTCACAGCGATAGCGATGCGCAGCCCTGCAGGTCGCTTATTTCACCTGCTGGGAGAAATGAGCGCCCCCCATCTCCCCCCGCATGCTCAGCACACATCTCTCCCCAAATCGTGCCGTGAATACGGCCCTGTACTGTACTTACCTTATGCTTGTCCACTCTTGTTCTGCTTCTCCTACAGTCTATATATCATATACTCATATGTAAATATGGCCATTAAACATTCACTTTAGAAAAATGTATATACCTACTAGAGATGAGCGGGTTCGGTTTGTTGAGATCTGAACCCCCCCACCTATTTTATACGGGTCCGAGGCAGCCTCGGATCTTCCAGCCTTGCTCGGTTAACCCGGACGAGGCCGAACGTCATCATCCCCTGCATTGTATATTAAATGGAGAGGACGTGGCTACGTTCTCTCCCTGAAAAGCTCTGTATCTGTGCTCAGTGTGCTGCAAATATCTGTGCTCAGTGTGCTGTAAATATCTGTGCTCAGTTTTCTACAAATATCTACGTTCTCTTCCTGAAGAGCTCCATATCTGTGCTCAGTGTGCTGCAAATATCTGTGCTCAGTGTGCTGCATTGTGGGGACCACCAGTATATAATTATAGTAGTACAGTACAGTAGGCCATTGCTGTATCTTGCAGCTCCGTGTCAGACTCAGTTTTAGACAGTATCCTGATCATCAGTGCTCAATATCTGCTGCAATGTTGTGTGACCAGTATATACTATATATATATATATATATATATATATATATATATATATATTTATATTATATATAGTAGTGCAGTGCAGCATTTTGGTGACCAACAGTATAGTAGTACAGTACAGTAGACCATTGCTGTATCTTGCAGCTCCGTGTCACTTTAAGTATCCATATCTGTGCTGCATTGATATGAGCAGTATATTAGTAGTACAGTGCAGCATTTTGGTGACCAACAGTATATAGTTGTACAGTACAGTAGTCCATTGCTGTATCTTGCAGCTCCGTGTAACTGCAAGTGTCCATATCTGTGCTGCATTGTTGTGAGCAGTATATATAGTAGTACAGTGCAGCATTTTGGTGACCAACAGTATATAGTTGTAGAATACAGTAGGCCATTGCTATATCTTGCAGCTCTGTGTCACTGCAAGTATCCATATCTGTGCTGCACTGTTGTGAGCAGTATATATAGTAGTACAGTGCAGCATTTTGGTGACCAACAGTATATAGTTGTACAGTACAGTAGGCCATTGCTGTATCTTGCAGCTCCGTGTCACTTCAAGTATCCATATCTGTGCTGCATTGTTGTGAGCAGTATATATATAGTAGTACAGTGCAGCATTTTGGTTACCACCAGTATATAGTTGTACAGTACAGTAGGCCATTGCTGTATCTTGCAGCTCCGTGTCACTTCAAGTATCCATATCTGTGCTGCATTGTTGTGAGCAGTATATATAGTAGCACAGTGCAGCATTTTGGTGACCACCAGTATAGTAGAACAGTACAGTAGTCCATTGCTGTATCTTGCAGCTCCGTGTCACTTCAAGTATCCATATCTGTGCTGCATTGTTGTGAGCAGTATATTAGTAGTACAGTGCAGCATTTTGGTGACCAACAGTATATAGTTGTACAGTACAGTAGTCCATTGCTGTATCTTGCAGCTCCGTGTCACTTCAAGTATCCATATCTGTGCTGCATTGTTGTAAGCAGTATATATAGTAGTACAGTGCAGCATTTTGGTGACCAACAGTATATAGTTGTACAGTACAGTAGTCCATTGCTGTATCTTGCAGCTCCGTGTCACTGCAAGTATCCATATCTGTATTGCATTGTTGTGAGCACTTTATATAGTAGTACAGTGCAGCATTTTGGTGACCACCAGTATATAGTTGTTCAGTACAGTAGGCCATTGCTGTATCTTGCAGCTCCGTGTCACTTCAAATATCCATGTCTGTGCTGCATTGTTGTGAGCAGTATAAATATATATAGTACAGTGCAGCATTTTGGTGACCACCAGTATATAGTTGTACAGTACAGTAGGCCATTGCTGTATCTTGCAGCTCTGTGTCACTTCAAGTATTCATATCTGTGCTGCAGTGTTGTGAGCAGTATATATAGTAGTACAGTGCAGCATTTTGGTGACCAACATTATATAGTTGTAGAGTACAGTAGACCATTGCTGTATCTTGCAGCTCCGTGTCACTTCAAGTATCCATATCTGTGCTGCATTGTTGCGAGCAGTATATATAGTAGTACAGTTCAGTATTTTGGTGACCACCAGTATATAGTTGTACACTACGGTAGGCCATTGCTGTATCTTGCAGTTCCTTGTCACTGCAAGTATCCATATCTGTGCTGCATTGTTGTGATCAATATAAAGTAGTACAGTGCAGTAGGCCATTGTTATTGATATAATAATAAACTGGCATATAATTCCACACATTAAAAAATGGAGAACAAAAATGTGGAGGGTAAAATAGGGAAAGATCAAGATCCACTTCCACCTAGTGCTGAAGCTGCTGCCACTAGTCATGGCAGAGATGATGAAATGCCATCAACGTCATCTGCCAAGGCCAATGCCCAATGTCATAGTAGAGAGCGTGTAAAATCCAAAAAGCAAAAGTTCAGTAAAATGACCCAAAAATCTAAATTAAAAGTGTCTTAGGAGAAGCGTAAACTTGCCAATGTGCCATTTATGACATGGAATGGCAAGGAACGGCTAAGGCCCTGGCCTGCATTCATGGCTAGTGGTTCAGCTTCACATGAGGATGAAAGCACTCATCCTCCCGCAAGAAAAATGAAAAGACTTAAGCTGGCAAAATCACAGCAAAGAACTGTGCGTTCTTCTAAATCACAAATCCCCAAGGAGAGTCCAATTGTGTCGGTTGTGATGCCTGACCTTCCCAACACTGGATGGGAAGAGGTGGCTCCTTCCACCATTTGCACGCCCTCTGCAAGTGCTGGAAGGAGCCCCCACAGTCCAGTTCCTGATAGTCAAATTGAAGATGTCACTGTTGAAGTACATCAGGATGAGGATATGGGTGTTGCTGGCGCTGAGGAGGAAATTGACAAGGAGGAATCTGATGGTGAGGTGGTTGGTTTAAGTCAGGCACCCGGGGAGATACCTGTTGTCCGTGGGATGAATAAGGCTATTGACATGCCTGGTCAAAATACCAAAAAAATCACCTCTTTGGTGTGGAATTATTTCCACAGAAATGCAGACAACTGGTGTCAAGCCGTCTGTTGCATTTGTCAACCTGTAATAAGTAGAGGTAAGGACGTTAACCACCTAGGAACATCCTCCCTTATAAGTCACCTGGAGCGCATTCATCAGAAGTCATTGACAAGTTCAAAAACTTTGGGTGAAAGCAGAAGCAGTCCACTGACAACTAAATCCCTTCCTCTTGAACCCAAGCTCCGGCAAACCACACCACCAACTCCCTCAGTGTCAATTTCCTCCTTACACATGAAAGCCAATAATCCTGCAGGCCATGTCACTGGCAAGTCTGACGAGTCCTCTCCTGACTGGGATTCCTCCGATGGATCCTTGAGTGTAATGTCTACTGCTGCTGGTGTTGCTGTTGTTGCTGCTGGTAGTCGATCATCATCCCAGAGGGGAAGTCGGTAGACCACTTGTACTACTTCCAGTAAGCAATTGACTGTCCAACAGTCCTTTGCGAGGAAGATGAAATATCACAGCAGTCATCCTGTTGCAAAGCGGATAACTCAGGCCTTGGCCGCTGTGTTGGTGTTAGACGTGCGTACGGTATCCGGCGTTAGTTCACAAGGACTTAGAGAAATTCTTGAGGTAGTGTGTCCCCGGTACCAAAAACCATCTAGGTTCCACTTCTCTAGGCAGGCGATACCGAGAATGAACACAGGCCTCAGAAAAAGAGTCACCAGTGTCCTAAAAAATGCAGATGTACCCAATATCCACTTAACCACGGACATGTGGACAAGTAGAGCACGGCAGACTCAGACTGTGACAGCCCACTTGGTAAATGTATTGCCTCCCGCAGCAAGAACAGCAGCGGCGGCACCAGTAGCAGCATCTCGCAAACGCCAACTCGTTCCTAGGCAGGCTACGCTTTATATCACCGCTTTCCATAAGAGGCACACAGCTGACAACCTCTTACGGAAACTGAGGAACATCATCGCAGATTGGCTTACCCCAAATGGACTCTCCTGGGGATTTGTGACATCGGACAACGCCAGCAATATTGTGCGTGCATTACATCTGGGCAAATTCCAGCACGTCCCATGTTTTGCACATACATTGAATTTGGTGGTGCAGAATTATTTAAAAAACGACATGAGCGTGCAAGAGATGCTGTCGGTGGCCCGAAGAATTGCGGGCCACTTTCAGCAGTCAGCCACCGCGTGCTGAAGACTGGAGCACCAGCAAACACTCCTGAACCTGCCCCGCCATCAGCTGAAGCAAGAGGTGGTAATGAGGTGGAATTCAACCCTCTATATGCTTCAGAGGATGGAGGAGCAGCAAAAGGCCATTCAAGCCTATATATCTGCCTACGATATAGGCAAAGGAGGGGGAATGCACCTGACTCAAGCGCAGTGGAAAATGATTTCAATGTTGTGCAAGGTTCTGCAACCCTTTGAACTTGCCACACGTGAAGTGAGTTCAGACACTGCCAGCCTGAGTCAGGTCATTCCCCTCATCAGACTTTTGCAGAAGCAGCTGGAGAGATTGAAGGAGGCGCTAAAACGGAGCGATTCCGCTAGGCATGTGGGACTTGTGGATGGAGCCGTTCATTCGCTTAACCAGGATTCACGGGTGGTCAATCTGTTGAAATCAGAGCACTACATTTTGGCCACCGCACTCGATCCTCTCTTTCCGGCACACACAAGTCTGCACATGTTCAAAGATCTGCTGGTGAGACACTTGTCAAGTCAAGCGGAACGTGACCCGCCAACAGCTCCTCCTTCACTTTGATAATGTTGATGATATTTACAAGAATAAAAGCTATACCTTAAACACACCTTAAATACACTTAAAACCTTTTGCAGCAATGCAGTGTGATGCTATTACACTTTAAACCTTAGCAGGGCAATGAGCACACAACACCAATTGTGATTAACCGCTGGGTTCCGACACCACAGTGGATTATTTCTGAAAGGGGGTTTACAATACAAATTATACACTACAATACAAGACAATATATATAACAGAATAATGGCTACAGTCAATGTACATACGTGAGAATATTCGCGTGCGCTTCCTGGTCTAGTCCTCCGTAATCAAATAGATAACGTTGTGAGTCTTGTGGCTGGCCGGCCTGCAGCAGGCTTTATTTATACAAGTCTTCCAAAAGCAATACAATGGATACTGTTCCCTTTGTCCATTGGACACAGGGATGCACTTTTACAGTACAGGAGAGGTCATAGGTTGATTTGAAAAGGTAGGCGATGTCTTTCTCAACTGCTCTTGTGGGTGGTCTCCTCTGGATTCCCGCCGCATACATAATATACAGTAAATACAGTTTATATCTATATTCTGCTTCTGCACAGAACTATCCGCAGGAACATGCGATCTTCCGCAGACCAACACCGGAATGTTTCCCTTAAAATACCCTACAGCTGGATACCAAATATCACCTTATAACCTTAGTCTGTCCCCTCTTATCTTGTAAAGGTGAATCCCTTTGTTCTGCAACCATTTAAACAGCTATAACTTTCTGATGTGGTGCCAGGAGACTATGTGTACATTGTGCACTATTTGGATTAAATATGTAATGTGTTCTAATGGCTCTCTATACGTACACAAACTCTGCCGTAAATACCCATACCACGTGCCGATGCGCAGGACCGCGGGAACGACCATACGCAAAGTGCGTACATGTGCACACACTGCAGAACAAGTGCACGCACAGTGGGCATGTGTGTGCAGTTTATACGTGCTGTGTGTTCTGCAATATTTTTCGACTTTGACAATTTCTACCGCCACTGGAGCTGCCAAGAAAAGGATCAGATTTCCAAAATCACCCACTGGCGGTGATGCAGTGCAGTCACGAGCGAAAACTGAAAAATCTGGTCCGGACTCAAGGACCTGCCAACGATTACTGACATGTTGTCTACTGTCACTGCATATGATTCTGTCACCATTGAAATAATGGTGGAGGATTATATGAGTGAGCATCCAAGTAGGCACGTCAGACAGTCCGTACGTATACTGGCAGGAAAAAGAGGCAATTTGGAGGCCCTTACACAAACTGGCTTTATTTTACCTAAGTTGCCCCCCTCCAGTGTGTACTCCGAAAGAGCGTTTAGTGCAACCGGTCACCTTGTCAGCGATCGGCGTTCGAGGTTACTTCCAGAAAATGTGGAGAAGATGATGTTCATCAAAATGAATTATAACCAATTCCTCCGTGGAGACATTCACCAGCAATTGCCTCCAGAAAGTACACAGGGACCTGAGATGGTGGATTCCAGTGGGAACTAATTAATACTCTGTGAGGAGGGGGATGTACACAGTGAAAGGGATGAGGAATCGGACGATGAGGAGGAGGTGGACATCTTGCCTCTGTAGAGCCAGTTTGAGCAAAGAGAGATTGATTGCTTCTTTTTTTAGTGGGGGCCCAAACCAACCAGTCATTTCAGCCACAGTCGTGTGGCAGACCCTGTCGCTGAAATGATGGGTTTGTTAAAGTGTGCATGTCCTGTTTATAAAACATAAGGGTGGGTGGCAGGGCCCAAGGACAATTCCATCTTGCACCTCTTTTTTATTTATTTATCTTTGCATCATGTGATGTTTGGGGCCAATTTTGGGGCCATCCTGTCTGACACTGCAGTGCCACTCCTAGATGGGCCAGGTGTTTGTGCCGCACTCTTTGGTCGCTTAGCTTAGTCATCCAGCGACCTTGGTTCAAATTTTAGGACTAAAAATAATATTGTGAGGTGTGAGGTGTTCAGAATAGACTGGAAATGAGTGGAAATTATGGTTATTGAGGTTAATAATACTATAGGATCAAAATTACCCCCAAATTCTATGATTTAAGCTGTTTTTGAGGGGATTTTGAAAAAAAAACACCCGAATCCAAAACACACCCGAATTTGACAAAAAATTTTAAGGGAGGTTTTGCCAAAAAGAGTCCGAATCCAAAACACGGCCGCGGAACTGAATCCAAAACCAAAACACAAAACCCGAAAAATTTCCGGTGCACATCTCTAAACAGTGTGTTCTACAAATGGTATTATGTCCAGCTATAAATGAGGCCTAGGCAGAATATATACCTCCCAACTGTCCCGATTTTTGCAGGACAGTCCCGTGGTGGTGGTGGGGGGCAGGGGGCAGTTGATAGGCTCCTGTAGTCACTGCTCTGCCTATCGGTGAATAGACGCTGTGCGCATGCACACAACACCTATTCACTAGAGACGGAGGGAGAGGGGGCATGCCAGCAGCTCACGGAGCACTGGCCATACCCCTATAGTGATGAAAACTGGGGGCATGGCTCGCGAATGTGGCACTCCTGCAAAGCCACACCCCCTTTTACATAGACCACGCCCCTTTATGCCCAGGCACCTGGACATCTGCAAATGTCGGGAGGTATGAGAATACCATAATTTTTATCTGCAAACTGTTGTTCTCTAGCACTGGAAAAGCTGTGCAAATATTCGCTCTGAAGTTTCTGTTTTTATCAACCATAATAAAATAAACAAGAAAACTCACTGTTATATATATTACACTGTCCTACAAAAGAAGTACAGATCTCTCATGATCATTTCCCTGTGTTGATGAGATTTGGTCACCGCGGAACATCCTTTTCTTCCCAGTGTGATTTTCCAAAATGTAACCAACTTTAACCTGTTGGAAATTCAAAGAATTACATTCAAATTTTGGACAGATGTGCTGAACCCCCAGAGCTATCAAAAGATGAAAAGTCTGAACCTGCTACTTTAATAATGTAATATTTAATCTATTATTCCCTGTGGTATGGACCTCCTGTATCCATTTGAGTTAGCCCTTGTTTTCTTAAACTGAAATCTCCTGCTGGAATTTTGCAAGCTGTGTGAGGAGCTGGTAATCCTTCTGCATACAAACATTATTTACATAGCGGGGGTGACCAGGATAAATGAAAGAGGAGGAAGCTGCCTGCTTTATTGCTCAGTATACAAATTTTTAACACTTTCTTTATCATTCTAACCTCACAGATTAGAAGGACCTCTTCAGAAAGTAAGCGTCCTGACTTGGTGTGCATGTAAACATTCCAACACATATGATGTACTGCGGATGGGATATAAAAAAAAAGTTTCCTACTTTCATTTTTTTGTATAAAATATGTTTAAATTGAGTACATGTAATTATTTCGTTAAAAAAAATTGTGAACAGTATTGAAATTGGTATCCTTGGTATATTTTGAACCGTTAGATAAACAGGATTTCTTCTTAAAACAACAATATAGATTCTTAAAAGTACAGGATTAGGATATATATCAATTTGTATTTGTTGGGGACACTTGTCATCCTTTACTCAGACACCTAGAGAAATCTCAGTGACTACATCCAGCCCCACTGAGGTCACTGGCCACAGCTGGTGTGAGGTCACAGAAGTGACAAGTTACACTTTATTAATTATATTTGTTTTGGGGATTTTGTCCTGACCACACACAGCCCAGCTGCTATCATGCTGCACACTGAGCAGTGAGAATAGTCACCAACTGTCCCTGAAACTGTTCTTCCCAAAAATGGCCGCATTGCTCATTTGCATTTCAAATTCAATTCCTAACCTTTAGTGCAGCAAAATCTAATTTACTTAAAATTCCACAGCAACTTTTTTAAATTTCTAGAAATTCTGTGGAATTGGCATAGAGTTTTTCTGGTTGTACCCAGTGGCAAACGCAGGATTTCTAGAGGGGGGTTTCCAAATATGCTCCACAATCTCCCACTCTGCAGAACATTGGAGCAAGTGCAGGATTCTGGGACAGCAGTAGATGATCCTAGTAAGTAGTAACGACCTGGATATTAATGTAAACAATGGTCTTTTTATTCACTGGATACTGTATGGAAGACAGTATTAATATTTAACACTATAGATGGTCTATAGTATAGGCTGTGTCAAACATTTACATAATATAAATAAATGGTCAGGAAATCTTAAACATACCATAATAAATACACAAACATAATAGAACCAGTACTGCACTTTCTAAGCACACATTCTCCCACCTCATGGTAAGGCTCCTGTCTCTTCTTCCTGTTAGCTACTCTCTGGTCCAGTGCACTGATTGAGGACTGAGATCCACACACACACAGCAAATTTGGTAGAAGAAGCTGCTACCACTGGGCACATGCAGCAGCTCTGCTCTGTCCCTTAAACTGCAACTACCATTGTTATTGTCATAACTTGAGCCACTTGCCAAGAGGAGGGGGGTTTACGGGCAACCAGAAACCCCCTGCGTTTGCCTATGATACCAATCACACCACACAGCAAAAAAAAAAAAAAAACTACCATAGGTGGTTATTCAGAGATGGTTGCAAATTTTGCTGTCGCAGCAAAATCTATGTCTATACTACTTACATGCTGGAAGCTGCCCAGCACATGGCAAGGCCGTCCAACATGTGTGGCGCCGCTCCGTGATGCAATCGCAAATTCACAATTCAGTTGCGATCGCATAGAGGTTGACCCCTACATACGCAGCATGGATAAGTAGGCAGGGGCACCACCGCAATGTTTCCACTCACAGGAAGCGCAGGCAACATCAGCCAGCCCCAAAAAGGACCGAGACACACCTGCTTTTCCTGCCCTCCTCCCTCCCAATGCCACAACACCGCCCCCGGAGGCCAGCCGTCTGTCAATGACTATGTGATCGCATCCTTCCGGTATGTGATCGCATGGTGAAGGGTCACGCATGCGCACTACAAACTCATTATACTCGCCACAGCACTGTGGGCCATAACAGAGGAGGATGCCAGGATGCCGTGTGGTCCAGCAGCAAGGGAGCCGCAGGCGGCATCTTCACTTCAAATGCACTTAAGGGTGATGAGATTAATGTTCACCATTCATACTGGTGCTGCGCCATTGCGGCAGGGTCTCTAGTTTGTGCTAGGGATGACCATCGACCAGCGATAATTCAGACTCATTGATGGTCTATGACCAGGAGCGTCTCTAGAGAGGAGCGGATCCGTGTGCAGACTCCATGTGTGGGCCTCCTCCTCTCCCTTAGCCGTTGCGCCACTGCTAGCGCTCTGAGCACTGTAGACTCTGGTACAGTGCCAGAGTCTACAGCACATGCGCAGGACTCCGAAAAATGTCTGCCGTGCCATTTTTTCGGAGTCCTACGCATGCGCTGTAGACTCTGGCATTGTGCCAGAGTCTCTAGTGGTCAGTGCGCTATCAGCGGCGCGATGGCTTCGGGAGACGAAGGGGCCCACACACGGTCATCGATGGACTCCGGAAAGGTAAGTATAGGAGAAATAGGTGCAGTGTGCAGTGTGGGCCCCCCTGGGACTCAGGGGCCCATGTGCACCGCACACACTGCACCCATTATAGAAATGATAATGTCTATGACTGATGTTGAATACTTCAGCACTTCCTGATGGTTTCCTGCCATTGATAGTAAAGACCAACCAGATACTTTTTTTCTGCATGGTGTAGGGCAGGGGTGGCCAACCAGTCAGAGGCAAAGAGCCAGAAAAGATCTGTAGTCAAGGGCAAGAGCCACACCCCATTTTGTGCGCACACCTTTCATTATGACGTTTGTAGGAGTATGACCTTGTGTCATAATTCCGTTTTTAGTCATGTTGTACAGTGCCAAATACATATAATGCCCCAGTACAGTGCCACATACATATAAAAATGTCAAAAAGTGGGTGCCTCCACACTGCCAGAAACATATGTCCCCACAGTGCCAGATACATATATGCCCCACAGTGCCACATACACATATGTCCCCACAGTGCCAGATACATATATGCCCCACAGTGCCACATACACATATGTCCCCACAGTGCCAGATACATATATGCCCCAAAGTGCCAGATACATATATGCACCACAGTGCCAGATACATATATGCCTCACAGTGCCAGATACACATGACCCCCCAGTGCCAGATATACATGTCCCCCCCAGTGCCAGATATACATTTCCCCCCAGTGCAAGATATATATATATCCCCACAGTGCCAGCTATGCCCCTAGTGCCAGATATATATGTCCCCAAAGTGCCAGCTATGCCCCCAATGCAGGGTCCCCACAGTGCCAGATATGCCCACAGTGCCAGATATACATGTCCCCACACAGTGCCTGCTCTGCCCCCAGTGCCAGATATACATGTTCCCCCAGTGCCAGATATACATTTTCCCCCAGTGCCAGCTATGCCCCCAGTGCCAGATAAACTTGTCCCCACAGTGCCAGCTATGCCCCCAGTGCCAGATATATATGTCCTCACAGTGCCAGCTATGCCCCTAGTGCCAGATATATATGTCCTCACAGTGCCAGCTATGCCCCTAGTGCCAGATATATATGTCCCCACAGTGCCAGCTATGCCCCCAATGCCAGTGTCCCCACAGTGCCAGATATGCCCCCAGTGCCAGATATACGTCCCCCAAGTGCCAGATACATATGTCCCCACAGTGCCAGATATATATGTCCCCACAGTGCCAGCTATGCCCCCAATGCCAGTGTCCCTCACAGTGCCAGACATGCCCCCCAGTGCCAGATATACATGTCTCCCCAGTGCCAGCTATGACCTCAGTGCCAGCTATGACCCCAGTGCCAGGTATACATGTCCCCACAGTGCCAGCAATGCCCCCAGTGCCAGATATACACCGCTGCCCTGCCCCTCCCCCGTGCTGCTCACCGTGCTGCTACTGCTTTCTGTGAGGGGAGGAGAGCACAGCGTGCACCTCTCCTGCCCCTCACTCTCCGGCGGCGGCTGTGTCTCTCTTCAATTAGGCACCGTTCCGTGAGCCAATCAAAGCTCACGGTCCGGCAGCTTAATTAAAGCGTGACACAGCCGCCACCGGAGAGTGAGGGGCAGGAGAGGCGCATCCTCCCCTCACATTCAGCAGCAGCCACGCGGTGAGCATCATGGGGGTGGGGGTGGCCAGGAGCCGGCTGAGCCGCATGCGGCAGATGAAAGAGCTGCATGCAGCTCGAGAGCTGCGGGTTGGCCACCCCTGGTTTAGGGGTATGGTTTCTCCACCCCTGACACCGCCAGTCACTAATTGTCCAGCTGCCCACTCCATGGTAATGAATGTGATGATCATCGGTGGGTGAAACCATCAATGGTTCCTTAGCAGATGTGTTTTTATATATATATATATATATATATATATATATAGTCGAAGTCAAAAATATGACATAAAAAGAACATACAAACTACACACATTATGAGTCACTATACTAGCAAATACGCGCAGCGAGCACAGCAATATATGGTAACACACGCATTTACACGGACATGCCACAGAGATGGATTCGACACTTATTTCATGCAGTACATAATTATAATAATATCAAGCGCCAGACATCATGATGATTTAAAATTATATAATGAAGTAATGTCATGTATGTGTATTATTTGAACGAAACCAGATACACCAGTCCTATTTGGTATTAAAGCAAGCAGATTAATGTGTAGATTCATTTGATACTTGTTATTAAGTTGTAGGACATTGCAACAAATAGTTATGATTAAATGGATGAAAGGTAAAATCACTTTTATTAGAACAATAGATATTCCAAACAGGTAGTGGACAGGAAGCTCAGGCCAGCCCCTTTGGACGTCCCCAAGGCTGAACCTGTTCAGCACACGAATAGACTAGTGACTCATCATGAATGAGAAAGTCCCCTCCCCCCAAAACTAGATAACACATTGCTGATCACACAGGAAGTCAGTTGCTGTTTGTCTCAGAGGATGATGGAGTTGCTTCTACACCAGTTCCTGCATGATTTTACACACAGAGAGAGAGTGATATGGTGAGACAAATTAATATAACTTAAGGATAATGGTATTGTATGCTGGCCTGTAATTGTAACTGTATGTATTTTGTATTAACTGATTACTGTGCTATTGTATCCATGTAACTATAGGTATACTGTACATTGTAATATATTTTGAATCCATATCCTTTTAATAACAAATATATACATCAATGAGCTTTGGAACTCAGATAATGTGTGGGTGTATTGTTTTCTCTTATGGGATGCAGTGTTTTGCGATGTACAGCGTACATTCATGGCAAATGGTAATAAGATGTGCAGGCGTCTATAATATATATTAGAGCGGGCATTTTAAATATTTGTAAAAAAGCAATTTGGTATTTACAGATGAGGGCTCTTACGGGATATCATGGTCTTAATGATGCACTGTACATTATAAACGTGACGCTGTGGTCGATCAGCTTGTGATGGACGCATCCTGACGCTGAGAAAATCATATCCACGTGTATTGTTGTGATATCAGTAAGCCAATGATATGAAATTTCAAGGGACAATGCGTTTCTCATATTTAAAATGCTAAAATGTATTTTTATTGTTGCAAAACAAAGTTCAAATAAGTCATATTGTGTTTGATTCAGATTGGATTGTTTATCTGTTAAGTAGGTTTAAAAGTACATTTAAAAGTTGCTGCATAGCCTTGATATAGTTTTTTTTTAACTCAGGCCTAAAATAACTTCTGGTGCTTGTATAATGTGTGATTTCTTTGTGACAAAGGAAGCCGCATGGTCTGTCCTCCATTTTGGACTAACCACATAGCCTGTCCACCATTTTGTGTAAACCTCATGGATGTGGAAGGGGGAGGAGCAGTGGCCATTTTAGGAAGATCAGTTTCTAAATAGCTGATTTTCAGTCTGCTCAGAACAATCAATTTCCTTGGTCACATCAAGCACCATTTATGAGTTACCAATGCATTTATTTAACCCATGCCATAGTCAATTACAAATAGTTTCAATTGGGCCTAGTGAGAGTAAATGGTGAGATAAATGCTTGGTTTGGTGTAAGAAATTGCACGCAAATTTTTTTTTCTTCTTTTTTCCCAGGATTTAGTTAACTCTCTGTTTGCTATAAGATAGGCATTGAAATGCTAATTAACTGGTTCAACCACTTTTACAGGCAGGCAAAAGCCCATAGCTTTGATATGCAAATAAGAGGTAAGGTGTCTCATAGGAGACCAGTGAATGGTACATATATATAATATTATTATAATTATGTGTATATTTATATCAGTGTATGTTCTGCAAGATAGCTATCCAATCTGAATCATATCATTTAAATGATTGATTATTGCTAGATTCATTTAGATCTGTGTGAAATCGGATACATTTGTTGCTATATAGGTAAATTTGAAATAAATGTATTTAAGGGAGTAATTATAGACATGAAATGAAGTTCTGGCCCAGTTAAGAAAAAAACTGGGTGTTGTGCTAAGTGAGCGATTATAGTTAGTATTGCTCACATTTATAGAGACTGTGTGGTTTGTTTTATTGCGTAAGCACATTGGTACACGTGGTACGGAACATGAGGACAGCGTACAAAAACGTGCACGTGGCGCAAGGCCGCACACGTGACATAGGGGTACGTACGGTTGCGTAATCACGCAAGCTTGCGTAGGGTTGTGTGCGCATAATAAAACCATACGATATTTGTTCAATTAAGGTGGGATAGTAGCCATGCTACAATAGCACAAAACTACACGGTTTCTAAAGCAGATTAGTATAAAACTTTTATTTAAACTGTATTGCCTCTGGGGGTAAAGCTGCCAATCTGAATGAATTAAAATTTTCTGTACAGAAAAACAAAGTGTATTTGAGTGAGCGAACGTAGGAGTGAGTGGATTTGAACCCCGGAATTCGGGATCCCGTCGTGTGGTACACCAAGTAAGTGGAGGCTTGGTGGCGTGAGGCGGCTGACTCACGTTAGTATAGGATTTGGAATACGTAAGTCATGAGGAGACTTACACAGGAGCATGGCAGGGAATTGTGAATTATGAACTGTGTGACCCATGTAGTTTTTTGATACGCTCCTGCTGAGGTTTTGCAGCTTGTGATTCAATTCCAGTGGTCGTACGGCGTATAGGTAACAAGTACCTATACGCTGTGTGATTGGACCACGCGTTTGTGGGTGCTATATATATATAGCGCAACTTGATACCCCTTTTACGAGCTTTTGCGTAAAATCGCGGTATCATTAGCGCTGTATACAGCATACGCAAGCGTGATTTGTGTATAAAAAGTGCATAGGGAGTTTTCACTGGTCCCTCTCAGGAAAATCTCCAACGACAGATACTTTACTGGAAAGGGTAAGTTATTCCCAAAAACTTCCAGTAAATATAGGTCAATTAGGGGCCCTAGGTTGGGTACATCGCCTTCGCTTTCGACAGTGTATGGTAGTACTGGCCAACGTGGGCGAGAGTGGGTGAAAGCGCTCTGAGAACTTTCACTGTCACCTTATATTGAGTATTTTGGTGTTTGTGGGAAAAGGCCCACAATTATGGGAGCCAGTTGCTCAACTAAGGGACGTTTAGCCAGGGTTCAGGCTGAAGAGCCGTGGCCCAAGGGGTCAACGAGGTTTAAAAAAAAAAGGAAAAAGTATTATGTGGGGGAAATATGGTCCACACGCTGAAGACTTTTTGTCTGAATGGGTACGTATGACTGACAACGATGGGGTACCATTCCCTAAGGTGGGCAGCTTTGAACCAGAGGTACTGCAGACTGTAAGCAGTAAAATATGTCTGATAAAATCCAGAAAACAAAGGGTCAGACATACAAAGTATTTAAACCTGTGGCAGCAAGAGGGGTTGGTGAGTTTGATCCTAAGGTATTGCAGGTGGTATGTCTAACCAAAGTCATATAAGACAAGAATGGAAATATAAGAACTGTTTGAACTTGTAGCAACAATAAACAAGTAGGAAGAAAAAATAGAGAATGCAAGTACACCGCCATATGTAGATGTGGAAGCAGTTACGGCCAGCATACAAACTATAGAAAATAATAAAAATATGAAAAATATGACTGTAACCTATATATGTAATAATGAATGTTGAAGTTTTATTTAGGAGGAGAAGGTGACCTGATTGTTTTCAGCCATTTCTCATGCACCCAGAGGAGTATCCAACCGGTAAAAGAAGAGCAGTAGCCTGTGGGGGAAGTAAAACCCAAAAATAAAACAAAAACAAAAATCAAGAAAGTAACGTCAGAAATGGAGAAAAACCTGTCCGCACATCAGTATTTGCCAGTAGGAAAGCGGACAGAGACAGGGTAACACCTGGGTATTTCTTTCAGTTACCATATAAGAAGTATTCATTCCTAGTAATGCCCCTAGTCAAGATGAGCTTGGAAATGTTTGTTGGACCATGTACAGACCCTTAATACGGGATGAGAAGACTTGAATGAATACTTCGCATGACCTAGAAGCTTGTTATTTTTATTTTTTTTGTCTTTTGCAGTAATAGAAAACTCTGGATAAGACCACTGGTAAACACTAATTTTGCAAATGGGAGGTGGCTGTCTCTGTGCAAATGGACGGGCTCAATAAGGCATTGAGTGTCAGGGTGCAGACTTCTTTGCAAAATTGGAAAGGGGTCACAGTAGCTAATCTTAGATAGTGTGCTATTGAACATCACAAGAATAGTGCTGAGCGCAGAGAACAACAGGTGGAGAGGTTGAGGACGGTAAGTATACTGGCACATACAGGAAAGACCCATCAGTCCAAACCCCAGATCCCTAATGGTCAATAATATGTTACACTTGTAGAAAGGAAGGGCATTTTGCCAGAGATTGTAGGAGTAGTAGGACACATAGTCAATATAGATCCCCTAGACAGAAAACACAAGCCACATTATTAAACACATAGACGGGACCAAGGGACATATAGTAAGGAATCATAAGCCATGTAGAAAACACAGATTCGGCTAATGGGAAGAACAAAATAAATGCAACATTACCCTTTGACAAAACTTGCTGGGGTTAAGATGGGGCCTCTAAACTTTTGCTTCTTTTTCCCAGCAGAAATGGCCCCTGATTAAATTAATTTTGTTAGATATGATATACATATACTGTGCTCCCGCTCAGGAAGTACAAAGTATGTTAGACACCCACGAAGACTAATGTCGCATTCTACTGTTCTAGATGCATGTCCATCACAGGTAAAGAAAATTATCTCACAGATACCGGGTTCCCTATGAACTTAGGATGGACAGGACACTGGATTGATGGCTGGGATAGTCCCAATAGCGATACGATAAACACAGAATTTTTTTTAAGGGGAGTAGACCAAGTAGTGAATCACTTCCCCGTAGTGCCCAATCCAGTTGTCAAATTTTTATAAAATCTTCACCTCTACAAACTCATCTGTCACCAACCTCTATTCTGTTTCTCTACAGTTTCCTCTTCATCTTTTGCATTCACACAGGGTGGTACAATACATGGACCCAAGTACAGTTCAAACTCCACATGCCTAGGTCCTTCAGAGTTCTACCCAAGCCCAGTATATCTCAACAGCACGATAACACCAGTATTACTGCAGTGTGCCTTGTCATGCACAAAGGGTGGAGAATGGGAATACTGGTGAAGGGAAATTTTGTATAGACACTGATATGCCTGTTGGTGAATGGCAAACCTAACATTTTTCTTTTTCATTTTCTCCTTCTTTCTCTCCTCTAGAGATGTTTTTTTTTTAGTTATGCTCATGGTACTCTACATTGCAAACACACAATAGTAAATTAAAATGAAAAATGTGTGTTCCCTACAGGAAAAGGCAGTCTGGAGGACAAAAGGGGTATGGCCAGGAGTCCTCAGGACTGTGGACAGGTGGACACGGTATGTCAGTAGCCCCCAGAGCATACCTTCCAAGTCTAGCTGAGGTGGCACACGGTCTGACTCATCTAGGCAAAGAGGGTATGTGCAGGCTGATGAGAGCCTGCTGGTGTGCGCCAGGATTCTATTCTCATGCAGGTAAGAGAGCAATGACCTGTCTTGCTTGCTTGAGGAAGAATATTGGCAAAGCAATACCAACAGAGCCATCCCATATCTCTCCTGCAGATGAATCTTTTCAGAAAATACAAATCGACTTCGTACAGTTTACACCCTTTAGGAATTATTGTTATGTATTGGTGTGCACTGATGTTTTCTCAAACTGGGTAGAGGCATTTCCTGCTGCCACGGATGCTGCTGTGTTTACCACAAAGAAAAATTGCGCAGAAATTTGCGTGTAGATAATTGTACCCCTAGAAGTAGGAGCAAAGCTTGAAATTGTACTATTGTGATCATAGATACTGCCACTAGTATTATGTAGCATCGGAACCACTCCCAGATCTTCCATCAATGAATCACCCTCTTCGAAATTTGTTTTTGTTTTTGTTTTGGTATTTGTGTCTTTTTTTGGGTTGTTTTTGGAAGACAACCTCATGTCATGATTGATCTGCACAATGATCAGAAATACACCAATGAGGTGACAGTACAGTACCTTATTGAGATGAGCCAGCATTTGAGAACATGACAAAATAAATTGAAACTGTTGATTGCTGGTATGCCAAATACTAACTGTCTTGATTGTGAACCAAGAGACTGTGTGATTGTTCTTACGCTCAGGTTGCCTAATAGACAGGTGGGAAGGACCATACCAAGTTTTGTTGACAGCACTATCCCAGTGAAAGTAGCCGAGAGAGAGACTTGAGTCCATGATTCCCATCGCAGGAAAGTCAGTAGTCCGGGAGGAACTCGTAAATGGAGTGAGATCGCAAAAGTATCACCAGAGACTCTGTTCCGTGAAGACTGAGAGGCGGCACTGTTGAACACTACCTGAGCGTACTAAAGGATTGCAGAAAGACCAGTCATTGTAATTGATTTGTTATGAACAAGAGTTGTTTTGTTCTATTTCTCTTTTCTCTCTTTCCCGCTGACAAACATTTTCTTTCAGGATATTCTATTTTTGCGAGATTTTTTTATGAGGAGTCGAGTGTGTGACTGGAACTGGTTCTGGAGGAAGGAGTGATTTCCTCATAGGATCCCAGGATTAGCCGATCAGTTTGTTAAAGTCAGAGAAAAATCAAAGGTCTAGTAGTTATGGAGTTCGGAGGTAATCAGGAACAATCAGACAATGGCTATTCACACATTGCAGATAAAGAGCTCATTAATATATGTGGAAGAAAGGTTTATGAGTGGCTCTCCCCGAACTCCGAAGGTTTATGTTATTTAGGAAGGACACTACTTATAACCCTTGTTCAAATATTAAACAGACCTAGCATACGTTCCAGAAATGGAAACAATGTTCAGAAAATGATAGGAATATGTAGATCATGAAAATTTTATATGTCACTTTCACGATTTGTTTGTGTCTTCTTCATCTACCCAGTAGAACCTCAATCGAATCCAAACATCAGTGTACAAATACGTAGGTACATGTATGTATGAAATGTTCATTGCAAATCAGACATTATAGGCCAAAGCACTGTCCCAGCATACTCTATATGTTGAATATTGTCCCACACCCAACCAGTGGTCCCGTGACCGCCGAGTGCATATAGAGGATGTCTCGTCCTCCTCCCTGTCTTCCCCAAATATAGACAAGTGTCTGATTTGCGAAATGAATACATACTTGTGTCTAGGTCACCGATTATTGTATGAAATATTTTTTTTTATGTTAATAATTGATGGCAGTTATTGTTTACTGCCAAAGGGTGGACTGTCGAAGTCATAAATATGACATAAAAAGAACATACAAACTACACACATTATGAGTTGCTATACTTGCAAATACGCGCAGCGAGCACAGTAATATATGGTAACACACGCATTTACACGGACATGCCACAGAGATGTATTCAACACTTATTTCATGCAGTACATAATTATAATAATATCAAGCGCCAGACATCATGATGATTTAAAATTATATAATTAAGTAATGTCATGTATGTGTATTATTTGAACGAAACCAGATCCACCTGTCCTATTTGGTATTAAAGCAAGCAGATTAATGTGTAGATTCATTTGATACTTGTTATTAAGTTGTAGGACATTGCAACAAATAGTTATGATTAAATGTATGAAAGGTAAAATCACTTTTATTAGAACAATAGATATTCCAAACAGGTAGTGGACAGGAAGCTCAGGCCAGCCCCTTTGGACGTCCCCAAGGCTGAACCTGTTCAGCACACGAATAAACTAGTGACTCATCATGAATGAGAAAGTCCCCTCCCCCAAAAACTAGATAACATATTGCTGATCACACAGGAAGTCAGTTGCTGTTTTGTCTCAGAGGATGATGGAGTTGCTTCTGCACCAGTTCCTGCATGATTTTACAGAGAGAGAGAGAGAGAGAGAGTGATATGGAGAGACAAATTAATATAACTTAAGGATAATGGTATTGTATGCTGGCCTGTAACTGTAACTGTATGTATTTTGTATTAACTGATTACTGTGCTATTGTATCCATGTAACTATAGGTATACTGTACATTGTAATATATTTTGAATCCATATCCTTTTAATAACAAATATATACATCAATGAGCTTTGGAACTCAGATAATGTGTGGTTGTATTGTTTTCTCTTATGGGATGTAGTGTTTTGCAATGTACAGCGCACATTCATGGCAAATGGTAATAAGATGTGCAGGCGTCTACAATATATATTAGAGCGGGCATTTTAAATATTTGTGAGAAAGCAATTTGGCATTTACAATATATATATATATATATATATTAATATTAGAGATGTGCACCAGAAATTTTTCGGGTTTTGTGTTTTGGTTTTGGATTCGGTTCTGCGGCCGTTTTTTGGATTTGGACGCGTTTTGGCAAAACCTCCCTGAAATTTTTTTGTCGGATTCAGGTGTGTTTTGGATTTGGGTGTTTTTTTTCAAACCCCCCTCAAAAACAGCTTAAATCATAGAATTTGGGGGTAATTTTGATCCTAAAGTATTATTAACCTCAATAACCATAATTTCCACTCATTTCCAGTCTATTCTGAACACCTCATACCTCACAATATTATTTTTAGTCCTAAAATTTGCACCGAGGTCGCTGGATGACTAAGCTAAGGTACCCAAGGGGCCGGCACAAACACCTGGCCCATCTAAGAGTGGCACTGCAGTGTCAGACAGGATGGCACTTAAAAAAATTGGCCCCAAACAGCACATGATGCAAAGAAAAAAGAAAAAGAGGTGCACTGTGGTCGCTGGATGGCTAAGCTAAGCAACACAAACACCTCAATATCACAGTTATTATTCGTTCTAATCAATGGTATTTTTGGTCCAAATCACTGGAAGAAAATGACAAAATCACTGGAATTATTTGGCAAGATCGCTGTAATTAATAATTATAAATCACTGATATTAATTGGTAAAATCTCGCTATCGCCTGCCTAGTGAAGTGGAATCTAGATGGGATTTTGTACCGGGGACACAATAACTACATCAATTGTCTAAATCCCACTGCACTAATGGTGGAAAATGGGCACACGTCTAACAGCGCACTGATTATACTGAGAACTGATTATACTGAGAACTGATGATACTACGGAGAACTGACACTGAGCAGCAAGAACAGCACTGGACTATTGTACTATAGTATACTGGTCACCACAATGCAGCACTGACACTGAGCACAGATATTAAGTACTGATCAGGAAACTAGAAGTGACACAGAGCTGCAAGATACAGCAATGGCCTATTGTACTGTACTACTATATACTGGTGGTCACCACAATGCTGCACTGTACTACTATATACTGGTCACAACAATGCAGCAGATATTGAGCACTGATCAGGATACTAGAACTGAGTCTGACATGGAGCTGCAAGATACAACAATGGCCTACTGTACTGTACCACTATAATATACTGGTGGTCACCACAATGCAGCACACTGAGCACAGATATTACCAGGTGTATCTCACACATCGCTCAGTACAGATTACAGGATGTATAATCCCCAGGTGTATCTCACACATCGCTCAGTACAGTATATAGGGTGTATAATCCCCAGGTGTATCTCACACATCACTAAGTACAGATTACAGGATGTATAATCACCAGGTGTATCTCACACATCGCTCAGTACAGTATATAGGGTGTATAATCCCCTGGTGTATCTCACACATCGCTCGGTACAGTATACAGGGTGTATAATTAATTACCAGGTGTATCACACACATCGCACAGTACAGTATATAGGGTGTATAATCCCCAGGTGTATCTCACACATCACTCAGTACAGTATATAGGGTGTATAATCCCCAGGTGTATCTCACACATTGCTCAGTACAGTATATAGGGTGTATAATCCCCAGGTGTATCTCACACATCGCTCAGTACAGTATACAGGGTGTATAATTAATTACCAGGTGTATCACACACATCGCACAGTACAGTATATAGGGTGTATAATCCCCAGGTGTATCTCACACATCGCTCAGTACAGTATATAGGGTGTATAATCCCCAGGTGTATCTCACACATCGCTCAGTACAGATTACAGGATGTATAATCATCAGGTGTATCTCACACATCGCTCAGTACAGTATATAGGGTGTATAATCCCCAGGTGTATCTCACCCATCGCTCAGTACAGATTACAGGATGTATAATCACCAGGTGTATAACACACATCGCACAGTACAGTATACAGGGTGTATAATTAATTACCAGGTGTATCACACACATCGCACAGTACAGTATATAGGGTGTATAATCCCCAGGTGTATTTCACACAACACACAGTACAATATATAGGATGTATAATTCCCAGGTGTAGCTCACACATCGCTGAGTACAGTATACAGGGTGTATAATCACCAGGTGTATCACAAACATTGCACAGTACAGTATAAAGGGTGTATAATCACCAGGTGTATCACACGCCACACAGTACAGTATACAGGGTGTATCCCAGGTGTATCTAACACATCGCTCAGTACAGATTACAGGATGTATAAAATCACCAGGTGTATAACACACGTCGCACAGTACAGTATACATACTGGTCACTACAATGCAGCAGATATTGAGCACTGATCAGGATACTAGAAGTGACACAGAGCTGCAAGATACAGCAATGGCCTACTGTACTGTACCATATGTATACTGCTGGTCACCAAAATGCGGCACTGTCCTACTATATACTGCTCACAACAATGCAGCACAGATATGGATAGTATACTTGACACAGCTGCAAGATACAGTAAAGGCCTACTGTACTGTACTATTTTATATGTATACTGCTGGTCACCAAAATGCTGTACTGTCCTACTATATACTGCTCATAATAATACAGCACAGATATGGATAGTATACTTGACACAGAGCTGCAAGATACAGCAATGGCCTACTGTACTGTACTACTATAATTATATACTGGTGGTCCCCACAATGCAGTACACTGAGCACAGATATTTGCAGCACACTGAGCACAGATATAGAGCGTTTTCAGGCAGAGAACGTAGATATTTTCAGCACACTGAGCACAGATATTTGCAGCACACTGAGCACAGATATTTGCAGCACACCGGGCACAAATACGGAGCTTTTCAGGGAGAGAACGCAGCCACGTCCTCTCCGTTCCAGTTGACTGCACTATTGATCTGTGATGCTATGCTGTTTGTTTGACTAAGCTGTGAACTCTTTGACAAAGGTCCTGGTGTTGACCGAAATGTTGAAGGAGGAAATCGTTACTTGGAACTGTGAGATTGACCTTTTCATTAAATTTCCATTTCACTTGGTTGATTCAAATCTAGAGAGTGCTATTCTTTCCACACCAGTGGATAATACTGTATTGTACTTTGGGCCACACCCCCTAGGGGGTGTGACTTTGATGGGCACCCTAATAGTTGGCTGTGGTTTGTGAGAGTGCAGGGACTCCTGTTTGTATATATATATATATACAGCAAACAATAACAGGTGGCACTCACAGACTTGTAAATTGATGAAAAAGACTTTTTCATCAATTTACAAGTCTGTGAGTGCCACCTGTTATTGTTTGCTGCATGTTGGTGGATGGTCATGTCCACAAGGAAGTGTACCACAGCAAGCGAATCCAGAGGAGTGCCGGGGCAAACACTGGATATATATATATATATATATATATATATATATATATATAAATATATATATATATATATATTTATACTAGGTTTGGTGACCAGCATTCCTCTGGTTAATGCACAGCATGCACCTGTGCCCTTCCTCCAACTGAATGTATAGAAGGCAAATTGGACAGCACACAGGGGTAGATGTATGAAGTGACGTTATGGGTGACAAGCGTTATCAGCGCCATTATGTGCACTGATACCATTTCTCTCCCATGTAAGAATGCTGGGAAGTGTGCTCAGCGCTTTGCACCCCTGCCTATATTGGCGCTGCTATCTACAAGATAGCATGCTGATATGCAGGTGCAATGTAAGAACGGTCAGTGGGAGTGACAGTTCCACACCTGCAGCTGTCAATTTCGAGAGCTGCAGGTGTCATTGCCCATTCACCACAGCAGGGACAGACTTTAAACCTAGGATCGAGCACGGTGGCCAAAATGTAGTGCTCTGATTTCAACAGATTGACCACTCTTGAATCCTGGCAAAGCAAATGAAGGGCTCCATCTACGATTCCCACATACTTTGCGGAATCGCTCTATCTTAGCTCCTCCTTCAATTTCTCCAGCTGCTTCTGCAAAAGCCTGATGAGGGGAATTACCTGACTCAAGCTGGCAGTGTCTGAACTAACTTCATGTGTGGGAAGTTCGAAGGGTTGGAGAACCTTGCACAAGACGGAAATCATTCTTCACTGCACTTGCCTATATCGTAGGTGGATGTATAGGCTTGAATGGCCTTTTGCTGCTCCTCCATCCTCTGAAGCATATCGTGTTGAATTCCACCTCATTACCAACCACTTGCTTCAGGTGATGGCAGGGCAGGTTCAGGAGTGTTTGCTGGCACTCCAGTCTTCGGCATGCAGTTGGTGAATGTCGAATGTGGCCTGCAATTTTTTGGGACACTGACAGCATCTACTGCATGTCCCTGTCATTTTGAAAAAAATTCTGCACCACCAAAGTAATTTTATGTGCAGAACATGGGACGTGCTGGAATTTGCCCAGATGTAAAGCATGCACAAATTGGTGGCATTGTCAGATATCACAAATCCCCAGGAGAGTCTAAGTGGGGTGAGCCATTGAGCGATGATGTCCCTCAGTTTCCGTAAGAGGTTGTCAGCTGTGTGCCTTTTATGGAAAGCGGTGATACACAGCATAGCCTGCCTAGGAACGAGTTTGCGTTTGTGAGATGCTGCTACTGGTGCTGCTGCTGTTGTTGCTGCGGGAGGCAATACATCTACCCAGTGGGCTGTCACAGTAATGTAGTCCTTAGTTTGCCCTGCTCCACTTGTCCACATGTCCGTGGTTAAGTGGACACTGGGTACAACCGCATTTTTCAGGACACTGAGGATACTTTCTTAATGAATGCGTAGTGAAGTGCAATCTAGATGGGATTTGGTGACGGGGACACAGTATGTCCATCAACTGTCTAAATCCCACTGCACTAATGGCGTATATCGGACGAACGTCTAACACCAGCATAGTTGTTATGGCCTCAGTAATCCACTTTGCAACAGGGTGACTGCTGTCATATTTCATCATCCTCACAAAGGAATGTTGGACAATCAATTGCTTAGTTTAAGTAGTGCATGTGGTCTTCTGAGTTCCCCTCTGGGATGATGATCGACTCCCAGCAGCAACAACAGCAGCACCAGTAGGAGTACCACTCAAGGACCCTCTGGCGGAATCCCAGTTAGGAGAGGACTCGTCAGTCATGCCAGTGACATGGCCTGCAGGATTACTTACGTTCCTGACTGAGGAGGAAATTGACGTTAAGGGAGTTGGTTGTGTGGCTTGCAGGAGCTTGGGTACAACAGGAAGAAGGGATTTAGGTGTCAGTGGACTGCTTACTCCCTCACACAAGGTTTCTGAACTTGACAATGACTTCTGATGAATGCACTGTAGGTGACGTATAAGGGAGGATGTTCCTAGGTGGTTAATGTCCTTACCCCTACTTATTACAGATTGACAGAGGCAACACATGTCTTGACACCTGTTGTCCGGATTTGTGGAGAAATAATTCCACACCGAAGAGGTGGCTTTTTTGGTATTTTGCCCAGGCACAATGGGCTTATTCATCCCACAGACAACAGGTGTCTCCCCCGGTGCCTGACTTAAACAAACCACATCACCATCAGAATACTCTTCATCAACTTCCTGTTCAGCGCCAGCAACACCCATGTCCTCATCCTGGTGTACTTCAACAGTGACATCTTCAATTTGAATATCAGAAACTGGACTGTGGGTGCTACTTCCAGCACTTGCAGAGGGTGTGCAAATGGTGGAAGGAGCCACCTCTTCCCGTCCAGTGTTGGGAAGGTCAGGCATCGCAACCACCGACACACTTGGACTCTCCTTGGGGATTTGTGATACCATCTTAGAATGCACAGTTCTTTGCTGTGCTTTTTCCAGCTTAACTCATCATTTTTCTAGCGGGAGGATGAGGGCTTCCATCGTCATGTGGAGCTGAACCACTAGTCATGAACATAGGCCAGGGCTTTAGCCGTTCCTTGCCACTCCGTGTCGTAAATGGCATATTGGCAAGTTTATGTTTCTCCTCAGACCATTTAAATTTATTTTTTTGGGTCTTTTTACTGAACTTTGGCTTTTTGGATTTTGCATGCCCTCTACTATCACATTGGTGATGACGTTGATGGGATTTCATCATCTATGTCATGACTAGTGGCAGCAGCTTCAGCACTAGGAGGAAGTGGTTCTTGATCTTTCCCTAGTATATCCTCCAAAGTTTTGTTCTTCATTATTTTTCTGGAGATTATAACAATGGTGGTCATTCCGAGTTGATCGCTAGCTGCTTTCGTTCTCAGCACAGCGATCAGGCAAAAAAATGGCAGTTCTGTACATGCATATGCAGCGCAATGCGCATGCACGTCGTACTCTTACAATGAACGATGTAGTTTCACACAAGGTCTAGCGAAGTGTATCAGTTGCACTGCTAACCGCAGAGTGATTGACAGGAAGTGGGTGTTTCTGGGTGTCAGCTGACCGTTTTCAGGGAGTGAGTGAAAAAACGCTGGCGTGACTCGTGAAACGTAGGTATGGCTGGCCAAACGCAGGGCGTGTTCGTGACGTCAAAACAGGAACTAAATAGTCTGCAGTGATCGCAAGCTAGGAGTAGGTCTGGAGCTATACTGAAGCTGCACAAAATAATTTTGTAGGCACTCTGCGATCCTTTCATTCGCACTTCTGCTAAGATATACTCCCAGAAGGCAGAAGCTTAGCTTTTGCACGGCTGCTAAAAGGAGCTAGTGAGCAAACAACTCGGAATGAGGGCCAATATGCGGTACAGGAGAGCATACCTCTACACCACACAGGGCAAACCCTGTGAAAAAATGTTGGATTAAATATTAATAACCTCTTTATTTGGAGTAAATAATATACAGCACAGGACAGCACCACTGAACTTATATGGACTGGATTTATACGGAATTATATGGATTTATATGGAATTATACGGCTTGATCAGTGGAATTATACGGCAGGATCACTGGAATTATATGGCAGGATCACTGGATTTATACGGCAGGATCACTGGATTTATACGGCAGTACCACTGGACACATATGGCAGTTTCAATGGACATATACGGCAGGATCACTGGACTTACACGGCAGTACCGCTGGACTTATACAGCAGTACCACTGGAATTATATGGCAGGAACACTGGATTTATACGGCAGTACCACTGGACATATACGGCAGTACCGATGGACATATACAGCAGTATCAATCAATGGACATATACGGCAGTATCACTGGACAGATACAGCAGTATCACTGTACTGGACATATACGGCAGTACCACTGTAATTATACGGCAGGATCACTGGACTTATACGCCAGTACCACCGGAATTATACGGCAGGATCACTGGAATTATACGGCAGTACCACTGGACATATACGGCAGTACCGATGGACATATACAGCAGTATCAATGGACATATACGGCAGTATCACTGGACAGATACAGCAGTATCACTGTACTGGACATATACGGCAGTACCACTGTAATTATACGGCAGGATCACTGGACTTATACGCCAGTACCACCGGAATTATACGGCAGGATCACTGGAATTATACGGCAGTACCACTGGACATATACGGCAGTATCGCTGGACATATACAGCAGTATCAATGGAAATATATGGTAGTATCACTGGACTGGACATATACGCCAGTACCTCTGTAATTATACGGCAGGATCACTGGACTTATACGTTAGTACCACTGGAATTATACACCTGGATCACTGGAATTATACGCCAGTACCACTGGAATTATACGGCAGGATCACTGGAATTATACGGCAGGATCACTGGATTTATATGACAGGATCACTGCAATTATACGGCATGATCACTGGAATTATATGGCAGGATCACTGGATTTATACACCAGTACCACTGGAATTACACGGCAGGATCACTGGACTTATATTGCAGGATCACAGCAATTATATGGCAGGATCACTGGAATTATATGCCAGTACCACTGGATTTATACGGCAGTACCGCTGGACATATACGGCAGTACCGCTGGACAAATACGTCAGTGTCAAAGTACATATACGGCAGTATCACTGAACATATATACGGCAGTATCAGTGGACTGGACTTATGCGCCAGTACCACTGTAGTTATACGGCAGGATCACTGGAATTATACGGCAAGATCACTGGAATTATACGGCAGGATCACTGGACTTATACGCCAGTACCACAGGAATTATATGGCAGGATCACTGGAATTATACGACAGGATCACTGGACTTATACGCCAGTACCACTGTAATTATACGGCAGGATCACTGGACTTATACGCCAGTACCACTGGAGTTATACGACAGGATCACTGGATTTATACGGCAGTACCGCTGGACATATACGGCAGTATCAATGGACACATACGGCAGGATCACTGGACTTATACGGCATGATCACTGGAAATATACGCCAGTACCACTGGAGTCATACGGCAGGATCACTGGATTTATACGGCAGTACCGCTGGACATATACAGCAGTATCAAAGTACATATACGGCAGGATCACTGGACATATACGGCAGTACCACTGGACATATTCGGCAGCACAGGGACACCACCACTAGACTGATGCAGGACAACACAGCACCACTGCAATGTACTGGACTTATACAGCAGCACTGGACTTATGGCAACATAGGACACCACCACTGTTACTGGACTGATGCAGCACAACACACCACCACAGAACTGATGCAGCACAACACAGCACCACTGGACTGGCCTTATACAGCAGCACTGGACGTATGGCAGCAGAGGACAACACCACTGTGACTGGACTGATGCTGCACAAGACACCACCACTGGACTGATTCAGAACAACACAGCACCACAGGAGACTCATTTAAAAAAAAAACTAATATTTCCTTAGCTACTAAAACTAAAACTTTCCTCAGGTATTTTACTTTATAGCTATACACATTAGAGATGAACGAGTTCGGTTCCCTGAGAACCGAACCCCCCGAACTTCACTGCCCAAGCCCGGATCCGAGTCAGGCTCAGGTTTTCCCATCTGACTCGGAAACCAGAACGAGGCAAAACTTCATCATCCCGCTGTTGGATTGTCGCGGGGTTTGGATTCCATATAAGGAGCCGTGCGTCGCCGCCATTTTCACTCTGGCATTGGAGAGGGTAGCGAGAGGATGTGTCTCCGTCCTCAGTGTCCTTCAATGTCCTGCATCAGTATAGTGGTGGTGTCTTGTGCTGCATCAGTCCAGTCACAGTGGTGGTGTCCTCTGCTGCCATATATCCAGTGCTGCTGTATAAGTCCAGTCCAGTGGTGTTGTGTTGTGCTGCATCAGTTCAGTGGTGGTGTATTGTGCTGCCACAGTGATGTTGTCCAGTCACAGTGGTGTTGTCCTCTGCTGCTGTATGTCTAGTGCTGCTGTATAAGTCCAGTCCAGTGGTGCTGTGTTGTGCTGCATCAGTTCAGTGGTGGTTCTCACCCCTACCATGTGCTGCATCAGTCCAGTCACAGTGGTGGTGTCCTCTGCTGCCATATGTCCAGTGCTGCTGTATAAGTCCAGTCCAGTGGTGCTGTGTTGTGCTGCATCAGTCCAGTGGTGGTGTATTGTGCTGCATCAGTCCAGTCACAGTGGTGGTGTCCTCTGCTGCCATATGTCCAGTGCTGCTGTATAAGTCCAGTCCATTGCAGTGGTACTGTGTTGTCCTGCATCAGTACAGTGGTAGTGTTTTGTGCTGCATAAGTATAGTCACAGTGGTGGTGTCCTCTGCTGCCATATGTCCAGTGCTGCTGTATAAGTCCAGTCCATTGCAGTGGTGCTGTGTTGTCCTGCATCAGTACAGTGGTAGTGTTTTGTGCTGCATAAGTATAGTCACAGTGGTGGTGTCCTCTGCTGCCATATGTCCAGTGCTGCTGTATAAGTCCAGTCCATTGCAGTGGTGCTGTGTTGTCCTGCATCAGTCCAGTGGTGGTGTCCCTGTGCTGCTGTATATGTCCAGTGGTACTGCCGTATATGTCCAGTGATACTGCTGTATATGTCCAGTGATACTGCCGTATATGTCCAGCGGTACAGCCGTATAAATCCAGTGATACTGCCATATATGTCCAGTGGTACTGTCATATAATTCCAGTGATACTGCCGTTTATGTCCAGTGGTACTGCCATATAATTTCAGTGATACTGCCGTATATGTCCAGTGATACTGCCATATATGTCAAGCTGTACTGCCGTATAAATCCTGTGATACTGCCGTATATGAAACATAGAAACATAGAAACATAGAATTTGACGGCAGATAAGAACCACTTGGCCCATCTAGTCTGCCCCTTTTTTATTTTATCCTTTAGGCAATCTCAACCCTTTTTTAACCTTGATTCTTTGTAAGGATATTCATATGCCTGTCCCAAGCATGTTTAAATTGCCCTACAGTCTTAGCCTCTACCACCTCTGATGGGAGGCTATTCCACTTATCCACTACCCTTTCTGTGAAGTAATTTTTCCTTAAATTTCCCCTGAACCTCCCCCCCTCCAGTCTCAATGTATGCCCTCGAGTTCTAATACTTCTTTTCCTTTGAAGAATGTTTCCCTCCTGAACTTTGTTAAGACCCTTTATATATTTGAAAGTTTCTATCATGTCTCCCCTTTCCCTTCTCTCCTCCAAACTATACATGTTAAGATCTTTTAGCCTTTCCGGGTAAGTTTTGTGATGTAGGCCATGCACCATTTTAGTTGCCCTTCTTTGTACACTCTCTAATGTATTTATATCCTTCTGGAGATAGGGTCTCCAGAACTGGACACAGTATTCCAGATGGGGCCTTACCAATGACCTATACAGTGGCATTATCACTTCTTTTTTCCTGCTACTGATTCCTCTCCCAATGCAACCAAGCATCTGACTTGCCTTTCTCATTGCTTTGTTGCATTGCTTTCCTGCCTTCAAGTCACTTGAAATAGTGACTCCTAAATCTCTTTCCTCCTCAGTAGTTTCCATTATAGTACCCTTGATACTATACTTAGCCTTTGGGTTTTTGAGACCCAAGTGCATGATTTTGCATTTTTTAGCATTAAACTGTAGTTGCCACGTTCTTGACCATTTCTCAAGCCTACCTAGGTCATCAATCATTTGTTTGACCCCTCCCGGTGTGTCTACCCTGTTGCATATCTTTGTATCATCTGCAAAAAGGCATATCTTCCCTTCAATACCATCTGCAATGTCACCAACAAAGATATTAAAGAGAACTGGACCTAGTACAGATCCCTGGGGTACTCCACTGGTAACATTTCCCTCCATAGATTGCACTCCATTAACTACAACTGTCTGTTTCCTATCCTGCAACCAGGTTCTTATCCATTTCACTAATTTATAATCCACCCCCAGGCTTTCAAGTTTATTTAGCAGTCTGTGATGTGGGACAGTGTCAAATGCCTTACTAAAGTCTAGATATGCTACATCTACAGCTCCCCCTTGATCTATTATTTTCATCACAGAGTCAAAAAAGTCAATAAGATTTGTTTGGCATGATCTCCCACCAGTAAATCCATGCTGTTTTGGATCCTGTAAGTTGTTCGATTTAAGATATTCCACTACTCTTTCTTTTAATAGTTTTTCCATTACTTTCCCTACTATTGATGTAAGGCTTACTGGTCTGTAGTTACTTGCTTCTTCCTTGCTTCCACTTTTGTGCAGTGGAACTACATTTGCTCTTTTCCAGTCCTCTGGAATATCACCTGTATTTAGTGACTGGTTAAATAATTCTGTTAAAGGTGTAACCAGGACATCTTTTAGCTCTTTGAGTATCCTTGGGTGTATTCCATCTGGTCCCATTGATTTATCCACTTTTAGTTTTGAAAGTTCTGTTAGGACCTTCTCCTCTGTAAATGTATTTTCATCTACCTTATTTTTATGAATGTCCTTGCAATTTAACTGTGGCCCCATCCCTTCTTCTGTAGTAAATACTGAGCAAAAATAATTATTTAGGTGATCTGCTATTGCCTTGTCTCCCTCCACCAAATGCCCACTCTCTGTCTTAAGTCTTATTATTCCTCCATTTGATTTTCTCCTTTCACTTATATACTTAAAAAAAGTTTTGCCCCCTTTATCTACTGACTGGGCCATTTTCTCCTCAGCTTCTGCCTTTGCACGTCTGATCACTTTCTTAGCATCCTTCCGTCTGTCCAGATACTCCTCTTTGTCGTTATTATTTTGAGTCTGTTTGTATTTCCTAAAAGCCATCTTTTTGCTTTCACACTAGTTGATACTACTTTTGTGAACCACACTGGCTTCCTTTTCCTGGTGCTTTTCCTAACCATTTTGATACAAAGGTCTGTTACACTTAGTAATGCACTTTTAATTTTTTTCCACCTCTCCAGCACCCCTTCCAAGTTCCTCCAGTCTGCCAATGAATCACTTAAACATCTCCCCATTTTTGCAAAGTCTGCATTTCTAAAATCCAACACCTTTGTTTTTGCGTGAGAGGAGTTGGATCCTGTCTTTATACTAAACCATACTGCTTGATGATCACTGGATCCCAGGTGCTCACCCACATATAGATCAGATATTCTATCACCATTTGTAAGAATTAGATCTAATATTGAGTCTTTGCGAGTGGGCTCCCTCACCAATTGCTTGAGAGATGCTCCCTGTAAGGAATGTAGAAATTTGCCACTTGTAGCTGAACTTGCAAAAGACCCCTCCCAATTTACATCAGGTAAATTAAAGTCTCCCATGATTATGACTTCTCCCTTAAAAGCCATTTTAGAGATGTCCAACAATAGGTTCCTGTCCAAATCCTGCCCCTGGCCTGGTGGTCTATAGATCCCCCCAATGCGAATAATGTCCTTCTTCCCAGTTTCTATGGTGACCCAAAGGGCCTCAGTTTTGGCTTCAATATTTTGTATTAAAGTGGCATTTATGCTTTTTTTCACATACATTGCTACCCCTCCTCCTATTCTTCCTATTCTATCTTTCCTAAATAAATTGTATCCTGGTATAGTTAAGTCCCAGTCATGATTCTCATTGCACCAAGACTCTGTAATAGCCACAAAATCCAGGTTATCCCTTGTCATTATCGCAATTAGCTCTCTATGTCCAGAGGTACTGCCATATAATTCCAGTGATACTGCCGTATATGTCCAGTGGTACTGCCATATAATTCAAATGATACTGCCGTATATGTCCAGTGGTACTGCCGTATAAATCAAGTGACACTGCCATATAATTCCAGTGATACTGCCGTATAATTCCAGTGATACTGCCGTATAATTCCAGTGGTACTGGCGTATAAATCCAGTGATACTGCCGTTTAAATCCAGTCCAGTGATACTGCCATATATGTCAAGCTGTACTGCCGTATAAATCCTGTGATACTGCCGTATATGTCCAGAGGTACTGCCATATAATTCCAGTGATACTGCCGTATATGTCCAGTGGTACTGCCATATAATTCAAATGATACTGCCGTATATGTCCAGTGGTACTGCCGTATAAATCAAGTGACACTGCCATATAATTCCAGTGAAACTGCCGTATAATTCCAGTGATACTGCCGTATAATTCCAGTGGTACTGGCGTATAAATCCAGTGATACTGCCGTTTAAATCCAGTCCAGTGATACTGCCGTATAAGTCCAGTGATACTGCCATATGAATCCAGTGATACTGTCGTATATGTCCAGAGGTACTGCCATATAATTCCAGTGATACTGCCGTATATGTCCAGTGGTACTGCCGTATAAATCCAGTGATACTGGCGTATAAATCCAGTCCAGTGATAATCCAAATAATTTTCACAGGGTTTGCCCTGTGTGGTGTAGAGGTATGCTCTCCTTTGCTGCATTTTGTTATATAACTCCAGAAAAATAATAGAGAACAAAAATTTGGAGGATAAAATAGGGAAAGATCAAGAACCACTTCCGCCTACTGCTGCTGCTGCTGTTGTTGCTGCTGGGAGTCGATCGTCATCCCAGAAGGGAAATTGGAAGACCACTTGTACTACTTAAACTAAGCAAATGACTGTCTAACAGTCCTTTGCGAGGAAGATGAAATATGACAGCAGTCATCCTGTTGCAAAGCGGATAACTGAGTCCTTGACAGCTATGTTGGTGTTAGAGGTGCATCCAGTATCCACCATTAGTGCAGTGGTACTGCAATGCCAACCCTAGATGGGCCAGGTGTGTGTGCCACACACTTTTGTCGCTTAGCTTCGCCATACAGCTACCTCATTGCCCCTCTTTTACTTCTTTGCATGATGTGCTGTTTGGGGACTATTTTTTTTAAGTACCATCCTGTCTGCCATTGCAGTGCCACTCCTAGATGGGCCAGGTGTTTGTGCCGCACACTTGTGTCGCTTAGCTGAACCATCCAGCTGCCTAACTGCACCTCTTTTTCTTCTTTGCATCATGTGCTGTTTGGGGCCTCTTTTTTAAATTTGCCATCCTGTCTGCCACTGCAGTGCCACTCCTAAATAGGCCAGGTGTTTGTGCCTCACACTTGTGGAACTGAGGTTGAACTGAGATCATAATTAATAGAAGGATCTCTGTGATTTGATATCCAAGAACCTGTACACATTATAAAAATACATTTTCACCTTTGCTTACCTTATAAATATTTTTGTCCCACCAGTACACCCAATTAACTACTATTAGGAAGGAGTTACACTTTCCCTTGTAAGAATGAATTATATTTTCCCCTGGGTCATAATAATAAGTTAAAATAGGGATTATACATATATTCTGACACCATTACAAAGAAATGTTTTTTCCTCAGTGAAAATATATGAATAGACTAGAAGGGTGTCTTATATATTTATTTTGATTTTCATATTGCATTTTTAAAGCAGGAATTGGTTTTGAGCCTATAATATACTCTTTTTTTGTTTTCTGGGTTGACAGAGACTGATCTTATAACATGCGTACAGTATTTTTGAAAATAATTTCTCCCCCCCCCCCCTTTTTTTTAAAGCAAATTCTAATAATAGTTAATTTTTAAATGAATTCATTTTACAATATATAAAAAAGTGTGCGCCACCAAGGAAGCCTTCTTTGGCTTGGACCCACTTGAGGTCTTGCCAAACCCCCAACCCTACGCCTAGATGGGCCAGGTGTTTGTGCCACACACTTGTGTTGCTTAGCTTAGGCATACAACTACCTCATTGCACCTCTTTTACTTCTTTGCATGATGTGCTGTTTGGGGACTATTTTTATTAAGTGCCATCCTGTCTGCCACTGCAGTGCCACTCCTAGATGGGCCAGGTGTTTGTGCCGCACACTTCTGTTGCTTAGCTTAGTCATACAGCTACTTCATTGCACCTCTTTTACTTCTTTGCATGATGTGCTGTTTGAGGCCTAGTTTTTGAATAGTGCCATCCTGTCTGACACTGCATTGCACTCCTAGATGGGCCAGGTGTTTGTGCCGCACACTTGTGTTGCTTAGCTTAGTGAAATATTTTGGCATAAAAATAATATTGTGAGGTGTGATGTGTTCAGAATAGACTGGACATGAGTGAAAATGAATGTTACTATTGAGGTTAATAATACAGTATGATCATAATTACCCGAAATTCTGTGATTTTAGCTGTTTTTATGTTTTTTTCAAAAATCATCCACGAAAGTATGGTTTTGGCAAAACCAATCCAGATCCAAACCACGAGCATGGAACAAGAACCAAACACAAAACATGAAAAGTGTCCGCCGCACATCTCTAATACCCATACGTAAATGTCTGGATCTACAGAGTGTAAAACACCTATGCATACTCAGTCGCATTAGCATTATTGTTGACCAACATTCATAGTTGTACCTCATAGTAGCAAAACACATAAATGAAGAGCTGACCATGGGGGTAATTCAAAGTTGATCGCAGCAGGAAATTTTTTAGCAGTTGGGCAAAACCATGTGCACTGCAGGGGAGGCAGATATAACATTTGCAGAGAGAGTTAGATTTGGGTGATGTGTGTTCAATCTGCAATCTAAATTGCAGTGTAAAAATAAAGCAGCCAGTATTTACCCTGCACAGAAACAAAATAAACCACCAAAATCTAACTCTCTCTGCACATGTTATATCTGCCTCCCCTGCAGTGCACATGGTTTTGCCCAACTGCTAAAAAATTTCCTGCTGCGATCAACTTGGAATTACCCCCAATGTCTTGGTGTCTGAGAAAGAGCTTGAGAAAAATATTATTATTAATCGATACTCTGAGAATCTCCCCTGAGTAGTGAAGGAGGCTCATAAAGCCCCAATAAGAGAACATTTGCTAGGGCCCAGAAACATGGTCATTCTTGTCCTGGAAGCTGAAATGGAAGAAATAGCATACTATGCAAAACATACTACATACAGTATAGTAAATTAGTTTAGATTAAAAGCCAACTTAATAAAATTCTATCCTCGACTGCAGCTAAAGCCTGCACTGGTTGCTTAGAGATGTGCGGCGGGCACTTTTCGTGTTTTGTGTTTTGGTTTTGGTTCTGGTTCCATGCTCGTGTTTTGGATCTGGATTGGTTTTGCCAAAACCACCCTTTCGTGTTTTGGTTTTGGATCTGGATGATTTTTGAAAAAAACATAAAAACAGCTAAAATCACGGAATTTGGGGGTAATTTTGATCCTACTGTATTATTAACCTCAATAACATTAATATCCACTCATTTCCAGTCTATTCTGAACACCTCCCACCTCACAATATTGTTTTAGGCCAAAAGGTTGCACCGAGGTGGCTGGATGACTAAGCTAAGCAACACAAGTGTGCAGCACATACACTTGGCCCATCTAGGAGTGGCACTGCAGTGGCAGACAGGATGGCAGATTTAAAAAAATAGGCCCCAAACAGCACATGATGCAAAGAAGAAAAAAAGGTGCAATTAGGTAGCTGGATGGTTAAGCTAAGCGACACAAGTAATGTACAATATATAACCCTTTTATTTGGAGTAAATAATATACAGCACAGGACACCATCACTGGACTTATGGCAGCACAAGACACCACCACTGGACTGATGCAGGACAACACAGCACCACTGCAATGGACTGGACTTATACAGCAGCATTGGACATATGGCAGCAGAGGACACGACCACTGTGACTGGACTGATGCAGCACAACACAGCACCACTGAACTGATGCAACACAGCACCACTGCACTGGACTTGTACAGCAGCACTGGACAAATGGCAGCAGAGGACACCACCACTGTGACTGGAATGATGCAGCACAATACACCACCACTGGACTGCTGCAGCACAACACAGCACTACTGGACTGGACTTATACAGCAGTACTGGACATATGGCAGCAGAGGACACCACCACTGTGACTGGACTGATGTAGCACAAGACACTACCACTGAACTGATGCAGGACAATGAGGACGGAGACACATCCTCTCTCTACACTCTCCAATGCCAGAGTGAAAATGGCGGCGATGCACGGCTCCTTATATGGCATTCAAACCCCACGAGAATCCAACAGCGGGATGATGACGTTTTGCCTTGTTCTGGTTTCTGAGTCAGATGGGAAAATCCGAGCCTGACCCGGATCCGGGCTTGGGTAGTGAAGTTCGGGGGGGTTCGGTTCTCAGGGAACCGAACCCGCTCATCTCTAGTTGCAATACAAGTTTGATGATAAGAATTTTATATGACACAATCTGTTTTTACTAATAGCTATAAAACAGGCCCATACTCACTTCTTGCACTGTCCTCATCCCAACTCGCCTTTCCCCCTTCTAGGGAGATTTCCCGAGAAGAGTTACCCAAACCATCAAAACACTCAAAAACCTCTCTGTACTGTATTACAAATAAATTCAAAATGTACACATTCCAGTTTTGGGAGACCTCTTCAATGCCATCCTGAAAGGTGGCAAGTATGATAGCACCACCACCAGAGCAGAAATAATGTAATTCCCTAACCCATTGTAGCTCCTACAGAGTATGGCAGTTACTGCTCAATTTCATTGTTAAACTCTGACCTCAACATTTTGGCTAAAATTCTTGCTGCCTTTGCTTATGTGGATTTCCCCTGATTGTAGATGTCTTGATTTTAAAAGCTCCCCACAATAGCTCTCTCCATTACCATATGGAATAAGTTATACAATCCTTTTCTCTTTTATCCTCCGCTAGTTCTCTCTCTCCAGTATGGGACAACCCATCGAGATGGGTCTATAATGCGTTCCACCCATGGATCAAATATGGCCTCCTCTTCCCTATGGAAGTCCCAATTCTGAGTTCCCCTCTTATATCGATGTTAGGGATGAATATCAACTCACCCCTCACTGTCACTATCAATTTCTCCAAATTTGTAGCTTACGGACCCCTGTAGCTCATGACAATGGACCATACTTGAGTCACCCCTAATAAAGGATTAGAATGTAAGCTCTCACGAGCAGGGCCCTCTTCCCTCATGTGCTTATCCTTTTTCTTACTTTAATAATCTAAACACTGTATAAGGGATTCTTCTTGTTAAAGCTGCTATTTTTTGCGCACATCTCTCTGGTAATCAAATTCCTGTGTACATTTGCTGTGATGCAGAGCCGGACGCATGTCAAGTTACTTATAGCTCTGTACATGTACAAACTGCACATTTTTTCTGTGCACACTCATCTTGAATAATGGGGCTAATTCAGACCTGATCGCTGCTGTGCATTTTCGCACAGCAGGCGATCAGGTCTGAACTGCGCATGCGCCGCAGGGCGCATGCACATGCTAGAGATGCTATCGGCATCTCAGCCCAGAGATTGCCTTTGCCTGATTGTTAGGCAGAAGCGTTTGCTGGGCGGGAGGGGGCGGGCCGGCAGCATTTGGCCGCCCTTTTTGGGGCACAGTCTGGGCAATGCAGGCATGCCCGGACCGTGCGTGGGGCAGGCCGCGGTGGCTGCGTGATGTCACACACAGCCACTGCGACCCGGGATGCGACAAGTAGCTCCCTGCCAGCACGCAGGAGCTGCGCAGGTATGGAGCTACTTGTCAAGTACAAAAGCATCACCGCCGTGCGATGCTTTTGTACTTGTGCAGGGGGGGTAGGGCCTGACATTAAGGGGCGGACTAGCCCTGTGCTGGGCGTCCCCCCGCATGTCAGAGTAAATGATCGTGGATGTGCTAAATTTAGCACTTCTACGATCAACTCTGAATTAGTGATGAGCGGGTTCGGTTCCTCCGAATCCGACCCGCCCGAACTTCACCTTTTTTTTACACGGGTCCGAGCGACTCGGATCCTCCCGCCTTGCTCGGTTAACCCGAGCGCGCCCGAACGTCATCATCCCGCTGTCGGATTCTCGCGAGACTCGGATTCTATATAAGGAGCCGCGCGTCGCCGCCATTTTCACACGTGCATTGAGATTGATAGGGAGAGGACGTGGCTGGCGTCCTCTCCGTAATAGAAAAGACTAAGAGTGACATTGTTATAATTGTGGGGAGGATTGGGGACGGGGAGCAGCTGTTAGGGAGTACAGTGCAGGGTTTTGATTATACCACCAGTGATTTTAATCCTTTGTTTCTCTGCCTGAAAAAAAAAACACTCCACCATATCTGTGCTCACTCAGTGTGCTGCACTGCTGCATATATCTGTGCTGAGTGCACTGCTCTGCTCACACTGCCTAATTGTGGGGACTGGGGAGCAGTTATAGCAGGAGTACAGTGCACAGTTTTGCTGACAGTGACCACCAGTCCAGTATACGTTTGTCTGCCTGAAAAACACTCCTGTGTTTTTTTTTTTCTTCATACTAGTTTAGCAGTCTGCTGACAGTGTCCACCAGGTCCGTTATACAGTATATTATATATATGAGCACTAAGCAGCAGTACGGTAGGCCACGGCTGTACCTACCTCTGTGTCGTCAGTGCACTCATCGTCCATAAGTATAAGTAATACTATACTATCCATCCATCTACATTGTATACCTGTGGTGTTTTTTTTTTTCTTTCTTTATACTAGTTTAGCAGTCTGCTGACAGTGTCCACCAGGTCCGTTATACAGTATATTATATATATAAGCACTAAGCAGCAGTACGGTAGGCCACGGCTGTACCTACCTCTGTGTCGTCAGTGCACTCGTCGTCCATAAGTATAAGTAATACTATACTATCCATCCATCTACATTGTATACCTGTGGTGTTTTTTTTTTCTTTCTTCATACTAGTTTAGCAGTCTGCTGACAGTGTCCACCAGGTCCGTTATACAGTATATTATATATATAAGCACTAAGCAGCAGTACGGTAGGCCACGGCTGTACCTACCTCTGTGTCGTCAGTGCACTCGTCGTCCATAAGTATAAGTAATACTATACTATCCATCCATCTACATTGTATTCCTGTGTTTTTTTTTTTCTTTCTTCATACTAGTTTAGCAGTCTGCTGACAGTGTCCACCAGGTCCGTTATACAGTATATTATATATATAAGCACTAAGCAGCAGTACGGTAGGCCACGGCTGTACCTACCTCTGTGTCGTCAGGGCACTCGTCGTCCATAAGTATAAGTAATACTATACTATCCATCCATCTACATTGTATACCTGTGGTGTTTTTTTTTTCTTTCTTCATACTAGTTTAGCAGTCTGCTGACAGTGTCCACCAGGTCCGTTATACAGTATATTATATATATAAGCACTAAGCAGCAGTACAGTAGGCCACGGTTGTACCTATCTCTGTGTCGTCAGTGCACTCGTCGTCCATAAGTATAAGTAATACTATACTATCCATCCATCTACATTGTATACCTGTGGTGTTTTTTCTTTCTTTCTTCATACTAGTTTAGCAGTCTGCTGACAGTGTCCACCAGGTCCGTTATACAGTATATTATATATATAAGCACTAAGCAGCAGTGCGGTAGGCCACGGCTGTACCTACCTCTGTGTCGTCAGTGCACTCGTCGTCCATAAGTATAAGTAATACTTTACTATCCATCCATCTACATTGTATACCTGTGGTGGCTTTTAGTTGTGCGCAAAGTATGGAGAACAAAAATGTGGAGGTTAAAAAAATAGGGAAAGATCAAGATCCACTTCCACCTCGTGCTGAAGCTGCTGCCACTAGTCATGGCCGAGACGATGAAATGCCAGCAACGTCGTCTGCCAAGGCCGATGCCCAATGTCATAGTACAGAGCATGTAAAATCCAAAACACAAACGATCAGTAAAAAAATGACCCAAAAATCAAAATTAAAAGCGTCTGAGGAGAAGCGTAAACTTGCCAATATGCCATTTACGACACGGAGTGGCAAGGAACGGCTGAGGCCCTGGCCTATGTTCATGGCTAGTGGTTCAGCTTCACATGAGGATGGAAGCACTCATCCTCTCGCTAGAAAAAAGAAAAGACTTGCGGCAAAAGCACAGCAAAGAACTGTGCGTTCTTCGAAATCACAAATCCCAAAGGAGAGTCCAATTGTGTCGGTTGCGATGCCTGACCTTCCCAACACTGGACGGGAAGAGTTGCGCTTTCCACCATTTGCACGCCCCCTGCAAGTGTTGAAAGGAGCACCCGCAGTCCAGTTCCTGATAGTGAAATTGAAGATGTCAGTTTTGAAGTACACCAGGATGAGGATATGGGTGTTGCTGGCGCTGGGGAGGAAATTGACAAGGAGGATTCTGATGGTGAGGTGGTTTGTTTAAGTCAGGCACCCGGGGAGACACCTGTTGTCCGTGGGAGGAATATGGCCATTGACATGCCTGGTGAAAATACCAAAAAAATCAGCTCTTCAGTGTGGAAGTATTTCAACAGAAATGCGGACAACAGGTGTCAAGCCGTGTGTTGCCTTTGTCAAGCTGTAATAAGTAGGGGTAAGGACGTTAACCACCTCGGAACATCCTCCCTTATACGTCACCTGCAGCGCATTCATAATAAGTCAGTGACAAGTTCAAAAACTTTGGGCGACAGCGGAAGCAGTCCACTGACCAGTAAATCCCTTCCTCTTGTAACCAAGCTCGCGCAAACCACACCACCAACTCCCTCAGTGTCAATTTCCTCCTTACCCAGGAAAGCCAATAGTCCTGCAGGCCATGTCACTGGCAAGTCTGACGAGTCCTCTCCTGCCTGGGATTCCTCCGATGCATCCTTGAGTGTAATGCCTACTGCTGCTGGCGCTGCTGTTGTTGCTGCTGGGAGTCGATCGTCATCCCAGAGGGGAAGTCGGAAGACCACTTGTACTACTTCCAGTAAGCAATTGACTGTCCAACAGTCCTTTGCGAGGAAGATGAAATATCACAGCAGTCATCCTGTTGCAAAGTGGATAACTGAGGCCTTGACAACTATGTTGGTGTTAGACGTGCGTCAGGTATCCGCCGTTAGTTCACAGGGAACTAGACAATTTCTTGAGGTAGTGTGCCCCCGTTACCAAATACCATCTAGGTTCCACTTCTCTAGGCAGGCGATACCGAGAATGTACACGGACGTCAGAAAAAGACTCACCAGTGTCCTAAAAAATGCAGTTGTACCCAATGTCCACTTAACCACGGACATGTGGACAAGTGGAGCAGGGCAGACTCAGGACTACATGACTGTGACAGCCCACTGGGTAGATGTATTGCCTCCCGCTGCAAGAACAGCAGCGGCGGCACCAGTTGCAGCATCTCGCAAACGCCAACTTGTTCCTAGGCAGGCTACGCTTTGTATCACCGCTTTCCAGAATACGCACACAGCTGAAAACCTCTTACGGCAACTGAGGAAGATCATCGCAGAATGGCTTACCCCAATTGGACTCTCCTGGGGATTTGTGGCATCGGACAACGCCAGCAATATTGTGCGTGCATTACATCTGGGCAAATTCCAGCACATCCCATGTTTTGCACATACCTTGAATTTGGTGGTGCAGAATTATTTAAAAAACGACAGGGGCGTGCAAGAGATGCTGTCGGTGGCCAGAAGAATTGCGGGCCACTTTCGGCGTGCAGGCACCGCGTACAGAAGACAGGAGCACCACCAAAAAAACCTGAACCTGCCCTGCCATCATCTGAAGCAAGAGGTGGTAACGAGGTGGAATTCAACCCTCTATATGCTTCAGAGGATGGAGGAGCAGCAAAAGGCCATTCAAGCCTATACATCTGCGCATAGGCGCTACATTGTAACACTGCCGTGTGCCGCCTGTCATACAGTACAGGAGCACACAGCCAATCAGGAGGGTGCCACAACGTGGCGCTCCCTGATTGGCTGAAGGAACCCTCTTAGACATAAGTCAGAGGGGGTTTCTGGCATTCGGGGAAAGGGGTCCCATGTGAAAACATGGGGCCCCTTTCAGTGCGAGGTCGGGTGTGCGTTTTTTTATTTTGACAAGTACCTGGATTACAAATGGATTACAAGAAGAAGAGGCTTCTACACTGGATTTTGTGAGTATAATTTTTTCCACAGGTACACCATGGATTCTACATGGAGAAGAGGACCGACCCTCGTGTGAACATAAGGTAAGTATGTGTATATGGAGGTGTGTATGTATGCATTAAAGTTATACTTTCAAGATGTGTGTCTTATGTTTTTATTGGGGTATTTTTTTAGTAGTAGTACTACAGGTACCAGCGGGCCCGGTTTTCCTCCGCATGCTGGTACTTGTGGTTCTCCAAGTACAAGCTTGCGGGGGAGGCTTGCTGGGACTTGTAGTACTGCTTCTAAAAACAATATTCATTTTTTTACACAACGGCTATCAGCCTCCCATCCGCAGCCCTTGGATGGGGGGGGACAGCCTCGGGCTTCACCCCTGGTCCTTGGGTGGCTGGAGGGGGGGGACCCCTTGATTGAAGGGGTTCCGACTCCTCCAGGGTACCCCGGCCAGGGGTGACTAGTTGGTTATGTAATGCCAGGGCCGCCGGGAGCTATATAAAAGTGTCCCCCGGCTGTGTCATTATGTATCTGGCTAGTGGATCCCAGTGCTGGTTTCAGAAATACGGGGGACCCCTACGCTTTTTGTCCCCCGTATTTTTGGAACCAGGACCAGGCGCAGAGCCCGGTGCTGGTTGTTTAAATATGGGGGAACCTCTATCATTTTTTTACCCATATTTTTGCAACCAGGATCGGCTCAAAGAGCCCGAGGCTGGTTTGGCTTAGGAGGGGGGACCCCACGCAATTTTTATTTTTATTTTAACACTGTTTTTTTTTTTTAATAAAAGTGCACAATGAAGCCCAGCGCGGATCTCTCAGATCCGGCCGAGATTCATTATATTAAAGTCGGCAGTGTTTTACAAGTCACTCACGTAAAACACTGCCTAAAAAAACGAATGACATCGACATCGGTAAAACCGAAAATGCAGAATACGGCAGCTTAGTAAATTAGTCGTACTAAATTCAAAAAGAAGCATATTTACACTTTCGATGTCATTCGTGATTTAACTTTGACCTCAAACGGGAAAATACGATTTTTAGTAAATATACCCCGCTGTCTTAAAGTGGGAGCAATAAGAGTTATTCGTTTTTCTGTCACAAGACAAGTAATTCCATTTTGGGACACTATCCTGTAAATAGTTACACAAAGGGGCTCATCTCTAACTCAAATATGGGCAAGTTTATTGCATTGCGATTGGCAGGCTTCTCGGAGGATATGGGTATGATATTTACTGAGTCTGCATTATTGCATTTGAATACATAATCCTTACTGACTAATGAAGGAATGCATTGTGCTTCTAGTGGTACTGTATATGCGTGTAATTTGTAAAAGTTTTAAATGTTTTCCGTTTCCAGCACAATTCTACCGGAAAACAAGAGATATTTCACATTATGTGGATTAATCACTAGTGTAAACATTTGTAAACAAGTGCTTTGGTTTTGATTTTGCATTTCTTTAAAGATTGATAAAAACAGCTGAAATCATGTAATTTGGACCTGTTTTTGTTCCTACAGTATTATTAACATCAATAACATTCATTTACATTGTGAAATGGTACCTGAAATCACGAGGAAGGGACTTACATGCAATCCAAAACACGCAAGATACATATTTTATATCCGAGATTCGGAGTTGGCAGGATGACTTGAGCCGGGACTTGTCTTGACTCAGAACCCCAAAGTTCATGTGTGTTCGGTTATCAGCAGAACCGAATCACTCATCTCTATTAATTAATACTTGTACAATGTAAAAAAGTAAGGATGGTGTAATGGTTAGCATTACTGGCTCACAGCACTGAGGTCATGGGTTCAATTCCCACCATGGCCCTAACTGTGTGAAGTTTGTATATTCTCCCTGTACTTCCGTGGGTTTCCTCTGGGTACTCTGGTTTCCCCTGACAATCCAAAAATATACTGGTAGGTTAATTGGCTCCCAACAAAAAATTATCCCTAGCGTGAATGTGTGTGCATGTACATGTGGTAGGGAATATAGATTGTAAGCTCCACTGGGGCAGGGACTAATGTGAATGGACAATTATTCTCTGTAAAACACTGGAATATGTGTGCACTATATAAATAACTGGTAATAAATAAAAATAATAATTATGTTGTTTGTAATTTTTCTATAATAAAATATACTAAATGTTTTGGAAAATTGAATAGGGACTTCCTATTCACATTTTACATTTAGATGAGCAAAAATTGAAATGAAAAGTCATATTCATTGAAAATTTTAAAGAGCCAGTAATCACATCACAGAGACCTGAAAACATTCCATTCTACCCACCAGCAACTGCTACAAAAACACCAGCGGGAATAATATTGTATACTGAGAACGATGCTGTTTCTTTGTAGAAAACAAGGAGGTAAAAGATTATAAATAGCCAAGATGTTTTCTTTCTCCCCATTTATAGCCCTGAGAACAACTCCTTGAGAAACACTGAAAAAAAAACCACGGACATATGACAAAAGAGTGAATTCTTGCGAACAAATGTTAAAACTGTACATAAAATGCCCCTTTTAATACGGGTTGCTTGTAAAAGCCAAGGCAAAGCAGATCATTAAAACGTCAGGCTTGGGGCACAGTGGAAATAAAATGCCTGTACTGCAGAGTAAACACCAAGCTCTTATATAATTATTTCCTCTTGTTTTATTAACGCTTCTGCTGCCGGAGGGCCCTTTAACGCATTAATTCACGGGATACCCCTTTAAAACAGATTATTGCCTTATTTTTGTGGTATTTGTTGTAGCTGTTTCTAATGTTATTAATGATTTTACTATTTAGGCCCAAATCCTGCTGTAGAGTGTTTTTACCTCACGTGTTCCATTACGGAGCACAATCATTTGTCTCAAGGGAGAAGTAAGAGGTCTTATCAGAGACTTTCTCATATTATTTTTTCTCATAAATTTCAAGAATTTCATAGCTAAAAACACTGTATACCATATAAACAGAAAAAAGTATATAGCAATAGATACCTTTGTGCAGCAAATACAGAACAAGAAAGATAAGGTCATATCTGCAGAGAATAAGAACAAAAATAATATAAATAATATATACAAAGAACAAAAATATACAAAGAACAAAAATAATATAAATAATATATACAAAGCACTATTTGTCGTTAATTTATTTTTAGCCATTAAGTGCATCACGTTTATATTACATTTTTGTACTACACAATGGTATCTGTTTCCTATTTCATGAAGAAATACAATAGTAAAAGAAAATCATATGTTATTTTGTTACATATTTATAGACCAACAATATTTTTGATGCAGTGGTACATTGATTTTTTTGTTATTTTCTTTTTGCCAGGGTAGTATACATATTTTTATTTATATTGGGCACTAATATGGTATTTCCCAGCAAACTGATTATAAACTGAATAGGAGAAATGAAAGTGATCTGATGCACTATTAGTTCCAGAAATGTATCAATGCCGTATGTCCTATCACCTAGCCTGGACATGGCTAATATTGAATACAATTTGCTCTCACAGAGGTGTTTCACTAGTGACTTATAATGCACTACCCTGGCTCATCTTACAATCAAATAAAAAATTACACAGCGATATCGGAACATAAAATACAGCTGAAGGCACAAAAGACACAAGTTAGTTAATTAGCAGAAGAGGGCAGTGCCTAAAGACCAGAGGTTCACAAACCCCGTCATTACATTCCGGCCGGGTTTTAAGGATATCCATGCTTGAGCACAGGTAACCCATATAGTACCTCTATCAATTTAACTATCTGGGCTCAAGCATGGATAGCCTTAAAACCTGGACTATAATGGCAGTTAGGAGTTTGGAAGCTATAGACTTATAAATATGAAAATTAATAATCCAAAAGGTTGCTTAGGAGAGAGAGAGAGAGAGAGAGAGAGAGAGAGAGATTGGTAACAAGCAGATATCGTGAGTTGGATTCCCCTGCCTAAATGAAGACATGATGACTAATGTAGAGATGTAAAAAGCCTTGGAGAGAGATAAAGTTGCCCAAGCCAACCAATCAGCTTGTAGCTTTTATCAATTATCTAGCAGAGTCTACTAAATGATAGTTAGAAGCTGAATTGCTCTAGTTTATCTCTCTCCAAGGCTTGATACATCTCCCCTTAAATCACATGACCAAGCTGCAGTCACATGAACTATGTATCTCTATAGTGGATGGTATCAGGATCCCGGCACTTGAGATGCCAATAGAATACAGACAGCGGCATCCCAATGCTCAGGATCCCAACACCTATTTGGTGTGTAATCTATCCCTAACCCTTACCCTCCTTACTCGCAGCTTGACCCTAACCCTCCCCCTTGCCCCAGACCAAACCTCTTGGCAGAGGCGTCACCGGGTGTGGTGATACCCTAATCCCCCCCTCCCAGCAGCCTAGCCCTAAACCGGAAAGCCTAACCCTAACCCACCCCCATCCACTGAGGATTCCGGGCAGAGCTCGATCAGGATTTTGTCATTCGGAATCCTGGTGCCGCATTTCTATCTTTGTCTGGATGCTGGCATTGGCATTTCAAGCAGTGTCGGGATTCCGGCGTCAGATCCCCTCTGTAGAATTATGATTTCATGCCTCAGTCTGTGGTCTGGTAACAAGACATATGACATTTAGAAGTACACTATCATGTAAAAGGGTTGAGAACAGAGAGCATAGTAAGAAATATACACTGAAACTGAAAACACATCTGCTGTTATTAGCGACTATACAGTATGTTCAATGAAAAGATCCTCTAGACACAGGTAATGCACCACAGTGTTAAGTTTCAGGGAGGAATTAATTGTTCTCATAAAAGACAAATAGACAGGGACATGTTGTTAATTGACCCAAACTGAATTATGGTCCTATTAATTATGCCAATTATAATTAAGTTTTCTGCTCACCACGATCGCCAGAGCAATTCAACATTGCTCCAGCACGGAAACAGCTGATTTAAAGATCAGCTGTCCACACAAATACATTCACAGCTACAATAGTGATACAACTTAGCACTGCAGAGTCTGACAATGCTACTGCGACTTCCAGTGAAAGGAGCAGAACATCAGTGGAGGGATCCTAATGAATCCCTTCTTAAGACCAGGACTTCTTCCAGCAGGTAAGCAGCAGGGTGTGGAAAAAATGCCATCTGAATAGAGTATTTTGAGCTTAATGAATTTAGATCCCCATACTAGTTTATGGGGACAGCGGGCCAGATCGGGGCGGAAAGGTAAGTAGATCTGTGATATCTCCTGCATTACCTTCATCATGAATGGCACTGACAATTTATACCAAAGTAGGCGAAAATGTTAATTTTCACCTACTTTTGTGAAAATTAAGTGACAATGAATGGACCCCTAAGTGACTCCAATGTGGGTCATCATCTTTTGTAAAGAACATATTTGATTTAACCCTTGTAAAGTCATGAAATACCTATGGCCGTGTTGTACATTTCTTAATTACAAAAAAGAACTAATCTAGATAATATCTTCCGACTTTTGGTAAAAAACACATTAGACTAAATTGTTAAAAACACAGTAAAGACTTATTCAGATGAAACTATATATATATATATATATAAATATTAGTACCATTGAATTTTATTTAGTCTTGAAAATGAAAGTAGAATAAAGAAATGAAAGGTAATCAATCAATACATTACTTTACTTGTATGGTTGTACCCAATTATACACTTGCTTAATATCTTATATGTCTAGAATACAGTAACAGTAATGACCTCTAACACCTCTACGTGTGAGCAGTTCAGACCTGCCCGCCGATGCATAATTGTAACTAATTCACTATCACTAAGAAATGTCCTATTCACCCAAACTATTTATTCTCCCATAAAAGGACTGACTCCTTCACGGAAGGCTCAAGTCTTTCAGTGCAAATCAATATGCAAAGTAAAATCCCAATTGTAGCAGAGGAAAAATGGTTTATGCGTTGAAATTGTCGTAAATGTGGGGGACATTATGTGTTTCAGATTATGATTTTTAAAAAATCTTTGTTATTTCAATATAATAGAATTAACGAGTAGCCAATAGCTGCACATTCACAGTCTTCATATTTTGTGTTTTTAAGCCATTGACATTTCTGTATAAATCCATGTAACTATTAAGAGATGCTTCTGCAAATACAGCTCTGTGTCTTTTTTTTAATCAGCTCCATACATACAGCTGTAACAATAAATAAAAAAATATCAGCAGGAAAATATGCTAGGTATGATGTAAAACAAATAAAGTTTGTGTTATGTTAAGTGTCCTATGTTGACTGCACAGCAGAGGAGAAATACGCAGGCGGAAAGACAAATCCACAGTGTCCTTTTTGGAATTGCTATAAAACTGACAACAGAATCAAAATATTAGTTGTTCTATTAATTGCTCCAACACTGTGGAACCCTATTTAGTGCTTACCTGCTTTAGATAACACAGAGAACAGAAGGGACTGTAAGGTGGAATCCATTGCAGGAGAATGTGCCACCAGACACATGACCATCTAATTCGGTACACAATCTTCACTAATTTGTTTCTCACCCCTCTATAAAGCTTGAAGAAAAATTAGTAAAGATATTCTTAGTGAACTGTAGATGTATGCTGTATGTAGATGGCGTTGCATCATACTGGATGGAGTTGCATCATACTTGCTTACCTTCCCTGAAGCTGCGGGAGACTCACGATTTTTTGGTTAGTCAGAAGAGTATGCGACTACCCTGCATCCACACCACTGCCCATTGAAGCGGGCAGGTTGGGGATATAATCATAGGAATTGTGGCACTGTGTGGAGGGGCGGGGGTTAAATGATGTAAATTGCATAATTTTAGCCCAGTCTCCTCCCTGTAGACCCGCAAATTGATGCATTTTACTTAGAGATGAGCGGGTTCGGTTCCTCGAGATCTGAACCCCCCCGAACTTCACCTATTTTAAACGGGTCCGAGGCAGCCTCGGATCTTCCTGCCTTGCTCGGTTAACCCGAACGCGCCCGAACGTCATCATCCCGCTGTCGGATTCTCGCGAGATTCGTATTCTATATAAAGAGCCGCGCGTCGCTGCCATTTTCACTCGTGCATTGGAGATTGAACGGAGAGGACGTGGCTGCGTTCTCTCCCTGAAAAGCTTCGTAATCTGTGCTCAGTGTGCTGCAAATATCTGTGCTCAGTGTGCTGCAAATATCTGTGCTCAGTGTGCTGAAAATATCTACATTCTCTGCCTGAAAAGCTCCATATCTGTGCTCAGTGTGCTGCAAATATCTGTGTGTGCTCAGTGTGCTTCACTTTGGTGACCAACAGTATATAGATGTACAGTACATGATTAGGCCATTGCTGTAGCATTTTGCAGCTCTGTGTCACTGCAAGTATCCATTCCATATCTGTGCTGCATTTTTGTGAGCAGTATATATAGTATTACAGTGCAGCATTTTGGTGACCAACAGTATATAGCTGTACAGTACAGTAGGCCATTGCTGTATCTTGCAGCTCTGTGTCACTGCAAGTATCCATTCCATATCTGTGCTGCATTATTGTGAGCAGTATATAGTAGGACAGTGCAGCATTTTGGTGACCAGCAGTATACATATATAGTACAGTACAGTAGGCCATTGCTGTATCTTGCAGCTCTGTGTCACTTCTAGTATCCTGATCAGTGCTCAATATCTGCTGCATTGTTGTGACCAGTATGTATACTGTACTGTGCAATGTGTGTTATACACCTGGTGATTATACATCCTGTAATCTGTACTGAGCGATGTGTGAGATACACCTGGGATTATACACCCTATATGCTGTACTGTGTGATGTGTGAGATACACCTGGGATTATACACCCTATATACTGTACTGTGTGATGTGTGAGATACACCTGGGGATCTTACACCCTATATTATTATAATAATTATTATTATTATTATTATTATTATTATTATCTTTTATTTATATGGCGCCACAAGGGTTCTGCAGCGCCCAATTACAGAGTACATAAATAATCAAACAGGAAAAAAGCAACTTACAGTTGATGACAGTATAGGACAAGTACAGGGTAAATACACATAGTTACATCAGGAGATGACACTGGAATAAGTATCAGGTGGCAGAAGACTGCTGGATGTGGTACAGTTGAAGATTATTAAAGTAAGACAAAGGATAAGCACATAAGGGAAGAGGGCCCTGCTCATGAGAGTTTATAATCTAAAGGGGAGGGGTAGACAGACATGGGTGACACAGATGGGGTACATAAAGAACGTGGAACAGAGGGTTAGGATGAGATTTGGCTGGGTTTGGTGAAGAAGTGGACCCCCAGAAGGCACAAGTCAATACTTAACATTGCAACATTTTACTGGGCTATGCAGGAGAAAATTAAAAATAGGGGGGAAAAAATAAAAATAAAAATCGATAACTTCTACCGCTTTCAAAAAGGTTAATGGAAGCAGAAATAATGAACAACTACCTCATGGAAGCCAGATACAGTATACCAAACAGTACTTAGCAGAGTTAGGAATGAGTGCTTATGAAATAAAGTAACATTTTGTCATAATATTTCAGAAACTGCATGGCTGGTCTCTTGCACTCTTTTGCTCTAATACACCACCTGCTTTAGGATTTATATTCAAAAACATTGTCTCCATAATCCCAAAAACGTCAGTCTTCTTGGAAAGTGGTTTGTTCCTTTGTAAGGGAAAGAGAACAAACGTTCTCAAACAACGGTTTCTCAATTTCTTTTTCCTCTGGGAAGGGATTGTGGATTCGCAGGAATATCTGAGCATTTCTGTAATCAGAAAGCAGCAACTTTCTACAAATGTTTACAAATAATTCCAGTGAATTTGTCATTTTCTTCCAGTGATTTGGAACAATAATACCATTGATTAGAATGAATAATTCCAGTGATTTTGTCATTTTCTTCCTGTGATTTGGATTAATAATACCATTGATTAGAACAAATAATTCCTGTGATATTGAGGTGTTTGTATCGCTTAGATTAGCCGTCCAGCGACCACAGTGCACCTCTTTTTCTCTTTTCTTTGCATCATGTGCTGTTTGGGGCCAATGTTTTTAAGTGCCATCCTGTCTGACACTGCAGTGCTACTCCTAGATGGGCCAGGTGTTTGTGCCGCCCTCTTGGGTCACTTTGCTTAGTCATCCAGCGACCTCAGTGCAAATTTTAGGACTAAAAATAGTATTGAGAGGTGTGAGGTATTCAGAATAGACTGGAAATGAGTGGAAACTGTGGTTATTGAGGTTAATAATACTATAGGATCAAAATTACCCCCACATTCTATGAGTTAAGTGGTTTTTGAGGGGTTTTTGAAAAAAAACACCCGAATCCAAAACACACCCAAATCTGACAAAAAAATTTCAGGGAGGTTTTGCCAAAACACGTCCGAACCCAAAACACGGCCGTGGAGCCAAATCCAAAACCAAAACACAAAACCCGAAAAATTTTCGGTGCACATCTCTAATTTTACTGCAATGAAGCGGGGCCTAATGATGTGACAGCCCTAACTTGCCCTCCAAAGTGGCCAATTGCATCTCCTCTCTGCGTTCTCCTGTTAATTCTTCTATGTAAATATGCACTGCATCTTTGCTATCCACTTTGTAATACAGGAAGTGCCTCTGTAGACATTATTCAGCATGATTGCAGTGAGTAAACACACACTTCTGCAGCTCTCCAGAGTCCTGCAGTGAATTGCACACAGATCACTAAACACATGCAAGTGGCCCAGGGTCTTCTACCAGTGCTCTGCGATGGATTAATGGGTGGGATGAAAATCATTCAGGCGTGGTTTATTAATGAGGGTGTCATTTTATATATATATATATAAATCCGGCACTCAAATAACATTAATCAACGGCCAGTGTGTCCTTGTCCCGTAATAAATACATTGCGGGTTCAGAACAGATCCAAGTTCAAAACGGACACGGCACTCCAGGACTTAGTGTAGCAAATCTTTATGAAGTTAAAATATGCATGTTTTAACGTCATAAAGAATAAGTCCTGGAGTGCCATGTCCGTTTTGAACTTGAATCTATTCTGTACCCGCAATGTATATATATATATATATATATATATCCAAAGAACATTCCATTAACCTCTATATAATAGCAAGGGCATCATAATACACAGTATACAATACATACTGTAGAATGTAGTCAATGTCTGCCCAGGGGTATATTTAGTAAGGTGTGAGTTTTCTAGAAGTGGAGATGTTGCCCAATAGCAACCAATCAGATTCCACTTAACATTTATGTAGCTGCCTGCTAGAAGATATTAGATAGGATCTGCTATGGGTAACATCTCCACTCCAAAAAAAACCTCACACCTTAGTAAATATACCCCCTACAGTCTAATCAGCTAATGCAGAGTTGAATACAATCCAATTGCAGAGAGTATATTGGTTTTGTACAGCGCCTGCTCTAGAATGAAGCATACGCAAGTACAAGCAATGCAGAGCCTTACTCATTTCTCTCACACATTGTCTCCACTTGTGATTGAAGAGGCGTAAATAAATGGGTTGTAACAGGACTTTCGCATACCGACAAAGTTTAGTGTGGGTATGTCGACAGAGTTTTGAGCTATACAAAGATGGTCGCAAGAGGAAACATGCCTGTTTTCAGATGGATAATGTTCACCTGGTATAGGGCTGATGCAAGTTTGCAAAGATGATGATGATGATCAAACCAAGTATACAGTTAGAGGCAGTCCCCCCACAGCACGTACACCCTACATATAGGCGAATATACTTATTTAGTTTAATTATATAGTTATTAACAGTTCCTTATGTAGTGCAGCAAATTCTGTTGTCCTTAACAATTGGAAACAGTGATAACATAAAACAAAACAATTGGAAACAGCAGTAAAAAAACAAGACTGGGTAATAACAGACAGTCATAGAGGTAGGAAGGTCCTGCTCGCAAGCTTACAATCTATAGAGAGGTGGTCTTACTAAGGGACTGAAATTCCATGTGGGAACAATTATGCCAACTTGTACTCATCTTTGCCCCTGAGTGTTCTAGTGGATATCCACATACAGTGGCGTTTTAAGAGAGGAGGGGACCCGCGTGCAGAGTTCATTGTGTGCCCCTCCTCTCTGGCAGCGAGTAGACTCTGGCATTATGCCAGAGTCTACTACACATGTGCAGGTCTCCGAGAACATGGCACCATTGCCTTGTTCCCGGGGACAACTTCAGTGCGTGTGCGCAAATCACTCGGAAATGGCCGCAGCGGCCATATTCCAAGTGATTTCTGTCTGCATTGCAGGCCCACCGCATCGGGACTCCGGAGCAATAAGTATAATATATGGATCCAGGGTGTGTGGTGTGTGCCCCCTGGACCCAGGGGCCCATGTTCACTGCACACCTTGCACCCTTTATAGAAAAGTCTATATCCACATACTGTAGTTAATTTATTTGTAAAAGTCGTCACATTGAGGGTAATTACCTTGTGCTCCATTGGAACAGGTTTCATTGTGAAAAAGAAACCTTAAACTGCACAAATATTTTAAACCCACTGTCTTAGACCTACCAGCACCTGGCTTCATACTGAAATAAGTATAGATGTTTAGAAGAGGAACAAAGACAGGTCTGATGGGTCACCATTGAGAACTCTTCTTCAGTACTCCAACCCTTTCATTTTTCTAATTCCACTCTTTAATAAAACGGATTTAAAAAAAATCACATAAATTGATTTTTATCACAAAAAAATATATAAAACTCAGGAAACTAAATGTAAAGTGCTTGCAGTCTGTCGGCATTCTAGTAGTCCAGACTCAATGATCTTACAATCATTAACTTTATATCATAGCATTTCAAATGTCATTCCAATGCTGATCAGCTTTATGTACCCTTCGCTGGAACTGCAGGGGTTATTTGGCCCTAAATGACTACTTAAAGCTTGCATGCGAAAGATTAAATCAATAGTTATCTAAAGGTAGGTCTGAGCTGGTAAGGGCAGAGCTCCCGCAGTTTAAAATAACCAGCGCCTCACTGCAAGACCTCTCTCATTTAATGGATTTGCATGTACTTAGAACTCCAGACTCTCTTATCAATAAAGGATTCAGGTTTCGTTTTTCAGATGTGTCTCCTTTACCATTTAAGTGGTAATTCAAGTAAGAGACATCTTTTTTAATTCCTCAAATAAGTGTCATTTTAGACTCTACGGTTTAGCATTTAGTAATTGCTGAAAAGAAAAAAGTAGGCTATTGTACAGTATTCTATTTATAATTTAGCATTTCTTTTTAAATAAGCCAGACAGAAAATGTACATGGGATTAACATTTTAACAGCTACAAAAGAATAAATTTACCGATTGCTATAAAGCTCATTTTGTACAGTAACATATCAACACATTTAATCCTCAAGCATTAAAAGCAGTTACACCACATGTCTTTTGTATGGCTGTAATCTGGACTATCCTGGGGAAATGAGGACTATTGGCAGGTATGCACATAGGTGCAAGGACACAGGTACTCCTACACATAGTTACATACACAATGTTATACACACACACACACACACACACACACACACACACACACATACACACACACCAAAATCAGTAAGAAAATACAGATTCCCACACATAGGGATTTCATTAAATTCAAAGCACTTTGCTGGGATGCTCGGGTGCGTTACATGTCGCTCGTTTACGAAAGTGATGACATTACAAGTTTTCCCACGCACCCCTCCAGTTAATTGGTAGGGCTCCAGCTATGCTATGTGATAATGGCTTGTGGGTCAGGGTCAGAATCAGCGAGTCCACTGTTGCTTGCTGCTGTGCTGGGTGAGCTGTACCAGGCGGGAGCCATCCTGTCCTCTATTGCAGGTGTTAGCAGGACTCCTGAGCAGTGGTGCAAATAGAAAAACTGTCTTAGTGGTACTGTGTGCGCACGCAGAAGGTGCGCACCAAAAATGGGTGTGGCCACATGTTACACAGGGCGTGGCCAATGGAAATAGGGGTGTGATACACATATGTGTGGCCAAATACACATATGACCCCAATAGTGCAGTTCCAGATAATCATATGCCCCCAATCATTCCAGATACACATATGCCCCCACAGTGTCAGATACAAATATGCCCCGACAGTGCCAGGTATGCCCCCATAGTGCCAGATATACAAATGCCCCCAAAATGACAGATACACATATGCCCCCACAGTGGCAGATATGCCCCCATAGTGCCAGGTACACACAGGCCCCCACAGTGCTGCTCATCATTACTTGCTGCTGCTGTGTGTGTCAGGGGAGGAGAGCACAGCACGCGCCTCTCCTGCCCCTCAGTCTGGTCTCCGGCTGTGTGTAACTCAAATCAGGCACCGGATCATGAGCCAATCAAAGTTCGTGATTTGGCAGCCAATCAGGAGCCACCACTGCCAGTCCACGAGTTCTGATTGGCGAATGAACCGGCGCATGGTTTGAGATACATGCTGCCGCCGGACTGTGCACTGAGGGGCAGTAGAGGCATGCACTGCTCTCTCCTCCCCTCACACACAGCAGCAGCTGCAAGCAAGGTGGTTGGTTACATCACAGTCATGCTCCCTCCAGGCCGGGAAGTAGAGGCGGAGTTTGCAATAATAGCCGCTAGCGGCGGCTATAGTGTGAGTGGGATGTATGGCGTATCGGCAGCTAGATTCTTAAGGGTGTGCCCTACCCGAGCGTACCGCCATACTTGCTGGCTTGCTCCTGAGACACAGCCAACTTTAGCAACAGCGAATGCGCCACAGAGCTCCACTTGCAGAGCGGCGGTCACACTTGGATCACGTTGTGTACCACATAGGTGCCACTTTAGAACTACAAGGCCAGAGGTAGGCGTCTGTTTGACTCTGGGAATTCCGCCCCTGCCTGGAATGGAACATCGGGTCTATTGCTTTGAACTTAATTCTCCCATGGAGTGACTTGGATGTCCAGTTTGGTCACTTTACACTAAAATAAATTAATTTCACTGCCAAACTTCACAATGTTCTTATTGGATCAATCAGACATTGACTGTGATTGACAGAATATTTGTTCTGCCAATAACCACAGTCTGCTAGCATGTATGCCAAACAGCTGATTGGAGCTGTCCAGCTTGGTCACTTACTGCAGCTGGATGCTTGGATGAGCAACCCACCAGCCAATGGGTCGCTTATTCTGTACTGAATGGCTACAGCATTAGCATGTATTGCATTGCAAAGTATGGTCAGTTTGAACCTGACCCTGTTTCCTCTCCTTTATCACCAAGATTGTAGATTTTAGAAAGCAAGTGACCCATTTACTGTACATGTTCTTGTAATGTATCCTTTGCATACATGTCTGCCTAATTGCTATGCGTTACTTTAGTATACTGCCACTATAAAAACATATATCATTAATAATAATAATAATAATAATAATAATATTTCAATCTTTGATATCAGTCACTACCCCAGTGGAGTTTACAGTATATTCCCTACCACGTGTACAGATGGGTCCACGGTTATCTTGACTAGTTTTCTGCGCCTAGGCACAACATGACTTATTAGCAGAAACCCTTCATCTATTGTTCTCAGCTGCAATACAATACAGAGAAAAATACAGCAGGGGATTAAGTCATTAAAGGAGGGGATTAAGCCCGATTGGCCAGTCTCAGTTAATCCTATTAAAGGTCAAGATAAACGTGGACCCATCTGCATATTCAAACATCCACACTAGGGTTAACTTTTGTCAGAAGATAATTAATCTATCAGTATGTTTTTGGAAGAAAACCAGAGCACTCAGAGGAAACCCTGTGCAAAAAAAGGGAAAACATACAAACCCCACACAGATATGACCTTGGAGAGAATCGAACCCAAGACCTCAGTGCTGTCAATAATACACCTTTCAGACAGAAACTGAAATTACCGGGTGAAGCAGTTCCACCCGGTAATTTCATGAAACACACGGGTCCTTTTTCTGAAAGGGTCGACCTGGGTGAAATTCCCAGGACTTCGACCCTGGAATCTACCAGGGTCAGAGACACAGGAATTTCGATACGGGTTGACCCTTTCACACAGACAAAATACCCGTGTTGATCTGCAAATTACCGGGTCGCAATTCTCGACCCGGTAATTTGCATGTCTGTGTGAAAGGGGGGGGGTATTCAGGCAGGTCCCGGCAAAACGTCCCGGCATTGAAATGCCAGGTAATTGCCGGGACTTTCACACTTTTCTGTCTAAAAGTGGTGTCAGTAATGCTAACATGAAGGTTTGGATATTGATTAAGAGACACATTCTCTTGCAAAAAAGTCGAGAAGCTATTTTACAGCCTAAATTGTAATAAGGTCAAACTGTTTTTTTTTTTTAATCTTGTTCCAGATCAAAATAATTCTAAATGAAAGCAAACATCTGATTGGTTATTATGGGTTGTAGCAATTACAAAGTCACCCATGCACTAGCTTTAATAAATGTTAATGAATACCACTGTACTTTTTAAAACCAATGTAGTGACGACATCAGAGCTCTGTACTTTGAATGGACTTGGGACAGGCAACTAGAGGCTCTTCAGCTGCCAGCTCTGTCAGCCGCTAATTGCCAGAGTTTGCTAATGACTGTATTTCAGCAAAATTTGGAGAGCCAAAGGCAGTGAGGCAAGTAAGTGGGAATAGAGTTCCTGTGTGAAAGTACATGCCGGAACACATGAATTGCAGATGTTCAGAAGACAAAACGTGAAAATGAAACCAAGTTTTCAATCTATTCCTTGTCTCAATCTCAATATTCCGCGTATTTCTAGGTCAGTAAATGAATATCCTTTAAAATGCTAGTACACATAATAAAATGGCAGTTTTGCAAACGAGGGCTTTGATGTTCTGCATAATACATAGATGTAGATTGAACAATGACCACAGATTAACCAAGTTTATGTTAATTTTTCAATAAATGTAGATTTTTGATTCTAGTTAAAATTAGAGATGAGCGGGTTCGGTTTCTTTGAATCCGAACCCGCACGAACTTCACTTTTTTTTCACGGGTCCGAGCGACTCGGATCTTCCCGCCTTGCTCGGTTAACCCGAGCGCGCCCGAACGTCATCATGACGCTGTCGGATTCTCACGAGACTCGGATTCTATATAAGGAGCCGCGCGTCGCCGCCATTTTCACACGTGCATTGAGATTGATAGGGAGAGGACGTGGCTGGCGTCCTCTCCATTTAGATTAGATTTAGAAGAGAGAGAGAGAGAGAGATTGCTGTGATACTGTAGATTAGAAGAGAGTGCAGACAGAGTTTAGTGACTGACGACCACAGTGACCAGTGACCACCAGAGACAGTGCAGTTGTTTGTTTTATTTAATATATCCGTTCTCTGCCTGAAAAAAACGATACACAGTCACACAGTGACTCAGTCTGTGTGCACTGCTCAGCCCAGTGTGCTGCACATCAATGTATTGTATATAAAGCTTATAATTGTGGGGGAGACTGGGGAGCACTGCAGGTTGTTATAGCAGGAGCCAGGAGTACATGATAAATAATATTATATTAAAATTAAACAGTGCACACTTTTGCTGCAGGAGTGCCACTGCCAGTGTGACTAGTGGTGACCAGTGCCTGACCACCAGTATATTAGTAGTATTGTATACTATCTCTTTATCAACCAGTCTATATTATCAGCAGACACAGTACAGTGCGGTAGTTCACGGCTGTGGCTACCTCTGTGTCGGCACTCGGCAGGCAGTCCGTCCATCCATAATTGTATTATAATATATACCACCTAACCGTGGTTTTTTTTTCATTCTTTATACCGTCGTCATACTAGTTGTTGTTACGAGTATACTACTATCTCTTTATCAACCAGTGTACAGTGCGGTAGTTCACGGCTGTGGCTACCTCTGTGTCGGCACTCGGCAGGCAGTCCGTCCAACCATAATTGTATTATATACCACCTAACCGTGGTTTTTTTTTCATTCTTTATACCGTCGTCATACTAGTTGTTACGAGTATACTACTATCTCTTTATCAACCAGTGTACAGTGCGGTAGTTCACGGCTGTGGCTACCTCTGTGTCGGCACTCGGCAGGCAGTCCGTCCATCCATAATTGTATTATAATATATACCACCTAACCGTGGTTTTTTTTTCATTCTTTATACCGTCGTCATACTAGTTGTTACGAGTATACTACTATCTCTTTATCAACCAGTGTACAGTGCGGTAGTTCACGGCTGTGGCTACCTCTGTGTCGGCACTCGGCAGGCAGTCCGTCCAACCATAATTGTATTATAATATATACCACCTAACCGTGGTTTTTTTTTCATTCTTTATACCGTCGTCATACTAGTTGTTACGAGTATACTACTATCTCTTTATCAACCAGTGTACAGTGCGGTAGTTCACGGCTGTGGCTACCTCTGTGTCGGCACTCGGCAGGCAGTCCGTCCAACCATAATTGTATTATATACCACCTAACCGTGGTTTTTTTTTCATTCTTTATACCGTCGTCATACTAGTTGTTACGAGTATACTACTATCTCTTTATCAACCAGTGTACAGTGCGGTAGTTCACGGCTGTGGCTACCTCTGTGTCGGCACTCGGCAGGCAGTCCGTCCAACCATAATTGTATTATAATATATACCACCTAACCGTGTTTTTTTTTTCATTCTTTATACCGTCGTCATACTAGTTGTTACGAGTATACTACTATCTCTTTATCAACCAGTGTACAGTGCGGTAGTTCACGGCTGTGGCTACCTCTGTGTCGGCACTCGGCAGGCAGTCCGTCCATCCATAATTGTATTATAATATATACCACCTAACCGTGGTTTTTTTTTCATTCTTTATACCGTCGTCATACTAGTTGTTACGAGTATACTACTATCTCTTTATCAACCAGTGTACAGTGCGGTAGTTCACGGCTGTGGCTACCTCTGTGTCGGCACTCGGCAGGCAGTCCGTCCAACCATAATTGTATTATATACCACCTAACCGTGGTTTTTTTTTCATTCTTTATACCGTCGTCATACTAGTTGTTACGAGTATACTACTATCTCTTTATCAACCAGTGTACAGTGCGGTAGTTCACGGCTGTGGCTACCTCTGTGTCGGCACTCGGCAGGCAGTCCGTCCAACCATAATTGTATTATAATATATACCACCTAACCGTGGTTTTTTTTTCATTCTTTATACCGTCGTCATACTAGTTGTTACGAGTATACTACTATCTCTTTATCAACCAGTGTACAGTGCGGTAGTTCACGGCTGTGGCTACCTCTGTGTCGGCACTCGGCAGGCAGTCCGTCCAACCATAATTGTATTATAATATATACCACCTAACCGTGGTTTTTTTTTCATTCTTTATACCGTCGTCATACTAGTTGTTACGAGTATACTACTATCTCTTTATCAACCAGTGTACAGTGCGGTAGTTCACGGCTGTGGCTACCTCTGTGTCGGCACTCGGCAGGCAGTCCGTCCATCCATAATTGTATTATATACCACCTAACCGTGGTTTTTTTATACCACCTAACCGTGGCAGTCCGTCCATAATTGTATACTAGTATCCAATCCATCCATCTCCATTGTTTACCTGAGGTGCCTTTTAGTTGTGCCTATTAAAATATGGAGAACAAAAATATTGAGGTTCCAAAATTAGGGAAAGATCAAGATCCACTTCCACCTCGTGCTGAAGCTGCTGCCACTAGTCATGGCCGAGACGATGAAATGCCAGCAACGTCGTCTGCCAAGGCCGATGCCCAATGTCATAGTACAGAGCATGTCAAATCCAAAACACCAAATATCAGAAAAAAAAGGACTCCAAAACCTAAAATAAAATTGTCGGAGGAGAAGCGTAAACTTGCCAATATGCCATTTACCACACGGAGTGGCAAGGAACGGCTGAGGCCCTGGCCTATGTTCATGGCTAGTGGTTCAGCTTCACATGAGGATGGAAGCACTCAGCCTCTCGCTAGAAAACTGAAAAGACTCAAGCTGGCAAAAGCACCGCAAAGAACTGTGCGTTCTTTGAAATCCCAAATCCACAAGGAGAGTCCAATTGTGTCGTTTGCGATGCCTGACCTTCCCAACACTGGACGTGAAGAGCATGCGCCTTCCACTATTTGCATGCCCCCTGCAAGTGCTGGAAGGAGCACCCGCAGTCCAGTTCCTGATAGTCAGATTGAAGATGTCAGTGTTGAAGTACACCAGGATGAGGAGGATATGGGTGTTGCTGGCGCTGGGGAGGAAATTGACCAGGAGGATTCTGATGGTGAGGTGGTTTGTTTAAGTCAGGCACCCGGGGAGACACCTGTTGTCCGTGGGAGGAATATGGCCGTTGACATGCCAGGTGAAAATACCAAAAAAATCAGCTCTTCGGTGTGGAGGTATTTCACCAGAAATGCGGACAACAGGTGTCAAGCCGTGTGTTCCCTTTGTCAAGCTGTAATAAGTAGGGGTAAGGACGTTAACCACCTCGGAACATCCTCCCTTATACGTCACCTGCAGCGCATTCATAATAAGTCAGTGACAAGTTCAAAAACTTTGGGTGACAGCGGAAGCAGTCCACTGACCAGTAAATCCCTTCCTCTTGTAACCAAGCTCACGCAAACCACCCCACCAACTCCCTCAGTGTCAATTTCCTCCTTCCCCAGGAATGCCAATAGTCCTGCAGGCCATGTCACTGGCAAGTCTGACGAGTCCTCTCCTGCCTGGGATTCCTCCGATGCATCCTTGCGTGTAACGCCTACTGCTGCTGGCGCTGCTGTTGTTGCCGCTGGGAGTCGATGGTCATCCCAGAGGGGAAGTCGTAAGCCCACTTGTACTACTTCCAGTAAGCAATTGACTGTTCAACAGTCCTTTGCGAGGAAGATGAAATATCACAGCAGTCATCCTACTGCAAAGCGGATAACTGAGTCCTTGACAACTATGTTGGTGTTAGACGTGCGTCCGGTATCCGCCGTTAGTTCACAGGGAACTAGACAATTTATTGAGGCAGTGTGCCCCCGTTACCAAATACCATCTAGGTTCCACTTCTCTAGGCAGGCGATACCGAGAATGTACACGGACGTCAGAAAAAGACTCACCAGTCTCCTAAAAAATGCAGTTGTACCCAATGTCCACTTAACCACGGACATGTGGACAAGTGGAGCAGGGCAGGGTCAGGACTATATGACTGTGACAGCCCACTGGGTAGATGTATGGACTCCCGCCGCAAGAACAGCAGCGGCGGCACCAGTAGCAGCATCTCGCAAACGCCAACTCTTTCCTAGGCAGGCTACGCTTTGTATCACCGCTTTCCAGAATACGCACACAGCTGAAAACCTCTTACGGCAACTGAGGAAGATCATCGCGGAATGGCTTACCCCAATTGGACTCTCCTGTGGATTTGTGGCATCGGACAACGCCAGCAATATTGTGTGTGCATTAAATATGGGCAAATTCCAGCACGTCCCATGTTTTGCACATACCTTGAATTTGGTGGTGCAGAATTTTTTAAAAAACGACAGGGGCGTGCAAGAGATGCTGTCGGTGGCCAGAAAAATTGCGGGACACTTTCGGCGTACAGGCACCACGTACAGAAGACTGGAGCACCACCAAAAACTACTGAACCTGCCCTGCCATCATCTGAAGCAAGAAGTGGTAACGAGGTGGAATTCAACCCTCTATATGCTTCAGAGGTTGGAGGAGCAGCAAAAGGCCATTCAAGCCTATACAATTGAGCACGATATAGGAGATGGAATGCACCTGTCTCAAGTGCAGTGGAGAATGATTTCAACGTTGTGCAAGGTTCTGATGCCCTTTGAACTTGCCACACGTGAAGTCAGTTCAGACACTGCCAGCCTGAGTCAGGTCATTCCCCTCATCAGGCTTTTGCAGAAGAAGCTGGAGGCATTGAAGAAGGAGCTAACACGGAGCGATTCCGCTAGGCATGTGGGACTTGTGGATGCAGCCCTTAATTCGCTTAACAAGGATTCACGGGTGGTCAATCTGTTGAAATCAGAGCACTAAATTTTGGCCACCGTGCTCGATCCTAGATTTAAAGCCTACCTTGGATCTCTCTTTCCGGCAGACACAGGTCTGCTGGGGTTGAAAGACCTGCTGGTGACAAAATTGTCAAGTCAAGCGGAACGCGACCTGTCAACATCTCCTCCTTCACATTCTCCCGCAACTGGGGGTGCGAGGAAAAGGCTCAGAATTCCGAGCCCACCCGCTGGCGGTGATGCAGGGCAGTCTGGAGCGACTGCTGATGCTGACATCTGGTCCGGACTGAAGGACCTGACAACGATTACGGACATGTCGTCTACTGTCACTGCATATGATTCTCTCAACATTGATAGAATGGTGGAGGATTATATGAGTGACCGCATCCAAGTAGGCACGTCACACAGTCCGTACTTATACTGGCAGGAAAAAGAGGCAATTTGGAGGCCCTTGCACAAACTGGCTTTATTCTACCTAAGTTGCCCTCCCACAAGTGTGTACTCCGAAAGAGTGTTTAGTGCCGCCGCTCACCTTGTCAGCAATCGGCGTACGAGGTTACATCCAGAAAATGTGGAGAAGATGATGTTCATTAAAATGAATTATAATCAATTCCTCCGCGGAGACATTGACCAGCAGCAATTGCCTCCACAAAGTACACAGGGAGCTGAGATGGTGGATTCCAGTGGGGACGAATTGATAATCTGTGAGGAGGGGGATGTACACGGTGATATATCGGAGGGTGAAGATGAGGTGGACATCTTGCCTCTGTAGAGCCAGTTTGTGCAAGGAGAGATTAATTGCTTCTTTTTTGGGGGGGGTCCAAACCAACCCGTCATATCAGTCACAGTCGTGTGGCAGACCCTGTCACTGAAATGATGGGTTGGTTAAAGTGTGCATGTCCTGTTTTGTTTATACAACATAAGGGTGGGTGGGAGGGCCCAAGGATAATTCCATCTTGCACCTCTTTTTTCTTTTCTTTTTCTTTGCATCATGTGCTGATTGGGGAGGGTTTTTTGGAAGGGACATCCTGCGTGACACTGCAGTGCCACTCCTAGATGGGCCCGGTGTTTGTGTCGGCCACTAGGGTCGCTAATCTTACTCACACAGCTACCTCATTGCGCCTCTTTTTTTCTTTGCGTCATGTGCTGTTTGGGGAGGGTTTTTTGGAAGGGACATCCTGCGTGACACTGCAGTGCCACTCCTAGATGTGCCCGGTGTTTGTGTCGGCCACTAGGGTCGCTAATCTTACTCACACAGCTACCTCATTGCGCCTCTTTTTTTCTTTGCGTCATGTGCTGTTTGGGGAGGGTTTTTTGGAAGGGACATCCTGCGTGACACTGCAGTGCCACTCCTAGATGTGCCCGGTGTTTGTGTCGGCCACTAGGGTCGCTAATCTTACTCACACAGTCAGCTACCTCATTGCGCCTCTTTTTTTCTTTGCGTCATGTGCTGTTTGGGGAGGGTTTTTTGGAAGGGCCATCCTGCGTGACACTGCAGTGCCACTCCTAGATGGGCCCGGTGTTTGTGTCGGCCACTAGGGTCGCTAATCTTACTCACACAGCTACCTCATTGCGCCTCTTTTTTTCTTTGCGTCATGTGCTGTTTGGGGAGGGTTTTTTGGAAGGGACATCCTGCGTGACACTGCAGTGCCACTCCTAGATGGGCCCGGTGTTTGTGTCGGCCACTAGGGTCGCTTATCTTACTCACACAGCGACCTCGGTGCAAATTTTAGGACTAAAAATAATATTGTGAGGTGTGAGGTATTCAGAATAGACTGAAAATGAGTGTAAATTATGGTTTTTGAGGTTAATAATACTTTGGGATCAAAATGACCCCCAAATTCTATGATTTAAGCTGTTTTTTAGTGTTTTTGGAAAAAAACACCCGAATCCAAAACACACCCGAAGCCGACAAAAATAATTCGGTGAGGTTTTGCCAAAACGCGTTCGAACCCAAAACACGGCCGCGGAACCGAACCCAAAACCAAAACACAAAACCCGAAAAATTTCAGGCGCTCATCTCTAGTTAAAATTAAAGTTTATAAGTACAGTTGCAATCCTCGTTCTGCTATAGCCATTGGATTTCATTTTTGATATATATATTTTTTACTACTGTTTATTCTTTGGGAATTAGATCTACTACACATGCAAGAACCATCATCAGTGCCTAAAACAAACAGAGATGGTAAGAACATATGTAAGTGCAGTATGTACTTTTATTTTCCTCAAACAATTCTGCAAGTTTATTTATTTATTTATTTATTATTATTATTATTAATTACCAGTTATTTATACAGCGCACATATATTCCGCAGCGCTTTACAGAGAATATTTGGCAATTCACTTCAGACCCTGCCCAAGTGGAGCTTACAAACTATGGCCCTCATTCCGAGTTGTTCGCTCGCTAGCCGCTTTTCGCAGCAGTACACACGCTAAGCTGCCACCCTCTGGGAGTGAATCTTAGCTTAGCTGAATTGCGAACGAAGTATTCGCTATATTGCAAAAAGATTTTACTTTGCAGTTTCTGAGTAACTCGAGACTTACTCTTCCAGTGCGATCAGTTTAGTGCTTGTCGTTCCTGGTTTGATGTCACAAACACACCCAGCGTTCGCCCAGACACTCCCCCGTTTCTCCAGCCACTCCCGCGTTTTTCCCAGAAACGGCAGCGTTTTTTCACACATTCCCATAAAACGGCCAGTTTCCGCCCAGAAACACCCACTTCCTGTCAATCACACAACGATCAGCAGAACGAAGAAAAAACCTCGTAATGCCGTGAGTAAAATACCAAACTTCTTAGCAAATTTACTTGACGCAGCCGCAGTGCGAACATTGCGCATGCGCAGTTAGCGGAAAATCGCACCGATGCGAAGAAAAATAACGAGCGAACAACTCGGAATGAGGGCCAATATTCCCTACCACATGTACAAACGCACACATTTGCACAAGGGTTCATTTTGTTGGGAGCCAATTAACCTATCAGTATATTTTTGGATTGTGGGAGGAAACTAGAGATGAGCGGGTTCGGTTCCCTGAGGATCGAACCCCCCCAAACTTCACTACCCGATCCCGGATCCGAGTCAGGCTTGGGTTTTCCCGCCTGACTCGGAAACCAGAACGAGGCAAAATGTCATCATCCCGCTGTCGGATTCTCGCAGGATTTGGATTCCATATAAGGAGCCACGCGTCCCCGCTATTTTCACTCCGGCATTGGAGAGTGTAGGAAGAGGATGTGTCTCCGTCCTCAGTGTCCTTCAGTGTCCTGCATCAGTACAGTGGTAATGTCTTGTGCTACATCAGTCCAGTAACAGTGGTGGTGTCCTCTGCTGCCATATGTCCAGTGCTACTGTATAAGTCCAGTCCAGTGGTGCTGTGATGTGCTGCATCAGTTCAGTGGTGGTATATTGTGCTGCATCAGTCCAGTCACAGTGGTGGTGTCCTCTGCTGCCATATGTCCAGTGCTGCTGTATAAGTCTAGTCAATTGCAATGGTGCTGTGTTGTCCTGCATCAGTACAGTGGTGGTGTATTGTGCAGCATCAGTCCAGTCACAGTGGTGGTGTCCTCTGCTGCCATATGTCCAGTGCTGCTATATAAGTCTAGTCAATTGCAATGGTGCTGTGTTGTCCTGCATCAGTACAGTGGTGGTGTATTGTGCAGCATCAGTCCAGTCACAGTGGTGGTGTCCTCTGCTGCCATATGTCCAGTGCTGCTGTATAAGTCCAGTCCATTGCAATGGTGCTGTGTTGTCCTGCATGAGTCAAGTGGTGCAGTCCCTGTGCTGCTATATATGTCCAGTGGTACTGCTGTATATGTCCAGTGATACTGTCGTATATGTCCAGTGATACTGCCGTATATGTTCAGCGATACTGCCGTATAAATCCAGTGATACTGCCGTATATGTCCAGTGGAACTGCCATATAATTCCAGTGATACTGCCGTATATGTTCAGTGGTACTGCCATATAATTCCAGTGATACTGCCGTATATATCCAGTGGTACTGCCGTATAAATCCAGTGATACTGCCGTATAGGTCCAGTGATACTGCCATATAATTCCAGTGATACTGCCGTATATGTCCAGTGGTACTGCCATATAATTCCAGTGATACTGCCGTATATATCCAGTGGTACTGCCGTATAAATCCAGTGATACTGCCGTATATGTTCAGTGGTACTGCCATATAATTCCAGTGATACTGCCGTATATATCCAGTGGTACTGCCGTATAAATCCAGTGATACTGCCGTATATGTCCAGTGGTACTGCCATATAATTCCAGTGATACGGCCCTATATGTCCAGTGGTACTGCTGTATAAATCCAGTGATACTGCGGATATGTCCAGTGATACTGCCATATAAATCTAGTGGTACTGGTGCATATAATTCCAGTGACACTGCCGTATAATTCCAGTGGTACTGGTGCATAACTCCAGTGACACTGTCGTATAAATCCAGGGGTACTGCCGTATAATTCCAGTGATACTACCATATAATTCCAGTGGTACTGGCGTATAAATCCAGTGATACTGCCATATAAATCCAGTCCACTGGTACTGCCGTATAAATCCAGTGGTACTGCCGTTTAATTCCAGTGATACTGCCGTATAATTCCAGTTGTACTGGTGTATTAATCCAGTGATACTGAAGTACAAATCCAGTCCAGTGGTACTGGCGTATAAGTCCAGTGGTACTGCCATATTATTCCAGTCCAGTGATACTGCCATATAAATCCAGTCCAGTGGTACTGCCATTTAATTCCGGTGATACTGCTGTATAATTCCAGTGATACTGCCGTATAATTCCAGTGGTACTGGTGCATAAGTCCAGTGATATTGCCGTATAAATCCAGTGATACTGCCGTATATGTCCAGTGGTACTGCCATATAATTCCAGTGATACTGCCGTATATGTCCAGTGGTACTGCCGTATAAATCCAGTGGTAGTGGCGTATAAATCCAGTCCAGCGATACTGCCGTATATGTCTAGTGGTACTGGAATATAAATCCAGTGATACTGCCATATAAGTCCAGTGATACTGCCGTATAAATCCAGTGATACTGCCATATATGTCCAGTGTTACTGCTGTATAAATCCAGTCCAGCGATACTGCTGTATAAATCCAGTGATACTGCAGTATAAATTCAGTGATACTGCCGTATAAGTACAGTGATACTGCCATATAATTCCAGTGATTCTGCCGTATATGTCCAGTTGTACTGCCATATATATCCAGTGGTACTGGCGTATAAATCCAGTCCAGTGGTACTGGCGTATAAATCCAGTCCAGTGGTACTGTCGTATAAATCCAGTCCAGTGGTGCTGCCATATAAATTCAGTGGTGCTGTCCTGTGCTGTATATTATTTACTCTAAATAAAGGAGTTATTAATATTTAATCCAAATAATGTTTACAGGGTTTGCCCTGTGTGGTGTAGAGGTATGCTCTCCTGTACCGCATATTGGGGGTGATTGCGAGTTGTTCGCTCGCTAGCTGCTTTTAGCAGCAATGCACATGCTAAGCCGCCGCCCTCTGGGAGTGTATCTTAGCTTAGCAGAATTGCGAACGAAAGATTAGCAGAATTGCAAATAGAAATTTCTTAGCACTTTCTGAGTAGCTCGAGACCTACTTCTACACTGCGATCAGCTCAGCCCGTTTCGTTCCTGGTTTGATGTCACACACACGCCCAGCATTCGGCCAGCCACTCCCCCGTTTCTACAGACACTCCCGCGTTTTTCCCTGACACGCCTGCGTTTTTCCGCACACTCCCAGAAAACGGCCAGTTTCCGCCCAGAAACACCAACTTCCTGTCAATCACACTCCGATCACTTCAACGATGAAAATTCTTCGTTCGGACGTGAGTAAATCTACTAAGTTTTGTGCTAAAATACTGCGTACCATGCGCATGCGCATTTTTGCCTTAATCGCTCCTTTGCGAAAATCGGCAACGAGCGAACAACTCGGAATGACCCCAATTGTTATATTCTCCAGAAAAATAATGAAGAACAAAACTTTGGAGGATAAAGTAGGGAAAGAGCAAGAACCACTTCAGCCTACTGCTGCTGCTGCCGCTGCCGCTGCTGTTGTTGCTGCTGGGAGTCGATCGTCATCCCAGAGGGGAAGTCAGAAGACCACTTGTACTACTTCAACTAATCAAATGACTGTCCAACAGTCCTTTGCAAGGAAGATGAAATATGACAGCAGTCATCCTTTTGCAAAGCAGATAACTGAGGCCTTGACAGCTATGTTGGTGTTAGATGTGCGTCCAGTATCCGCCATTAGTGCAGTGGGACTGCAGTGCGAACCCTAGATGGGCCAGGTGCTTGTGCTGCACACTTTTGTCGCTTAGCTTATCCATACAGCTACCTCACTGCACTTCTTTTACTTCTTTGCATGATGTGCTGTTTGGGGACTAGTTTTTTTAAGTGCCATCCTGTCTGCAACTGCAGTGTCACTCCTAGATGGGCCAGGTGTTTGTACCGCACACTTGTGTTGCTTAGCTTAGCCATCCAGCGACCTTGGTGCACCTCTTTTACTTCTTTGCATGATGTGCTGTTTTGGGACTAGTTTTTTTAAGTGCCATCCTGTCTGCCACTGCAGTGCCACTCCTAGATGGGCTAGGTGTTTGTGCCGCACACTTGTGTTGCTTAGCTTAGCCATCCAGCTACCTCGGTGCACCTCTTTTTCTTCTTTGCATCATGTGCTGTTTGGGGACTATTTTTTTAATCTGCCATCCTGTCTGACACTGCAGTGCCACTCCTAGATGGGCCAGATGTTTGTGCCGCACACTTCTGTTGCTTTTCTTAGTCATACAGCTACCTCATTGCACCTCATTTTCTTCTTTGCATGATGTGCTTTTGGGGCCTTGTTTTTGAATAGTGCCTTCCTATCTGCCACTGCAGTACCACTCCTAGATGGGCCAGGTGTTTGTACCGCACACTTGTGTGGCTTAGCTTAGTCATACAGCTACCTCGGTGCAACCTTTTGGCCTAAGAACAATATTGTGAGGTGTGAGGTGTTCAGAATAGACTGGAAATGAGTGGAAATCAATGTTATTGAGGTTAATAATACTGTAGGATCAAAATTACCCCCAAAATCTGTGATTTTAGCTGTTTTTATGTTTTTAAAAAAAAATCATCCAAATCCAAAACCAAAACACGAAAGGGTGGTTTTGTCAAAACTAATCCAGATCCAAAACACAAGCATGGAACCAAAACCAAAACCAAAACACGAAAAGTGCCCGCCGCACATTTCTAGAGGAAACTGGAGTACACGGAGGAAACCCACGCAAGCACGGGGAGAATATACAAACTCCATACAGTTAGGGCCATGGTGGGAATCAAACCTATGACCTCTGTGCTGTGAGTGAGTAAAGCTAATCATTACACCATCCGTACTGCCCAATTTTTCTAATTATATGTATTTAGGGAGACATTGAGGCTGATAGTATAGGAGTCGACACACCCACTTGGCTCTGGCCACAACCACACATCATTGGTCACACCTCCTTCACTTCTCACAATAGGACCTTAATCATTTCTACCATATTTTTTATTTATTTATTTATTACCATATTCCCATGTGGTCTTTAATCTAGCCTTGGTGGAAAGTAATCAAAGTTATTACATACACCACTGTCCTAGATCGCTGCTCTGACAAAAAAGCCTCTACTAGTTGCTGAGTTTATTACAGTGAGAAAATACAATATAGTGAATGTGATTCTAATACTCTGCACCACTCTGCAAAGCTTCAAATGGGCCCTCTATTGCTAGCATACCTGCTCTCACAGTGAGCCACCCCTTTTTGTACTAGTAGACTAAAACCCCTTTCACACATAGGGTTCTATTCATGAAGCAGTGAAAAGTGTGGAGAAGTGAGCCAATGGAGAAGTTGCCCATGGCAACCAATCAGCATTGAAGTAACATTTATCATTTGCAGACTACACAATTGTACGGAGCAGCTGATTGGTTGCCATGGGCAAATTCTCCACAGGCTCACTTCTCCATTCTTTTTACTGCTTCATGAATAGACCCCATAGCCTTTTGAAATGGTTTTTTGCTGGTATATGTGGCTCGACCCGAGTCTTGGCTATGTGGCGCAACCCTGCTCAGTATTACTCCAATGTCCGGAGTGAACTGTGACAACCTGAGATATACCCAGTCCATCGCCCATGTATGAAAGGGGTTAAGTACTGAAACCCCAGCTTCAACCCGTGCTCAATGTCCAGGGTCCGACCAAGGTTAAAGCCAGGAGTATCACTCAGCTCAGTGTGTAACCTTTGTCTAACCATCCTCTATGAATTATAAGATCTCATAAGTAGGGTCCTCTTCCCTAATATACTTGTCCTATACTTACCTATGCTGTTAATCCCCTGCATTCTTAGGGGTATATTTACTAAGGTGCGTGTTTATAAAAGTGGACATATTGCCCATAGCAACCAATCAGATTCCAGCTACAGTATTACATACCCTCCAACATTACCACACCAACTGCCATTGAGTCCTGGCTGGTGATGTTTGGGGTAGCAGTTGGTGTGGCCCCCCTAGTTGAATTTTGGACAGTGCTGTAGTCCCAACTCTGTAACTGCCACTGGCAAGGAAGTCCAGGAACAAAGCATTTTGTACCTAATAGAATGGGTCATATTGGTGGGTATGGTATTATCCTTTAGACGGTGCTAGATAAATAAGTAGAATCTGATTATTTGCTATGGGCAACATACAGTATTCACTTCTAAAAACCTGCACCTTAGTAAATATACCCCTTACAGTTGCTCTGAACTTGTCAGCTGCACCCATCATCTAAGACACACGGTGCTGCATGATGGATCTTGTGGTACCCCTTTTGGCTCAGGGTGCCACTCACTCTGTGCAAGTCGCTGACTTGGAGTCCAGCACAGAGCCACAGACCATCATGCTTCCATCATGCAGTAGGTGTTATAGTGGTTTATTTACTAAAGTGTTCTAAAACCTTTGACAGGCAGTGTAAGTACTGTACCATGCATTTCATTATGTTAAACCTTTCAGTTTTTCTCATAATATACTGATTGATTAACCCCATTTGTGTATTAAGTAAAGCATAGGCATAAGGGGACATCTGGACTGTCCTTATGTGGTGCTATTGAGTCTTTGACTGTTTTTGTTTTATTGCTCAGATTGTACCTAGAAGTGTGCTTCTCACAGTGGTTACCTGGAAGGGATACGGTCCTAAGGTCAATCTCACTTAGGTCGACAGTCATTAGGCTGACCCCTATTGGTCAACATACATTAGGTCGACATGGACATTAGGTCAACTTGGCAAAGGTTGACACACGAAAAGGTCAACATGAGTTTTTCACAATTTTTTTAATTTTTTGAACTTTTTCATACTTTAGGAACCATGTGGACTATGATTGGGAATAGTAGCCTGCTTCGCTCGCCATGCAAGGGGCAACGGTGCACTAATTGGGGTTTCCGTTCACTTTACGTAGAAAACGACAACAAGAAAACCTCATGTCGACCTTTTTCCATGTCAACCTTTTCTATATTGACCCTTTCCAGGTTTCAACATTTTCCAGGTGTCAACCTAGTGCCTGTCAACCAATAGTGGTCGACCTAATGAGTGTCGACCTAAATAGGGTGGACCCAACAAACTCATTCCACCTGGAAGGTGCAAGTTGAGTCTAATTACTTATACAGTATAGTGATGATATGCTAACTTCGGGATCTTGACTGTAGCAAAACGTTGAAGGAATAGATGTGAGCCCTCCTGTAAGTGCAGACTCCTTATCCTTTTATCTTATGTAAGTAAATATGTTCTAAATTGTATTATATGGCTTGATTGTCAATGTGATTACATTTGATGCCTTTATGTTGGCTCTTTCTTCAGTATCCAGTTAGTAGGCTGACATTCATAATTTCTACACTACATTGTAGACATGAGAATGTTGATATGGTTCAAACTGTGAACAGTCACTACTCAAAATGTCAACATGTTCACAATGTCGAGATAGGAACTGTCGCCATATGAAATGTCCATGACACTCCAAAAAAATGGATGTCTTGCATACGTTCACAAGGGGGCTGCACAATTGACACCCTTCCTCCCATTTCACAAACCGAGAAAACCAGGTGCACATGGAGTGTCTGTCAAAGTTTGTATGCAATGTGCAGCACTTGAGCTGTTTGGTAACAATCACTAGATGTATCTGAATTTCCAGGTAGTCCCCCACACTCGAGTGGGTCGATCTCCCATATCCCATCCACTTACTAGTGAATAGGTCATGATGGGGGAACAATATTGGGAATCGAAAATCCAGGGGGAGGGGCTGAGGTCATATGATATGATTTGGGCCATATAATCCCGCCTCCTTCCAGTGGAGTCGTGATGCGCTGCATTTTGCCGTGGTGTGGGCGGGGCCTAATGAACCAGAAAGTCCCCCTGAAGTCACTAGTGTAATTTCCTTTCCAGGCTTCTCCTGGAGACGAGATACAAAAAGCAGGCAAGTTGTGGCGCCATATAAAGAAAGGATAATAATAATAATAATAATAATAATAATAATAATAATAATATGGCATATTGGGCCTGATAAATGTTTGTAACTAAAGCAAGAGAAGCAAGTCACTTTGGGGGTCATTCCGACTCGTTCGCACGCTGCTGTTTTTCACAGCGGTGCAAATGGTTGGTGATCCCCTTTGTGTCTGGAACAAACCATATTGCAGTGCAAGGGGAGCAAATACATTGTAATGTTTTCTGTGCAGGGTTAATACTGTCTGCTTTTGCATGTACTGTAGTCCACAAATGTTAGACAGCTTTATTTTTACACTGCAATTCAGATTTCAGTTAGAACACACGCCACCCAAATCTAAATCTCTCTGCACATATTACATCTGCTCTACCTGCAGCGCAACATGTTTTTGCCCAGTTGCTTGCTTTTTTGCTTTACTTACAAACATGAATCAGGCCCAAATTACAAATAGAGATAGGACTGGGGACACAAATTCCACCACCGAGAAGTATTATATTGTGTGTGAGAATTGCAGAATAAAGAAAATATTTTGTGGAACAGCTTTGAAAATGTCACGATCTCTAATAAAGGCCACAAATCATCAGTGTGCAAGTGCTTTAGAAGACTTTTTTCATGATAAGAGAACATGCATAGTTACTTTGCACACATATTACAGGTGTGTCAATCCCATATTTAACTGAAAGTGTACATTCAGAGAATGAATTTTGGGCTGACTGAGTTGGGAGAAAAGCATTAAGAGCAAGTTACTGAAGTGAGCACCTTGGCAGAACCATGTTGCACTGCAGATGGGAGAGCTGTAACATGTGCAGAGAGAGGAACTGTAGAAACTGGAGGGGTGTGTCCTATCTCAGATCTAAATTGCAGTGTAAAAATAAAAACATGAATTTGCACACTTGCTTGGTAACATGGTTTGTCCATACCTCCCAACTTTACAGTTCCCTAAGGAGGGACACACGTGCGGCGAAGCCGCGCGCTCCCGAAAAAGGGGCGTGGCCCAAGAAAGGGGGCGTGGTTTCGCAGGATGACCCGCGATCGCGAGCCACGCCCCATTTTAGTAACTGAGGGGGCATGCCCAGCGCTCTGTGAGCCGCTGGCATGCCCCCTCTCCCTCTGAATCCAGTGAATAGATGCTGTGCGCATGCGCACAGCGTCTATTCACCGCTGCTCTGCTAAGATGGGCAGCGAGACACAGAGGCCCCCAACTGCCCCCCCCCCCACCGCGGGACACTGCGGCCCGCGGGTGGGACAGCGGGACAGTCCCCAAAAAACAGGACTGTCCCGCGAAAATCGGGACAGTTGGGAGGTATGGTTTGTCCACCTGCAAAATTACTTGCTTTTCTACTTTGCTTCCAACTTGGAATCAGCCTATTATGGTCAAATAGCACAGATAGGTAGGACATCTGCGGATACAGCAAAGCAAGAGAGTAGCAACATGTAATACCCATCTAATTGCACATTTGAGCAGTGCTCAGTACATCACATTTTCTGTTCATCCTTCACAGCAGATGGGCCTGTTTTGTCTTGTAATATAAGGGTTAAACGTCTCAGGGAGAAGAATAAAGCCTTGCTTCCCGGCATATTAACACTCCAGGCTTTTACTGAATAGCTGTGTAACTTCATCCAAGCCACACAGAATAAGGAGGAAGTTATCAACACATTAAACATCAGCCCAGGTGGTTATATATACTGTATGCAAGAGTTACTTGTATTTTCCTTCTATCTACATAGACATGACTCTGCAAACATTTTACACCCTCACTTCAGATAACATAAGAAACCAGTATCCTTATGTACAGTAAGTACGCATGGTAAATGTGTGTAACATCCTGAGATAGGGGTGGATAACCAAAATAGAAAACACATGATAACATATATACAGAAACATTACATGTATACCATATGTATACCCTTTTTCCTGAGTTAATGATAATGGGATAAAATCGCTACTGGAATTAAGGCCAACCAATCAGCTCCTGGCATTTTTTCAAACACAGCCTGTAACATGGCAGCTAGGATTGGCTGGAACTTTGTCACTCTCCACCTTATCACTTTTTAAGGCTTTGTACATCTCCCCCTAATACCTTTACAAATTGCTCAACATGACACAACCAATCCTGACATTTTCTCACAGCGGTTGAACCCACTGGTGTTTTCTTAACAGAAGTATATGTACCATTGGTTACACAAAGAGAAAGATGGACACTAAACAAATGTACCAAAACAAATAGGTTTGCCATTTCAGCATGCATGTATTTATTAGTGGTGCTCCAACCAACTGCGGATCAATTCTGAAAAGTTGCTGAAATATCTTGAATTTGTGATCAGTCCTTAAAAAGTAGGTGCACCCATGTTTCATCCAATCCAACCATGGTTCAGCAAAGCTAGTCTGCACATACTTCAGCTTAAGGTGATATATACTTACAGTTTTTTGGGGCAAATGATGAATATATATTGTGAACATCAAGTGTTCATCTGTGAGCACAGTTGTGTTTGCAGTTTGCATAAGAGATTGTCAAACACTTTTAGATTATTTCAAAATAATATTAAATAAAAGATTTTATGAATTAAAAATACTTGCGAACACTAATTTTACAGCTAACAGCAAACTCAAACAGTGAGCCCAAACCTGAAATGCGATTAGCAATCCTGAGCCACCAACTTTGGCCAGGAACAGCGAGCTTCAAATAGGGAGTGGCGGGTCTTGAATGAAAATAACAAACTATGAATGCGAGTCACAAATTATAAACTGCTGTATGTTCGACATCCATCAATCTCGGCCATGAGCTTTTTTAGAAAGAGATTTATCAAACCTTTGAAAGCGGACATGTGCACATGTTGCAAATAACAATCAATCAGATTCTCTAGCTATCATTTGTCATAATGTACTAGATAGCTAAATGATAGCTAGATTCTAATTGGTAGACATGAACAACACTTCCAGTTGTCCTCTATGAAGGTTTGGAAAAATCCCCCCTCCCAAATAAAAATGGTAAGCTGGGGGCCATATTAAAATATGAGGAAAATATAATTAGCAATACAAACTGCCCCACAACAGGTCAAGGACCTCTTTTTAGAAACCAATGACTCAAAAAGGAAAGGAAAGGAAAGGAAAAATGACAACATTCCAGATGACCAGAGGTCTGACACTGAGGTCCAGACTTACTGTTTAAAATTTCAGAACTGTAATAATGGAACTGTTGCACTGCTATTGTAGAACACCCTAACCTGTATACTGACTCCTTTTTCCAGGAAAATGTGATTTGTACACTTTTCTAGAGCACTGTATACATATAAATAATATATATGTCTGTAGGCAGAATTTGTAGCATTTGTATATGCAGAAAATAATAATACTTTTGTCAAAAACCTCTCTGTGGAGATTGGCCTGCTCTGGTAGTCATTCTGTGGAGCTTTTCTAAACAATTAAATTACGAAGGAAATAACATGGTCAGTGTCAGAGAATGTAAGACAGTATTTTTTAGTGTAATTAAGGGGGGTATTCAATTAGAACCCCCCCAAAAAAAGGCAATAGAATAATAATAAAAAATGGGGGGTTTTCACAACTGTTTTTATTGCAATTTTTGGAGGTTGTTCAATTACTCCTCATTTTTTCCATCCAAAAAATAATAATTTTTCATGTGAAAAGACATAGGATCTGTGAAACCCATGGACTTATGTGTTTTTGCAGTCGCGATCGGGAAAAAAAAATCCTGTTTATCGCAGATTTGGCTACACTGCCTGACTCAGGTGAAACAAAATTCCCAATATGTGCCGGCATTGGGGCTAACTGAATAGCCCTGTGCTGGTAAATTAGCTGCGGTAGCTAATAGGATACTGTTATTAGTGTATTTTAGGCAAGAATTTCCAATTACAGAAAAATAATCCTTAGTCCCTCAAATTCTGGATAATAGGTCCGTGCCTCTAAAATATGTTTTTCTAACATTCCCAAACAGAAAACATGATATTTCAAAATGTTGCCCAAATTCATTTAAACCATTTGCAGTGTCCAATGTCTTGACATTTCTATATTTATTTTATTTATTTATTTATTTATTAACAGTTTCTTATATAGCACAGCAAATTCCATTGCGCTTTACTATATGACAAACTTATTTGTATACAGAATATCTAGAGTATACATTTTGTGGTAAGTTATTTCATTAAGTCACTGTGACTCAAAAACCTTTTTGTGTCTTATTATTGAGTCCATCACACTACTTTTCCAAAAATCATTAATTGTAATAAACTAATAAATATGTGATCAGCTTTTTCATTGTATTTAAATATAAATGACTAGATAGCTGAAACTTCGGATTTTATGTCTGTGTATACTGAATTCACTGTACTTCCTAGCAGTCCTTCCTTACATAATTATCTCACATATGCCCTCTGACATCAAACGCTGCCTTATGGCAAACCTCAATGTTATTGGCAGGTTATATTGTCCCAATTTTATCTCCTTAACATGAAATGGGATGACACCTGAGGCTTGCAGCTGTAGGAAGATACAGCATCTCATCTTACTCACGTAGGTAGCACTGATAAATAATGTATATATTAATATATAATGAAGTATAGGATGAGTACCCTTTGATCTTTCTGATAGATTACATATTGTAACCACAACATATAATAGAGAATCTCTAAATACACAAGTGGGAGTTAGAACATTTCCTTTGATGTCAGACCTTTATCAGATCCAAGGGGCATTGTTGATTTTATATGGAAATTTATTTTTAGAGGTTAGTGGACCCCCCAAAAAATATTAATTTATTTGCTGAAAGTAGGGATCAATTTCCAGTTTGTAGGATCTACTTGATATAAAATCCATTATTCTGGCTGATTTAGTCAGATGCTATAAAGTTTATAAACAAAATAGTTACTATATTATAGTATTGGTATCATTCTGTTTAATTTTACTAGATAAAATAAGAAAGTACAATAAAAATATAAAATATTATACTAGACTATTGTATAGATGGATTTTAGAGAATAATAAATATTGTTAATCAAATATATTTCCTAATAATAGAGATGCATACTAATTATATAATAATACAAAAATGCAGTAAAGCATGTGATAAAATATAATTTACATAGAGCATGGAATGGGAATTGTAGGTTTACTAAATTGCTGTCTTTATGGGGAAAAAACGTAAAGCAATGAAGTAATATTTGCTTGTTTTGAACACTATACAAACTGGTAATCCGTCCATATAATTCAGCTGACATACATATTGGTGGAAATATTGTTGATTCTGCTGTAATAACAGTCAGATCACAGATACCAGACATGTTTTGTTCTGCCTAATTGTGACAGAAAATTAATGTCGAGATGAAATATTTCAAACAATGTGAATTGTAAAAGTTATCCTTTGTAACTCAACAGCCGTAAAACGGGATGGTTTGATTAAACAAGGCCTGGTGGGGGAGATATCCTGTAGTAATTAAGTTAGAAAACATACACCGTCCAAGCTTTGAACTATTGTAATGACATGTAGATAGAATACACACATTCTTTCATGTTATAAAATGGCTTTTTAGTGCTTCTATGTCTGCTTTGTATTCTGCATTTCTTTCGTCTTCTGTTGACATCCTGAGCCATTTGCTAATAGAATTCTGTCGGTAATTAGCAGCAAATAAAACGAACCAAAAAAAAGTATTTTATAGTCTTATTTTGGTATGGTACAACATTATAACCTGAGGTGAGGAAGAAGAACTAGATATGGCCCTTTTAATTGATTTTAGTAATGCCTTATTTTCATAAGATACTTGGCCAAAATAAGGTACCATCCTAAAAGCTCTAGAAAATTGACCTTTGTGTTGTTAGGACATGCAGATGTTTACTCACGTATTTGTGTATGTATTTCTTTTTCTAAAGTGTGTTTTTCAGAATTAGCATATAAAAAGGGCACCAATTTACACCATACATTTCAGTCTACATAGCTAGATAATGCCTCTGAGACAAATCCATACCATTAGCACTTATATAGAAAATGGCAATGTATTTCAGAGAATGTATGCAGAAGGATGTATATGCAGTGCTTTTTATGGTTAACATATACAGTAAAAATATTCAATGCTAAAAATAAATACCAGAGCTTCCACTAAACACCAATGTCCCAAATAGTTTACAATGTGTAAGGGAAGACAAGATAACATGCCAAATAGATGCAAATTTGACTGCAGAAAACTTTGTTTAGTTTCCCTGACTATGTCATTTTGAGAAGGATTTGGAAAGTCTTCAGTTGTTACAGTTAGAGGTACAAGATGTTTACCTGAAAGTGAGTAGATAAGGTATAGGTTACACATATGGGGGTCTAATTATCTAATACACCTGAAAAGTCCTGTATTCTATCACTGCTCATTGGGGTCACTTGCTGCTCATGTGTGACCCAGACCTGTTGAGTCACTTGGACACTCAAGGGAAGGCATGGGCAGGTTCCTTAAAAATACTAATGGAAAGTTGTTGTTTTTTATAAATAATTTGTTTCAACAACATTCAGAAGAATTTTGTTTTCTTTTAACCACATTTTATACAGCCAGTGCTATTTTTCAGAAGGTGCCCACAGGAACTCAGTTCCTGAACCTCTCAGTGAACATGACATGATCAGGAACCAGGTTCCTGAACCTTTCTTATTTTAAAGTCCCTTTTGAGTGAATTATCTTTTTCAATACTATATACTTACATATCTATCTATCTATCTATCTATCTATCTATCTATCTATCTATCTATCGATCTATCTATCAGGTTTTATTTAATAGTTCCACCCTCAGACCCGGAGTTCCTGAACCTATTTTACCATAAAAATAGTACTGGCTACAGCCATCTTGGATGGTGATAGCATAGGAGGATAGCTAGTGGTACAGGTACTGCCACTGTCCTTCATACATATGCAATAAATAGCTTTCCCATCCTTTGCAAGGAGAAGCCATCACAGGAGAACCACAGCAATGACCAACACAACTGATACCAGGCAAGGAATGGTAAATGGGGAGAATCCCTAAATTTTGCAAAAATGCAGATTTTGCATGATTTCGGCATCTTCTCCGTTTGATAAATATGAGAAAATGTATCATGTTAATATTATTCAAGCAGTAATGGGCAGGTCCAAATTTATGGTTGATGCTCCCCCTCCCCCAGTATTGTAAGTGAATAAGCCCTACAGTAATGATTGTGCACCCACATAATAACACTCCTCTATTTAAAAAAAAAAATGTTTTTAGAATAACTAGGTTGTTGGCTAAGGACCAAAAGCTAAACTAGAAGAAAATAAAATTAACATAAAAACGTTTCTGCCCCAGCCGTAATCATGCTGTATACGGCAAGCCGGTCCTGTCCAGATGAATTGTAGAAAGTATGTGTATTGGACTCTGGAATTCTGTATTACCACAATAAAAAAAACCCTCAAACAATTTATTAAACTTTCAATCCAGCACTGTCCCTTCTGTATATCTAATCTAATTACTCATATTCTTTATAATATGTCTCTGTTGACTTATATTCATTGGCACTTTTATACATTAAGATAAGACAAAAAAACAACAAATCTCAATACTCAAATAGCATGACACTTGCTCTGGTGACGCGGAAGGGGTGGCGCTGGGAGATCACATTATCTCCTAGCGCCGCTCTTCCATGCAGTGTAAACGGGAGCCGTGTCGCATCGACACGGCTTCCATTTACACTACAACCCTACCCGGATCATTCCCGTATCCTACCCACGTAACTACCCGGGTAGGATTCCCGGGTCACTTGATCCGGGTTTTGCAGAGGGACCCTTTCCACTAGCAAAAAACACGGGTAAATGCGCGCCACCGTGCATTTACCTGTGTTTTTTAGTAGTGGAAAAGGGGTATTACCAACTGTGGCAAGCACACTGCAAAGCATAGTGTAAAGGCGGGTACACAGTAGGCGACGGGGACTTGCCGGCGATGGACGACTATATCATTGAATGATATAGCGGTCAATGATATAGTGCATTCACACTGAACGTTATCGCTCAACAATAACGTTCGGTGATGTCACCGCCGGCATTCCCGTACATGCAGCTCAGCCCGACATTGACGAGTTGAGCTGCATGTCAGCTCAATATTGGTGATCGTTGAACAGCGTGCTGGAGCGCCCATCGTTCATCGGTCACCAATATTGCCCCCATACACACTGGACGATATAAGCCTAAAAATAAACGATAACGACATTTATGTCGTTATATCGTTTATTTTTTAGGCTAAAATCGCCTAGTGTATACCTCCCTTAATATGTGTGCGTTATATAAATAACTTAGTAAATAAATAAACAAGCAAACACAGCTACAACAATAATACATGGTCTTACGTATACAGTTCTACTCTGCACACTGCGCTGCATAACAAATATGCTTATGCTTGTCTGATGCAATGTGCCATAGACAGTACTCCATTACTTTAGCTTTAAAAAGCAGTCTAAAAATAAAGTTCAATGAGATAGATAGATAGATAGATAGATAGATAGATAGATAGATAGATAGATAGATAGATAGATAGATAGAATGAATTATGGGAAAAAAATCTCTTAAAGTAACAATTTAGAATATGGAAAAAAATGTATTATTTAGTAAACTAAATGCAGATGTCAATTTTGAATCACAGAATAATCTCTGCGTTCAATGCTTGTATTTTCCTACCATTCTTGAATATAAAAAAAACTCATACAATGAAACAATTGTTTTGTGTTCAATAATGACAAGATTGTAAAGACATCTCTGCATTGTTCTGCGTATCCCTTCATTCCAAGTATTTAACATGCCTATTCTGAAATGAATGTCGTCCACAGAACACTGTCATCTCATTGTCTGTTTTGTTGTTATTATGCTGCATTTTCATAAATCAGAGGTGTTAATCTTTTAATGGCTTTCTTTACAGCCTTAAACTAAATGCACAAAAAAACAACAAAGAACAGTTCTCGTTTACATAGCTTGTGACTCCAGTATGTTTGCTACAGAAATAAACACGCAGTTTAAACTTATCTGTTTTCTAAACACCAAAAGCCTTTAGGTTAATTCACGGATTATTTTTAATTAGCATCTCTATCAGGAAACCTGACCTATTCTTTTGTTAATGGTTCATTATTTCTTATCTTGCGTGCTTTACTATCTTGCATTTCATCTCATATGCTGTAGATCAGACCTAATTGATAAAGCTATTACTCTATTGTTTTAAAAGTAATGACTTTTCCAGATAGAATATTGTTGACACACGAGCTGGGTTGATGTTATATAGTCATTTCTGCATAAGGGAACAGGTTTTGAAACTTTTGATTGAGATCTAAAACTTGTGAGTAATAAAGTTACATTTAATTTGAATTCATTTGTGGATGAAAAGTTCTCTCTACCTCCTGTATTGATGTAACTTTCAAAAGTGACTTTTAAATATCCGTGAATACATTATGCAACATTTCATCTAATTGAATTGGGCAATTTTTTTAGTTGTGAAATGGATTTTTTAAATTAAATTTGTTATTGTTTTATGATACATTTCCTTATTATATACATAAAGGCTGTTATTCTCTTTGAAATTTAGTTGACAACTGAATAGGCAACCTTGGAATAGGAAGAGTTATTTGTATGTATATAGGAAACAATCAAGTTATTCTTTTAATATTGACTACAAGTATCAACAAGCTGTTTTATTTTTTGTTTGTTTGTTTTTTTGCTAGATGGTTTGGGTCACTCCGGCACCGGAGGGACTGAAAACAAATTCATCCTTTATTTCAGACAAATAGCAAAGGATTGGCATTATCAGTGCAATGTCACAGATAATTATACAATACTGCTGCAGGGTTCTTAGAATGGAATACATTTAAGAGGTGTTCTGATATCTTGGTCACCCCTACAAGCTGCAAACTTGTGTGGCTTTTGTATAAACTACTTTCCGAAGCTTTGGCATTGAATTCCAGAAAAGTGTCACGCCCCATTACACTGGATTTTTGCTTTCTATTACAGGACTCTAAATTGTTTTGTGAAGCTGAAACTCCAAAGGCTTTGAACTGAGTTAGAGTGGAAGTGAATAATTAGGAGTTGCCAAATTAGCCATTCCCTAGAGCAAGCAGTGTAAACTGCAGTTAATGCCATCCTTCCACTGGAAACCTTAGGTGTAGGATAATAAACTCAAATCTCTTGCGTTATACACTGCAGTAGCCATTTTTAGTTTTAACAGTCTATGCCAGCACATTATTTAAATAACGTTGAAAAGCCTCTTAATAAAAAAAAAATAGTATTACAATGTAAAGCGTTTAATAGCATTCACATATGTAGCTTATTTAATTGCTTTATAGTGCACCATCACTATATCACAAAAGAAGCTTAATTTATCTTTCTTACTAAGAAGTGATATCACTAAGGGCCTAATTCAGACCTGATTGTAGCAGCAAATTTGTTAGCAGATGGGTAAAACCATGTGAGTCATTCCGAGTTGATCGCTCGCTAGCAGTTTTTAGCAGCCGTGCAAATGCTATGCCGCCGCCCACTGGGGAGTGTATTTTAGCTTAGCAGAAGTAAGAACGCATGTGCAGCCGAGTTCTGCAAAAACAGTTAGTGCAGTTTCTGAGTAGCTCTGAACTTACTCAGCGCTTGCGATCACCTCAGCCTATTCGTGTCCGGATTTTACGTCATACACCCGCCCAGCGAACGCCCAGCCACGCCTGCGTTTTTTCAGGAACGCCTGCATTTTTGCAAACACTTCCCTGAAAACGGTCAGTTGACACCCAGAAACGCCCCCTTCCTGTCAATCTTCTTGCGGCCATCAGTGCGAAGGAAAACTTGTGCACAACCACAAAGAGCTTTGTACCCGTACATCGCGCGTGCGCATTGCAGGGCATACGCATGTGCATAAATGCAGTTTTTTCACCTGATCGCTGCGCTGCGAAAATCGGCAGCGAGCGATCAACTCAGAATGAACCCCCATGTGCACTGCATGGGGAGCAGATATAACATGTGCAGAGAGAGTTAGATTTGGGTGGGGTGTGTTAAAACTGAAATCTAAATTGCAGTGTAAAAATAAAGCAGCCAGTATGTACCCTGCACAGGAACAATATTACCCACCCAAATCTAACTCTCTCTGCACATGTTATATCTGCCACACCCGCAGTGCACATGGGCCCTCATTCCGAGTTGATCGCTAGCTGCCGTTGTTCGCAGCACAGCGATCAGGCTAAAAATCGGCATTTCTGCGCATGCGTACGTGCCGCAGTACGCACGCACCAAGTACTTTCACACAAAACTATGCAGTTTACACAAGGTCTAGCGACGCTTTTCTGTCGCTCTGTTGATCGGTGAGTGATTGACAGGAAGTGGGTGTTTCTGGGTGGTAACTGGCAGTTTTCAGGGAGTGTGCTAAAAAACGCAGGCGTGTCAGGTAAAAACGCAGGCATGCCTGGGGAAACGGGGGAGTGGCTGGCCGAACGCAGGGCATGTTTGTGACGTCAAAGCAGGAACTAAACTGTCTGCAAGATTTTCGAGCAGTTCTGCTAACCTTTCGTTCGCACTTCTGCTAAGCTAAGATACACTCACAGAGGGTGGCAGCCTAGTGTTTGCACTGCTGCTAAAAGCAGCTAGCGAGCGATCAACTCGGAATGAGGGCCATGGTTTTGCCCATCTGCTAACAAATTTGCAGCCACGATCAAGTCTGAATTAGGCCCTAAGATTCAGCAGTCTCACAACAAATTGCTTTGGAGGTGCATACAATGCCTGTGTCGGACGCAGTAGAGTGATCTTTTTGTCTCTACACATGCGCCAAAGCCGCACTGTGCCTGGGCAGCGATGGAGTAGCTATAGCCAGGGCGCCCGGCCGTGACCTAAATAGCCTCCCTGGCCACACTGTAGCCCAGCACACAGGAATGTGCGCTGGGCTGAGGAGAAGAGCTTCTGCCTGATAAGAGGGTTGAGGGGTGGGCAGACCTCGGCCCCTGCGTCATGCCCGGGTTCAGGTAATTTGTACCCGCACAGAGGATCTATTCGTAATGTGAGTGCCAAGTAGTCAGAGTTTAGATGAGGTAACAGGGTGGGGGGTGAAGGTGGCTAGCTGCAGAGGTGTATCTAGCACGGGGCAAGCAGGGCATGTGCCCTGTGCAACGTGGCAGCCCCAGCAGAGGGGGGCGCCACCGGCACCTGCACGGCCCGCTCGCCCCATGCGACAGGGTTTCCGACCGCCGGAGCTACCCGCAGTGCTCTCCCTGTCTCCCCGGGTGCTGTGCCTGTCACACTGTACAGGCAGCAGCAGCTAGGAGCCTCCACGGCTGCTACGCAGGGTTCAGGGGATGGGTGTCCTCTGCCGGTGTACTGCAGCTCCAGGGGGTGCAGGCTCCGGAGGCTCTCAGCACTGTTGAATATCCAGCTGCCTCAAGTATGTACAGCCTGCACCCACGGCTGCTGATATCTGGCATGCTGCTGCTGCTGACTGTCCCCCCGCCTGGCTCTGCCACACAGCTGTACGGTGAGAAGGGCATCTCAGTTCCCGAGGATTAATACATATGCCTCAGTGAATGGCCTCTGCGGTAAACGATACTAATGCTTACCGTGGCAGTAACAGCGGGGAGGACGGTGCACATCGGGATCCTGCAGCAGGAGAGAAGAACCCCTTCAGAGCGCAGCAGACCACACTGAAAAGGGTGCATCCCCGGTGCGGTGCTCTGCATCCCGGGTGGCGCCGAAGATGTGGAGTGTCGGAGGTGGCAGAAGCGCCACAGCTTGGGGTGAGAAACCACTGCAACCCTTCCGCTGCTAAACTCTGCAGTTAGTCAATTAAGGGGGCAGGCTCCCCTCACCACAGTGCCCCACAGGCCTTGTTAATTAAGGAGGTAGGATTTTTTTTTTTGGGGGGGGTGCCATTATTGATCTTGCCCTGGGCTCCAAAAACCCTAGTTATGCCTCTGGCTAGCTGGCTAGAAAAACACAGGTGTCTTAGGAGCAGAGTTGCACAGAGGAGCCATAGTGTTTCTATAATGGGTGCAGTGTGTGCGGTGCACACAGGCCCCTAGGTCCGGGGGTGCCCACACAGTACAAACTACACCCATATAGTATAATTACCCCTCCGGGGTCCCGCAGCAGTGGCCATGCAGTGCGGGCACAAATCACTTGGAAAATGGCCGCCGCTGACATCTCCGAGTGATTTGAACATGCGCACTGGAGTTGTCCCCGGAAACAAGGCACGGGCACCATGTTCCTGGAGACCTGCGGATGTGCAGTAGACTCTGGCATTATGCCAGAGTCTGCTAGCTGCTGGAGAGGAGGGGCCCCGCAATGGAGGTTGCACGTGGGTCCCGTCCTCTCTTAAAATGCTCCTGAGAGGACAGATGGTGCGAATGATGCACATCCAATGTTCCCGATGTTTTGGCTTGTGTATGTGAGCGGGAGATGGCAGACAATGTTTCCGATGTTTCGGTTTATGTACGTGAGCAGGGACCAAAATCGCAGCTGCATGCATCTTTGAATCAGGCAGATACTATGATATTGTCGGTTTAATATACTCATTTATCAAGCACTACAAATGATGTACTTCACTGGGACATCAAAGGCCGGTAGGCAATCACCAGTCTGTCTGTCGGGATCCCGACAGGCGTGAAATGCTGCTGCCGGAATACCGGCGCCATAGGCTTTTCTCGCTCTGTAGGTGTCAACGACCCCCATAGAGTTAGAATATAGAAATTTAGGGAGAATATAGAAAGTCCCTTGCGAGCCCGCTGTTAGGATAATGGCGACCAGGATGCCGCTGTCTGTATCTTGACAGCCGGCATCCCGGCCACCGGTAAATAGCATGAATTCCCAAAGGCCAGTCTTGCAGATCCCAGATAGATTGGCTCATTTCTGCTGTAGAAACTGGTCCTCTAGTTTAGCTGCAGGAACAACAGTTAAAAATAATTTGAATGTTAAATTGGCAAAATGGATTCAGTCATGAAATACAAGTACTTGTGTTTCTAAAGTACAGCAAGTGATGTTATTATTGCAATGTGAACTGGGGGTTCTTTATGGCATAATGTAAACTGGAGGTACTGCAGTTTGTTCAATAATTATGTTTGCTTTGCTGGGAGAATTTACACATTAGAATTTTTTAATAACATTCCCAATATATCATTTTGAAAACTGTATTCATAGGGGTCCCCATAGGTTAGTTGCCCAGAGCACCCTACAAACCTAAATCCAGCCCTGACAGTCATACCACCAGCGATGTTATTATGGTGGGTCGTTGAGTAGTTGGTGGCTCTGGGAGCAACAGGATGTTTTAGGCCGCTTCACAACAGGATGTCAGTGCACCCTGTGCCAGCCCCTCCCCCTATACCTATGATGTCATGCCTAGGGGGGAGGAGTCCTGCTGCTAAGAAAAGTAGAGCACTGCCCGGAAAATCCTTTGGACATTCCGGGCGGCTCCGCAGTAGTGCTTCTTGGCTAGAGGGTGCTATTCCATCTAATACCAATTATGGGATTAGTTATCTTAATATCTTAAATTCTAGCAACAAGTATAAACAAATATACACACAATTATTACCCAAAAAGAGTGCTGATTCAATTATGAATTAAAAAAAATTATAACAAAATTTTTATAAAAAACACACATCAATATATGCATTAAGACATGGATAAAAATACACACACAGTCAAGGCTGGCTCTACCATTAGGCTGCTGCCTAGAGCGCCGGGATCTGGGGAGGGGGAGGGGAGGCATCACTGAGTCTGCCTATCACAAAATAAAGGATGTCTCTGAAAGAAACATCCTTGTTTTACTTAATGCAAGTGGTGACTGGAAAGTCACACTTTCATATGAAGGGCTGACAATAAAGACTGGCTAATAGATCCATTATAGGAGAAGCAATATTAGAACAAAGACAAAGTCACTGTCACCATAATCACCTCTTGGAGGAATCAGTGTAGAGCTAGGGGTAGTGCAATTATCTTGTGCAAATAGAGTCCGTGATAACGAATCAATGTTTACACTAGAGATGAGCGGGTTCGGTTCTCAGAGTACCGAACCGTATTGAACTTCATGCTCTGAGCCCGGTTCAGAGTCAGGCACGGGTTTTCCCGAACGAGGCAAAACGTCATCATCCCGCTGTCGGATTCTTGCGGGATTTGGATTCTGTCACAACTGAGGGCTGAGGCTGACTTAAGGAAGCCTCAGATGTAGGGGCTGGAGTGTAGGTGAAACGAGGAGGTAGGATTAGGTTCCAAGACATACAGGACACATGTTTGAACACCATCAACTTGAAGGCGTGACCACAACAACGAAGTCAAATATAAAAGTCAATTTATTGATTACACAGTATGTATCTTGGCAATGAGATATCTTCAACAGTTAAGTGCAGAGAGAAATGCAGTACAGTTCCTGAGAATGCAAAAGGTATTTGAAACTGTGGCTATGCAGAACAAGATGACTAGAAGTCCTTGCCAAACTCCGGAGTTGAAAAGTCCGTGGCCACAGCTAACCGCTGTAATGAGGAACAAACAAGTACTGCCCAGTAGGCGGTTGACAGGAGACTGGGATAGTCACTGATACACTGAGGTTAAAGAGATGGAATTAGAATTGCCAGAGACTACCGATGTGAGGAAAGATGTGCTGAACTCACCGCTGGAGCAAAAGTTCGATGGTGAGCATCGATGAATACTGTGGTCCGATGTTGTGTAGAAGGAAATACAGAGCGATATATGAATACCGCTGGAGATGACGTGAAGCACCGCTGTAGGCAGATGGTAACACCAAGCACTGCTGTAAGCTGTAAGCGATATGAATGGAATGCTAGAAGGTGGAAGCCAGTGACAACTTGCCATAGAGGCTAGTGAGCGATGCTGTAGATAATGGAAGTAGCAACGATACCAGAGCACCGCTGGAAGCTGGGAGCAGAGTAGGTCCAAAGCTGGAATCCGATGTCAGGATCCCAGTAGATAGACAGGAAGCAGAGCTGAAACACTGAAGGAGTCAGGCTGCACCGCAGGGTGGGAATTGGTGCCGGTCTCTTGGAAAGGCAAGCTGTAAATTCACTAAACATGAGAGACATGCATGCAAAGATTGACAACCAAAGCACTGACGATTATCCAGCCCTGGTGCAGGATATTTATACCAGCTGGTGAGCAAGGATTGGCTAGATAATTAAGTCCATACTGCAGCGGATAGGCTGAAAACAACATGTGATGAGTAACAAACATGGCTGCACCCATGTTTGAGACTGGAGGGAAAGTCTGTTTGTACTTTACATGTGGGAATTGGCAGTAATGGCGGCGGAGGCCAGGAGACGCCATACTTAAAACAAATGGATATGTTGTATCATGTTGCCATGCCAGCGCTGCCGCGATCACTGAAGAGAACCTTGAGACACAGACATGCAGCGCGCTGCCCGCAGACAGCGCAGGTGGAATCGAGTCCTGGAATTCCGGGCCAGTCTCAGGAGGCACTTAGCAGGTAAATAATGGGGACTAATAACCCGGATCGTGACAGATTCCATATAATGAGCCGCGCGTCGCAGCCATTTTCACTCCAGTCTCGGAGAGTGTAGTGAGAGGACGTGTCTCCGTCCTCAGTGTCTGTGTGGGGGCGGGAAAGTGGGGTGGCAAGTCTTGTGCTGTGTTGTGCTGTTCAGTCCAGTCCAGTGTAGTCAGTGTCTTATGCTGCATCAGTCCAGCCAGTCACAGTGTTGGTGTCCTCTGCTGCTATATGTCCCCAGTGCTGCTGGCTGCTGAATAAGTCCTTTGCATTTTTGCTGTGTTGTCTTGCATCAGACCAGAGGTAGTGTCTTGTGCAGCATCAGTCCAGTGACCAGTCACAGTGGTGGTGTCCTTTGCTGCCATATATCCAGTGTAGCTGTATAAGTCCCTTTCAGTGGTGCTGTGTTGTCCTGCATTAGACCAGGGGAAGTGTCTTGTGCAGCATCAGTCCAGTGACCAGTCACAGTGGTGGTGTCCTCTGCTGCCATATATCCAGTGTTACTGCCGTATAATTCCCGTGATACTGGCGTATAATTCCTGTGACATTGCCGTATAATTCTCGGAATACTGGCGTATAATTCCTATGATATTGCTGTATAATTCCTGTGATATTGCCGTATAATTCTCGGAATACTGGTGTATAATTCCTGTGATACTGCCATATAATTCCCATGATACTGGCGTATAATGCCTGTGATATTGCCGTATAATTCCTGTGATATTGACGTATAATTCTTGGAATACTGTTGTATAATTCCTGTGATACTGCCATATAATTCCCGTGATACTGGCATACAATTCCTGTGACATTGCCGTATAATTCCTGTTATATTGCCAAATAATTCTCGGAATACTGGCGTATAATTCCTGTGATATTGCCGTATAATTCCCGTGTTACTGCAGTTTAAGTCCAGTTATCCTGCCATATAATTCCATATAAATCCATATAATTCCGTATAAATCCCCAGTGGTGCTGCCATATAAATTCAGTGGTGCTGTCCTGTGCTGTATATTATTTACTCCAAATAAAGTGGTTATTAATATTTAATCCAAATACTTTTTACAGGGTTTGCCCTGTGAGGCGTAGGGGTACACTCTCTTGTGCCGCATATTGTGTTATATAACTCTAGAAAAATAATGGAGAACAAACATTTGGAGAATAAAATAGGGAAAGATCAAGAACCACTTCCTCCTAGTGCTGAAGCTGCTGCCACTAGCCATGACATAGACGATGAAATGCCATCAACGTCGTCTGCCAAGGCTGATACCCATTGTGATAGTAGAGGGCATGTAAAATCCAAAAAGCCAAAGTTCAGTAAAAAGACCCAAAAAAAGAAATTTAAATGGTCTGAGGAGAAACGTAAACTTGCCAATATGCCATTTACGACACAGAGTGACAAGGAATGGCTGAGGTCCTGGCCTATGTTCATGACTAATGGTTCAGCTTCATATGATGATGGAAGCCCTCATAACTGAGGCCTTGACACTTATGTCGGTGTTAGACGTGCATCCAGTATCCGCCATTAGTGCAGTGGGATTTAGAAAATTGATGGAGGTATTGTGTCCCTGGTACCAAATCCTATCTAGATTTCACTTCACTAGGCAGGACCCTCCTCGTGAGTGCTTAACAGGCTCTCATGAGCATGTAATAGATAATATAATTCATATTATTGTTAAGGTTAATAGTAAAGTATATAAATAAAAATGTTTTGTTGAGCCTGTGTATCAGGATTTCTACAAGAGCAAAATCTGGTCTGGATTTTACAAATAGTGATATGGAGCCACGTGTGGTAGTGGTTTAACCCACTAGTGTTCTTGTTGGTCATTTTTATTTATTTTTACTAAGCTGGATAGGCAACACACTGCATGCCCCACTGTCAATGTCACACATTCAAATCTGATTGCCCAGAATGGGTACTTAGGGCATCCAATAACACCTAAGAATGCCTGATTGAGGTTGTTTCTTGAGCAGGAAACCCAAAAGTGGACTTAACCCCTGATCTGATTGTTTGGGCTGATCAGTTTGTTCCTTTTAATTTCTCCAACACAGTTTGTTACGTAAAAAAAAATTAAACACAAATTTTACTGAATTATATTTTTTTCAGTTTTTTTTCTTGTTAGCTTGTAATCAGCGCCGTAACTACCTATGTGCCAGGTGTGCCTGGCACACAGCGCAGTTACCCTGAGGGCGCACGGCCAGCGGCTTGTAATGAGTCAAACGGACTCATTACAAGCCGCCTGTTGTGTGCCGTGTGTCGCGCTGTTGAGTAGAGCAGCGCTGGAGGCAGGGAAGGAGGAGGAGGGAGGGGGACTGGAGCCGCAGCGCTATGTCATTGGTAGTAGCGCTGCTGCAGCAGTCCTCTCTCCTTCTGTATTGGCTGCCCGGCGCTGCTGTGAATGCTGGGATGCGGTTCCCTCATCCCAGCATTCTCAGCGGCGGCGGGCAGCCAATGCGGAAGGAGAGGGGGCTGCTGCAGCGGCGCTACTACCAATTACATAGCGCTGCTGCTGCTCCAGTCCCCCTCCCTCCTCCTCCTTCTCCCCTGCGGCTGCCCTGGATCTCTGCCAGCACGAGGAGCCTGACTGCCAGCGGGAAGAGATGGTAAGTATATCTTCCTTTCTTTTCTTTTCTTTTCTTTTCTTTTCTTTTCTTTTCTTTTCTTTTCTTTCTTTCTTTCTTTCTTTCTTTCTTTCTTTCTTTCTTTCTTTCTTTCTTTCTTTCTTTCTTTCTTTCTTTCTTTCTTTCTTTCTTTCTCTCTCTCTCTCTCTCTCTCTCTTGTGGGGGACTCAGTCTGCCACAATGTGTTAAAAAGGGGACGCTGTCTGCCGTAATGTGTAAAATGGGGAACGCTGTCTGCCGTAATGTGTAAAAAGGGGGACGCTGTCTGCCGTAATGTGTAAAATGGGGACGCTGTCTGCCGTAATGTGTAAAAAGGGGGACGCTGTCTGCCATAATTTGTAAAAAGGGGATGCTGTCTGCCGTAATGTGTAAAAAGGGGGACGCTGTCTGCTGTAATGTGTAAAAAGGGGCTCTACCTGGTGTAGTGGTGCTACTATGCAGTGTAATTTGAATAATGGAGACTACTATGCACCGTAGTATGAATTGGTATTATTTTGTGGCCAAGCTCCTTCCCCATGAAGCCACGCCCCTATATCTGTCTTGCGTAGGGGGGGCGCCAATGCCGTTTCTTGCACACAGCGCCAAAATACCTAGTTACGGCACTGCTTGTAATATACAAAAACAAAATGCACCACAAAGCGATTGCTATCCAGTTACAGGATAGCACCACAGCCTGGTCATTTGAGTTAGTGCAGGGAAAGTGGGAGTATGACAAGCTGCATAGAGTACGGCTCTATTATTAGCTCTACTGATGATGTATGAATGTATTGATTTATCCAGCAATGAGAGATACCCGACTCTTGTCTTCAGGGTGTAGTTATTTGGGTGGGATATGTTGTATTTAGTGATGTGCACCGGACATTTTTCGGGTTTTGTGTTTTGGTTTTGGATTCGGTTCCGCTGCCGTGTTTTGGATTCGGACGCGTTTTGGCAAAACCTCCCTGAAATTTTTTTGTCGGATTCGGGTGTGTTTTGGATTCGTTTTTTTTTTTTTTACAAAAAACCCTCAAAAACAGCTTAAATCATAGAATTTGGGAGTCATTTTGATCCCATAGTATTATTAACCTCAATAACCATAATTTACACTCATTTTCAGTCTATTCTGAACACCTCACACCTCACAATATTATTTTTAGTCCTAAAATTTGCACCGAGGTTGCTGGATGGCTAAGCTAAGCGATACAAGTGGCCGACACAAACACCTGGCCCATCTAGGAGTGGCACTGCAGTGTCAGGCAGGATGGCACTTCAAAAAAATTGTCCCCAAACAGCACATGATGCAAAGAAAAAAAGAGGCGCAATGAGGTAGCTGTGTGACTAAGCTAAGCGACCCAAGTGGCCGACACAAACACCTGGCCCATCTAGGAGTGGCACTGCAGTGTCAGACAGGATGGCACTTCAAAAAAAATAGTCCCCAAACAGCACATAATGCAAAGAAAAAAAGAGGCGCACCAAGGTCGCTGTGTGACTAAGCTAAGCGACACAAGTGGCCGACACAAACACCTGGCCCATCTAGGAGTGGCACTGCAGTGTCAGACAAGATGGCACTTCAAAAAAATAGTCCCAAAAGAGCACATGATGCAAAGAAAAAAAGAGGCGCAATGAGGTAGCTGTGTGACTAAGCTAAGCGACCCAAGTGGCCAACACAAACACCTGGCCCATCTAGGAGTGGCACTGCAGTGTCAGGCAGGATGGCACTTCAAAAAAATTGTCCCCAAACAGCACATGATGCAAAAAAAAATGAAAGAAAAAAGAGGTGCAAGATGGAATTGTCCTTGGGCCCTCCCACCCACCCTTATGTTGTATAAACAGGACATGCACACTTTAACGAACCCATCATTTCAGCGACAGGGTCTGCCACACGACTGTGACTGAAATGACTGGTTGGTTTGGGCCCCCACCAAAAAAAGAAGCAATCAATCTCTCCTTGCACAAACTGGCTCTACAGAGGCAAGATGTCCACCTCATCATCATCCTACGATTCCTCACCCCTTTCACTGTGTACATCCCCCTCCTCACATATTATTAATTCGTCCCCTCTGGAATCCACCATCTCAGGTCCCTGTGTACTTTATGGAGGCAATTGCTGCTGGTGAATGTCTCCACGGAGGAATTGATTATAATTCATTTTGATGAACATCATCTTCTCCACAGTTTCTGGAAGTAACCTCGTACGCCGATTGCTGACAAGGTGAGCGGCTGCACTAAACACTCTTTCGGAGTACACACTGGAGGGAGGGCAACTTAGGTAGAATAAAGCCAGTTTGTGCAAGGGCCTCCAAATTGCCTCTTTTTCCTGCCAGTATACGTACGGACTGTCTGACTTGCCTACTTGGATGCGGTCACTCATATAATCCTCCATCATTCTTTCAATGGTGAGAGAATCATATGCAGTGACAGTAGACGACATGTCAGTTATCGTTGGCAGGTCCTTCAGTCCGGACCAGATGTCAGCACTCGCTCCAGACTGCCCTGCATCACCGCCAGCGGGTGGGCTTGGAACTCTTAGCCTTTTCCTCGCACCCCCAGTTGCGGGAGAATGTGAAGGAGGAGATGTTGACGGGTCACGTTCCGCTTGACTTGACAATTTTCTCACCAGCAGGTCTTTGAACCTCTGCAGACTTGTGTCTGCCGGAAAGAGAGATACAACGTAGGTTTTAAATCTAGGATCGAGCACGGTGGCCAAAATGTAGTGCTCTGATATCAACAGATTGACCACCCGTGAATCCTGGTTAAGCGAATTAAGGGCTCCATCCACAAGTCCCACATGCCTAGCGGAATCGCTCTGTTTTAGCTCCTCCTTCAATGTCTCCAGCTTCTTCTGCAAAAGCCTGATGAGGGGAATGACCTGACTCAGGCTGGCAGTGTCTGAACTGACTTCACATGTGGCAAGTTCAAAGGGTTGCAGAACCTTGCACAACGTTAAAATCATTCTCCACTGCGCTTGAGTCAGGTGCATTCCCCCTCCTTTGCCTATATCGTGGGCAGATGTATAGGCTTGAATGGCCTTTTGCTGCTCCTCCATCCTCTGAAGCATATAGAGGGTTGAATTCCACCACGTTACCACCTCTTGCTTCAGATGATGGCAGGGCAGGTTCAGGAATGTTTGGTGGTGCTCCAGTCTTCGGCACGCGGTGGCTGAATGCCGAAAGTGGCCCGCAATTCTTCGGGCCACCAACAGCATCTCTTGCATGCCCCTGTCGTTTTTTAAATAATTCTGCACCACCAAATTCAATGTATGTGCAAAACATGGGACGTGCTGGAATTTGCCAAGATGTAATGCACGCACAATATTGCTGGCGCTGTCCGATGTCACAAATCCCCAGGAGTGTCCATTTAGGTTAAGCCATTCTGAGATGATGTTCCTCAGTTTTCGTAAGAGGTTGTCAGCTGTGTGCCTCTTCTGGAAAGCGGTGATACAAAGCGTAGCCTGCCTAGGAACGAGTTGGTGTTTGTGAGATGCTGCTACTGGTGCCGCTGCTGCTGTTCTTGCTGCGGGAGGCAATACATCTACCCAGTGGGCTGTCACAGTCATATAGTCCTGAGTCTGCCCTGCTCCACTTGTCCACATGTCCGTGGTTAAGTGGACATTGGGTACAAGTACAACTGCATTTTTTAGGACACTGGTGACTCTTTTTCTGATGTCTGTGTACATTTTCGGTATCGCCTGCCTAGAGAAATGGAACCTAGATGGTATTTGGTACCGGGGACACAGTACCTCAATCAAGTCTCTAGTTGCCTCTGAATTAACGGTGGATACTGGTACCACGTTTCTCACCGCCCAGGCTGCCAAGGCCTGAGTTATCCGCTTTGCAGCAGGATGACTGCTGTGATATTCCATCTTCCTCACAAAGGACTGTTGGACAGTCAATTGCTTACTGGAAGTAGTACAAGTGGTCTTCCGACTTCCCCTCTGGGATGACGATCGACTCCCAGCAGCAACAACAGCAGCACCAGCAGCAGTAGGCGTTACACTCAAGGATGCATCGGAGGAATCCCAGGCAGGAGAGGACTCGTCAGACTTGCCAGTGACATGGCCTGCAGGACTATTGGCTTTCCTGTGTAAGGAGGAAATTGACACTGAGGGAGTTGGTGGTGTGGTTTGCAGGAGCTTGGTTACAAGAGGAAGGGATTTAGTTGTCAGTGGACTCCTTCCGCTGTCACCCAAAGTTTTTGAACTTGTCACTGATTTCTGATGATTGTGGTCCAGGTGACGTATAAGGGAGGATGTTCCTAGGTGGTTAACGTCCTTACCCCTACTTATTACAGCTTGACAAAGGCAACACACGGCTTGACACCTGTTGTCCGCATTTGTGTTGAAATAATTCCACACCGAAGAGCTGATTTTTTTTGTATTTTGACCAGGCATGTCAATGGTTATATTCGTCCCACGGACAACAGGTGTCTCCCCGGGTGCCTGACTTAAACAAACCACCTCACCATCAGAATCCTCCTTGTCAATTTCCTTCCCAGCACCAGCAACACCCATATCCTCATCCTGGTGTACTTCAACAGTGACATCTTCAATTCTCCATTTTTTAATGTGTGGAATTATATGCCAGTATCAATAGCAATGGCCTACTACTATATATACTGCGCACAACTGAAATGCACCACAGGTATGGATGGATAGTATACTTGACGACACAGAGGTAGGTACAGCAGTGGCCTACTGTACCATACTGATATATATTATATACTGGTGGTCAGCAAACTGTGCAAAACTGAAATGCACCACAGGTATGGATGGATAGTATACTTGACGACACAGAGGTAGGTACAGCAGTGGCCTACTGTACCGTTCTGCTATATATTATATACTGGTTGTCAGCAAACTGTGCAAAAATGAAATCCACCACAGGTATGGATGGATAGTATACTTGACGACACAGAGGTAGGTACAGCAGTGGCCTTCTGTACCGTACTCCTATATATTATATACTGGTGGTCAGCAAAATTATGCACTGTACTCCTACTATATACTGTCTACAATGCAGCACAGATATGGAGTGTTTGTCAGGCAGACAACGTATACTGGTGGTCACTGGTCAGCAAAACTCTGCACTGTACTCCTCCTATATAATATTATACTGGTGGTCCCCAGTCCCCACAATAAAGCAGCACACTGAGCACAGATATGGAGTGTTTTTCAGGCAGACAACGTATACTGGTGGTCACTGTCAGCAAAACTCTGCACTGTACTCCTCCTATATAATACAGCTGCTCCCCAGTCCCCACAATTAAGCAGTGTGAGCACAGATATATGCAGCACACTGAGCACAGATAAGGAGCGTTTTTGTCAGGCAGAGAACGGATAAAACTGGTGGTCACTGATCAGCAAAACTCTGCACTGTACTCCTCCTATATTATACAGCTGCTCCCCAGTCCTCCCCACAATTAAGTAATAAAGCACAATCAAGTTCAACAATAAACGGAGAGGACGCCAGCCACGTCCTCTCACTATCATTTCCAATGCACGAGTGAAAATGGCGGCGACATATAGAATCCGAATCTCGCGAGAATCCGACAGCGGGATGATGACGTTCGGGCGCGCTCGGGTTAACCGAGCCATACGGGAGAATCCGAGTATGCCTCGGACCCGTGTAAAAAGTGTGAAGTTCGCGTGGGTTCGGTTTCCGAGGTACCGAACCCGCTCATCACTAGTTGTATTACGGTAGAGACACTATTGCCACAATTGAGCTGATGACTTTAGATCACCATATTATATATTATAAAATTGGACGCTGATATAAATTAAGTCATCATACATGTTTACATGATAACTTAATTTCTTCTGTTTCACATGCACATCACATTTAAAGCCCAAGCTCCATCCGTGCCATGCACATTAGGTGTGACACTCATGTGCGCTGCAGCGACAGGAATGAAGTGGATTGGGAGTGAGGGTGGTAGGCAGCAGCAGGGAGAGGAGGGGCAGAGTGGCTGAGGGGGCGGTAACACAGCAGAGGTTGGGTCCATTTATTTACTGATACCTCCTACATCTTTCACAGTGAAACAGCTTCATCCCTCCATGATATAGCATTTATTTTTCATTATTATTTATTAAAGGCTCTGAAGGCAGGATTATTCTTTTCACAGAGAACACACCCCCTATGCCAGTGGGGGCTGCTGTCTTGGATTCAAAGTTTTTGGAAAATAGTGTCCTGTGTTATTGATCTTGTGGGGTTTGTATGTTCTCCCCACATTTGTGTGGGTTTTCTCCGAGTGTTCCGGTTTCCTCCCAAAATCCAAAACATACTTTATTTAAAGCGCTGTGAAATAGGTGTGCACTATATAAATAAATCAATAAAAATGAATTGTCCTGAAACATGACTACTGGAGCTGGTTACATTATTCAGACACGTGAATTCAAAGCATCACCTATCGCCTAATAGTTATGAATTTTTGGGCCCCATTTTACAATGAGACATAACAGTATGTAAGTTATGTAACATAACAGCACTCGCTAAAGGAGTTACAATGCATGTCCTCCTTTCAGTATTAACAACAGCTGTTGTCACTGTACTGCTTACAGCATGTGTATATGGGGATAGCGATACGGTCCCCAGTGCTATCAATGCTTCACTGAAGCCATCCAGACAATGCTGAGTTCCCGCCGGGTGAAAGTGTCACGCGCAGACTGGCTGTCAGCAATAGACTTCCAGCCAAAGGCAGAACTACCATTGGTGCAGCAGGTACTTTGCACCAGGGCCCCTGAGGACTAAGGGGCCCACTGCTGCCCATACCAGCAATGAGTTATCCCCTGGCCCCCCACAGACCATTTTATGCAATGTTGGATGAATGGTCCAGTGCAGAGAGCAGGGTGGCCCTACTGTCTGAGGGACCTGCTGCTTAGTGGTGGGCTGATCTTGGGTGTGCTGGACTGATAGAGGAATCCTGCTACGTATCAGCTCTGATGATCACAGTCACATACTGTCTCTATGGCATTTTGTGAACTTAAGGTGGAGGAGGGGTCGGGGGGGGGGGGGAATTATATTTTAATACCTGGGCCCACCACTCACTAATTCCACCACTGCTTCCAGCAACAGTATGGAGGATGCCACCAAGTATGGGGTCGCCAGTGGACCTCGGCGGAGAGGTATGTAACGTTAAATACCAACAGCATATTTGTTAGTATCACTGTGATAGTAAACCAAATATGCTGGTGATAATTAGGGTCTTTATTGAATGTGGACCTTATATCCTAACACACCTATAGATGATTGGCCGAACACAATTAGCAGTTTGGGTTCTGTTGTACAATAACAATTTATTCAGCAGTCAACAAAAGTTGTGAATTCAGGTTCTGTGATTTATACCACATTATTTTATTCAGTGCCATATTACATTAGCCCATAGGCAAACCAATCGCACCAAATGCTGCAAACAACACGAACTGCAATTTAGCCTTGTCAGTGTGCCAATGATTAATCATACTAGAACCTACTTTGTATAGTAAAACATGCCCCCAGTAGTGCTGAAATGTAACTTCATTTCAGCAAGATTTCCAGAAAAGAATAATGTAGATCTTATTATCTTTCATCTCTGGACTTCAAAGACTTGACTCAGAAGAGCATAGGATGACACGTATTGTCTGATAACTCTCCTCCACATCTGCAGTGTATGATGTAAGTGAGAGTGGACATTAGGGGTAATTGTTTGGACACTCCTATATAGGCTTGGGGCCTTCTTAATTAAACAATACATACATACATTTTATATATATATATATATATATATATATATACACACACACACACACACACACACACACACACACACACACACACACACACACACACAGTAAAATCCCTACAAAAAAATAAACAAAAACAAGACATTCAGTTTTAAATGACCTCATGTGGAGGAATGTTATCACTTACAGATTCCCTATGGGGTTATACACCAGCCCATCACATCTGTTATCAATGATCATTTTTGGGATGCATGTAGGGAGCAGAATGTATTGAGTGTTGTGGCACTTTTACAGTAGACAGACTTAAGACTACACCAGGCTCTGGAAATTTGAATCCATGCAGAGAAAATACATCCATGTCACTATTATTTTCTAATTATAACAGCTATAATTATAAGGGTAATACTTATAACTAAAATACTGTACGGGGATTGAACAAACTGTGAAAATTACAAACCAGCAATAGGTTAACACAATGGTACACTAGCAACGTGGAATAATGTGAATTTGTTTGTGCACTTAAGTATGAAATATATAAGTACAGTACATTATGCTGTGACAGAGTATAGTATTTCTAACTATATGATAATTATGCAAATTTCTGCCTCATTTTTTACATTTGTTATTCAGAATCTTATTATTATTATCCATGACACAGTACAGACACTTTGTGTGACAATGTAATTCATGATTTATTTAATCATTAATACACATGTAATGAAAGTGATGTATTTGGGTAAATTCATCTTTGACAGCTTAAACTGACATGCTATATACCGTATATACTCGAGTATAAGCCAACTTTTTCAGCACTTTTTTTTGTGCTGAAAAAGCCACCTTGGCTTATACTCGAGTCAGCGTTATATGCCCCACAGTGCCATGTGTGCCAGTTATGCCCCACAGTGCCAGATGTGCCAGATATGCCCCACAGTGCTAGATACTTACCCTCCGTCGCTCCCGCGCTGTCGTCTGAAGGAGGGACACGGAGAGCGCAGCGCGCGGCTCTCCTGTGTCCCTCCTGCATCTCCGGCGGCAGCGGCGTCTGTGTGGTAAAGGAAGTGCATGAACCGGCATTTCCTTTAACACACGCCGCTGCTGCCGGAGACGCAAGAGGGACACAGGAGAGCCACGCGCTGCGCTCTCCGTGTCCCTCCTTCAGACGACAGCGCGGGAGTGACGGAGTGTAAGTATCTAGCACTGTGGGGCATATCTGGCACATCTGGCACTGTGGGGCATATCTGGCACACATGGCACTGTGGGGCATATCTGGCACACCTGGCACTGTGGGGCATATCTGGCACACCTGGCACTGTAGGGCATATCTGGCACTGTGGGGCACATCTGGCACTGTGGGGCATATCTGGCACATCTGGCACTGTGGGGCATATCTGGCACTGTGGGGCACATCTGGCACTGTGGGGCATATCTGGCACATCTGGCACTGTGGGGCATATCTGGCACTGTGGGGCATATCTGGCACTGTGGGGCATATCTGGCACATCTGGCACTGTGGGGCATATCTGGCACTGTGGGGCATATCTGGCACATCTGGCACTGTGGGGCATATCTGGCACTATGAGGTCTGTGTACGGGTAGAGCTGCATTTCCCACCCTAGGCTTATACTCGAGTCAATAAGTTTTCCCAGGTTTTTGTGGTAAAATTAGGTGCCTCGGCTTATATTCGGGTCGACTTATACTTGAGTATATACGGTATACTGTATATGCTTAGACATTTTATATACACTTCTAAACACCATATCACACCTTCTTTCTTTCATTTCTACCGTGGACTTTATCCTTTCAATACCTTTCCTAACATTTTATTTATTTAAAATAAGATTTTATACCTACCGGTAAATCTTTTTCTCGTAGTCCGTAGAGGATGCTGGGGACTCCGTAAGGACCATGGGGATTGACGGGCTCCGCAGGAGATATGGGCACTTTAAGAAAGACTTTAGTTCCTGGTGTGCACTGGCTCCTCCCTCTATGCCCCTCCTCCAGACCTCAGTTAGAGAAACTGTGCCCAGAGGAGATGGACAGTACGAGGAAAGGATTTTGGTAATCCAAGGGCAAGATTCATACCAGCCACACCAATCACACCGTATAACTTGTGATAACAACTCAGTTAACAGTATGAAAACAACATAGCATCAGCTCAGGACCGCTGCAACTATAACATAACCCTTATTGAAGCAATAACTATATACAAGTATTGCAGAAGTAGTCCGCACTTGGGACGGGCGCCCAGCATCCTCTATGGACTACGAGAAAAAGATTTACCGGTAGGTTTAAAATCTTATTTTCTCTAACGTCCTAGAGGATGCTGGGGACTCCGTAAGGACCATGGGGATTATACCAAAGCTCCCAAACGGGCGGGAGAGTGCGGATGACTCTGCAGCACCGATTGAGCAAACAAGAGGTCCTCCTCAGCCAGGGTATCAAACTTGTAGAACTTAGCAAAAGTGTTTGAACCTGACCAAGTAGCAGCTCGGCACAACTGTAATGCCGAGACCCCTCGGGCAGCCGCCCAAGAAGAGCCCACCTTCCTAGTGGAATGGGCCCTAACCAATTTAGGCAACGGCAATCCCACCGTAGAATGAGCCTGCTGAATGGTGTTACAAATCCAGCGGGCAATAGTCTGCTTTGCAGCAGAAGCGCCAAGCTTGTTGGCAGCATTCAGGACAAACAGTGATTCTGTTTTTCTGACTCTAGCCGTTCTGGCTACGTAAATTTTCAAAGCCCTGACCACATCCAGGGACTTGGAGTCCTCCAAGTCACGCGTAGCCACAGGCACCACAATAGGCTGGTTCATATGAAAGGATGATACCACCTTAGGCAGGAATTGAGGACGTGTCCGCAACTCCGCTCTATCGACATGGAAAACCAGAAAGGGGCTTTTATGAGACAAAGCCGCCAATTCCGACACTTGCCTAGCCAAAGCCAAGGCTAATAACATGACCACCTTCCAAGTGAGATATTTTAACTCTACCGTTTTAGGTGGTTCAAACCAGTGTGACTTTAGGAAACTTAACACCACGTTAAGGTCCCAGGGCTCCAGCAGAGGTACAAAAGGAGGCTGAAAATGCAGCACTCCCTTCACAAAAGTCTGAATTTCTGGGAGAGAAGCCAATTCTTTTTGAAAGAAAATGGATAGGGCCGAAATCTGAACCTTAATGGAGCCTAAGTTTTAGGCCCAAATTCACTCCAGTCTGTAGGAAGTGAAGGAAACGGCCCAGATGGAATTCTTCCGTAGGAGTATTCCTGGCCTCACACCAAGAAACATATCTTCGCCATATACGGTGATAATGTTTAGATGTCACGTCCTTCCTAACCCTTATCAGCGTAGGAATGACCTCATCCGGAATGCCTTTTTCCGCTAGGATCCGGCGTTCAACCGCCATGCCGTCAGACGCAGCCGCGGTTAGTCTTGGAACAGACATGGGCCTTGTTGCAACAGGTCCTGGCTTCTGTAAGCATTTCCTGCAGATCCGGATACCAGATCCTTCGTGGCCAATCTGGAACAATGAGGATTGTTCTCACTCCTCCTTTTTCTTATTATTCTCATCCCTTTGGTATGAGAGGAAGAGGAGGAAATACATAGACTGACTGGAACACCCACGGTGTCACTAGGGCGTCTCCCGCTACTGCCTGAGGGTCTCTTGACCAGGCGCAATAACTCTGCAGCTTCTTGTTGAGGCGAAAACGCCATCATGTCTATCTGTGGCAGTCCCCACCGAACTGCAATCTGTGCGAAGACTCCCTGATGAAGTCTCCACTCTCCAGGACGTATGTCTGGTGAGAAAGTCTGCTTCCCAGTTGTTCAATTCCGGAATGAACCCTGTTGACAGTGCTCTTACATGATTCTCCGCCCAGCGAAGAATTCTGGTGGCTTCCGCCATCGCCACTCTGCTCCTTGTGCCGCCTTGGCGGTTTACATGAGCTACTGCGGTGACGTTGTCTGACTGGATCAGAACCGGTTGGTCGCGAAGAAAGGTCTTCGCTTGACATAGGACGTTGTATATGGCCCTTAGTTCCAATATGTTGATGTGAAGACAAGTCTCTTGACTTGACCAAAGACCTTGGAAATTTCTTCCCTGTGTGACTGCTCCCCAGCCTCGGAGGCTCGCGTCCGTGGTCACCAGGATCCAGTCCTGAATGCCGAATCTGCGGCTCTCTAGAAGGTGAGCACTCTGCAGCCACCACAGGAGAGATACCCTGGCCCTGGGGGATAGGATGATCAACTGATGAATCTGTAGATCTGTAGATGTGACCCGGACCACTTGTCCAGTAGGTCCCATTTGAAGTCCTCGCATGGAACCTGCCGAAGGGAATGTTTTTCCCAAGACTCGAGTGCGGTGATGCACTGACACCTGTCTTGGTATCAATAGGTCCCTGACTAGAGTCATGAGTTCCTGGGCCTTCTCTATCTGAAGGTAAACCCATTTCTGGTCTGTATCCAGAAACATACCCAAGAAGGGCAGACGAGTTATAGGAACCAACTGTGACCTCGGGAAATTGAGAATCCAGCCGTGTTGCTGTGACCCTTCAGCGAAAGTGACACGCTGTTCAACAACTGCTCTTTTGATCTCGCCCTTATTAGGAGATCGTTCAAGTATGGGATAACTGTGACTCCTTGCTTGCGTAGGAGCACCATTATATCCGCCAATTACCCTGAAATTGGTAATGACAATCCTGTACCGCAATTGTCAGGTACGCCTGATTGGGTGGATAAATGGGAACATGAAGGTATGCAGCCTTTATGTCTAGATACACCATCAAATCCCCCCCTTCCAGGCTGGCGATGATCGCTCTGGGCGATTCCACTTTAAATTTGAACTTTTTTCCGTATAGGTTCAGAGATTATAATTTTAAATAGGTCTGACCGAACCGTATGGTTTCGGGACTACAGCCAAGATTGAGTCATATCGCCTTCCTTGTTGCAGGAGGGAAACCTTGAGCACCACCTGTTGGAGATACAATGTGTGAATTGTATTTAATATTATCTCCCTTTCTGGGGGAGAAGCCAGTAGGTCCGATAAGGAAAAACCGGCGAGGAAGCACCTTTCGAATTCCAGCTTGTAACCCTGAGAAACAAATTTTTATTGCCCCGGGATCCACCTGTGAGTGGCTGAAGAGTCGAAGGCGTGCTCCCACTGGGACGGACTCCCTTAGCGGAGCTCCAGCGTCATGCGGTGGATGTAGTAGAGGCCGGGGAGGACTTCTGTTCCTGGGAACTAGCTGTGCCCTGTGCCCTTACCTCTGGTGAGAAAGGACGCTCCTCGTACTTTCTTGTTATTCTGCGACTGAAAGGACTGCATTTGATAATGTCGTGCTTTCTTAGGCTGTGAGGGAATATAAGGCAAAAGATCAGAATTACCAGCTATAGCTGTGGAGACCAGGTCCGAGAGCCCTTTTTCACACAATTCCTCAGCCTTGTAAGGTAAACCTTCCATATGCCTCTTTTAGGCCCTCATTCCGAGTTGTTCGCTCGCTAGCTGCTTTTCGCAGCAGTGCACACGCTAAGCCGCCACCCTCTGGGAGTGAATCTTAGCTTAGCAGACTTGCGAACGAAGTATTCGCAATATTGCGAAAAGATTTTTCTTTGCAGTTTCTGAGTAGCTCGAGACTTACTCTTCCAGTGCGATCAGTTCAGTGCTTGTCGTTCCTGGTTTGATGTCACAAACACACCCAGCATTCGCCCAGACACTCCCCCGTTTCTCCAGCCACTCCCGCGTTTTCCCCAGAAACGGCAGCGTTTTTTCACACACACCCATAAAACAGTCAGTTTCCGCCCAGAAACACCCACTTCCTGTCAATCACACTACGATCAGCAGAACGAAGAAAAAACCTCGTAATGCCGTGAGTAAAATACCAAACTTCTTAACAAATTTACTTGGCGCAGCCGCAGTGCGAACATTGCGCATGCGCAGTTAGCGGAAAATTGCACCGATGCGAAGGAAAATAACGAGCGAACAACTCGGAATGAGGGCCTTAGTCGGCATCACCTGTCCATTGCATGTTCCACAGGACACGTCTAGCAGAAATCGACATAGGGTTGACTCTAGAACCCAGTAGACTAATGTCTCTTTGGGCATGTTTTATATATATATATATATATATATAAGACAGCATCTTTTATATTTATATATATATATATATATATATATATACACATACTAGGGTCAATAACATGGTATCCTTATCTAGGGTTTCAATCTCCACTGATAAGGTATCTGTCCACGCTGCTACAGCGCTATAAACCCATGCCGACACAATCGCCGGTCTGAGTAGTGTACCAAAATGTGTGTAAATGGACTTCAAAGTACTTTTACTGCATGCTATCTGCAGGATCCCTGAGGATAGCTGTTAAGTCAGTGCTACCTTTTGGGTAAACGTGACAAAGCTTTGTCCACCCTAGGGGAATATTCCCATCGTATCCTGGCCCTAGCAGGGAAAGGATACTCCCTGAGAATTCTTTGTGGGAATCTGCAGTCTCTTGTCTGGAGATTCCCGCTCTTTTTCTTCATGAGAGGAGGGAAATTTACCTCAGCTTTCTTCCCCTTAAACATGTGTACCCTCGTGTCAGGGACAGATGAGTCATCAGTGATATGCAAAACATCTTTTATTACAATAATCATATATTGAATACTTTTCTGCCAGTTTTGGCTGTAACTTTGCATTATCGTAGTCGACACTGGAGTTAGACTCCGTGTCGATATCAGTGTCTATTATTTTGGATAGTGAGCGTTGTGAGACTCTGAAGGTCTCTGCGAAATAGGGACAGACATGTGTAGATTCACTGTCTGTTCTCTAATCTTTTGTGCAATAAATTTACCTTAGCACTTAATTTCACATATCCAATCAGGTGTCGGCGTTGTCGACGGAGACACCACTCACACACACATTTGCTCCATCTCCTCCTTAGGAGAGCCTTTTACCTCAGACATGTCGACACACACGTACCGACACACCACACACTCAGTGAATGCTCATCTGAAGATAATTTCCCCACAAGGCCCTTTGGAGAGACAGAGAGAGAGTATGCCAGCACACACCCAGCGCTATATGACCCAGGAAAAAACACAGCAATTTAATGTTTACCCAGTAGCGCTGTTATTATCTGCGCCGAATTATGTGCCCCCCCTCTTCTTTAAAACCCTCTCTTCTACCGTGGTAGAAGCAGGCGAGAGTCCGGGGAGCTTCCTCTCAGCGGTGCTGTGGAGAAAAACATGGCGCTGGTGAGTGCTGAGGGAGTAGCCCCGCCCCCTCGACGGCGGGCTTCTGTCCCGCTAAAAGTGTAAAATTGGCGGGGGCTCCTGCATATATACAGTGTCCAGCTGCATATATGCTCCTTTTGCCAAAGAGGAGGTTTATATTGCTGCCCAAGGCGCCCCCCCCCCCCGCGCCCTGCACCCTTACAGTGACCGGAGTATGTGAGGTGTGTGGGAGCAATGGCAGCTGTGCGTTACCTCAGTGAAGATCATGAAGTCTTCTGCCGCCTCTGAAGTCTTCTTTTCTTCTCATACTCACCCGGCTTCTATCTTCCGGCTCTGCGAGGGGGACGGCGGCGCGGCTCTGGGACGGACGGCGAGGGTGAGATCCTGCGTACCAATCCCTCTGGAGCTAATGGTGTCCAGTATCCTAAGAAGCAGGACCTAGCTTCAGAGAGTAGGGCTGCTTCTCTCCCCTCAGTCCCTCGATGCAGGGAGTCTGTTGCCAGCAGAGCTCCCTGAAAATAAAAAAACTAACAAAATACTTTCTATCAGCAAACTCAGGAGAGCTCACTGAAAAGCACCCAGCTCCTCTAGGCACAGTATGAAACTGAGGTCTGCAGGAGGGGCATAGAGGGAGGAGCCAGTGCTCACCAGGAACTAAAGTCTTTCTTAAAGTGCCCATCTCTCCTGCGGAGCCCGTCTATCCCCATGGTCCTTACAGAGTCCCCAGCATCCTCTAGGACGTTAGAGAAATTAAATTAATAGCTTTAACAACTAGAGATGAGCGCCTGAAATTTTTCGGGTTTTGTGTTTTGGTTTTGGGTTCGGTTCCGCGGCCGTGTTTTGGGTTCGAACGCGTTTTGGCAAAACCTCACCGAATTTTTTTTGTCGGATTCGGGTGTGTTTTGGATTCGGGTGTTTTTTTCAAAAAACACTAAAAAACAGCTTAAATCATAGAATTTGGGGGTCATTTTGATCCCAAAGTATTATTAACCTCAAAAACCATAATTTACACTCATTTTCAGTCTATTCTGAATACCTCACACCTCACAATATTATTTTTAGTCCTAAAATTTGCACCGAGGTCGCTGTGTGAGTAAGATAAGCGACCCTAGTGGCCGACACAAACACCGGGCCCATCTAGGAGTGGCACTGCAGTGTCACGCAGGATGTCCCTTCCAAAAAACCCTCCCCAAACAGCACATGACGCAAAGAAAAAAAGAGGCGCAATGAGGTAGCTGACTGTGTGAGTAAGATTAGCGACCCTAGTGGCCGACACAAACACCGGGCCCATCTAGGAGTGGCACTGCAGTGTCACGCAGGATGTCCCTTCCAAAAAACCCTCCCCAAACAGCACATGACGCAAAGAAAAAAAGAGGCGCAATGAGGTAGCTGTGTGAGTAAGATTAGCGACCCTAGTGGCCGACACAAACACCGGGCCCATCTAGGAGTGGCACTGCAGTGTCACGCAGGATGTCCCTTCCAAAAAACCCTCCCCAAACAGCACATGACGCAAAGAAAAAAAGAGGCGCAATGAGGTAGCTGTGTGAGTAAGATTAGCGACCCTAGTGGCCGACACAAACACCGGGCCCATCTAGGAGTGGCACTGCAGTGTCACGCAGGATGTCCCTTCCAAAAAACCCTCCCCAAACAGCACATGACGCAAAGAAAAAAAGAGGCGCAAAGAGGTAGCTGACTGTGTGAGTAAGATTAGCGACCCTAGTGGCCGACACAAACACCGGGCCCATCTAGGAGTGGCACTGCAGTGTCACGCAGGATGTCCCTTCCAAAAAACCCTCCCCAATCAGCACATGATGCAAAGAAAAAGAAAAGAAAAAAGAGGTGCAAGATGGAATTGTCCTTGGGCCCTCCCACCCACCCTTATGTTGTATAAACAAAACAGGACATGCACACTTTAACCAACCCATCATTTCAGTGACAGGGTCTGCCACACGACTGTGACTGATATGACGGGTTGGTTTGGACCCCCCCCAAAAAAGAAGCAATTAATCTCTCCTTGCACAAACTGGCTCTACAGAGGCAAGATGTCCACCTCATCTTCACCCTCAGATATATCACCGTGTACATCCCCCTCCTCACAGATTATCAATTCGTCCCCACTGGAATCCACCATCTCAGCTCCCTGTGTACTTTGTGGAGGCAATTGCTGCTGGTCAATGTCTCCGCGGAGGAATTGATTATAATTCATTTTAATGAACATCATCTTCTCCACATTTTCTGGATGTAACCTCGTACGCCGATTGCTGACAAGGTGAGCGGCGGCACTAAACACTCTTTCGGAGTACACACTTGTGGGAGGGCAACTTAGGTAGAATAAAGCCAGTTTGTGCAAGGGCCTCCAAATTGCCTCTTTTTCCTGCCAGTATAAGTACGGACTGTGTGATGTGCCTACTTGGATGCGGTCACTCATATAATCCTCCACCATTCTATCAATGTTGAGAGAATCATATGCAGTGACAGTAGACGACATGTCCGTAATCGTTGTCAGGTCCTTCAGTCCGGACCAGATGTCAGCATCAGCAGTCGCTCCAGACTGCCCTTCATCACCGCCAGCGGGTGGGCTCGGAATTCTGAGCCTTTTCCTCGCACCCCCAGTTGCGGGAGAATGTGAAGGAGGAGATGTTGACAGGTTGCGTTCCGCTTGACTTGACAATTTTGTCACCAGCAGGTCTTTCAACCCCAGCAGACCTGTGTCTGCCGGAAAGAGAGATCCAAGGTAGGCTTTAAATCTAGGATCGAGCACGGTGGCCAAAATGTAGTGCTCTGATTTCAACAGATTGACCACCCGTGAATCCTTGTTAAGCGAATTAAGGGCTGCATCCACAAGTCCCACATGCCTAGCGGAATCGCTCCCTTTTAGCTCCTTCTTCAATGCCTCCAGCTTCTTCTGCAAAAGCCTGATGAGGGGAATGACCTGACTCAGGCTGGCAGTGTCTGAACTGACTTCACGTGTGGCAAGTTCAAAGGGCATCAGAACCTTGCACAACGTTGAAATCATTCTCCACTGCACTTGAGACAGGTGCATTCCACCTACTATATCGTGCTCAATTGTATAGGCTTGAATGGCCTTTTGCTGCTCCTCCAACCTCTGAAGCATATAGAGGGTTGAATTCCACCTCGTTACCACTTCTTGCTTCAGATGATGGCAGGGCAGGTTCAGTAGTTTTTGGTGGTGCTCCAGTCTTCTGTACGTGGTGCCTGTACGCCGAAAGTGTCCCACAATTTTTCTGGCCACCGACAGCATCTCTTGCACGCCCCTGTCGTTTTTTAAAAAATTCTGCACCACCAAATTCAAGGTATGTGCAAAACATGGGACGTGCTGGAATTTGCCCATATTTAATGCACACACAATATTGCTGGCGTTGTCCGATGCCACAAATCCACAGGAGAGTCCAATTGGGGTAAGCCATTCCGCGATGATCTTCCTCAGTTGCCGTAAGAGGTTTTCAGCTGTGTGCGTATTCTGGAAAGCGGTGATACAAAGCGTAGCCTGCCTAGGAAAGAGTTGGCGTTTGCGAGATGCTGCTACTGGTGCCGCCGCTGCTGTTCTTGCGGCGGGAGTCCATACATCTACCCAGTGGGCAGTCACAGTCATATAGTCCTGACCCTGCCCTGCTCCACTTGTCCACATGTCCGTGGTTAAGTGGACATTGGGTACAGCTGCATTTTTTAGGACACTGGTGACTCTTTTTCTGAGGTCTGTGTACATTTTCGGTATCGCCTGCCTAGAGAAATGGAACCTAGATGGTATTTGGTACCGGGGACACAGTACCTCCAACAAGTCTCTAGTTGGCTCTGCAGTAATGATGGATACCGGAACCACGTTCCTCACCACCCAGGATGCCAAGGCCTCAGTTATCCGCTTTGCAGTAGGATGACTGCTGTGATATTTCATCTTCCTCGCAAAGGACTGTTGAACAGTCAATTGCTTACTGGAAGTAGTACAAGTGGGCTTACGACTTCCCCTCTGGGATGACCATCGACTCCCAGCGGCAACAACAGCAGCGCCAGCAGCAGTAGGCGTTACACGCAAGGATGCATCGGAGGAATCCCAGGCAGGAGAGGACTCGTCAGAATTGCCAGTGACATGGCCTGCAGGACTATTGGCATTCCTGGGGAAGGAGGAAATTGACACTGAGGGAGTTGGTGGGGTGGTTTGCATGAGCTTGGTTACAAGAGGAAGGGATTTACTGGTCAGTGGACTGCTTCCGCTGTCACCCAAAGTTTTTGAACTTGTCACTGACTTATTCTGAATGCGCTGCAGGTGACGTATAAGGGAGGATGTTCCGAGGTGGTTAACGTCCTTACCCCTACTTATTACAGCTTGACAAAGGGAACACACGGCTTGACACCTGTTGTCCGCATTTCTGGTGAAATACCTCCACACCGAAGAGCTGATTTTTTTGGTATTTTCACCTGGCATGTCAACGGCCATATTCCTCCCACGGACAACAGGTGTCTCCCCGGGTGCCTGACTTAAACAAACCACCTCACCATCAGAATCCTCCTGGTCAATTTCCTCCCCAGCGCCAGCAACACCCATATCCTCCTCATCCTGGTGTACTTCAACACTGACATCTTCAATCTGACTATCAGGAACTGGACTGCGGGTGCTCCTTCCAGCACTTGCAGGGGGCGTGCAAATGGTGGAAGGCGCATGCTCTTCACGTCCAGTGTTGGGAAGGTCAGGCATCGCAACCGACACAATTGGACTCTCCTTGTGGATTTGGGATTTCGAAGAATGCACAGTTCTTTGCTGTGCTGCTTTTGCCAGCTTGAGTCTTTTCATTTTTCTAGCGAGAGGCTGAGTGCTTCCATCCTCATGTGAAGCTGAACCACTAGCCATGAAAATAGGCCAGGGCCTCAGCCGTTCCTTGCCACTCCGTGTGGTAAATGGCATATTGGCAAGTTTACGCTTTTTCTCCGACAATTTTATTTTAGGTTTTGGAGTCCTTTTTTTACTGATATTTGGTGTTTTGGATTTGACATGCTCTGTACTATGACATTGGGCATCGGCCTTGGCAGACGACGTTGCTGGCATTTCATCGTCTCGGCCATGACTAGTGGCAGCAGCTTCAGCACGAGGTGGAAGTGGATCTTGATCTTTCCCTAATTTTGGAACCTCAACATTTTTGTTCTCCATATTTTAATAGGCACAACTAAAAGGCACCTCAGGTAAACAATGGAGATGGATGGATTGGATACTAGTATACAATTATGGACGGGCTGCCGAGTGCCGACACAGAGGTAGCCACAGCCGTGAACTACCGCACTGTACTGTGTCTGCTGCTAATATATAGACTGGTTGATAAAGAGATAGTATACTCGTAACTAGTATGTATGTATAAAGAAAGAAAAAAAAACCACGGTTAGGTGGTATATACAATTATGGACGGGCTGCCGAGTGCCGACACAGAGGTAGCCACAGCCGTGAACTACCGCACTGTACTGTGTCTGCTGCTAATATATAGACTGGTTGATAAAGAGATAGTATACTCGTAACTAGTATGTATGTATAAAGAAAGAAAAAAAAACCACGGTTAGGTGGTATATACAATTATGGACGGGCTGCCGAGTGCCGACACAGAGGTAGCCACAGCCGTGAACTACCGCACTGTACTGTGTCTGCTGCTAATATAGACTGGTTGATAAAGAGATAGTATACTCGTAACTAGTATGTATGTATAAAGAAAGAAAAAAAAACCACGGTTAGGTGGTATATACAATTATGGACGGGCTGCCGAGTGCCGACACAGAGGTAGCCACAGCCGTGAACTACCGCACTGTACTGTGTCTGCTGCTAATATATAGACTGGTTGATAAAGAGATAGTATACTCGTAACTAGTATGTATGTATAAAGAAAGAAAAAAAAACCACGGTTAGGTGGTATATACAATTATGGACGGGCTGCCGAGTGCCGACACAGAGGTAGCCACAGCCGTGAACTACCGCACTGTACTGTGTCTGCTGCTAATATATAGACTGGTTGATAAAGAGATAGTATACTCGTAACTAGTATGTATGTATAAAGAAAGAAAAAAAAACCACGGTTAGGTGGTATATACAATTATGGACGGGCTGCCGAGTGCCGACACAGAGGTAGCCACAGCCGTGAACTACCGCACTGTACTGTGTCTGCTGCTAATATATAGACTGGTTGATAAAGAGATAGTATACTCGTAACTAGTATGTATGTATAAAGAAAGAAAAAAAAACCACGGTTAGGTGGTATATACAATTATGGACGGGCTGCCGAGTGCCGACACAGAGGTAGCCACAGCCGTGAACTACCGCACTGTACTGTGTCTGCTGCTAATATATAGACTGGTTGATAAAGAGATAGTATACTCGTAACTAGTATGTATGTATAAAGAAAGAAAAAAAAAACACGGTTAGGTGGTATATACAATTATGGACGGGCTGCCGAGTGCCGACACAGAGGTAGCCACAGCCGTGAACTACCGCACTGTACTGTGTCTGCTGCTAATATATAGACTGGTTGATAAAGAGATAGTATACTCGTAACTAGTATGTATGTATAAAGAAAGAAAAAAAAACCACGGTTAGGTGGTATATACAATTATGGACGGGCTGCCGAGTGCCGACACAGAGGTAGCCACAGCCGTGAACTACCGCACTGTACTGTGTCTGCTGCTAATATATAGACTGGTTGATAAAGAGATAGTATACTCGTAACTAGTATGTATGTATAAAGAAAGAAAAAAAAACCACGGTTAGGTGGTATATACAATTATGGACGGGCTGCCGAGTGCCGACACAGAGGTAGCCACAGCCGTGAACTACCGCACTGTACTGTGTCTGCTGCTAATATAGACTGGTTGATAAAGAGATAGTATACTACTAATATTATATATACTGGTGGTCAGGTCACTGGTCACTAGTCACACTGGCAGTGGCACTCCTGCAGCAAAAGTGTGCACTGTTTAATTTTAATATAATATTATGTACTCCTGGCTCCTGCTATAACCTATAACTGGCACTGCAGTAGTGCTCCCCAGTCTCCCCCACAATTATAAGCTGTGTGAGCTGAGCAGTCAGACAGATATATAATATATATAGATGATGCAGCACACTGGCCTGAGCCTGAGCAGTGCACACAGATATGGTATGTGACTGACTGAGTCACTGTGTGTATCGCTTTTTTCAGGCAGAGAACGGATATATTAAATAAACTGCACTGTGTGTCTGGTGGTCACTCACTATATAATATATTATGTACTCCTGGCTCCTGCTATAACCTATAACTGGCACTGCAGTAGTGCTCCCCAGTCTCCCCCACAATTATAAGCTGTGTGAGCTGAGCAGTCAGACAGATATATATAATATTATATATAGATAATAGATGATGCAGCACACTGGCCTGAGCCTGAGCAGTGCACACAGATATGGTATGTGACTGAGTCACTGTGTGCTGTGTATCGCTTTTTTCAGGCAGAGAACGGATTATAAATAAAACTGGTGGTCACTGGTCACTATCAGCAAAACTCTGCACTGTACTGAGTACTCCTAATGCTCCCCAAAATTAGTAAATCAAGTGTCTCTCTAATCTATTCTAAACGGAGAGGACGCCAGCCACGTCCTCTCCCTATCAATCTCAATGCACGTGTGAAAATGGCGGCGACGCGCGGCTCCTTATATAGAATCCGAGTCTCGCGATAGAATCCGAGCCTCGCGAGAATCCGACAGCGTCATGATGACGTTCGGGCGCGCTCGGGTTAACCGAGCAAGGCGGGAAGATCCGAGTCGCTCGGACCCGTGAAAAAAAACATGAAGTTCTGGCGGGTTCGGATTCAGAGAAACCGAACCCGCTCATCTCTATTAACAACCTCATTCACCACCAGCGGCGGCTCCTACCTGGGTGGAAGAAGAGGGCTGCCGCCAGGTCTCCACCACCTTGTCCTCGTTGCCTGAACCCGGCACCTGTACTATGTAGTTCACAGATGCCAGGATTCGGCGCATGCGCAACAGCAGCGACGGTACTTCTTATGCGCAAAACCCAGGCTTCTATGGACTGCTTTGGCTGCAGTCCGTAGAAGCTGGCTAGGGCTGACAAGGCAGGGAGAGGCTTCATATAGGAAACCAGCTCTCTGCTATTCGCAGCCCGGTCTGGCAGTCCCGGAGGGAGAAAGCACCTCCCAATGGGACTGCCCTGTGTGTCTGTGACTGATAGATAGGACTTCCAATAGGATGTCCCTGCCAGTCACAGTATAACCATTGCAGTAACGGACTGCATCTGGCTCACTGTGACTGAGCGGGTTGATGTATTTCACTGGGGGGCTGCAATACTGCAGCCCATAAGTAAAAACCGCTACTGTTCACACAATACACACCCAATTCCATCTATTACAAAACACTAAACTTTTTCATTCAGTCTTCCCTCTCATTAGGGCTGATTCAATTGTTGCCAGCACCACCGGCAGGGCATCTATGCTAATTGCCGGAAACTCCACCATCGGCATCCCAAACATATGCCGGAGTCACCTACATTGTGGCGACAGAGGGGGGAAGTTAGGTTTAGACTGCGGTGGGAGGGTAAGGGTTATGCTGTGGGGAAGGGAGGGTCAGGGTTAAACTACAGGGAGGGTGGATTAGGATTAGGCACCCCGGGGAAGGTAAGGGTTAGGCTGCAGGGAAGGGATGTTTAGGCTACAGGGGAGGGCAAGGTGGGGTAGGTTTAGGCACCACCAGGCTGCAGGTGAGATAAAAGGTTAGGGATAGACTGTGGGAAGGGAGGGTTATGGTTAGGCTGGTAAGAGCTCCCCTCTTACCAGCATAACATACTTACCTGACCCCTGTCGGGATTCTGTGCATTGGGATTCCGGTGTCGGTCATTTGACTGTCATCATCCCATCCACCGGCATTTCGTATGTATTCAAACCCATGCGCCGCTATACAGTTCCACCCGGAAATACGGACCTGACACGAGGGGATACACTGGGGAAAGTTTAATTCTTGCCGACAACTAGAGATGAGCGCCTGAAATTTTTCGGGTTTTGTGTCTTGGTTTTGGGTTCGGTTCCGCGGCCGTGTTTTGGGTTCGAACGCGTTTTGGCAAAACCTCACCGAATTTTTTTTGTCGGATTCGGGTGTGTTTTGGATTCGGGTGTTTTTTTTCAAAAAACACTAAAAAACAGCTTAAATCATAGAATTTGGGGGTCATTTTGATCCCAAAGTATTATTAACCTCAAAAACCATAATTTACACTCATTTTCAGTCTATTCTGAATACCTCACACCTCACAATATTATTTTTAGTCCTAAAATTTGCACCGAGGTCGCTGTGTGAGTAAGATAAGCGACCATAGTGGCCGACACAAACACCGGGCCCATCTAGGAGTGGCACTGCAGTGTCACGCAGGATGACCCTTCCAAAAAACCCTCCCCAAACAGCACATGACGCAAAGAAAAAAAGAGGCGCAATGAGGTAGCTGTGTGAGTAAGATTAGCGACCCTAGTGGCCGACACAAACACCGGGCCCATCTAGGAGTGGCACTGCAGTGTCACGCAGGATGGCCCTTCCAAAAAACCCTCCCCAAACAGCTCATGACGCAAAGAAAAAAAGAGGCGCAATGAGGTAGCTGACTGTGTGAGTAAGATTAGCGACCCTAGTGGCCGACACAAACACCGGGCCCATCTAGGAGTGGCACTGCAGTGTCACGCAGAATGTCCCTTCCAAAAAACCCTCCCCAAACAGCACATGACGCAAAGAAAAAAAGAGGCGCAATGAGGTAGCTGACTGTGTGAGTAAGATTAGCGACCCTAGTGGCCGACACAAACACCGGGCCCATCTAGGAGTGGCACTGCAGTGTCACGCAGGATGTCCCTTCCAAAAAACCCTCCCCAATCAGCACATGATGCAAAGAAAAAGAAAAGAAAAAAGAGGTGCAAGATGGAATTGTCCTTGGGCCCTCCCACCCACCCTTATGTTGTATAAACAAAACAGGACATGCACACTTTAACCAACCCATCATTTCAGTGACAGGGTCTGCCACACGACTGTGACTGATATGACGGGTTGGTTTGGACCCCCCCCAAAAAAGAAGCAATTAATCTCTCCTTGCACAAACTGGCTCTACAGAGGCAAGATGTCCACCTCATCTTCACCCTCCGATATATCACCGTGTACATCCCCCTCCTCACAGATTATCAATTCGTCCCCACTGGAATCCACCATCTCAGCTCCCTCTGTACTTTGTGGAGGCAATTGCTGCTGGTCAATGTCTCCGCGGAGGAATTGATTATAATTCATTTTAATGAACATCATCTTCTCCACATTTTCTGGATGTAACCTCGTACGCCGATTGCTGACAAGGTGAGCGGCGGCACTAAACACTCTTTCGGAGTACACACTTGTGGGAGGGCAACTTAGGTAGAATAAAGCCAGTTTGTGCAAGGGCCTCCAAATTGCCTCTTTTTCCTGCCAGTATAAGTACGGACTGTGTGACGTGCCTACTTGGATGCGGTCACTCATATAATCCTCCACCATTCTATCAATGTTGAGAGAATCATATGCAGTGACAGTAGACGACATGTCCGTAATCGTTGTCAGGTCCTTCAGTCCGGACCAGATGTCAGCATCAGCAGTCGCTCCAGACTGCCCTGCATCACCGCCAGCGGGTGGGCTCGGAATTCTGAGCCTTTTCCTCGCACCCCCAGTTGCGGGAGAATGTGAAGGAGGAGATGTTGACAGGTCGCGTTCCGCTTGACTTGACAATTTTGTCACCAGCAGGTCTTTCAACCCCAGCAGACTTGTGTCTGCCGGAAAGAGAGATCCAAGGTAGGCTTTAAATCTAGGATCGAGCACGGTGGCCAAAATGTAGTGCTCTGATTTCAACAGATTGACCACCCGTGAATCCTTGTTAAGCGAATTAAGGGCTGCATCCACAAGTCCCACATGCCTAGCGGAATCGCTCCGTGTTAGCTCCTCCTTCAATGTCTCCAGCTTCTTCTGCAAAAGCCTGATGAGGGGAATGACCTGACTCAGGCTGGCAGTGTCTGAACTGACTTCACGTGTGGCAAGTTCAAAGGGCATCAGAACCTTGCACAACGTTGAAATCATTCTCCACTGCACTTGAGACAGGTGCATTCCACCTCCTATATCGTGCTCAATTGTATAGGCTTGAATGGCCTTTTGCTGCTCCTCCAACCTCTGAAGCATATAGAGGGTTGAATTCCACCTCGTTACCACTTCTTGCTGCAGATGATGGCAGGGCAGGTTCAGTAGTTTTTGGTGGTGCTCCAGTCTTCTGTACGTGGTGCCTGTACGCCGAAAGTGTCCCGCAATTTTTCTGGCCACCGACAGCATCTCTTGCACGCCCCTGTCGTTTTTTAAAAAATTCTGCACCACCAAATTCAAGGTATGTGCAAAACATGGGACGTGCTGGAATTTGCCCATATTTAATGCACACACAATATTGCTGGCGTTGTCCGATGCCACAAATCCACAGGAGAGTCCAATTGGGGTAAGCCATTCCGCGATGATCTTCCTCAGTTGCCGTAAGAGGTTTTCAGCTGTGTGCGTATTCTGGAAACCGGTGATACAAAGCGTAGCCTGCCTAGGAAAGAGTTGGCGTTTGCGAGATGCTGCTACTGGTGCCGCCGCTGCTGTTCTTGCGGCGGGAGTCCATACATCTACCCAGTGGGCTGTCACAGTCATATAGTCCTGACCCTGCCCTGCTCCACTTGTCCACATGTCCGTGGTTAAGTGGACATTGGGTACAGCTGCATTTTTTAGGACACTGGTGACTCTTTTTCTGAGGTCTGTGTACATTTTCGGTATCGCCTGCCTAGAGAAATGGAACCTAGATGGTATTTGGTACCGGGGACACAGTACCTCCAACAAGTCTCTAGTTGGCTCTGCAGTAATGATGGATACCGGAACCACGTTTCTCACCACCCAGGATGCCAAGGCCTCAGTTATCCGCTTTGCAGTAGGATGACTGCTGTGATATTTCATCTTCCTCGCAAAGGACTGTTGAACAGTCAATTGCTTACTGGAAGTAGTACAAGTGGGCTTACGACTTCCCCTCTGGGATGACCATCGACTCCCAGCGGCAACAACAGCAGCGCCAGCAGCAGTAGGCGTTACACGCAAGGATGCATCGGAGGAATCCCAGGCAGGAGAGGACTCGTCAGAATTGCCAGTGACATGGCCTGCAGGACTATTGGCATTCCTGGGGAAGGAGGAAATTGACACTGAGGGAGTTGGTGGGGTGGTTTGCGTGAGCTTGGTTACAAGAGGAAGGGATTTACTGGTCAGTGGACTGCTTCCGCTGTCACCCAAAGTTTTTGAACTTGTCACTGACTTATTATGAATGCGCTGCAGGTGACGTATAAGGGAGGATGTTCCGAGGTGGTTAACGTCCTTACCCCTACTTATTACAGCTTGACAAAGGGAACACACGGCTTGACACCTGTTGTCCGCATTTCTGGTGAAATACCTCCACACCGAAGAGCTGATTTTTTTGGTATTTTCACCTGGCATGTCAACGGCCATATTCCTCCCACGGACAACAGGTGTCTCCCCGGGTGCCTGACTTAAACAAACCACCTCACCATCAGAATCCTCCTGGTCAATTTCCTCCCCAGCGCCAGCAACACCCATATCCTCCTCATCCTGGTGTACTTCAACACTGACATCTTCAATCTGACTATCAGGAACTGGACTGCGGGTGCTCCTTCCAGCACTTGCAGGGGGCGTGCAAATGGTGGAAGGCGCATGCTCTTCACGTCCAGTGTTGGGAAGGTCAGGCATCGCAACCGACACAATTGGACTCTCCTTGTGGATTTGGGATTTCGAAGAATGCACAGTTCTTTGCTGTGCTGCTTTTGCCAGCTTGAGTCTTTTCATTTTTCTAGCGAGAGGCTGAGTGCTTCCATCCTCATGTGAAGCTGAACCACTAGCCATGAACATAGGCCAGGGCCTCAGCCGTTCCTTGCCACTCCGTGTGGTAAATGGCATATTGGCAAGTTTACGCTTCTCCGACGACAATTTTATTTTAGGTTTTGGAGTCCTTTTTTTTCTGATATTTGGTGTTTTGGATTTGACATGCTCTGTACTATGACATTGGGCATCGGCCTTGGCAGACGACGTTGCTGGCATTTCATCGTCTCGGCCATGACTAGTGGCAGCAGCTTCAGCACGAGGTGGAAGTGGATCTTGATCTTTCCCTAATTTTGGAACCTCAACATTTTTGTTCTCCATATTTTAATAGGCACAACTAAAAGGCACCTCAGGTAAACAATGGAGATGGATACTAGTATACAATTATGGACTGCCTGCCGACTGCAGACACAGAGGTAGCCACAGCCGTGAACTACCGTACTGTACTGTGTCTGCAGCTAATATAGACTGGTTGATAAAGAGAAGATGTCTATGTAACTATGTATGTATAAAGAAGACTGAAAAAAATCCACGGTTAGGTGGTATACAATTATGGACGGACTGCCTGCCGAGTGCAGACACAGAGGTAGCCACAGCCGTGAACTACCGTACTGTACTGTGTCTGCAGCTAATATAGACTGGTTGATAAAGAGAAGATGTCTATGTAACTATGTATGTATAAAGAAGAATGAAAAAAAACCACGGTTAGGTGGTATACAATTATGGACGGACTGCCTGCCGAGTGCAGACACAGAGGTAGCCACAGCCGTGAACTACCGTACTGTACTGTGTCTGCAGCTAATATAGACTGGTTGATAAAGAGAAGATGTCTATGTAACTATGTATGTATAAAGAAGAATGAAAAAAATCCACGGTTAGGTGGTATTACAATTATGGACGGACTGCCTGCCGAGTGCAGAGACACAGAGGTAGCCACAGCCGTGAACTACCGTACTGTGTCTGCTGCGACTGGATGATAAATGATATAAAAAATATATATATATCACTACTGCAGCCGGACAGGTATATATTATATATTATATAATGACGGACCTGCTGGACACTGTCTGTCAGCAGAATGAGTTTTATTTTTATAGAATAAAAAAAAAACAACACACAAGTGAAGTCACACGACGAGTGTTTAACTTTTTCAGGCAATCACAATATAAGTATACTACTAACTATACTGGTGGTCAGTGTGGTCAGGTCACTGGTCAGTCACACTGGCAGTGGCACTCCTGCAGCAAAAGTGTGCACTGTTTAATTTTAATATAATATGTACTCCTGGCTCCTGCTATAACCTATAACTGGCACTGCAGTAGTGCTCCCCAGTCTCCCCCACAATTATAAGCTGTGTGAGCTGAGCAGTCAGACAGATATATAATATATATAGATGATGCAGCACACTGGCCTGAGCCTGAGCAGTGCACACAGATATGGTATGTGACTGACTGAGTCACTGTGTGTATCGCTTTTTTCAGGCAGAGAACGGATATATTAAATAAACTGCACTGTGTGTCTGGTGGTCACTCACTATATAATATATTATGTACTCCTGGCTCCTGCTATAACCTATAACTGGCACTGCAGTAGTGCTCCCCAGTCTCCCCCACAATTATAAGCTGTGTGAGCTGAGCAGTCAGACAGATATATATAATATTATATATAGATAATAGATGATGCAGCACACTGGCCTGAGCCTGAGCAGTGCACACAGATATGGTATGTGACTGACTGAGTCACTGTGTGTATCGCTTTTTTCAGGCAGAGAACGGATATATTAAATAAACTGCACTGTGTGTCTGGTGGTCACTCACTATATAATATATTATGTACTCCTGGCTCCTGCTATAACCTATAACTGGCACTGCAGTAGTGCTCCCCAGTCTCCCCCACAATTATAAGCTGTGTGAGCTGAGCAGTCAGACAGATATATATAATATTATATATAGATAATAGATGATGCAGCACACTGGCCTGAGCCTGAGCAGTGCACACAGATATGGTATGTGACTGACTGAGTCACTGTGTGTATCGCTTTTTTCAGGCAGAGAACGGATATATTAAATAAACTGCACTGTGTGTCTGGTGGTCACTCACTATATAATATATTATGTACTCCTGGCTCCTGCTATAACCTATAACTGGCACTGCAGTAGTGCTCCCCAGTCTCCCCCACAATTATAAGCTGTGTGAGCTGAGCAGTCAGACAGATATATATAATATTATATATAGATAATAGATGATGCAGCACACTGGCCTGAGCCTGAGCAGTGCACACAGATATGGTATGTGACTGACTGAGTCACTGTGTGTATCGCTTTTTTCAGGCAGAGAACGGATATATTAAATAAACTGCACTGTGTGTCTGGTGGTCACTCACTATATATTATATTATGTACTCCTGGCTCCTGCTATAACCTATAACTGGCACTGCAGTAGTGCTCCCCAGTCTCCCCCACAATTATAAGCTGTGTGAGCTGAGCAGTCAGACAGATATATATAATATTATATATAGATAATAGATGATGCAGCACACTGGCCTGAGCCTGAGCAGTGCACACAGATATGGTATGTGACTGAGTCACTGTGTGCTGTGTATCGCTTTTTTCAGGCAGAGAACGGATTATAAAGTAAACTGCACTGTCCTCACTAGTAAACTCTCTCCACTCAGTCTCTACACTTCTACAGTAACAGTACTCCTCCTAGTCAGCTCCAGTAAATCTCTCTCAGTCTCTTATAATCTAAATGGAGAGGACGCCAGCCACGTCCTCTCCCTATCAATCTCAATGCACGTGTGAAAATGGCGGCGACGCGCGGCTCCTTATATAGAATCCGAGTCTCGCGATAGAATCCGAGCCTCGCGAGAATCCGACAGCGTCATGATGACGTTCGGGCGCGCTCGGGTTAACCGAGCAAGGCGGGAAGATCCGAGTCGCTCGGACCCGTGAAAAAAAACATGAAGTTCTGGCGGGTTCGGATTCAGAGAAACCGAACCCGCTCATCTCTACCGACAACATGACTGGACCGGACATACAATATTTACTGTGACAGTTTCACTGGACCCCGGGATTTTGGTATGAATGGAGCGTTACTCTCTTTACTCACAGCCTAATAAGGAATAATAGACGTTAGTTTTCCACAGTTTTCTTTCTTTTCCCTTCTTTAGGTTTTGATTGTTATCATTGTAATTTTCCAGTATCACCAAAGTGTTTTATGAAAAATTAAAATAATATTAATATAACAACAGTATTATTTATTATTTTAACATGCCAAATATAAATGTTGTAATCCATCTGATGTGCAAAGGTGTTTCACTCAATCATGGATTATAAAAGTTAAATTGTAAGCATAGAGCCCTACATATTAGACACTTGTCCTAACCTCTAATTAATACTGCTTACTTCATCATTCTTTATGTAATATATAACTTATGAATGCAAGTGCTGCTTATTGACTTTAGTACTAAACAGAATGGGTTACTAGGAAAGCATTATGTGCATCTTATGTTATCCAATGGGAGCAGAGAACATTGAAAAGCAAGTTGTATAATGTCACCTTTATACTGATGTTAAAATCTAGGACCAAAAAACTACAGTCTGCAAAACCTCATGTTTTGGTAGCACATTGTAATATACCATTGGCAAAATAATCTCTTGTTAATTCCAGTAGTTATAATAATGTCTACCTATCTAATCAGCGCCATAGGATTTCATTAATATATAATCTGCCATGGTTTTTACTACTTTAGATTGTAAGTTTTGCCAGCATGGCCATTTCAGCTTTTTGTCTGTCTGTCAATGCTCAGACTGATTTTATCACTGTGTTTGTTCCCAATTGCATTGGCACTATATGCAAAACTGTTAATACAGTGAATGAACAAATTAATAAATACCAAACTCAACAATCAACCCTCTTTTTCCCCATTCTTTCCCCATGTCACAATTTATTCAGTTATCATCTATTCTTTACCTATGAGCATCGATGGGGTAATGGCAGCAACACAGGAATGTCATCAGAATATCCACCCCAATTGAGCCCTTTTCATGTTTCTGAATTCTGGTGTACAGCAATAAAAAATTTCCATAGTAGTTTTGCTGTCATTAAACAACTTTAATTGTCTTTGTTGTAACTTTCACAAATGTTTCAGAGTTTGCTGGTAAAAAAAAACAAAAAACAGTAGCGACAAGCTTTATAAATTGTAGCTGCACATCTTTAAAGTAGAGATGAGCGGCTTCGGATTTACTCGGTTCTTTACGCCAGAATTATCGCCATTTCTTATTTTCTGGATTTTTCTTATTGGTTAACCAAAACACGTGACGTCCGATAGCCAATAAGGAGATTCGAGTAAATCCGAGTAAAACCGAACCCGCTGATCTCTACTTTAAAGGAATTTAAAAATGTGCAAAATTTTTAAGTTTGGTGCATAAATACTGTAATATTGATCAACAGCTTTAGACAAGGATGGCTTTGAGTGTCACACAGTGTGACCTGGCCAACTTTTTTAGATAGGATGGATTAGCGGTTTGTAAAACTGAATATCAGCAAACTTTCTACAAGGAAGCTGTTCGGACTTGAGTGTGGATGCTTTTAGAAAATTCCTGATGTGTCTTTGTATTTCTGTCAATACATAATACATGAAACCAGGGTTGGATTGGCCCACAGGGGTACAGGGGAAACCCCCTGTGGACCCCACTGCTTGGGGCCCCACCCCTTCCACTAGGGATCAGGTTCTAGATTGTGCACTTTATTTATTTATATATTACCAGTTATTTATATAGCGCACACATATTCTGCAGTGCTTTTACAGATAATATTTGGCCATTCATATCAGTCCCCGCCCCAGTGGCGCTTATAATCTATATTCCATATCACATATACACACAGACACATTAATGCTAGGGTTAATTTTGTTGGAAGCCAATTAACTTACCTGTATATTTTTGGATTGTGGGTGGAAACCGGAGTACACAGAGGAAACCCACACAAGTATGGGGAGAACGTGCAAACTCCACACAGTTAGGGCCATGGTGGGAATCAAACCCATGACCTCAGTGCTGTGAGGCAGTAAATCTAACCATTACACCATCCATACTGCACAAGATTGTGGTGTATTTTCTACAGTGCATTGCTGTTATTAGTTTGGCACATTATCATGTATTCACTAGGGATGAGCGGGTTCGGTTCCTCGGAATCCGAACCCGCCCGAACTTCATGTTTTTTTACACGGGGCCGAGCGACTCGGATCTTCCCGCCTTGCTCGGTTAACCCGAGCGCGCCCGAACGTCATCATCCCGCTGTCGGATTCTCGCGAGGCTCGGATTCTATCGCGAGACTCGGATTCTATATAAGGAGCCGCACGTCGCCGCCATTTTCACACGTGCATTGAGATTCATAGGGAGAGGACGTGGCTGGCGTCCTCTCCGTTTATAGAGAAGAGAGTGAGACAGTAGAGAGAGACACAGTAGTAATTTTGGGGAGCATTAGGAGGAGTACTAGTTACTTGCTGAAGTGATAGATAGTGTGACTGTATATTATCTGACTTGTGGGGGAGACACTGACAGTGGGGAGCAGTTAGAGTCTTAGAGCAGGACTCAGGAGTACATATAACGTACAGTGCACACTTTTGCTGCCAGAGTGCCACACTGCCATTGGAACCACACTGACCACCAGTATAATATATATTGTGATTGTCTGCTTAGGAGTACTACTTGCAAGTTGCTGATAGTGTGACCAGTGACCTGACCACCAGTCACCACCAGTTTAATATATATATATATATATATATATATATAATTGTATATAATATATATATAATATTGTATACCACCTACCCGTGGTTTTTTTTTTTTTCTTTCTTCTTTATACATACTACTATAGTAGCTTACTGTAGCAGTCTGCGGTGCTGCTGAGCTGACTGTGTCCAGCAGGTCCGTCATCAGTCATTACATAATAAATATATATACCTGTCCGGCTGCAGTACTAGTGATATTATATATATATATATTGATTTCATCTCATTATCATCCAGTCTATATTAGCAGCAGACACAGTACGGTAGTCCACGGCTGTAGCTACCTCTGTGTCGGCAGTCGCTCGTCCATCCATAATTGTATACCACCTACCCGTGGTTTTTTTTTTTTCTTTCTTCTTTATACATACTACTATAGTAGCTTACTGTAGCAGTCTGCGGTGCTGCTGAGCTGACAGTGTCCAGCAGGTCCGTCATCAGTCATTACATAATAAATATATCTACCTGTCCGGCTGCAGTACTAGTGTGATATAATATATATTGATTTCATCTCCTTATCATCCAGTCTATATTAGCAGCAGACACAGTACGGTAGTCCACGGCTGTAGCTACCTCTGTGTCGGCAGTCGCTCGTCCATCCATAATTGTATACCACCTACCCGTGGTTTTTTTTTTTCTTTCTTCTTTATACATACTACTATAGTAGCTTACTGTAGCAGTCTGTGGTGCTGCTGAGCTGACAGTGTCCAGCAGGTCCGTCATTAGTCATTACATAATAAATATATATACCTGTCCGGCTGCAGTACTAGTGATATTATATATATATATATATTGATTTCATCTCATTATCATCCAGTCTATATTAGCAGCAGACACAATACGGTAGTCCACGGCTGTAGCTACCTCTGTGTCGGCAGTCGCTCGTCCATCCATAATTGTATACCACCTACCCGTGGTTTTTTTTTTCTTTCTTCTTTATACATACTACTATAGTAGCTTACTGTAGCAGTCTGCGGTGCTGCTGAGCTGACAGTGTCCAGCAGGTCCGTCATCAGTCATTACATAATAAATATATCTACCTGTCCGGCTGCAGTACTAGTGTGATATAATATATATTGATTTCATCTCATTATCATCCAGTCTATATTAGCAGCAGACACAGTACGGTAGTCCACAGCTGTAGCTACCTCTGTGTCGGCAGTCGCTCGTCCATCCATAATTGTATACCACCTACCCGTGTTTTTTTTTTCTTTCTTCTTTATACATACTACTATAGTAGCTTACTGTAGCAGTCTGCGGTGCTGCTGAGCTGACAGTGTCCAGCAGGTCCGTCATCAGTCATTACATAATAAATATATCTACCTGTCCGGCTGCAGTACTAGTGTGATATAATATATATTGATTTCATCTCATTATCATCCAGTCTATATTAGCAGCAGACACAGTACGGTAGTCCACGGCTGTAGCTACCTCTGTGTCGGCAGTCGCTCGTCCATCCATAATTGTATACCACCTACCCGTGTTTTTTTTTTTTCTTTCTTCTTTATACATACTACTATAGTAGCTTACTGTAGCAGTCTGCGGTGCTGCTGAGCTGACAGTGTCCAGCAGGTCCGTCATCAGTCATTACATAATAAATATATATACCTGTCCGGCTGCAGTACTAGTGATATTATATATATATATATTGATTTCATCTCATTATCATCCAGTCTATATTAGCAGCAGACACAGAACGGTAGTCCACGGTTGTAGCTACCTCTGTGTCGGCAGTCGCTCGTCCATCCATAAGTATACTAGTATCCATCCATCTCCATTGTTTACCTGAGGTGCCTTTTAGTTGTGCCTATTAAAATATGGAGAACAAAAATGTTGAGGTTCCAAAATTAGGGAAAGATCAAGATCCACTTCCACCTCGTGCTGAAGCTGCTGCCACTAGTCATGGCCGAGACGATGAAATGCCAGCAACGTCGTCTGCCAAGGCCGATGCCCAATGTCATAGTACAGAGCATGTCAAATCCAAAACACCAAATATCAGAAAAAAAAGGACTCCAAAACCTAAAATAAAATTGTCGGAGGAGAAGCGTAAACTTGCCAATATGCCATTTACCACACGGAGTGGCAAGGAACGGCTGAGGCCCTGGCCTATGTTCATGGCTAGTGGTTCAGCTTCACATGAGGATGGAAGCACTCAGCCTCTCGCTAGAAAACTGAAAAGACTCAAGCTGGCAAATGCACCGCAAAGAACTGTGCGTTCTTCGAAATCCCAAATCCACAAGGAGAGTCCAATTGTGTCGGTTGCGATGCCTGACCTTCCCAACACTGGACGTGAAGAGCATGCGCCTTCCACCATTTGCACGCCCCCTGCAAGTGCTGGAAGGAGCACCTGCAGTCCAGTTCCTGATAGTCAGATTGAAGATGTCAGTGTTGAAGTACACCAGGATGAGGAGGATATGGGTGTTGCTGGCGCTGGGGAGGAAATTGACAAGGAGGATTCTGATGGTGAGGTGGTTTGTTTAAGTCAGGCACCCGGGGAGACACCTGTTGTCCGTGGGAGGAATAGGGCCGTTGACATGCCTGGTGAAAATACCAAAAAAATCAGCTCTTCGGTGTGGAAGTATTTCACCAGAAATGCGGACAACATTTGTCAAGCCGTGTGTTGCCTTTGTCAAGCTGTAATAAGTAGGGGTAAGGACGTTAACCACCACATCCTCCCTTATACGTCACCTGCAGCGCATTCATAATAAGTCAGTGACAAGTTCAAAAACTTTGGGCGACAGCGGAAGCAGTCCAATGACCAGTAAATCCCTTCCTCTTGTAACCAAGCTCACGCAAACCACCCCACCAACTCCCTCAGTGTCAATTTCCTCCTTCCCCAGGAATGCCAATAGTCCTGCATGCCATGTCACTGGCAATTCTGACGAGTCCTCTCCTGCCTGGGATTCCTCCGATGCATCCTTGTGTGTAACGCCTACTGCTGCTGGCGCTGCTGTTGTTGCTGCTGGGAGTCGATGGTCATCCCAGAGGGGGAGTCGTAAGCCCACTTTTACTACTTCCACCAAGCAATTGACTGTCCAACAGTCCTTTGCGAGGAAGATGAAATATCACAGCAGTCATCCTGTTGCAAAGCGGATAACTGAGGCCTTGACAACTATGTTGGTGTTAGACATGCGTCCGGTATCCGCCGTTAGTTCACAGGGAACTAGACAATTTCTTGAGGCAGTGTGCCCCCGTTACCAAATACCATCTAGGTTCCACTTCTCTAGGCAGGCGATACCGAGAATGTACACGGACGTCAGAAAAAGACTCACCAGTGTCCTAAAAAATGCAGTTGTACCCAATGTCCACTTAACCACGGACATGTGGACAAGTGGAGCAGGGCAGGGTCAGGACTATATGACTGTGACAGCCCACTGGGTAGATGTATGGACTCCCGCCGCAAGAACAGCAGCGGCGGCACCAGTAGCAGCATCTCGCAAACGCCAACTCTTTCCTAGGCAGGCTACGCTTTGTATCACCGGTTTCCAGAATACGCACACAGCTGAAAACCTCTTACGGCAACTGAGGAAGATCATCGCGGAATGGCTTACCCCAATTGGACTCTCCTGTGGATTTGTGGCATCGGACAACGCCAGCAATATTGTGTGTGCATTAAATATGGGCAAATTCCAGCACGTCCCAAGTTTTGCACATACCTTGAATTTGGTGGTGCAGAATTTTTTAAAAAACGACAGGGGCGTGCAAGAGATGCTGTCGGTGGCCAGAAGAATTGCGGGACACTTTCGGCGTACAGGCACCACGTACAGAAGACTGGAGCACCACCAAAAACGCCTGAACCTGCCCTGCCATCATCTGAAGCAAGAAGTGGTAACGAGGTGGAATTCAACCCTCTATATGCTTCAGAGGTTGGAGGAGCAGCAAAAGGCCATTCAAGCCTATACAATTGAGCACGATATAGGAGGTGGAATGTACCTGTCTCAAGCGCAGTGGAGAATGATTTCAACGTTGTGCAAGGATCTGCAACCTTTTGAACTTGCCACACGTGAAGTCAGTTCAGACACTGCCAGCCTGAGTCAGGTCATTCCCCTCATCAGGCTTTTGCAGAAGTAGCTGGAGGCATTGAAGGAGGAGCTAAAAGGGAGCGATTCCACTAGGCATGTGGGACTTGTGGATGGAGCCCTTGATTCGCTTAACAAGGATTCACGGGTGGTCAATCTGTTGAAATCAGAGCACTACATTTTGGCCACCGTGCTCGATCCTAGATTTAAAACCTACCTTGGATCTCTCTTTCCGGCAGACACAAGTCTGCTGGGGTTCAAAGACCTGCTGGTGACAAAATTGTCAAGTCAAGCGGAACGCGACCTGTCAACATCTCCTCCTTCACATTCTCCCGCAACTGGGGGTGCGAGGAAAAGGCTCAGAATTCCGAGCCCACCCGCTGGCGGTGATGCAGGGCAGTCTGGAGCGACTGCTGATGCTGACATCTGGTCCGGACTGAAGGACCTGACAACGATTACGGACATGTCGTCTACTGTCACTGCATATGGTTCTCTCACCATTGAAAGAATGGTGGAGGATTATATGAGTGACCGCATCCAAGTAGGCACGTCAGATAGTCCGTACTTATACTGGCAGGAAAAAGAGGCAATTTGGAGGCCCTTGCACAAACTGGCTTTATTCTACCTAAGTTGCCCTCCCACAAGTGTGTACTCCGAAAGAGTGTTTAGTGCCGCCGCTCACCTTGTCAGCAATCTGCGTACGAGGTTACTTCCAGAAAATGTGGAGAAGATGATGTTCATTAAAATGAATTATAATCAATTCCTCCGTGGAGACATTGACCAGCAGCAATTGCCTCCACAAAGTACACAGGGAGCTGAGATGGTGGATTCCAGTGGGGACGAATTGATAATCTGTAAGGAGCGGGATGTACACGGTGATATATCGGAGGATGATGATGAGGTGGACATCTTGCCTCTGTAGAGCCAGTTTGTGCAAGGAGAGATTAATTGCTTCTTTTTCGGTGGGGGTCCAAACCAACCCGTCATTTCAGTCACAGTCGTGTGGCAGACCCTGTCACTGAAATGATGGGTTGGTTAAAGTGTGCATGTCCTGTTTATACAACATAAGGGTGGGTGGGAGGGCCCAAGGACAATTCCATCTTGCACCTCTTTTTTCTTTCATTTTTATTTGCGTCATGTGCTGTTTGGGGAGTGTTTTTTGGAAGGGCCATCCTGCGTGACACTGCAGTGCCACTCCTAGATGGGCCAGGTGTTTGTGTCGGCCACTAGGGTCGCTTAGCTTACTCACACAGCTACCTCATTGCGCCTCTTTTTTTCTTCTTTGCGTCATGTGCTGTTTGGGGAGTGTTTTTTGGAAGGGCCATCCTGCGTGACACTGCAGTGCCACTCCTAGATGGGCCAGGTGTTTGTGTCGGCCACTAGGGTCGCTTATCTTACTCACACAGCTACCTCATTGCGCCTCTTTTTTTCTTCTTTGCGTCATGTGCTGTTTGGGGAGTGTTTTTTGGAAGGGCCATCCTGCGTGACTCTGCAGTGCCACTCCTAGATGGGCCAGGTGTTTGTGTCGGCCACTAGGGTCGCTTAGCTTACTCACACAGCTACCTCATTGCGCCTCTTTTTTTCTTCTTTGCGTCATGTGCTGTTTGGGGAGTGTTTTTTGGAAGGGCCATCCTGCGTGACACTGCAGTGCCACTCCTAGATGGGCCAGGTGTTTGTGTCGGCCACTAGGGTCGCTTAGCTTACTCACACAGCTACCTCATTGCGCCTCTTTTTTTCTTCTTTGCGTCATGTGCTGTTTGGGGAGTGTTTTTTGGAAGGGCCATCCTGCGTGACACTGCAGTGCCACTCCTAGATGGGCCAGGTGTTTGTGTCGGCCACTAGGGTCGCTTAGCTTAGTCATCCAGCGACCTCGGTGCAAATTTTAGGACTAAAAATAATATTGTGAGGTGTGAGGTATTCAGAATAGACTGAAAATGAGTGAAAATTATGGTTTTTGAGGTTAATAATACTTTGGGATCAAAATGACCCCCAAATTCTATGATTTAAGCTGTTTTTTAGGGTTTTTTGAAAAAAACACCCGAATCCAAAACACACCCGAATCCGACAAAAAAAATTCTGTGAGGTTTTGCCAAAACGCGGTCGAACCCAAAACACGGCCGCGGAACCGAACCCAAAACCAAAACACAAAACCCGAAAAATTTCAAGTGCACATCCCTAGTATTCACTAGTAGCATTTACTATATATATTTATCAAGGAGCCCAGCACTAATGGTTAGCCAAGTCTCTAAGCATGGGCCACTACCACTGCATTTTTTCGGTGGGCTCTTCATGCCCCACTCTGATGCTGCATGATACTAGAAGAGGTCTCACTAGGGAAAGAATTATCCTTAGCTAAGTCTTTATGCAATACATAGAAGACAGAGATGTCATACATTTACATAATTTACCGACTATTGGTGCTGCCCACGTGCTAAATTTCAGAAACCCCACTTTGGGGAATTCAATTAGCCGCAGAAAATTACCATTGCTATTTGATCCCTGGAGGGTTATTCAATTGTCTCTGATAGCCGGTATTATCTGGGATTTTGTTTCACATGCCCGAAGGCACGCAAAACAAAATCCCTGTAACTGCCCTTTTTTTGCAGCTGGAAATGCAAAAACACATGGATCCAGGAACTTATCCCAGATCTAATGTTTTTTCATCTTCATTAAAAAATACTTTACTGTTTATTAGTGATGAGCGGGTTTGGTTCCTCGGAAACCGAACCCCCCCGAACTTCACCCATTTTACACGGGTCCGAGGCATACTCGGATTCTCCCGTATGGCTCGGTTAATCCGAGCGCGCCCGAACGTCATCATCCCGCTGTCGGATTCTCGCGAGATTCGGATTCTATATAAGCAGCCGCGCGTCGCCGCCATTTTCACTCGTACATTGGAAATGTTAGGGAGAGGACGTGGCTGGCGTCCTCTCCGTTTATTAATAATATTTGTGCTTATTGCTTAATTGTGGGGACTGGGGAGCAGCTGTATTATATAGGAGGAGTACAGTGCAGAGTATTGCTGACAGTGACCACCAGTATACGTTGTCTGCCTGAAAAACACTCCATATCTGTGCTCAGTGTGCTGCATATATCTGTGCTCACACTGCTTTATTGTGGGCACTGGGGACCACCAGTATATTATATAGGAGGAGTACAGTGCAGAGTTTTGCTGACCAGTGACCACCAGTATACGTTGTCTGCCTGAAAAACACTCCATATCTGTGCTCAGTGTGCTGCATATATCTGTGCTCACACTGCTTTATTGTGGGCACTGGGGACCACCAGTATATTATATAGGAGGAGTACAGTGCAGAGTTTTGCTGACCAGTGACCACCAGTATATATAGCAGTATGGTACGGAAGGCCACTGCTCTACCTACCTCTGTGTCGTCAAGTATACTATCCATCCATACCTGTGGTGCATTTCAGTTGTGCGCAGTATATATAGTAGTAGGCCATTGCTATTGATACTGGCATATAATTCCACACATTAAAAAATGAAGAACAAAAATGTGGAGGTTAAAATAGGGAATGATCAAGATCCACTTCCACCTCGTGCTGAAGCTGCTGCCACTAGTCATGGCCGAGACGATGAAATGCCATCAATGTCGTCTGCCAAGGCCGATGCCCAATGTCATAGTAGAGAGCATGTAAAATCCAAAAAACAAAAGTTCAGTAAAATGACCCAAAAATCAAAATTTAAAGCGTCTGATGAGAAGCGTAAACTTGCCAATATGCCATTTACGACACGGAGTGGCAAGGAACGGCTGAGGCCCTTGCCTATGTTCATGGCTAGTGGTTCAGCTTCACATGAGGATGGAAGCACTTATCCTCTCGCTAGAAAAATGAAAAGACTTAAGCTGGCAAAAGCACAGAAAAGAACTGTGCGTTCTTCTAAATCACAAACTCCAAGGAGAGTCCAATTGTGTCGGTTGCGATGCCTGACCTTCCCAACACTGGACGGGAAGAGCTTGCGCCTTCCACCATTTGCACGCCCCCTGCAAGTGCTGGAAGGCGAACCCGCAGTCCAGTTCCTTATAGTCAATTTGAAGATGTCACTGTTGAAGTACACCAGGATGAGGATATGGGTGTTGCTGGCGCTGGGGAGGAAATTGACAAGGAGGATTCTGATGGTGAGGTGGTTTGTTTAAGTCAGGCACCCGGGGAGACACCTGTTGTCCGTGGGACGAATATGGCCATTGACATGCCTGGTCAAAATACAAAAAAAAAAATCACCTCTTCGGTGTGGAATTATTTCAACACAAAAGCGGACAACAGGTGTCAAGCCGTGTGTTGCCTTTGTCAAGCTGTAATAAGTAGGGGTAAGGACGTTAACCACCTAGGAACATCCTCCCTTATACGTCACCTGGTCCGCATTCATCAGAAGTCAGTGACAAGTTCAAAAACTTTGGATGAGAGCGGAAGCAGTCCACTGACCACTAAATCCCTTCCTCTTGTAACCAAGCTCCTGCAAACCACAACACCAACTCCCTCAGTGTCAATTTCTACCTTACACAGGAAAGCCAATAGTCCTGCATGCCATGTCACTGGCAAGTCTGACGAGTCCTCTCCTGCCTGGGATACCTCCAATGCATCCTTGAGTGTAACGCCTACTGCTGCTGGCGCTGCTGTTGTTGCTGCTGGGAGTCGATCGTCATCCCAGAGGGGAAGTCGGAAGACCACTTGTACTACTTCCAGTAAGCAATTGACTGTCCAACAGTCCTTTGCGAGGAAGATGAAATATCACAGCAGTCATCCTGCTGCAAAGCAGATAACTCAGGTCTTGTCAGCCTGGGTGGTGAGAAACGTGGTTCCGGTATCCACCGTTAATTCAGAGGCAACTAGAGACTTGATTGAGGTACTGTGTCCCCTGTACCAAATACCATCTAGGTTCCATTTCTCTAGGCAGGCGATACCGAAAATGTACACAGACGTCAGAAAAAGAGTCACTAGTGTCCTAAAAAATGCAGTTGTACCCAATGTCCACTTAACCACGGACATGTGGACAAGTGGAGAAGGGCAGACTCAGGACTATATGACTGTGACATCCCACTGGGTAGATGTATTGCCTCCCGCAGCAAGAACAGCAGCGGCGGCACCAGTAGCAGCATCTTGCAAACGCCAACTCGTTCCTAGGCAGGCTACGCTTTGTATCACCGCTTTCCAGAAGAGGCACACAGCTGACAACCTCTTATGGAGACTGAGGAACATCATCGCAGAATGGCTTACCCCAAATGGACTCTCCTGGGGATTTGTGACATCGGACAACGCCAGCAATATTGTGCGTGCATTACATCTGGGCAAATTCCAGCACGTCCCATGTTTTGCACATACATTGTATTTGGTGGTGCAAGAGATGCTGTCGGTGGCCCGAAGAATTGCGGGCCACTTTCGGCATTCAGCCACCGCGTGCCGAAGACTGGAGCACCACCAAACACCAAACAGTCCTGAACCTGCCCTGCCATCATCTGAAGCAAGAGGTGGTAACGAGGTGGAATTCAACACTCTATATGCTTCAGAGGATGGAGGAGCAGCAAAAGGCCATTCAAGCCTATACATCTGCCCACGATATAGGCAAAGGAGGGGAATGCACCTGACTCAAGCGCAGTGGAGCATGATTTCAACGTTGTGCAAGGTTCTGCAACCCTTTGAACTTGCCACACGTGAAGTCAGTTCAGACACTGCCAGCCTGAGTCAGGTCATTCCCCTCATCAGGCTTTTGCAGAAGAAGCTGGAGACATTGAAGGGGGAGCTAAAACAGAGCGATTCCGCTAGGCATGTGGGACTTGTGGATGGAGCCCTTAATTCGCTTAACCAGGATTCACGGGTGGTCAATCTGTTGAAATCAGAGCACTACATTTTGGCCACCGTGCTCAATCCTAGATTTAAAACCTACGTTGTATCTCTCTTTCCAGCAGACACAAGTCTGCAGAGGTTCAAAGACCTGCTGGTGAGAAAATTATCAAGTCAAGCGGAACGTGACCCGTCAACAGCTCCTCCTTCACATTCTCCTGCAACTGGGGGTGCGAGGAAAAGGCTAAGAATTCCGAGCCCACCCTCTGGCGGTGATGCAGGGCAGTCTGGAGCGAGTGCTGACATCTGGTCCGGACTGAAGGACCTGCCAATGATTACTGACATGTCGTCTACTGTCACTGCATGTGATTCTCTCACCATTGAAAGAATGGTGGAAGATTATATGAGTGACCACATCCAAGTAGGCACGTCAGACAGTCCGTACGTATACTGGCAGTAAAAAGAGGCAATTTGGAGGCCCTTGCATAAACTGGCTGTATTTTACCTAAGTTTACTCTCCAGTGTGTACTCCGAAAGAGTGTTTAGTGCAGCCGCTCACCTTGTCAGCAATCGGCGTACGAGGTTACTTCCAGAAAATGTGGAGAAGATGATGTTCATCAAAATGAATTAGAATCAATTCCTCCGTAGAGACATTCACCAGCAATTGCCTCCAGAAAGTACACAGGGACCTGAGATGGTGGATTCCAGTGGGGACGAATTAATAATCTGTGAGGAGGGGGATGTACACAGTGAAAGGGGTGAGGAATCGGAGGATGATGATGAGGTGGACATCTTGCCTCTGTAGAGCCAGTTTGTGCAAGGAGAGATTGATTGATTCTTTTTTGGTGGGGGCCCAAACCAACCAGTCATTTCAGTCACAGTCGTGTGGCAGACCCTGTCGCTGAAATGATGGGTTCGTTAAAGTGTGCATGTCCTGTTTATACAACATAAGGGTGGGTGGGAGGGCCCAAGGACAATTCCATCTTGCACCTCTTTTTTCTTTCATTTTTCTTTGCATCATGTGCTGTTTGGGGACAATTTTTTTGAAGTGCCATCCTGCCTGACACTGCAGTGCCACTCCTAGATGGGCCAGGTGTTTGTGTCGGCCACTTGTGTCGCTTAGCTTAGTCACACAGTGACCTTGGTGCGCCTCTTTTTTTCTTTGCATCATGTGCTGTTTGGGGACAATTTTTTGGAAGTGCCATCCTGTCTGACACTGCAGTGCCACTCCTAAATGGGCCAGGTGTTTGTGTCGGCCACTTGTGTCGCTTAGCTTAGTCACACAGCGACCTTGGTGCGCCTCTTTTTTTCTTTGCATCATGTGCTGTTTGGGGACAATTTTTTTGAAGTGCCATCCTGCCTGACACTGCAGTGCCACTCCTAGATGGGCCAGGTGTTTGTGTCGGCCACTTGTGTCGCTTAGCTTAGTCACACAGCGACCTTGGTGCGCCTCTTTTTTTCTTTGCATCATGTGCTGTTTGGGGACAATTTTTTTGAAGTGCCATCCTGCCTGACACTGCAGTGCCACTCCTAGATGGGCCAGGTGTTTGTGTCGGCCACTCGTGTCGCTCAGCTTAGCCATCCAGCGACCTTGGTGCGCCTCTTTTTTTCTTTGCATCATGTGCTGTTTGGGGACAATATTTTTGAAGTGCCATCCTGTCTGACACTGCAGTGCCACTCCTAGATGGGCCAGGTGTTTGTGTCGGCCACTTGTGTCGCTTAACTTAGCCATCCAGCGACCTCGGTGCAAATTTTAGGACTAAAAATAATATTGTGATGTGTGAGGTGTTCAGAATAGACTGAAAATGAGTGCAAATTTTGGTTATTAAGGTTAATAATACTATGGGATCAAAATGACCCCCAAATTCTATGATTTAAGCTGTTTTTGAGGGTTTTTTGTAAAAAAACACCCGAATCCAAAACATACCCGAATCCGACAAAAAATTTTCAGGGAGGTTTTGCCAAAACGCGTCCGAATCCAAAACACGGCCGCGGAACCGAATCCAAAACCAAAACACAAAACCCGAAAAATTTCCGGTGCACATCACTACTGTTTATGCAGTGGTTATCTTGTTAGTTACTGTTCATTTTCTCTTTGTAAGTATTATCACAATGTATTGCTTATCCCACCTTGTACTCCTGGTTATGTAGAAGGAACAATGCATGGATATGAGGATATTACAAGGTTATCACCTAGTATTTTTATCTCCCCCATTATGTGTCATTAATTCCAGACATTGCCTATTTGACTTCGCCTTCATGGGTAGGATAAATAATCCAAACTGATTACCCCAAATGACTGCTACACCTTTGTATTATCTCCATGGTTTCTGTATTTTATGCAAATCTAAACCTCTGTATAATGGCCCTCATTCCGAGTTGTTCGCTCGCAAGGCGAATGTAGCAGAGTTACACACGCTAAGCCGCCGCCTACTGGGAGTGAATCTTAGCTTCTTAAAATTGCGACCGACGTACGCGCAATATTGCGATTACAAACGAGTTAGCAGTTTCAGAGTAGCTCCAGACTTACTCTGCCTGTGCGATCATTTCAGTGCTTGTCGTTCCTGGTTGACGTCACAAACACACCCAGCGTTCGCCCAGGCACTCCCACCGTTTCCCCGGCCACTCCTGCGTTTTTTCCGGAAACGGTAGCGTTTTCAGCCACACGCCCCTGAAACGCCGTGTATCCGCCCAGTAACACCCATTTCCTGTCAATCACATTACGATCGCCGGAGCGAAGAAAAAGCCGTGAGTAAAAATACTTTCTTCATAGTAAAGTTACTTGGCGCAGTCGCAGTGCGAACATTGCGCATGCGTACTAAGCGGATTTTCACTGCGATGCGATGAAAAATACCGAGCGAACAACTCGGAATGAGGGCCTATGCTCATACCTGGTAAGTGCTGTCACAATCCAGACTTATTATTCTCATATTCTACTAGTTGTCTTGTGACTTACCCCTGCCACCTGTTCTTCAGGCTAGGATATCCAAATTAACCTGAAGGTTCTGCTCAGCATACAACTTGCTGCATGTGTCTGTGTTGCTAATTACTGAGTCTCCTTCCTGGCTGATTATGCATCTGAGAGTTCTCTGTCTGTGAAGACTGCAGAATCCCGATTACAGCAGAGGATGCAGTCCAGCTAGCAGTACTGGACCTGAACTGCAGAGATTATATGAATGTATTTCTTTCAGTACTTTAGTGCTTACCATTCTCTCTGCATATTCATAGTATGCTCCACGCCAGAATTCCCTCCAGTGATGGGTGCAGCCATGACAGTCTGGGTCAGGTGATCGGTCAAACACCAACCAGGAGCCAGCCTGCAATCACATGACACCCCTAGCCAATCACTGGTCAGCCAAGGGCATAAAAAAAATCTTTCTGGACACTACAAACCTTTCAGTGCTTTGTTGTCTTCAACCTAGCTGTTTGTCAGAGATCTCCTTAGGGTATTCTACAGCATTGCAACTAATTTGCAGTTCCAGAGATCGCCTACAGATTCTCTACAGTTTTGCAGGTTATACACAGTTTACATCCTCAGCATACCTAGCCCAAGTATTCCATTAAATCCCAGCTCCTGTATTCTGGTTCTATCCCAGTGTCAAGCTTTCAGTTTATTTGCAATTCTGGTTCAATCCGGGTGTCAAGATTCCAGTTTATCTGCAATTACAGTTCAATCCCTAGTCCTGTATTCTGGTTGAATCCTGGTGTCAAATTTCCATTTTCTGTGCAATTCCAGTTCAATCCCGATTCCTATATTCTAATTCAATCCCGAGGGTATATTTACTAATGTTATGTAGACTACTCAGTATCTGAATTATCAGGTGGGACCAGATGATGCTCACACAATTACCCCTTTCCCAGCAGTCTTTTAGCCTCCTGCGATGCTAGGCTTCTCCTATAGCAGCCGTCTTTCCAGGGTGAGTTAGGTACACACCGTACACAGATGCCCCCAGGTTTTATGTATGGACAAGGTGACTATTGGAGGCTGGGCAAGAGTAAATGCAGTACTGTGAGACAACCTTGATAACCCTGCCCAATACTCGGACAGGAATAATAAACAAATTGTACACATGTGCAACAATGCACAGGGTGATATTATAACAAACACTCAAAGAATATGCAGTGCAACAATGCACAGGGTGGTACAGTAATGAATGCTAATGATATGTAAATGCTACAATGCACAGGATGATATGAGCAATTTAGCTAAATAATGCAACAATGCACGGGATGATATAAATAATCAAATACAAGAGATAGCTCAAACTCTGAAAATAACCAATGCAAAATCCCATGAATTATCTTAAACTGTCTGATGTGGATTCTGAAGAGGCCCGGAATTTGGAACTGGAACAGAACCCCCTGAAGGGGAGCAGAGATACAGAGACACTGAGACGGAGACTGACTTCAGAGCAGGATTACACTATGTGCAGTGATAGCAGGCTTGGCAACTGGAACAAACACCACTAACTGCACAGATTCTAGATTACACCAAGGACAGGGACCAGACACAGCTACAAACAGGAAACAGGAAGCTTCAAGCTATAACCAGCCTCAGGTGAGGGGCAGGCTGGGTAATAAAGGAAGCAAGCCCCAATCAGGATGGCTGGAAAGCCAGACACAAGGTAATAGCCTAAGTATCTGACAGGTGATACTGCACAGACCTCACATACAGGAGACATGCTGCAGTAAACAAGACACAAGGTAATGATCTAATTATCTGACAGGTGAGACTGCACAGGCCACACATACAGGAGACAGGCTGCAGTTACACAGACTCACCAAAGCCTGCAACAGTACCTCAAACAAGTAAATAAGATAACCTGTACAGAAATACAACAGACTACCAACATAAAAACATAAACAGAATGCAAGCTGCATTCGCAGCCTGTAACAACTAAAAGTTATTTTTAGTTGATTTTGAATGATTTTGGTCAGTGTTGTGTCGATTTTTGATTGATTGAGTCTAAATCATACAGATTTTGATTTAAAAAAAAATGTCAAAAATCATCTTATTAAATGTGGGATTTAGGGGTATATTTACTAAAAATTGTTATGGGTTGATGTTTGGTTAATGAATTGATCGATGCTGGGTCACTGTTTGGTTGATTTTGTATTTCAGGGTCTAAATTCCACTTAACAAACAGATTATTTTTGACATTTGACAAGTTTTCTCTAAACAATGTAAAAAATCATCTGTTGGTAAAAGTGTGATTTAGAACTTTAAACACAAAATCGATCAAACATCGATCAAACATTGAATAAAATCTACTATTAGTAAATATACCCCCCGGTGTCAAATTTACAGCCTAACTGCTATTCCAGGTTAGATCTCCCAGTTTCTGTCTGATCCTCTCAGACTTTATTCTAGCTAAAACCTCTTGTCGGTTTAAACTAGAGATGTGCACCGGACATATTTCGGGTTTTGTGTTTTGGTTTTGGATTCGGTTCCACGGCCGTGTTTTGGATTCGGACACGTTTTGGCAAAACCTCCCTGAAAATGTTTTGTCGGATTCGGGTGTATTTTGGATTCGGGTGTTTTTTTTTAAAAACCCTCACAAACAGCTTAAATCATAGAATTTGGGGGTCATTTTGATCCCATAGTATAATTAACCTCAATAACCAGGACATGGTAGTGGTTTTAGCATTTAATGGTGCCCTCCCGATGTTTTTCACCATCGAATGATAGTCATTCAATGGTCTTCCGATGGTGGCTTGTTTTTTTCTAATTCCCAATAGCTATGCCTCCCCTTGCTGCTGTGTCTGTATCAGGGGAACTTCCTAAGTTCGTTGGAGGCTGTCTGACTCTCTCTGCTTCAGACATGAGCCTGCTCAGCCAGTCCCCTCACCCCCTCCCCTCTCTTGGCTGCTGCTTAGCAACAGGGCCCACTGCTAGCTCTGATTGGCTCTCACTGACTCAGAGAGCCAATCAGAGCACAGACCTCACCCTGCAGCAGCAGCAACAGCAGCAGCAGCAGAAGCCACATACACACGGAGCTCAGGAGGATTCAGAGGAAAAGACAGAATGACATCACTCAACTTTATATCACTCCAGCTATACACCACCACTGATCAGGGGGCATCATTTAGGAGGGCTATGAACAAAGTCCTAGCTTGAGTATGTTTTGGACTGTGGGAAGAACCAAGAGAAAACACAAAAAAAATGCGTGGGGTCCCCCCTCCTACGCATAACCAGCCTTGGGCTCTTTGAGCCGGTCCTTGTTGTAAAAATACAGGGAAAAAATTGACAGGGGATTCCCCGTATTTTTACAACCAGCACCGGGCTCTGCATCCAGTCCTGGTGCAAAAAATACGGGGGACAAAAGACGTAGGGGTCCCCCGTATTTTTCACACCAGCACCGGGCTCCACTAGCTAGAGAGATAATGCCACAGCCGCGGGACACTTTTATACCGGTCCCTGCGGCCTTGGCATTAAATCCCCAACTAGTCACCCCTGGCCGGGGTACCCTGGAGGAGTGGGGATCCCTTAAATCAATGGGTCCACCCCTCCAGCCACCCAAGGGCCAGGGGTGAAGCCCAAGGCTGTCCCTCCCATCCAAGGGCAGCGGATGGGAGGCTGATAGACAAGTGTCAAAATAAAGAATATTGTTTTTTGTAGCAGAACTACATGTCCCAGCAAGCCTCCCCCGCAAGCTGGTACTTGGAGAACTACAAGTACCAGCATGCGGGGGGAAACGGGCCCGCTGGTACCTGTAGTTCTACTGCAAAAAAAATACCCAAATAAAAACAGTACAAACACACCGGGATTGTATAACTTTATTACATACATGCATACCGACACACACATACTTACCTATGTTGCCACGAAGAGTCGGTCCTTTTCTCCAGTAGAATCCACGAGTTACCTGTAAATAAAATTGTACTCACAAAAATCCATTGTAGATCTGTCCTCTTCTGCTTGTAATCCACGTACTTGGCAAAATAATAAAATGCAAAACCCGATCCACGCACTGAAAGGGACTGCCGGGACCCCCTGTGACTGCTGTCAAAGAGGGTCCCTTCAGCCAATCAGGGAGTGCCACGTCGTGGCACTCTCCTGATTGGCTGTGCGCGTCTGAGCTGTCAGGCGGCGCATAGCACATAGCTGCTCCATTATATTCAATGGTGGGAACTTTGCGGTCAGCGGTTGACCGCGAGTAACTTCAACCGCTGACGCAAAGTTCCCACCATTGAATATAATGGAGCGGCTATGTGCTATGCACCGCCTGATAGCTCAGATGCGCACAGCCAATCAGGAGAGTGCCACGACGTGGCACTCCCTGATTGGCTCAAGGGACCCTCTTTGACAGGAGTCACGAGGGATCTCAGCAGTCGGGGAAAGGGGTCCCATGTGTAAACATGGGACCCCTTTCAGTGCGTGGATCGGGTTTTGCATTTTATTATTTTGCCAAGTACGTGGATTACAAGCAGAAGAGGACAGATCTACAATGGATTGTTGTGAGTAGAATTTTATTTACAGGTAACTCGTGGATTCTACGTGGAGAAGGGGACCAACTGCTTCGTGTCAACATAGGTAAGTATGTGTGTATCGGTGTGCATGTATGTAATAAAGTTATACTATCATGGTGTGTGTGTACTGTTTTTATTTGGGTATTTTTTTTTGCAGTAGAACTACAGGTACCAGCGGGCCCATTTTCCCCCTGCATGCTGGTACTTGTGGTTCTCCAAGTACCAGCTTGCGCGGGAGGCTTGCTGGGACATGTAGTTCTGCTACAAAAAAACAATATTCTTTATTTTGACACTTGGCTATCAGCCTCCCATCCGCCGCCTTTGGATGGGGTGGACAGCCTTTGGCTTCACCCCTGGGTGGCTGGAGGGGGGGACCCCTTGATTTAAGGGGTCCCCACTCCTCCAGGGTACCCCGGCCTGGGGTGACTAGTTGGGAATTTAATGCTCTGGCCGCAGGGACCGGTATAAAAGTGTCCCCCGGCTGTGGCATTATCTCTCCAGCTAGTGGAGCCCGGTGCTGGTGTTAAAAATACGGGGGACCCCTACGTCTTTTGTCCCCCGTATTTTTTGCACCAGGACTGGACGCAGAGCCCAGTGCTGGTTGTTAAAATACAGGGGATCCCCTGTCAATTTTTCCCCCGTATTTTTACAACCAGGACCGGCTCAAAGAGCCCGAGGCTGGTTATGCTTAGGAGGGGGGACCACACACATTTTTTTTCAGGGTTTTTAAAACACTTGTGCCGTCCATGAAGTCGAATCCAGGACGCACAATATTATTGTATATATCAGTACAGAGCAGTGTAACTGTGACACATGTGTCCTGACAAGCAGTATAGAAGCTATAGAACAGTATTATTATTATTATTATTATTATTATTATTATCCTTTATTTATATTTATATGGCGCCACAAGGGTTCCGCAGCACCCAATTACAGAGTACATAAATAATCAAACAGGAAAACAGCAACTTACAGTTGATGACAGTATAGGACAAGTACAGGGTAAATGAACATAGTTACATCAGCAGATGACACTGGAATAAGTATCAGGTGGCAGGATTTGGTGCAGTTGAAGATTATTAAAGTAAGAAAGGATAAGCACATGAGGGAAGAGGGCCCTGCTCGTGAGAGCTTACATTCTAAAGGGGAGGGGTAGACAGACAGGGGTGACACAGATGGGGTACATAGAGAGCATAGAACAGAGGGTTAGGATGAGATTTGGCTGGGTTTGGTGAAGAAGTGGGTCTTGAGAGCCCGTTTGAAGTTTTGTAGAGAGGTGGAGAGTCTGAGGGGGAGAGGTAGGGAATTCCAGAGAAGTGGTGCAGCACGTGAAAAATCTTGGAGGTGGGAGTGGGAGGAAGTAATCCGTAGGCAGGAGAGTCGGCGTGCATTAGCAGAGCGAAGAGGACGGGTGGGAGTGTAAAGGGAGATAAGGTCAGAGATGTAGATGGGAGAGGAGTGGGTGAGGGCTTTGTAAGCGAGTGTGAGAAGCTTGAAATGGATTCTGAAAGGGAAGGGGAGCCAGTGTAGGTCTAGTAAGAGAGGAGAGGTGGACGTAGTGCGTTTGGTGAGGAAGTATATATATTATTGTATATATCAGTACAGAGCGGTGTAACTGTAACCCATGTGTCCTGACAAGCATTATAGAAGCTATAGAAAAGTATATATTATATACTGGTGGTCCCCAGTCCCCACAATGCAGCACACTGATCAGATATTTGCAGCACACTGAGCACAGATATGGAGCGTTTTTAGGCAGAGAACGTAGATATTTTCAGCACACTGAGCACAGATATTTGCAGCACACTGAGCACAGATTACGGAGCTTTTCAGGGAGAGAACTCTAGAATACGAATCTCGCGAGAATCCGACAGCGGGATGATGACGTTCGGGCGCGTTCGGGTTAACCGAGCAATGCGGGAGGATCCGAGGCTGCCTCTGACCTGTGTAAAATAGGTGAAGTTCGGGGGGGTTCGGATCCCGAGGAACCGAACCCGCTCATCTCTAGTTTAAACACAAACAAACACATCCATGACAAGTGCCTTGAAAAGTGCTATATATATATATATATATAAAATGTGATGTGTTTCATTTGCTGGCTGTCGGGATCCTGGCTGTCTGGATACCGATGCCAGAATCCCGACAGCTGGGAATGCCGGTGCAACAGGATTATACCCACTCTTGGGTGTCCACGACACCCACAGAGTGGGAGTAGATACTGTGGCAAGCGTAGCGAGCCACTGATCCCGCAGCGTGGCGAGTGCAGCGAGCTCACAAGGGGACTCTTTGCGCTCGCCCCGCTGCCGGCATTCTACTGGCCGGGATGTCACTGTCGGGAAATTGACAGCCGGCATCCCGTCCACTGGTAAATCATTCTGAATCCAATAAAATGACTATTATTATTATGCTAATATGAGAATCCATCTATGTCTGCTAAACATCCACGCATCCATAGGTGTTTCTATCATAGGTGCACTTCATGCAGTGCACAAGGGCCCCTGGGTCCAGGGGGACCCACTCCGCACACATTGCACCCATATTTTAAATACTCACCTCCCCAGAGTCCAGGGTCGGACTCTGCAGCCGCAGCCATCGCAGAAGAAAATCCCTTCCAAAATGGCCGTTGCGCATGCGCAATACAAATTTTGTCTCTGGAACATGGTGGGCGCCATGTTTCCGGAGACCTGTGCATGCACAGTAGACTCCGGCTCAATGCCGTCTTAAGAGAGGAGGGGTCCCTTGTGCAAACTCTCTCTAAAGATGCCCCTGCACGTATCTGCATGTGGAATGCCTTCACACCCGCTGTTTCTCCATGTGCAGCTGCGATCATCATCATTCGTATCTAAACACGCACCCAACTCCATGCTGGGTGCAATATTTCCATCTGAAACAGGTAGTTCCATCTCTAGCTGTATGCTACTGATGCTGGCTTACACATCCACATCACTCCTATGACACTAAACGGCCCCATGCACTACTGCGACATGTCCATCTGATATGTCGCAGGCGATCACCCCGGGAGCCTCCCGGGCGGCAGGATCGCCCAAGATACATCGTATGCTGTCTTTTTTCATACAATATATCTTGGGCGATCCCAGCCATCACGGGAACGCGCATCGGATCAGTTCAGAAACACCTCCAAAATGCCCGATTTCACCTGATATATCAGGCCGAATGCCCGAAATCAGATGAAATATGAAATCGAGCATTATCGTTCTAGTGTATGGGGCCCTTAACACTAGAAGGAACAGTTCTATTTGTCTATATGGTCGCTGAATAGTTATCGCCCAAAAATGCCCATTTCGTGCAATTAGTGGTCCGGCGTATCTGTCCGCACTTGCAGGCTCCGTCCAGGTGCATGTTGCCTTAGTCAGCAACCGAGCAGTCACCAATTTATTTTTACAGTGTATGGACAGAATGCTGAAATCTGCTAGCCTGCTTGCGTCTGATTCAGCATCAAGCCCATTGTTTCCTCAGTAAGACACTTTTAAATTACCTATATGTATTAAATATACATTACAAAGGGGAATTGTTTCCATTGAAATATACACTGACATCCTTTATGCCTTCATGGGCAGAATAGAAGCGACAATGCCTCATCTTGTTTAGCTGTGATTCAGAGCTCTGAATTATCATATACTGGAAACTGGCACAGACGTTCTCAGGGAACAGCACTGCAGCAGCTTGGCTAGTCAAATAAACATGCCCAGAGGTGCAGTTAACATGCACAAATTATTAGACTAGTGACAGGAGCCAGAAACTTAGAGATCCACTTGAGTGTAGAGTATGAACATAAATATCCAGACAAATGCCACCAAACATGGGGATTTTATGTTTATCTATTAATGCATTATATGCTAAGGGCTTATTCAAACCATTTTGGAATTGTCTGCGATTCAATTATCTGCATAACCAGGAAGATAGACCAAGACGGCGCTTCCTGATTTGAGGCTACTGCTGTTTATGATCTTTCATGCTCTTCTCTATAAATCACCCGTGAATCAGCCTACGACGGCTTCCATAAAGGTTGACGATGTCTGCCTCATGCTCAGAATTAAAATCTACCCACTACCAATCTATCCATCACCCCTCATAAGACACGCTGGCAATGATATTATCCAAATATTATGAAAACTTTGAACTCTCCCTCTATAAATTATGGCAAAATGGATGTTCTGCCATTAACCAAGGAGAATGTATGGGCCTGTAGCTGCAATGGAGTAATGATGTTCTTAAAAGGAAGCGTGGCTGGGCATTCAAAGAGGAAAGAAAGCTCAGACCATTTGTTATTACTAGTGCACTGTACATAATACTATTCATACAGGTCAGGGCAACCTTAAAAGCAGGACAATTATCTGCTCACAGAGACCAAACATCTGCTATTAAGAACATTCAGGCTCCAGTACAACATGCAAAAAAATCCAGTCTACTGCGTTGCTACAGTTTATAGTTATGAAGTTCAAACACTTGGCGGCCGCCTGATATCATCCCACTTTCTTTCTGTAACTTCAACAGCTCGGCTTTGAAATATGCAATACCTCCTCTCTTAATATTCGCACAGCTGTGGAAGATGCTGGTGCAAGTTTAGATGAAAAAGCAGGGTTTTTGTTCTTTATCATCACATTCCTGTCTATTTATAAGTTACCTAATGAGTGGTGTTGGAGATTATAAAGTACACGTTTGCAAGGTCATCCTATGTTTACATTCATGCAAAAAAAGTTGTCTTTCATTTGTTTCATGTTTCAGAGATTGAGCAAAGGGAGATATTAGGAGAAGTATAACAGACGCTGATGTATTACAAACTGTTTGACTTTCTTGGAAAATATGAAAACAATCTTTTATTTGGCAAAATGAAAAAGTCATAGATAGTTGGTATTAAAGACATAAATCACTACATAAGCTGATAGATTTATAGCGGATGAGTAGTGTTAATGTCGTAGACCTTACTTTTGCATTACATTATTAGGACAATGCAGAATTGCAGGCAAGAGAGTCTTAATTACACATGATTTACATGCTCATAGCTACATGTGGATATTGCCCCAGCCCATATGCAGTGTTGTACGTATCTAGAGTTATCAATGCACATTTGCACCAGCCCTATAATAGGTACAAGAGATCTGGCTGAATTCAGGTGGGTCTCAGTATATGCACAATTCAGCATAGCCTGCAATTCTGTCTACTGTTATTATTATCCTTTATATATATATATGGCTCCACAAGGTATCCGCATCTCCCAGTTACAGAGTAAGTAAACAACTAAGCAAAACAAGACAATAATATCGCTTACAGTTCAAGACAATATAGGCCAAGTACAGGGTATGTAGACATAGCTGCATCAGCAGACAACACTGATACAAGTATTAGGGGGGCAGAAAACCAAGGGGTCTGGTGCTGTCAAAGGGAGTGTGGAGTAGAAGATGGTTTAAGTAAGAGAAGGAAATGCACATGACATGAGAGAAGAGGGCCCTGCACGAGAGAGCTTATATTCTACTTGCCTTCAACATACCAGCACCAAACTTAGCATACCTCAAACACCCCCTGTTATGTCAAATCAACTGCAAGTGGAGATGTACTAAAAGTAAAGTATCTCTGGAGCTGGGGAAGGGTAGAGTATGTGCTCTTATTGTAGTAAAAGGTGGGATATGTCTGTGATGCTAAAGCTGTGATTAAACTGTCCCTTAACCACCAAGAAGGAGAGCTGATTATTATTCTGGGATGGTTTGAAGAAATATAGCAGCTTATACCATACACTATGGTCAAGCTCTTTTAATTATTGATGTGAGCCATAGTAATAAACAGGAATGACCAAAAAAAAAATTACATTTTTGAAATAACTTTATTCTAAATTTATCAATGGCATCAAAACTACATCAAAATACTATCCTGGATAAACAAATGTACACAGTCTAAACACAGTATTACTAGTGTAGACAATTCTACATGGGCCACTATTCTCACTTTATGCACAATTATTCTACAAATAAACTTGAATAAAAACCTGCAATATAAAATTTTCATTATAGTGGAATGTGCTATTTTTCCCTCCTACAAATGAATTATCAGGGTGCCAGGTCCCTCACAGCTCTCCCTGCAACTGTAAAACTGAGGCCTCACTCAGAATGTTGAGTGGAATCATCTGCGCTGCCAGGACTCTCCTGTCAGAAGTGCCACTCACAAATGTAGTGCCTTTATCCTCCCCTGATTCTTGGCACATCCTAGTATCAGTGCAGCAAACATACACATTTATGCTCACATAGATTTAGAATTGTGAGGGAGAAGAGTCCTAGCTCAACTCCAAACCACAGAGTAAAGCTGGGTATACACACTTATATAATCATTGGCCCAATCATCTGATGGGCTGACAATTGTATAGGTGTGTAATTTGCAGGACTGGTGCAGTAGCTTTAGCTAATGAACAGTTTACAACTCCCCTGCAATGGCTGGGATATGGAGGTCGCGTCTTACAGTATGTGCTGTTAAATATTTTAGATACAGGGGGATATTCAATTTGGCCCGAAGCTGGCGGTTGATAAGTATCGCCGCCGGGGGCTATTTAATTGGCCCCGATAAACCGGCGCGTGCTACGGCTTATCGGGGGTTTTGCTTCGTCTGCCTCCAGCAGGCGAAGCAAAATGCCCGATAACTGCCACGTTTTCATCCGAAAATGGGGCTATTTCACCCGAAAACACACAGGTTTCACTGTACCTGTGTGTTTACCGGTGTAAAAGGACTTGTTACCGGCCGAGCTAATTAAATAGCCCGACCGCAGCACCCGAAGAAACATCGGGGGTTTTTACTCCCGATGTCTCTTCGGGCCAAATTGAATATCCCAGACAGTATGTAAGGAGCTCCCAAGGGGGCCAAGCTAGGTAGACAGTACTCCGCCGATTGGGAACTTTTACCCGATCAGTCAAGTGATTGCAGAAGTGTGTACTCATCTTAAATCTGCACAGCATATGCAAAAACAGGCAGTATTTCCCTTCTATATATTACTTTGCACCCCTTGTGTCATGCCCAGGTTCAAGTGTGTACCCTTAATCTGGATTATCCTAACTCTAAATTGGGCCATCATGTTTTGTGATATGATCGAACACATCATTAATTATATACAGTGTAACCTAAATTTATGATGTTATTAAAAAAGTTCCTTGGGCTTGAACTGTAAAACCTTAAATAAAACATTTCCTAAACCATTATTGAATAAAGCAGTTCGTTTGGTAAGTGTTTTGGTCAGGACACATGAGAACCATATCTGTAACAACGCTGTGAATACTGTTTTCCTGCCCCTACTAAACGTCAGTAGCCCATGCAGGCTGATTTCAGGACGTGCCATTCCAACTTACACAACACTTTTGTTCTCAGAAGCTTCTGAATATTTTCATTTTATCTTTTCAGTGTAAACAGTTTAAACGCACTTCTAAATCAAGCTGGTCTGACACAACTGACATACAAAAATAAATATGTACCCACTGCAATCTAAGCTAACATTGTTTATGCAAGCTAAACATTTATGGAAAATGACAGTCGGAGAATAAGCAGAACAGTCACTTTACATGTTGAAATGAAAAATCTATAGTGCTTTAGAGTGAAGTTGTGTAACCTACGAGTACAATAATATGGTTCTGGGGACCCATGATTGACAGTTATGCAATGAATGGTATTGTAAAACATTTAATTTCGCAAAGTCAGACTGAAACCATGTACTGTAGATAAAATAAAATTGAAGGACTACAGATTCTATTCCACAGGTGTTTTTCAATGTGAGGGTGAGTAAAGGTGCACCTGCTTCTTCCTCCCTTCTCTCAAAATCTTTAGGCTATTATTGGTGAGAATAATCTTTACAATAAAGCGCTACTGTCTGTTGTGAGACGGACATGCCGCTCCACTCCCCACAATGGCTCCCACTGCCACAACAGACCATAGCAGAATACATCTGCAGAATTGGACAAAGACACACAGTAAGCGCAAATTATTGAGCTTTCTGAAAATTGCAGAGGTAATGTACATATGCACATGTTCCATCAGATTGCTTATGTCTGCATCACAAACAGACTTTTACGCCCTAATTTATCAATGAGCGATAAATTTCACTGTGAGTGATAGATTTCACCAGCTAATCCGCTCCTAACTAATTTTTCAAAGACAGCCTGCAACATGGTAGTTAGGAGCTGATTGGCTGGTTCGATTTACCCCTTCCCAAAAGCATGGAGTTCCGATTATAAAGAAACATTATTTTCCAGTGTTATCCTTACCTCCACATTTTGGTACATGAGCAATATTGACATTTTTGTGCCCCATGTGTACACTGGCCCTCATTCCGAATTGATCGCTCGCTAGCTACTTTTTGCAGCCGTGCAAACGTATAGTCGCCACCCACGGGGGAGAGTATTTTCACTTTGCAAATGTGCGATCCCATGTGCAGCCGAGCGGGACAAAAAAGTTTTTTGCAGTTTCTGAGTAGCTCTGGACTTACTCAGCCCTTGCGATCACTTCAGCCTGTCCGGTGCCGGAATTGACGTCAGACACCTGCCCTGCAAACGCCTGGACACGCCTGCATTTTCCCTACCACTCCCAGAAAACGGTCAGTTGACACCCATAAACGCCCTCTTTCTGTCAATCTCCTTGCGAATGGCTGTGCGAATGGAATCGCCACTTAAAGCATTGCACAGCAACAATGCTGTTTATACCTGTACGACGCGCATGCGCACTGCGGTGCATACTCATGCGCAGTAGTAACCTGATCACTGCGCTGCGGCAGCGTGCGATCAACTCGGAATTATCCCCATTGTGTCCATCCACTTTCTGAAAACAGTTCTATATGTTTGGAGTGATATTGTGTTTGCACATGTAATTCTTAGGTACTATGGCCCTCATTCCGAGTCGTTCGCTCGGTATTTTTCATCGCATCGCAATGAAAATTCGCTTAGTACGCATGCGCAATATTCGCACTGCGACTGCGCCAAGTAATTTAACAATGAAGATAGTATTTTTACTCACGGCTTTTTCCTCGCTCCGGCGATCGTAATGTGATTGACAGGAAATGGGTGTTACTGGGCGGAAACACGGCGTTTTATGGGCGTGTGGCTGAAAACGCTACCGTTTCCGGAAAAAACGCAGGAGTGGCCGGAGAAACGGGGGAGTGGTTGGGCGAACGCTGGGTGTGTTTGTGACGTCAAACCAGGAACGACAAGCACTGAACTGATCGCACAGGCAGAGTAAGTGTGGAGCTACTCTAAAACTGCTAAGTAGTTTGTGATCGCAATATTGCGAATACATCGGTCGCAATTTTAAGATGCTAAGATACACTCCCAGTAGGCGGCGGCTTAGCGTGTGTAACTCTGCTAAATTCGCCTTGCGACCGATCAACTCGGAATGAGGGCCTATGTTGCAACAGTAAAAGTCCATACAATCCATAGAAAATGGCAAGTGCAAGAAGTTTACATTTTAGTTGTACTGCAGACATATACTGTAGTATATGTTCACTGGTCTCTTTATAATTGATTGAGCAGCTGTTAAACCGCAGGTGCCTCCTCAGTCTATCTCAGTCTATCTCCTGAGTAGTCGATAATAGATGATTTAATCAGCTCCTTGCCGCTACCCCTCTCTATGGTAAGAGACAGAGATAAAGTGAACCAATTTTTCAGTCAAACCCCCAAAAATGATTCTTTCAGTCATGATCTGTACTTTTAATAGAAAGTTTAAATGTTTTTGATTATTTTTTAAAAGTTTTATTAATGTTTAAATAAGTATGAAATGTACAACCCCACTCTCTAAAAGTTTATTGAATCATTCGTATATTCAATTTAAAGAAGATTAAGCACAGAGGGGGATATTTAATAAAGATGGCTGTTGCAGTGCAGTCCAAAATTCAAATAGGGTAATAACACCAACTGCCACTCCAAACATTGGCAAACACCGCTGTCTGGGACGCACTGGCAGTTGGTATGGCTCCTCTTTTTGAATTTTGGACTGCGCTGCAGCTGCCACTGGAGAAGAGACAAACTTATCTCCATCTTCAGAAAACACAAATATCAAATTTTCCTGACTTTTTAAATAATTATGTCTATTAAATATTCCCAAGAAACTGGTAAACATCCTGTGCGACAACTCCCATAATTGTATCCATCATCCTCTTCACTTGTGTTTGACTGAAATGTTACTTAAGCACATGTGGATGTTGAAATTTTGCCAGCATTTAATATCATATACAATATGCTTTCTATGTTAGTTTTCTGTGTACTTTATTTGTGTTTTTTAGTTTTTCAGGACAAATATCTGTCGTTAGTAGTCTCTTAAAATAACCTGAAAACACTGTAGGTTATGTTTTCTTACAGACTTTCCTAAAATATAGCTTTAAAAATCCTACAGAAATCTTTCTCAAAGACTGATAAACTCTCCTCCATGAGATGGATCCCATGCAACCTATAAAAATGTGCATTAACCAGATCAGACTATGCTTCACCACAAAACTACAGTACCACTCTTCCTCATGAACTTGTCCACAAAGGAGTTAATATTACACCTGGCCGTATAAATCCTGGCACCAGCGATGGCTCCTATCCAGATGGAGGTATGAAGGCTGGCCCCTGTCTTCTTACCCTTCTGCCTGCTCCCACTGCCGGCTGGGTCCCGGCACCTGCTCAATGTAGCTGACAGGTGTCGGGAACGGCACATGTGCAGTTCCTGGTGACAGTAATGCGCATGTGTAAAACCCCGGCTTCTATGGTCTGCAGCCAGCTAGGGCTGACATGGAGGGAGTGGCTTCCCAAAGGATGCCAGCTCTCTGTTAAACCCAACCTGGTCTGGCAGTCAAAGGTGGAGGAAACACCTGCCAATGGGACTGTTTGTCCTGCCGGTGACTGGCAGGTAGAACTTCCAATAGGAAGACACTGACAGTCGCAGTGTAGCAAGTGCAGTCACGGACTACATTTGGCTCACTGAGCTGAGGTGGCGGATTTTACTAGGGGGGCTGCAGTCCATACAAGTGGCAGTCCCCCTCCTACAAGAAGGTAGAAGCTGCCGCTGCTCAGGTCACATTTAATTTCAGCCAAAATTCTAATGAAATGATGAGTTTTGATCACCCCATGGTAGCCTGCTCCAGCTTCAGACAAAACACCTTCCCCATAAGGATCACCCAGCAGGTGGTTAGAAGGGAGAGACCCAAGAGAGACTGAACTTGCCATAAGGTGAGTTTACCAACACTCAGAGTGGTAGCTATGGAAAACTGAAATTTTGCAAGTTTTTTCTCCAGCGCACAACAGCAATCAAGAGTATCTGGTTCGATAACCAGATAAGCTTTGCTGTGTTTTTGACAGTTATGGATCAATGGGTAGACTTGAATATGGTCGACAGTCAAAAGGTCGACCACTGTTGGTCGACATGGAAAGCACAGTGAAAAGGTCGGCACGGGACAGGTGGACACATGAAAAGGTCGACGTGAGTTTTTTTTTACAGTTGCTCTAGTCTATACAAAGAACTGGTAATAAATAAATGAAGTCACATTTCAGTGCCTGTTACTTTTCTTGTGTTTTACACACACACACACACACACACACACACACACACACACACACACACACACACACACACACACACACATAAAACACTGTGTAAATCAATTTTTGCCAAAAATGTCACCAAAATTGCTGATTTTTTTTAAATGATCAAAGTATGTAAATAAGAACTAATTGACATTAAATTGATAGACTTTTATTAACAATCTGCATATTTGTTAATGAAATGATACTGAATCATGATCAAATAGCTAATATTTGCATAATTTGATAATAAAAATAAAAAACACCACAAATTTTGTGACATTTTTGAAAAAAATATTAGATAGTTACAGTATATGTTTAAACTATTACATTTCCATTGTAATAATATCTATTATTTTATGAAAGGTTTTCACTACTAATCACTGGTTTTGTGAGTCTTTTATGAACCCAATTTAAAAAAAAATGTAATGTTAAAATGTATCAGTAATCAACCACTTTTTATAAAACTGACCTCCCACAGACGTATTGTTATTATTTTAATTAAACATCATACTGGCCTTAAACACAACATTCTTTCCCTTCTCTCACAGTATCTGCAGACCAACTATAATGTTATATAATTATAAAGTAGAACTTTATTTAAAAAACAAAACCAGAACAAAACAACACTAAAACAACATTATATTAATATATAAAAATTAGAGATGAGAGGGTTTGGCTCTCCAAGATCCGAACCCCCCCCCCCCCCAAACTTCAGGATCCGAGCCCGGATACGAGTCTGGCTCGGGACTTCTCACCAGACTTGGATCCCAGAATGAGGCAAAACATCATCATCCCGCTGTTGGACTCTCACGGGTTTTGGATTCCATGTAAAGAGTCTCGTGTCACTGTCATTTTCACTCCGGAGAGTGAGGGAGGAAGACATCTGTCTCTCTCTGTGGGTGGTGGCGTCGGGTGTGGTCAGTGTGTGCTCTCTAGGGGTGCTGTCCTGGGTGCTGTTAGGAGTGCTGTCCTGTCACTGTGGTGTCATGTGCTGTTAGGGGTGTGCAGCTGTACATGGGTGTTTCTGTCCTGTCACTTTGATGTACAGTGGCACTGTCCGGTATGCTGTAAAAGTACAGGGGTGGTGTGAAAATACAGGGGTGCTGGTTCTGTCCTGTAATCTGTAAAAAATACAGGGGTGTTGTAAAGGTACACTGGCCCTGTCTTGTATGCTGTAAAAATACAGGGGTGCTTTGAAAATAAATGTGCACTGGCCCTGTCTTGTATGCTGTAAAAATACAGGGGTGCTGTGAAAATAAATGTACACTGGTCCTGTCTTGTATGCTATAAAAATACAGGGGTGCTGTGAAAATAAATGTGCACTGACCCTGTCTTGTTTGCTGTAAAAATACAGGGGTGCTGTGAAAATAAATGTACACTGGCCATGTCCTGTATACTGTAAAAATACAGAGGTGCAGTGAAAATAAATATACACTGGCCCTGTCTTGTATGCTGTAAAAATACAGGGGTGGTGTTAAAATAAATGTGCACTGGCCTAGTCTTGTATGCTGTAAAAATACAAGGGTGCTGTGAAAATAAATGTACACTGCCCCTTTCTTGTATGCTGTAAAAATACATGGGTGCTGGTTCTGTCCTGTATGCTGTAAAAAATACAAAGGTGTTGTAAAGGTACACTGGCCCTGTCTTGTATGCTGTAAAAATACAGGGGAGCTGTGAAAATAAATGGGCACTGGCTCTGTCTTGAATGCTGTAAAAATACAGGGGTGCTGTAAAGATGAATGTGCACTAGCCCTGTCTTGTATGCTGTAAAAATACAGGGGTGCTGTGAAAATAAAGGGGCACTGTTCTGTGTGCTGTAATAATAAAAGAGTGCTCTCCTGTGACACGGAGAACAAAAATTTGGAGAAAATAATGAAAGATCAGGAACCACTTCCAGTTCCTAGTACTAGTGCTGCAGCTGCTGCTGCCACCAGTCATGACATTGATGATGCAATTCCATCAATGTCGTCTGTTAAGGTCAATGCCTATTGTCATAGAGGGCATGTAAAATCCAAGAAGCAAAAATGAATAACCAAAAAAAAAAAAAAACTAGAAATCTGATAACAAATGTAAAATTGACAATATGCCATTCATGACACGAAGTGGCAAGGAAAGGCTAAGGCCTTGGCCTATATTCATGACTGGTAGTTCAGCTTCTCATGAAGATGGAAGCCCTCCTCCCTCTCAAAAAATAAATAAAAAATAAAGCTTATTAAAGCACAGGAAAAAATAACTGTGCGTTCAGAGATATAATAATAATAATAATAATAATAATAGTAATAATAATTTTATTTCTCCAACAGGACTCAAGGCGCTTTGCAGACATAAAAAACAATGCACATAATACAGAAGATTTAAGTAATACAGCAATAGATAAGTACACAGACATAAAAAAAATCTTGAGCACACAGAAAGTATACAGCAGGATTGGTGTAGGCATTTTGGGTAATAACTTCCAAGGGGTGTGTATTCCACCCTCACAAGGTACCAGGTGCGGCAACCATCTCACAAATCCCCAAGGAGAGTCCAAGTGTGTCCGCAGTTGCAATGTCTAGGCCCGATCTTCCCAAGACTGTATGGGAAGAGCAGGCTCCTACCACCATTTGCATGCCCTCTGCAAGTGCTGGGAGGAGCACCTCCAGTCCAGTTGCTGATATTGAGATTGAGGATGTCACTGTAAAAGTACACCAGAATGTGGAGGATATTGGTGTAGCTGCGCTGAGGAGGAAGTTGACAATGAGGATTCTGATGGTGATGTGGTTTGTTTGAATAAGGCACCAGTGGAGACAGTTGTCGGCCATGGGATGAAAAAGTACATTGTCATGCCTGGGCAAAATACCAAAAAATCCATCTCTTCGGTGTGGAATTATTTCTCTGTGAGGATGAGGATATAAACACTGAAGGGAGTGAGGAAATGGAGGATGAGGATGAGGACATCTTGCCTCTGTAGAGCCAGTTTGTGCAAGGAGAGATTAATTGCTTCTTTTTTTGTGGGGGCCCAAACAAACCAATCATTTCAGCCACAGTCATGTGGCAGACCCTGACGCTGAAATGATTAGTTTGTTAAAGTGTGCATGTCCTGTTTATACAACATAAGGGTGGGTGGGAGGGCCCAAGGACAATTCCATCTTGCACCTCTTTTTTCTTTAATTTTTCTTTGCATCATGTGCTGTTTGGGGACAATTTTTTTGAAGTGCCATCCTGTCTGACACTGCAGTGCCACTCCTAGATGGGCCAGGTGTTTGTGTCGGCCACTTGTGTCGCTTAGCTTAGTCACACAGCGACCTTGGTGCGCCTCTTTTTTTCTTTGCATCATGTGCTGTTTGGGGACTATTTTTTTGAAGTGCCATCCTGTCTGACACTGCAGTGCCACTCCTAGATGGTCCAGGTGTTTGTGTCGGCCACTTGTGTCGCTTAGCTTAGTCATACAGCGACCTTGGTGTGCCTCTTTTTTTCTTTGCATCATGTGCTGTTTGGGGACTATTTTTTTGAAGTGCCATCCTGTCTGACACTGCAGTGCCACTCCTAGATGGGCCAGGTGTTTGTGTCGGCCACTTGTGTCGCTTAGCTTAGTCATACAGCGACCTTGGTGCACCTCTTTTTTTCTTTGCATCATGTGCTGTTTGGGGACTATTTTTTTGAAGTGCCATCCTGTCTGACACTGCAGTGCCACTCCTAGATGGGACAGGTGTTTGTGTCGGCCACTTGTGTCGCTTAGCTTAGCCATCCAGCGACCTCAGTGCAAATTTTAGGACTAAAAATAATATTGTGAGGTGTGAGGTGTTCAGAATAGACTGGAAATGAGTGGAAATTATGGTTATTGAGGTTAATAATACTATGAGATCAAAATGACCCCCAAATTCTATGATTTAAGCTGTTTTTTAGTTTTGTTTTGTTTTTAAACACCCGAATCCAAAACACACCCGAATCCGACAAAAATTTTCGGTGAGGTTTTGCCAAAACGCGTCCGAATCCAAAACACGGCCGCGGAACCGAATCCAAAACCAAAACACAAAACCCGAAAAATGTCCGGTGCACATCACTAATAATAATATGCAATACGCAAGGGTTACTGGAAGTATATGCTAATTATGTTGACAGAATCAACAGTATTTACATTTTTATTTTAAAACAACAGAACCTTTTTTCTAATCTTTAAACATGTATAAATGTATTTAGTAAAATCAATATCCCAGAAGGCTTTGTGATGTGCATTTAAAAGTTTGCCTTTAAGGCATTGATAGACTGCCATCTGGAACTGTTTAATATAATCTAGCACAAATTTAGACTGGACTTCAATAAACTGTTCCCACACTGCCACCTGCTCAGTTGGCCTTTTACATGCATACAGTAATAGTAGAAAGGTCATTAATATAAAAAGCAAAAACAACAAATACAGCAAAGTTCATCTGTAGAAGGTTGACTGTTCCTTTTTTTTTGTTATACACCCAAACATAGATTAAATTCTTCCTCATAATTAATATAACATAGCGAGTGAAACATGTTTCTTTTCTTAGTCAAGTGATCAGTTTGCTGTACAAATAGGATGCTATTTATAATCAATAGGCGCTGCGGAACCTTTGTGGCGCCAGACTAAACATAATGATAATAATAATAATAATAATAATAATATATATATATATATATATATATATATATACATACATAATTTACAAAGTGGCTAGTTAAGATTCACAAAGGGAAGCTCCTCTATGTCTCCTCTATGCATAGGAGAAATCAGACCAAGATTTGGCTACATCCCTGTTTGCACAACTAATTCACCTATGAAAGTCCACATTCAAAATATGCACAACCAAGACCAAATCTGACCAACATTTCTCACCAAATCACTGTTACAGGGGGTATATCGACTATACATTTACATTAGAGATGTGCAGTTCTCCATAAATCAAATTCACACGAACCGAACAAAACCCGTTCCAAATCTCCCGAGGAGATCCAATCCAAACCGAGTCCGGTTTGGATCTTCCTACAGTTCTGAATTTAGATTTTAAATCAAAATTTCAGGTTTTGGACTGCAAAAATTGCTTGATTTTAGCTGATTTTAGAGATTTTTATCAATGATTATCAATTTTTTTTAAAATCAATTTTAAACCAGAACAAACTCCGAACCAAAACACTTGAGGGTGGTTTTGCAAAACCAAAACACGAGGGTCCTCGCACATCTCTAAGGCAATGTCTGTTGAGTTTGTATGTACTATATGTGTTTGGATGAGTTTTGTGATGAGCGGGTTCGGTTTTACTCGGTTCTACTCGGTTCTCAAAACGGCATCTTATTGGTTCACGGATGTCACGTGTTTTGGATAGCCAATAAGATGCCGTGTTTAGAACCGAGTAAAACCGAGTAAAACCGAACCCGCTCATCACTTTTCTCCCACCAAGTCCAGAATGTCATAGTGCCGAAATGTATAAAGACAACAGTTGCTGGAAGAGTGTTACACAAAAATATAATACCAGTGTTATGTTATGTTATTATTGTATCAGTGTAGCGCTGATGCAATATTGTGTAGTTCTATGTGCACAGTCATGTGGTGCATGTGTGGGACTAAAACACATCGTCTAATGATTTATTTTCCTAACTGCGGATGCACAGGTATGCAAGGGGGCACATGTGCATCAACTAAGACCCTCCAACATTTTATACATAAAAACAGGAACAAATTAGGAAAGGGGCATGGCCATGGTTAAAGGGTGTGGCTTTGCCCCCTTTCCTATACTTTCACTATAAATTTGGAGAGTCAAAAATCGGTACAAAGCCCTTTTTGGAAGGTACAGGCCATAAAAAAGGTACTGTGACTGATAAAAGGTACAGTTTGAGGGTATGGAGCTGCAGGTTTATTTAGGTATGTATAATGCTGGCTGTGGTGGCAGGATAATTACACGATATGTTAGGCACTAGAGATGAGCGGGTTCGGATTTCTTACTTCACTACCGGAGCCCAGATCCGAGCCCGGCTCGGGTTATCCCGCTTGACTCAGAAACCAGAACGAGGCAAAACGTCATCATCACGCTGTCGGATTCTCACGGGTTTTGGATTCCATATATGGAGCCTTGCGTCGCCGCCATTTTCACTCCGGAATTGGAGAGTGTAGAGAGAGGACGTGTCTCCGTCCTCAGTGTCTGTGCGGGAGGGAAAGTGGGGTGGTGATTCCAGTGCTGTCTTGTGCTGCTCAGTCCAGTGTAGTGTCTTATGCTGCATCAGTCCAGTCACAGTGGTTGTGTCCTCTGCTGCCATATGTCCAGTGTAGCAGTATATGTCCAGTGCAGTGGTGCTGTGTTGTGCTTCATCAGTCCAGGTGGTGTCCCTGTGCTGCTGTATAAGTCCAAAGGTACTACCGTATAAGTCCAGTGATACTGCAGTATAAATCCAGTCCAGTGGTACTGTCGTATATGTCCAGTGATACTGCCATAGCATAAAAATTTTCCCCAAATTCTGTGATTTTAGCTGTTTTTATGTTTTTTTTCAAAAAGCATCCAGATCCAAAGTCAAAACCAACACACGAAAGGGTGGTTTTGGCAAAACCGATCCAGATCCAAAACACGAGCATAGAACCAGAACTAAAATCAAAACACGATAAGTGCCCACCGCACATCTCTATTAGGCACATTGCTTTGTCCACAGATTGCCTAACTTTGAGTAATATTGAAAACCATTTTTTCATAGAACATACAGAGATAAGTATGTATCTCCTCTTGATACATACTGTAAGCTAAAATGGGTCAGGGACTGATTACTTAGAATAGCAAAATGAGCTCACACTCTGCAAAATATTTAAATTGCTTTTACTGCTACTGAAAGAATGCTGCTATATAAAGAATCATTTATTCTGTTATATTGCTTTCTGGTAGATCATTGTAATGGCTATATAGCTAATTTGTGATAAATACATACTCTCAGAAAGGCTGGGCAATAAAGACAACGTCTTTGGATGCAGAGGGACAATGGAGATGCATAAACAGCACTAAATAGACCGTATTGGTTCTCCTAAACTTTGTGGGGGTGCTGAGGGTGAGGGTAGCCCTGTTCCTACAACCATTGTACATAGGGAAGAGGGGTGCATGCAAGTAGCAGAGGCACCCCAAATATAGATGTTTAGGTTATGTACACACCAGCACCATGTGGTACAACGTGCCTGAGCTACAGGAACGTTAGCTTGAATAGAATTCATAATATAAATTTATAGTCTAAAAATGGTATTAGCACGTGAAAGCCTGTTCCTGATGCTAGGCACACCATGAATGCTAGTGGGGCTGACACGGTACTATTCTGTCATTCCACTCTCTTTAATGCAGCTTTAACTGCACATGCCATGACCACATAGTCCATTGTATTTGTAACGTAGATGCAACAAAATCACTAAATGACCTTTACTCTGACTAGGAACAAGTATCGCTTTATAAAGAGGTGTTAAAATGAAATGTAAAATTGGGTAAATAGCTTAAAAATAGTAAAGGCAACTTTGTGCTTTTCCTTTTGTCAGGGTAACATTTATTCAACTTCCAACCCATGCTAGAGTCAATAGAGATAAGGTGAGAAGAGTTAGGGGGCTTGTCTGTGAAATCTTCTGGTCAGTACATGATATCACATACAAGTGAGAAGCTCAAGGAAATGATGTCTGAGCAAAGTGTAGGTTCACCAACTGTCAATAATGTTGTCAGTTATCTGCATTCCTAATTGCTGCATCAGTGTTGCAGAAGAATCCTCTCTGCTTTCTTAGACACTGTAAAACAACTGTTTCTCACTTTTCCAATAAGGGAATGCAGTTGATTAACCCTTTACTTTCTGTGCCCTGGAAAAATAATAATGTTGTGGTAAAACTAGAGATGAGCGGATTCAGTTCTCTGTGAACCGAACCTCCCCCAGCTCCCCCCCCCCCCCCCCCCCCTCCCAACCAAACTTCACGTCACAAGCCCGGATCCAAGCCCGGCTCGGGACTTCCCGCCAGACTCGGAAACCAGAACGAGGCAAAATGTAATCATCCCGCTGTCGGATTCTCACAGGTTTTGGTTTCCATATAAGGAGCCGTGCGTCGCAGCCATTTTCACTCCAGTCCTGTAGAGTGTAGCGATAGGACCTCTCTGTGCAGGAAAGGGGTATGGCGACCTGCTCTGTCTTAGGTGTCCTTCCAGTGTTGTCTTGTGCTGCATCAGTCCAGTGGTGGTGTTTTGTGCTGCATCAGTCCAGTCACAGTGGTGGTGTCTTCTGCTGCCATATGTCCAGTGCTGCTGTATAAGCCCAGTCCATTGCAGTGGTTCTGTGTTGTCCTGAATCAGTCCAGTGGTGGTGTCCCTGTGCTGCATCAGTCCAGACACAGTGGTGGTGTCCTCTGCTGCCATGTGTCCAGTGCTGCTATATAAGTCCAGTCCAGTGCAGTGGTGCTGTGTGGTCCTGCATCAGTCCAGTTGTGGTGTCCGTGAGCTGCCATAAGTCCAGTGATACTGCCGTATAAGTCCAGTGGTACTGCCATATAAGTCCAGTGGTACTGCTGTATAAATCCAGTCCAGTGGTACTGCCGTATAAATCCAGTCCAGTGGTACTTCCATATAAGTCCAGTGGTACTGCCATAAAAGTTCAGTGATACTGCCGTATAAGTCAAGTGGTACTATATAAGTCCAGAGGTACTGCCGTATAAATCCAGTCCAGTGATACTGCTGTATAAGTCCAGTGGTACTGCCGTATATGTCCAGTGATACTGCCGTATTAATCCAGTCCAGTGGTGCTGCCATATAAGTTTAGTGGTGTTGTCCTGTGCTCTGTATTATTTACTCCAAATAAAGGGGTTACTAATATTTAATCCAAATAATTTTTAAAGGGTTTTCCCTGTGTGGTGTAGAGTTACGCTTTGCTGTGCTGCATATTTTTATATAACTCCAGAAAAATAATGAAGAACAAAAATTTGGAGGAAAAAATAGGGAAAGATCAAGAACCAGTTCCTCCTACTCAGTTCCCAGAGGGGAAGTCGGAAGACCACTTGTACTACTTCAACTAAGCAATTGACTGTTCAACATCCCTTTACGAGAAAGATGAAACATGACAGCAGTCATCCTCTTGCAAAACGGATCACTGAGGCCTTGACAGCTATGTTGGTGTTAGAAGTGCGTCCGGTATCCGCCATTATTGCAGTGGGATTTAGACAATTGATGGAGGTAGTGTGTCCCCGGTACCAAATACCATCTAGATTCCACTTCACAAGGAAAGTGATTCCCGGACTATACAGGGACATTAAGAAAAGTGTCCTCAGTGTCCTGAAAAATGCGGTTGTACCCAGTGTCCACCTAACCACGGACATGTGGACAAGGGGAGCAGGGCAAACTAAGGACTACATGACTGTGAAAGCACACTGGGTAGATGTATTGCCTCCCTCAGCAACAACAGCAGCGGCACCAGTAGCAGCATCTCACAAATGCCAGCTCGTTCCTAGACACACTACGCTGTGTATCTCCGGTTTCCGTAAGAGGCACACCGCTGACAACCTCTTACGGAAACTGAGTGACATCATCGCACAATGGCTTACCCATCTTAGACTCTCCTGGGGATTTGTAATATTGGACAATGCCACCAATATTGGGCGTGCATTACATCTGGGCAAATTCCAGCACGTCCCATGATTTGCACATACAATTAATTTGGTGGTGCAGAATTTTTTGAGAAATGACAGGGGCATGTAGGAGATGCTGTCGGTGGCCCAAAAAATTGCGGGCCACTTTTGACATTCAGCCACTGCGTGCCACTCCTAGATGGGCCAAGTGTTTGTGCCGCACACTTGTGTTGCTTAGCTTAGTCATACAGCTACCTCATTGCACCTCTTTTACTTCTTTGCATGATGTGTTGTTGGGGGCCTAGTTTTTTAAGTGTCATCCTGTCTGCCTCTGCAGTACCTTTCCTAGATGGGCCAGGTGTTTGTGCTGCACACTTGTGTCACTTAGCTTAGTCATACAGCTACCTCATTGCACCTCTTTTACTTCTTTGCATGATGTGCTGTTTGGGGCCTAGTTTTTCTAAGTGCCATACTGTCTGCCACTGCAGTGCCACTCCTAGATAGGCCAGGTGTTTGTGCCGCACACTTGTTTCGCTTAGCTTAGTCATACAGCTACCTCATTGCAACTCTTTTACTTCTTTGCATGATGTGCTGTTTGGGGCTTAATTTTTTTAAATCTGCCATCCTGTCTGCCACTGCAGTGCCAGTCCTAGATGGGCCAGGTGCTTGTGCTGCCCCCTTGTGTCGCTTAGCTTAGTCATCCAGCGACCTTGGTGCAACCTTTTGGCCTAAAAACAATATTGTGAGGTGTGAGGTGTACAGAATAAACTGGAAATGAGTGGAAATTAATGTTATTGAGGTTAATAATACCGTAGGATCAAAATTACCCCCAAATTCTGTGATTTTAGCTGTTTTTATGATTTTTTTTTTAAATCATGCAGATCCAAAACCATGGCCGCAACTAGGGGGGGCCCTAAGGGGGCATGTGCCCCAGGTGCAGAATCTGGGAGGGTGCAGAGATGGGTACTAGATGGGTTCTCTGCATCCTCTCCTTCCTCTCAGCCCTAAGGGGCTACCTTCTGCTGGGTCCAAGAACCCTCGATGCAGGTACCCGCTCCCCAGCACCACCAATGAAACTCTCCCCTCCCCAGCAACTAGAATGCTAATTAATGGGGCAGGGGTGGTGACCAAGGACTCTCCAGCTGCTCCCTTTCATTTCTCAAGCATTGGTCCTTGGCCACCCACACATTCCTGTGCCTGTGATGTCTGCCCCCAGGCCTGTTCCCCGGCGCCTTCCCCATACACAGCTCCACCAGAGGAGGACAGGGCCCTAAGGGGCTGCCTACTGCCCAGAACCCTTGTTGCAGGTCCCCACTCCCCAGTACCACCAATGTGGACTCTTGGAAAACCAACCCCCCGGCAACTAGAACACTTATGTATGGAGCAGGGGGGGGGGGGGGCATTCGCACACTTCTGTGCCTTTGTAAACTATGTCTGCCCCCGGCCCTGATCCTCAGGGCCTCCTCTTCTTGCACGGCAGCTCCACCAGAGGAGGGCAGGTCAAATGGAAATAGCAACAGCCGATAATTACTGGGCACTGAGGTGAGGTCTCTACGCCAGGACAGCTGCTGCCTCCCAAAGTGTGGTCCTAGGTCCCGACTTGCATACAGGGCTTTGTGGTCCTACAGCAGTTGGTCAGTTGGAATCCTTCCCCCGGTGTTTGTGATACAGTGATTGCATGGCTTATATCAGGTATATAACACCAGACAGTCCTAGGGACTCCTCTCTGCAGCCAGAATAACCCATATTGTGTGTTCCCCCTCCCCAGAAAGTTGGTACTCCTCCTCTTTAATTGGTCCTAGGTCCTTACTGGCATACTGGGCTTTGTAGTCCTACAGCAGTTGGCCAATAAGAGTCCCCCACAATACTGTGTTTAAGGTGCATGTTAGTTTTCTTGTGTTCCTATCCATTTTCTTAGGGAATATGTGCTGGATGCACCCTGACGGTGCTAGTTTTCCAACTGTATATTACTGTGTCTTTGACATGGTTCCAAGGTGTGTGTGTGTGTGCATGGGGGGGGGGGGGGGGGAAATTACTGCCTTGCCCCGGGAGCCAAAAATCCTAGTGTCGGCACTGCCAAAACCAAAACCCGAAAGGGCGGTTTTGGCAAAACCAATCCAGTTCCAAAACACAAGCGGGGATCCAGATCCAAAACAAAAACAAAAAACACAAAAAGTGCCTGCCGCACATCTCTAGATAAAACTGTGCTGTATTATTTATTCAGGTACAAAGGCAACTCAACATCGCCCTTAGTAACTCTGCAAGATAATGTTATATCCTGGAGTCCCTACAGTAGAAATAGTACCTGTGTGAAGGGTAATAAGTGCATTCTGAACACTGCAAGTACAAATGACAGTGAAATTGCATGTTTAATGCAATTTGTTACCAGGGTCCACCTGGAGCCAGGCCAGCTGTGCAGAGAAGAAGATTGCCCTGCTCCTCGGCACGCATAGTTATTTTCATACATTATTTTATTTTTATTTTTTTAGTGGGGGGAATGGCTACAGCCCTAGGATTTGGTCATGCCTACCCCATCACCTGGGACAATCATTGCTCTTTACAGCTCTGGTTAAATGCTTACATATTTGATGTGTTAGTTTTACCTGTGCTCCTCCAGATGCCAATAACATCATAATGGTGTATTAGGCATTTGGAAATCATGGCTTTTAGATCCATTTTACAAAAATGTTGGTTCAGCCACCAAAATGACACCAGTGGGTATGATGACCATGTTCCAAGTCAAATAAGATGCACAAAACCCATAAATGAAATTGACTACAATTGATCTGCAACATTAGACAATTGAGAACAGAGCAGGAAATATCAAGTGAGAATTAACTGCTGTGCAACACTCTTATGGAGACACAGTTCACCCACACACAAGTTAAATTCAAATTAATAACGTAATATTTGCTATATTGATTAAAGCAAACTGCTCTGATAGCAATGAGAGGGTTCCTTTATCATATTCCAAACACTTTGATGTTATCTAATCCAAAAAAGGACAAAACACATAAAATAGCAACAAAAAGGACAAGACATTATTATTTATTACCAGTTATACATAAAGAGCACACATATTCTGCAGCGCTTTGCAGAAAATGTTTGCCCATTAACATCAGTCCCCCTAGTGGGGCATACAATCTACCGTATATTTCATGCCACATGTACACACACTAGGGTTAACTGTTTTTGTCAATAGCCAGTTAACCTATCTGTACAGTATATACAGTATTTGCAGTGTGGGAGGAGATAAACAAACTCCACACAGTTAAGGCCATTGTGGGAATTGAACCCAAGACCTCAGTGCTGTGAGGCATTACACCTATTACAATGTGTACAATTACGGTGTGTCCGCTCCCAGCGCCAGGCTACCAGCAGAGTGCAGGGGATCTGTGTCCCCTGCAGTTCCAGGCTGTGGACAGCGCTGGGGAAGCTTGTCTGGTTGTGCAGCGGGCGCTTTAAATTTGGCACCAATTTGGCAGGCAATGAGAAGCGCCGGCCGCAGCATTTCAAATTCAGCACCCTCCACGAGCCAATTACAGCTCGCGGAGCTAACGGCCAATCACAGGCGGCCGCTGCGAGCCAATCAGCGCTTGCCGCATCACAGAACCCACCCCTGGTGATTGACGTCAGACGACGCAGGGACCTGGAGAAGAGAGGATGCCACCAGGGAGCGTGAGAAGAGGATGGGTGGCGCGAGAAAAAAGAAGAAGCTGCGCGGAGAGTTCCTGAGGCCGCGGAAGAGGCCAGAAGATGCCGCGGTCCCGGAAGAAGATGACCAACGGTGGCTGTATGCGGAGAGGCGACGGCGGCACCACTGGCTAGGATGGGCCAGCGGCAGAAGAGTGAAGACCTGGACCGGAGAGGTCACCTGGCGTGCAAAGCTAAAGACCTGACAAAGCTCCCCCCTGGTGCCTCTCCCACTAAGACAGGTAGGCCCTCGGTGAGGGTGCCTGTCACACTCCCCCTACCTCTCCTCCTTATACTATCAGGGATCGAGCATTAGGACCATGGGGGACAGTCAGGCCACAGGCCTGTGGTGCAAGGTAGGTTGCCACTAGGCCCGTGGGCAAGTTCAGGCAATAGGCCTGTGGGGACAGTTAGAGGGCATTAGGCCCTAGTTCAAAGTGTGGCCCATTAGGGAATAAGGTGACCCTGGGCATTAGGCCTAGGTCACCCATCTGGCCCTCTGTTAGGTAGGCCCTAGGCACGTGGGTAATGTCAGGCCTTTGGCCTGTGTGCAGTTAGGGGACGCTAGGCCCAGTCAATAAGTGCCCCCCCATGTGAATAAGGGTGGTACTGGGCGCTAGGCTCAGGCCACTCCAACGCAGGCCCAAAGGCCTGAGCCCCTGGTAAATTAGTGCATGGGGAGGTGGGCAGGCTGTACGGCGCCCACTCCCCAGTGATTCTAAAGTAGTTTTACCATTGTGTGCAGGAGCCTTCCAGCTCCACATTCATAGCCATAATAGCACTAGGAGATAGGGATTAAAAGGGACAGTACGTTGTTGATACTTGTACTGTGATATTGGAATGTGTGTTGGTTACGTGCAGAGTTAGTTTGAGAGCTCTGCTGTTGTAGTTAGTGTAGTGATGTTACACCAGGATAGCGTTAGGCCCTGCACGGTAGCGTGGCTCTTATCTCCTTACAAGGACCTGTAAGTAAAGAAGAGGAAGATCGCAGTACAAGATTGGCAATGATGAGCATCATCTGTGTCTGTCTGTCCCTCTGTCCTCTGAGCGCTGGTTTGGACCTTGCACAGCCGTGCTAGGTCCAGGGTACACCTCAGCGTGAGAGCGCTGTTAGGTGAAAATTGGGTGGCTGAGGCTTTGTGCCTGTGATGACCTTTTACCCAACCGGTGAATGTCACCGCCACCCCTGGAGTATCCTCTTTTCCGGTGGAAGAAGAGTTGATACTCCTTAATTGGTTTCCTTTCCTTTCTAGTTCGGCTGTCATCTACATCTGGAAGGGGATCACCGTGTCCGCATCCAAGTGCAGTTTCCAGGTCCATTAAAGGTTTTGTGACCTGAAGGAGAGGGTGCGGCACCTGGTAAGTAGTGAGTCTACACCTGCACGGCAGCAGGCACTACACCACACTGCCACCCTCACAACAACATCCATGGGGCCCTTGTATAACATTACACTACAGTAACTATAAACTTGTTGCAAATTTATATTTTGCAATACGATCCTTTTCAAGCAAATATCAGGTTGAAAACTGACTTCCTTCATGAGAAGAACACATTTAGATATGTAGAAATATAGTTTTGGATAGATTACATAAATCAGAGAGAAATTTTAATGTTTACTTTTGCATATTGTAATTACCTGATATATTTATTATTCATTTATCACCATTTTTTTATATAGCGCACATGTATTCCTCAGCGCTTTACAAAGAATATTTGGCCATTCACATCAATCCTCACCCTCACATACAAGGCCATCTCTAATTCCACTGCTCCCTGCATCTCCAACCTCCTCTCCCTTCATACTCCCTCACGCGCCCTACGGTCGGCCAATGCCGGTCGCTTCTCCACTGCCTGGTCACTGCTTCCCATGCTCGAGTTCAAGACTATGCCCGTGCTGCACCCCTTCAGTGGAATTCTCTCCCCCGCTCCATTAGACTCTCCCCGACCTTGCAAAGATTCAAACGGGCACTAAAAACCCACCTACAGCATTCATCAAAGCATACCCTCCTGATGCATAACTTAGTCCTGAGGCTGCTCCTCCATCCCTCTGCCTCATGCCTTAAACATCTTGGCTTTGCTTACATACTGCCATCAGGCTACCTTCCGCTTGCTTGCACCTCATGTCATCTGTCTGTTGCCCCTTCCCAGTAGATTGTTAGTTCTTCAGAGCAGGGCCCTCTTTCCTCTTGTTGTCAAAGCCCTCTTCTCGACACATTTCACTCGCAGCTCTCTCCTACTCAGCGACCATATTTACCCATTTTTTCTCCTGCTGGTCGAGGTTCATCGTCATCTATGGCCACCAGCCCCAAGTAGTACGATGGTTACTCCCTCGCTACATACATTTTAGCTGTATTATGTTTTGAGAATTGTGGTGCTCTTTGTTACCTGTACTCTATTTTTGTTATTTATTTACTGTAATGCTAAGTTTTGTCTCCCTGTACTGGCCTTTGTACGGCGCTGTGAAACACCTGTGACGCCTTATAAATAAAATGTAATAATAATAATCCCTGCTCCAGTGGAACTTACAATCTATATTCCTTACCACATGTACAAACACACACCTTCACACTAGGGTTGATTTTTGTTGGGAGCCAATTAACCTACCAGTATATTTTTGGATTGTGGGAGGAAACCGGAGTACCCAGAGGAAACCCACGCAAGCACAGGGAGAATACAAACTCCACACAGTTGGAGCCAGGGTGGGAACTGAACCCACCATCTCAGTGCTGTGAGGCAGTAATGCATTGTGAACACCATATTGTGCTGTGTACCGGTGGCAGTCTGCAGATCCTTATTTACCTTCTACAAGACCTGAGTGGTCAAGTGGGTTTTATTACTGTTAGGGAGTGTGATGGAATTTAGATATTTACCTCCATCAAACACCACCAAAATAAATACCATGTGGATTATGTTATAAATCCTGCAGTCCAACTGAGATTTTGTCATGCTAATGTGAATATATATACAAGAACATCAAACTGAAATTAATAGCTTTTTTTGGTGCACAAAGGCTTGTACCCACAGATGGTGTTCCCACAGTACTTACTGTAAATATAGAGATACTTATTCTCTATGGTGAATGCAATGTCTGTATACACAGATCATTCCCTAGATACTTGATAGACCATAAGTGATGTCTGATTTGTCTGAAGATTATGTACCTTAAGAAGGACAATGAAGGTACCCTTGTGGGCAGCACTGAATCTTTGGCCATGTATATCCATGGAAATTATTGACAATTAGAAACTGTACTTATTTCCTCTCCATGTTAGGGTAAATCACTTTGTGTTGTTTGCCTTGTTGGTATCCTTAGAGCAAATCTATGCAAAACAGATCCGATAAAGGATGTCTACACTCATATAATTTCTGAGAGCTGTACTAACAATCAACAAGATTGTTTGTCCTGGGAAAATAAATAATTATTTCCCACTTCCCATCTGAAGCAGGGTTAAAAAGATAAATAGGTTTCAGATTTCACAGGAGTAATTGTGTCCAGTCATTAACGTTTATCTCCCTGCAATCCTGCAGCTAAATTATTAGCAAATGTTTTCTTCACTTTTTTCTTTGTCTTTTTCTTGCTGTTGTTGTTCTTTTGGTTGGGCCTGCAATAAACCGGAGCAGTTTGACCCAGATTAAAAGATACAATTAGTGTGTGTCTGTAGGGTGAACACCACTCAACGCTAGTTATTGTTTTATGACAAAGAAAGACATCCTGGCAAAACAATAAAGTCACTGCCACTGATAAGATCCTGTGTTTTCCCATTCAAATGTCTGACTTCCTGGTGTAATTTATTAAAAGGCTTTGAACAGCTCAATGCATTTCAATATCTTGAAATTAGTTAAACTGGAATATTGTCCCGATGGCAGGAAGCTGCAAAATGTTGCAGTACTATTGACACAAAGCCTCACACAGAGTTTTACTTTTTCTTGGTGACACAGGCCCCTATAAGTACTGTATATAAATGGTAGCTGCAGTAGACAGTCAGGACATTTGGCATTGCCAGAGAAAACTGTCGTTTTCACTATTGATATAGGTCTTATTTTTGCTTAGTCCAATGTATAACTATTAATCTCCAGGACACACACACGTACCGGAGCACAAATTCATCACACAGCTGACCATTAAGGAGTGCCGGACTTATCCCTGGTGTATCCCACCAGAAATAACACTGCAATAAAAGTTTTCTTATGGCCATCTCTGTATAACAGTAATGAAACAAAACCATTTAATACAGAGCTTTACTGTTAGGCTAAAGCATTTATTACGTTTTCAAATATTATTTTATTTTTCAAATAAATTAAATCTTTACATTTTCATTTTATATATATATATATATATATCAATGGAACAGACGGCGGCACTCTGGAGTCTATAGCGGTGGTAAAAGAAAACTCAGTCCTGTTTTAATACATCAACGCTCCGGGGTGCGAAACCCCGTCTCCAGGACACAGCACAAATTCATCACACAGCTGACCATTAAGGAGTGCCGGGCTTATCCCTGGTGTATATATATGATAGCGGGCGACACCTTCCAGCATCCCCACTCAGGGAAAACACTATTTATTTTACATACTCTAACTTGTGGATCCCGTTTCGTGGTGTACCAGCTGATGTTCCCCTGTGGGTTGTCTTACGTAGGCAAGACCCAATGGATGTTTAAGGAACGGATGGCAGCTCACAGGTCTGCCATCAAATTAGCCATTAACAAAGGCACTAGCGAGCAAGCGGTCGCCAGGCACTTTGCACTCCAACGTCACTCACTAACCACATTGAGATATCGTATGATTGATCATGTGCCCGCCTCCATTCGGGGCGGTGACCGAGCGGCTAAACTCCTTAGATTAGAAGCACGGTGGATATACAGTCTGGACACTGTCCATCCACGGGGACTCAACGAGTCTCATGGCTGTAGTTGTTTCCTATAAAATATTCTGTCACTAGATCGAATCATAATACACAGTGTGTGTTATTCATAGCATAGTAGTATGATATTGCATGGTATGTATTGAGTATTGAATCTGTTGATTTTATTTTGTTATGTCGATGTATCAGGATAACGATCAGCTATGCTGTATATGCTGTATATTTTCCAGCAGCTTTTTTTTAAAAAATTCTTGAAGATGAGATAAGGAGTTATATGCAATGTATTGGAGAAGTATTTCAAGTTTATTTTGACGCCTAATAGTAAATGCGTTTTTTGCATATAAAATAGTTAAGAACATGAAAGGCGACACAGAATCTGCTGCTCAGTAAAATCTTGCAAAACTTAAGGGCCCTACAGACACGGTGATACCCCACCGAGCTGCCCAACCACCGATACGGCAGACGGGCGACCCGGCGGCGGGGTGGGGGCAGTCAAGTTTCTTCACTCCCCCCATCACACGGCTCCATACAAGTGCAGGCAAATATGGATGAGATCGTCCATATTGGCCTGCATGCACAGCCGACGGGGCACCAGCGATGAATGAGCGCGGGCCACACATCGTTCATCGCTGGTGCCTCCACACTGAAAGATATGAACGGTATTTTGTTCATTAATGAACGAGATCATTCATATCTTTCAGTAACATTGCCAAGTGTGTAGGGCATATAAGTTTCCCCCCAAAATAGGTAATTTATAATTAATTCAACTTAGAATTGACTGTGTTAAGGGGAGTACACACGGAGAGATCTGACTAGAATGCTTAGAAATTAAGCACGGATCTCTCTGTGTGTATGCCCATAGCGATAGCAATACATAGCCCTGTGCGTCGCTATTGCTGACTCTAGATTGCTCACTTCACTGCTGTGTGAAATGAGTGGCCCCCATCCCCCCCCCCCTCACTCAGAACACATTGCGCTGTGTGCTGAGCGGGAGGAGAGATGTGTGCCGAGCGGTCTTTACCAGATCACTCAGTACACACCTCTCCCATGTATATGGGGCTTTACATCTTTACATCAATTTGGACAAAACAAACTATTGTTTTCCATTTTCCATATATAATATTAAATACGGACGTCAGGAAACATAGAATGTGACGGCAGATAAAAAACACTTTCCCAGTCTAGTCTGCCCTAAATATATGCATACAGTGAGTAACATACATGCAGAACAAGGCCAGGCTCAGGCAAAGCAACCAAATTGTAAAGGGACATTACTATAGGTGGCCAATCAGAGTTTTGCTTCAATCCCAGTTGACATGTGATTGACCAATCAGGCATTATAGGAGTTTGGTATCATGCTGGTTACAGGTGTGGTATTGTTATCACTGATGGTACTATGGACATTAAGGTAGACATTTACTAAGCAGTGATAAGAGCGGAGAAGTGAGCCAGTGGAGAAGTTGCCCCATCAACCAGTCAGCAGCTCTTTATCATTTTATAGTATGCAAATTATAGATGTTACTCGTGGACACTCGCTCAGGTTAGAGGAGAGGAGATTCCACACAATACGGCGTAAAGACTTTTTTACGGTAAGGACGATACGTGTTTGGAATTCCCTGCCTGAGGGAGTTGTAATGGCCAACTCAGTCAGCACCTTTAAGAATGGGTTAGATAAATTCCTAATGGATAAGGATATCCAGGGTTACGGGGCATAGTCACGCACTATGGTTATTATAAAAAAGAGGGGTTAATCGGAACGGCAGTCAGCAACTTCAGTCAAAATGTTATACAAAATAATCGTGCATAGGAGACCACAAATAGGTTGAACCCGATGGACAATTGTCTTTTTTCAACCTTAGATACTATGTTACTATGTTACTATGTTACTTCAGTGCTGATTGGTTGCCATGGGCACTTCTCCACTGGCTCACTTCTCTGCTCTTATCACTGCTTAGTAAACATCCCCCTTAGTATGGTCACCGGGTTTGATGACTTGCCATCAAGCCCAGTATGTTTTCGACAGTATCACCAAGGACAATAACGTATAATTAATAGCAGCAACTAATTTCTAATAATCATATTGTGTTACATGCACTATAACTTAAGGCTGTTTTTCTTTTTCAGAATAAAACTAACTGGCTTCCTATCCTAATGGGCAAATTGTTCCTACTGCATTAAAAAATCCACCTACTGCCCAATGTTGCAAGATGTGTCAAGCTTAGTAGCCAAAATACTTTTTATCTTGTTGTGTATCACTTTGTGAAGACATTGTTTCCCGCTGCGGCAGATGGATCAATTCTTTGGCGAAATGTAAAAGTTCAACTTTTTTTTTTTCTTCTCTGTCCTTTAATTACTAGCTGGAGGGAACACACAATAATTATCAGCCTATAATACATTAAGGGGGCGAGTGGATAGAGTCACAAGGCTGTGTCACTGCACAGCTCAGAACAATGCCTAATGCCACAGGGTTGGAGATGGGTGAGACAGTTGAATTAACTCCTTCCTCTGCAAAGCCCTTTTACTGGAAGCTAAGGGGTTAAACCAAGTGATATTAACAGAGGATTACATGGTTATTTTTATTATGTACTTTTATGTTAATCCCTTAATCTTCCTAAATGTGATGAAAAGCAGAATCACATTTATTCATGCAAACATTATTAGTTACTTTTAACCTTACCATTGAATCTGCTAATATTGTGTATAGAATTGTACCTTATAATATATTAGGTTATACTACATGGTGTACAAGAATCCATATGCATGCCCAAAATGTTGCATATATATATATATATATATATATATATATATAAAAAACAAATAATAATGCTAAATAAATTGAGGTACATGAAGTGTAGAAGTGTCACTAACACTTATTTTATTGCCTAATCCCAATACATTATATTACTATGGGGCCATGTGTAGCACGAACACTACTAAGCTACCTGCATTTGGGAGGAAACACCTAGGGGCATGGGTGATTTACAGCCGGCCTCACGCTGTTTGGCCTGATTGACGATTAACTGGACTGTAGCTAATTAGGCCACACAATATGGCCAAAAAGAGCAGATCTGGTAGCTCACTGGGCTGCCCGCATGAATCAATGTAGATGAAGCCTTTGGCAGATGATCTCACATGCAAGTGTCATCTGAATTGATTGGTGTTTTATGATAAAGTTGTAGCTCCATTATCTGCCTACGGTGGATATGTACTAAAAGGGGGTAAACACGGAGCGATAATCTAAGCAATCTGACTAGATTGCTTAGATTTTCAGCAAGAACGCTCCGTGTGTAGCCCCCTCAGAGATAGCGTTGCGCGGCCCCGCACATCGCTGTCGCTGGTGCTAGATTGGCCTGCATGCAGGCCAATTTAGCGGGTCACTCACTTCACCCGCTTGGTGAAATGAGCGCCCCCCGTCTCCCCCCGCATGCTCAGCACACATCGCGCTGTGCTGAGCGCCGGGAGAGATGTGTGCTGAGCGGTTCGCTCAGCACACATCTCTCCCGCATTGGGCCGTGAGTACTGGGCTTAAGCTTTGGAGAGTGAGAATGTAGAGAGAGATAAAGAGAGATTTGTTCAATAGAGATAGGCTAGTGGGGCTGAAGATGTAGGTAATGCAATGTTAGAAATACAGAAAGTGATCACAGCTGAAAGATCATTATACTATAAAAGCATTTGTGAATATTGTGTTATTTTATGTCCTAGCCCTCCTAGAGTCATACTATACCAGTAGTTTCCGTACTTTTATTTATCATGGTGCCCTAGAGTCTCTGCAATTTTTTCACAGCACCCCTTAAACAAAAGTTTAATGTTTTTCCTAATTTTATCTACAAATTAATTCCTGCCACCAACTTAAAATTAATTTTCTTTTACCCCCCACACCTCCCCAATTTTAGCAATCTGATGCTGGTACCTCTACTGCACCAATTGAAAGCAGAACATGGTTAAATTCTTCATTACTGGATACAGTACACTGGACAGGGGTATAAAACATGTATTGCTGTAACTGACAGTAAAACAGAAAGTCTCTGTTCTTCTTCCTATCAGCTGTCATAGGGATCTGGATATGCTACAGGCCAGGTGAAGATCTCCATCAAGGTGCTACACTGGGGATAAGGAGTAAAGAGGTGGTCAGCTACCCAAGTGCTTTCGGGTTTGAGTCGTTGGATAGACACAACTTAGGTCGACAGTCATTAGGTCGACCATGGAAGGTCGACGTGTATTAGGTTGACAGGGACAATAGGTCGACATGGTAATTAGGTCGACGTGTGCTAGGTCAACAGGTCAAAAGGTCGACATGAGGTTTTTGACTGTTTTTAGTGTTGTTTTCTCCGTAAAGTGACGGGGAACCCAAATTAGTGCACCTTGTCCCCTCGCTTCGCTCGCCATGCTTCGGCCAAAGTGCCTCGCTTCGCTCAGCACAGATTACCATTCCAATCGTAGTCCACGTGGATCGTTAAGTATGAAAAAAATCTAAAAATGAAGAAAAAAGTGAAAAACTCATGTCGACCTATTGACCTGTCGACTTAGTACATGTTGACCTAATGGCCATGATGACCTAATGCATGTCGACCTAATGGCATTGTCGACCTTAAGTGGTCAAGCTAATGAGTGTCGACCTAAGTTGTGTCGACCTAACGACCATAACCCGTGCTTTCTATGGGAGAATCTTACTCACACTGACAACCACATTGGTTAAACCAAGCCCTTTATCTCATCATATACATGTAAAGAGTCAATGATGCTAATTTGTATGAAGATGTATCTAATTAAGTTGATTTGCTTTGAAACAGGCAGTGATAATACCCCGTTCACAATGGAGCCATATGGCAAACAGCCTAGACCATAGTTCAATAATACTCTAGTGTTATTCAATTACACCCCTATGAACATCATTTCCCATAAAACTGCAATATCATATCACAATGACACTACAAAAACCGAAGCTAAAATTCAAATGCCATATGTTACACCCCTAACAAAAGACAGGATTTATATTTCCTCAGGACAAGTTTCAGAGGCCAATTTATGTCTGCAAGGCTATTTGTCAGCAGGATGTAACACTCCTGGTCCACACCAATTTGAAAGTTTCTCCCAACATTATAAGACAGATATAAATGACCACAGTATTTCAGTTTCAAATAAACAGCCTCATGACACAGATGTCGCCTCACACATGACTACAATTATTAACCATTGGCAGCTAACATTATAAAATCAATTGCAATTCAGCCTCCAGCCCGGTGTTTTCACTCCGTCTATACAGTGCACACAGTGCCTTACAAAAGACACAGTGCTAGACATTATATAATACAATAAGTCAAAACTAGTGAACGTAAGAGCAAGTTCCTGTCTGGAGGAAGTGACAATGCATATTGTAAAAATACCTTAACTGGTGATTATTCAACTCTGAAAAGCAAAGCTGTGTCTAAGTTACTGCTGTTTATTTTCCTGTTACTTATTTTATTATTATTATTTTTTTTTAATGCACCATTATATTCTGTAAGCCTGTAAAATACACTCACGCAGTTCAAAAGAAATGTGTATTGAGAATGGTCATAAAAAATAGAAGTTTAAATGTTTCAGTCTAGTGAAAATAAGCCATGCACATCCATTTTCAGAATATTATCATCATACTAACAATTTCTTTACATTAGGAGCACAGGTGTGAGAAGAGTCGGCATCCTTTATACATGGTCGAGTCAAATAATCATGACCATCTTCTAAATTTGACATCAGCAGTGCATAGCCCATGAAGTATGTCACGTGTCGTGTGCTGGCTTGGTGGGTAATAAGGTGTGCGATAGACAATCTGCACTCTGCACACATATCATTTGCTGCTGTCATGGGTAAAAGGGGCGATTTATCCGAGTTGCAAAAAGGGATGATTATCGGCTTTCGGGTCAAGGGTGGTATTATTTCTGAAACAGCGCAGTTTGTGAACTGTTTACGTGCTGCTGTGGTGAAGATGTACAGTATCGTGACTGGACAAATGGCACCATTGCGAATAACCGATGTGGACACTGCAGTAGCACCACATGCCATTGATTTGAGCAGTGTACATTGGCTATGATGGTGCGTGCGGGCCAACCAATGTGCTACAGTGGAACAGCTCACCATCAAAATAAACCTGGGGCTACCAGACGTGTGTCTAAATGACAGTCCAGCAAACGTCTAGCTGCTGCCCGTGCTGCACATACCAGTTACTCTGACTATTAGCTGGTGGCCATAATAATGTGACTCAACCGTGTACTTGGGCTACTCTCTGCTTTTGGATCATCATTTCGGACAGTGTTTTCCTCCAAGAGCCAAATGGACTTGCATCATAAAAATGTATGAAGTTGGTGATGCGGGCTCTGTAGGGTTGCTGATTGGGTATAAGCAAACACTACTGCTCTTGTGGCCCTGTCCTTCATGAGGAAAGTTATGGGCAAGGAACGTGGACAGAAGGAACATGGATAGGTATTCACAAATAAGGGGTACATGAGTGAATCGAATCAGCTGGTTTGCCACAAGCTAAATAATTAATGAATTGATCATATGTGCCAAAAAATAGCAACTACTGGATAACTGGGCAACTCTGTCCTCATATATATATCTGGCGGACAACTATGCAATAGATAGCACCTATCCTTGTGTATCCATGCCTATTTCCCTACAGATTGTAAGCTTGCGAGCAGGGCCTTCCTACCTCTATGACTGTTTGTTATTACCCAGTTTTGTTATATCATTGTTATTTCCAATTGTAAAGCGCAACGGAATTTGCTGCGCTATATAAGAAACTGTTAATAAATAAATAAATAAATAAATAAATAATATACAAAGCAACTCAGATTAGCAACAGGAGCACTGAGAGAGGGGTGGGGGCAGATACAAAGTATCCAGGCCCAGGTCTCCTTCTACACCCTGCTGAATTTTTCATGAGCCCATCTGAGCCAAATGGAAGGCTGGAAGAAGTGTTTGTGTGGATCAATAACTTGCTTGCATCACAATTCTTAAGACTGGGGAGGGTCTGTGCAGCACTGAGTAGCTGTACATAAGGGAGACATGTAAAGAAGGATGATAACAAACATTACATCAGGCCCAAAGGCATTTTGCTACTTCATAGGGTATTAATAACTATGTACCGTATATACTCGAGTATAAGCCGACTTTTTCAGCACTTTTTTTTGTGCTGAAAAAGCCCCCTCGGCTTATACTCGAGTCAGTGCAGTGGGAAGGTGTGGGGACACGGAGGGCAGTCAGTGCAGTGGGAAGGAGGGACACGGAGGGCACAGCGCGCGCCTCTCCTATGTCCCTCCTGCGTCTCTGGCGGCAGCGGCGGGTCTATTAAATGAAGTACCCGTTCGTGAGCTCTGATTGGCTCACAAACCGGCACTTCATTTAACAGACCCACCGTATACCTGGCACTGGGGGGAGCATATTTGGCATTTGGGGGGGCTTATGTGGCACTGATGGGGCATATCTGGCACTATGGGGGCATATCTGGCACTATGAGGGCATATCTGGCACTGGGGGGGGGGATATATGGCAGTATGAGGGCATATCTGGCACTGTGGGGGCATATCTGGCACTGTGGGGCATATCTGGCACTGTGGGAGAATATCTGGCAGTATGAGGGCATATCTGGCACTGTGGGGGAATATCTGGCAGTAAGAGGGCATACCTGGCACTGTGGGGGCATATCTGGCACTATGAGGGCATATCTGGCACTGTGGGGGAATATCTGGCAGTATGAGGGCATATCTGGCACTGTGGGGGCATATCTGGCACTATGAGGGTATATCTGGCACTGTGGGGGAACATCTGGCAGTATGAGGGCATATCTGGCACTGTGGGGGCATATCTGGCACTATGAGGGTATATCTGGCACTGTGGGGGAATATCTGGCAGTATGAGGGCATATCTGGCACTGTAGGGGCATATCTGGCACTATGAGGGCATATCTGGCACTGGGGGGGAATATCTGGCAGTATGAGGGCATATCTGGCACTGTTGGGGCATATCTGGCACTATGAGGGCATATCTGGCACTGTGGGGAATATCTGGCACTGTGGGAGAATATCTGGCAGTATGAGGGCATATCTGGCACTGTGGGGGAATATCTGGCAGTAAGAGGGCATACCTGGCACTGTGGGGGCATATCTGGCACTATGAGGGCATATCTGGCACTGTGGGGGAATATCTGGCAGTATGAGGGCATATCTGGCACTGTGGGGGCATATCTGGCACTATGAGGGTATATCTGGCACTGTGGGGGAATATCTGGCAGTATGAGGGCATATCTGGCACTGTGGGGGCATATCTGGCACTATGAGGGTATATCTGGCACTGTGGGGGAATATCTGGCAGTATGAGGGCATATCTGGCACTGTAGGGGCATATCTGGCACTATGAGGGCATATCTGGCACTGGGGGGGAATATCTGGCAGTATGAGGGCATATCTGGCACTGTTGGGGCATATCTGGCACTATGAGGGCATATCTGGCACTGTCGGAATATCTGGCACTGTGGGGGTATATCTGGCACTATGAGGGCATATCTGGCACTGTGGGGGAATATCTGGCAGTATGAGGGCATATCTGGCACTGTGGGGGCATATCTGGCACTATGAGGGCATATCTGGCACTGTGGGGGAATATTTGGCAGTATGAGGGCATATCTGGCACTGTGGGGGCATATCTGGCACTATGAGGGCATATCTGGCACTGTGGGGGAATATCTGGCAGTATGAGGGCATATCTGGCACTGTGGGGGCATATCTGGCACTATGAGGGCATATCTGGCACTGTGGGGGCATATCTGGCAGTATGAGAGCTGTGTACGGCTAGAGCTGCATTTCCCACCCTAGGCTTATACTCGAGTCAATAAGTTTTCCCAGGTTTTTGTGGTAAAATTAGGTGCCTCGTTTATATTCCGGTCAACTTATACTCGAGTATATACGGTAATTGTAGCGTAATTAAAGTAATACATATTCAGCTATTTTAGACCCAGAGACAGATACAGTTTTCTAAATAGGTGTTTTATTGATCTTCAGCTCTCATTGCTCACATACATGGCACCACTCTGCAAATCCCTACACTGGCTCAGTGTCCACCAAAATCCAAATCAAATTGTTCACTCACACCTACAAAGTTCTTCAGAACACCAGCCCTCTATAGGGGGTACATTTACTAAAGCTTCTAAGATGAAAAAGTGGTGATGTTGCCCCTAGCTACCGATCAGATTCTGTCTATCATCTCTCTGTTGCATCCTAGAAAATGATAGATAGAATCTGATTGGTTGCTATGGGCGACATCACCACTTTTACATTTTGGAAGCTTTAGTAAATATACCCCTAGGTGTCATATCACACTATTATAAGCACTTGTGCATCGCCTCTTTTTAATAATCACTTCTAAAGCTGAGTACGCACTGAGCAATATGTCTTCTGATCGGTCTGACATATCGCCTATATCGCTCAATGTGGACACTCAATATGCTTAATGTGCTGCACATCAAACCTGTCGGTATCGCTAGCATTTGTAGTATGTTAATGAAGAATGGAACATGTTCATTCTGACCTTCATTAAAGTTGCCCCAGAGTGTACGGGCATTCCGGGCTGACGGGGATTTGTTCCAATGTCGGAATGAATCCCCGTCGCTCCAGTGTGTACCCAGCTTTACTCTAACCTACAAGACTGCTCATGTGTCACAACTCACTTATAGAATTCTCTACTATGTCTAAATCAGATCTCCGACAAGCTTCAAACTTTAAACTGCTCTCTGAAAACCTCTGTGTTTATTACAGTTCATCTAATGACCAACTATACTTCCCACATTATCGCACCCTCACAACTGTCCCAGTTTCTACTCTGAGCCACACAAAGGGCAGGATGTATCATGTACTTACCACCCCTTATTGCAAGCACACCAGTGACTATTAACACCATATTCATGAATCATGCAATGGGCAGCTCTTCAGGTAAGAGGACTTCTGTATCTTTCTTCAAGGAGTCCTATTAATCATGCACAGTCATTGGCATGCACAAGCCATAGGTGGAAAGAAATGGATACTTTGGATCCCTCTCAGGGGAGTTCTACGTTAAGAATCCCGTAGGCTTCTATAAGCAATACCATCTATAGCTCATGAACGTTTTGCTTCACAGAGTTTGATGATTTGCAGTTTTCTGTCTTTAATATATTATGTAGTTATATATAAGAAAGATGTGCTAAGTACTAGAGGGTGATAAAGTGGAGAGAGAAAAAATTCCAACCAATCAGCTCCTAACTATAATTTTTTTAAACACAGGATATAAAATGGCAGTTAGGAGCTGATTGGCCTGTACATTATCACTCTTCACTTTATCACTCTCCAAGGATTAGTACATCTGCCCCATTAATGTCCTATTAACTATGTGACAAAATAAACCTTATATTGAATATTTCTGCCTTTGTTATTGTAAATCTACATATTGATTGGCGCCAAGGCGTTGGTGGGGGTAGAGGGTACAAAATACATAGGCTTACGTGGGGGCTACAGCTGAAGAGGAGGTACAGCCACACCCCCAGGATGATGTGACCTTGGTTCCTACAGTGGGCCCACATGTAAAGTGGCTCCAAATATTCTGAACAAGGCATGGCCACGTCCACTAGTACCGGTGCCCAACTGATCCTGCTCTTTAGAAATTAATTTTAGATAATAGATGAGAACTTGCAGATATATCTTTATATACCTAGCCTCAATAAGCCATTCGGTGCTGGACAACAGACGTGACTGGGCCGCACCGAACAGTGTAGCATAGCAAACTTTTCTTTTTGTCTTATTCGCATCACAGCGAAACACCACTCAACATGTACGAGCTGTACTGGGCTGTGACTTTAACCACACAGGAATTACTTTTAAAAGACATACAAAGTTGCAGATGAAGCACAATGGAACTTGGCATGAGATAAAGCTGCAGCCGCTACATTGTAGCACTTCGTATACTGATCCAGATTCGCACACAGATGTACAAAAGTCATACATCCTACTGATCAGTGCAGTCTAGACAAGCAGTTTAGTCACTTCCAGGTTTATGCAAATACGATTTTTTTTTTACAGTACAGTGTAAAGTGATATTGTCACAAAGGTAATAGGTTAAATGATAACAGCTGCAACAAGACAATATTGTCTTTCTTATCTTATGTTTATTGCATATTAATAACAATGATACTGGGTGCCATTTTTACCTGTTAGGCCACTAAAATACAAGCCATATGGCAACCCTAGCCTGTTCCTTACAAGGCAGTGACATTTAATCCAGCAATAGAACAGTAGAAATTGTAACTTCTGTGAAAGAAAATATCCACACAAAACAGATAGAAAAAAACCCTCAATATTTAAACCTACCATAAATCATGCTCTATTTTTGCTATTGTCCCTAGCATAAAGATTTCTGTAGGTGACTGTAAATTAAAGAGAAGGTGAACTTTAAGACTGCCTTATAAATCAGGTAAGAAAAAAATGCCCTTAATCAGAAAGGTGGATTAATCTCTCTCTGATGCTGAAATAGTCTTTTATAATTGGGCTTTTTAAATAATCCTGATTAAAAGGGATTTTGAGCATAATCAATTTGCACAAGGCCATCTTAATAACAAGCTCTATCGGCTTAGCTATGAGAATTTATCCGTCCACCTCATGAAATTACTTGTCGTGAGAGTTCCAAAAATATGTAGTGCGGATTTATAAGACCAACAAACTAATACAAATAATTAATTAGAAAAAGGCTGTAATCATGCTTGTAATACATTAATTGGCTGCCATCTGCTAAGTCATTTCTGCATACAGCAAGCACAAGGGGGTCAAGTATGTGTTTACTGTACAATGCTATAAAACAAATCTGTCACACTGATATCAGCAATACATTTATATTAGCTGGTGCTGCTTAACAGATTTTGAGCACTTTATATTAAATGAAATATTACATTAAATTAACAAACCAGTCATAGAATAAAGTACAAAACCATCAAATTCAGCACCATCAAAAGTATATGTACAATATAGTTTTATTATGGTGTAGTTCAGGGTGATTTCACTGTCTTATATTTCTTTGGATTTCACAAATGCTGTTTACTCTAATAGTATTAGTAATATATTAGGTGCTTACTATGCACTTCCATATTTCTGAGAAAGCTTGTCACTAGCTTCACCAGGGTCTGTTGCTAGGTTACTCAAAGGCCTGAGACTGGCTCAATAACCTAACTGCCCATTTATTCACTAGCGCCTACTATGCATTTGCACACAGCATAAGTCACAATTGCCACAAGTAATAAAAATAAGAGATTTCTGTGTATTTTACTGTAAGCCAGAGTCACACAAAAGTTTTAGAATATTAAATAAGTTGCTATGTGTAGATTAAAAAAAAAAAAAAAATGCCTGCCACGTTTCTTCCTATCAATCATATCAGAAACCAGACCCGTTGCTGCCAGGTGAGCTGAATAAATAAGCGCCTGGTAGCAATCCTTAAGTCTGCCTTCGATAGCTCGGAGCTTGGCTGCTGGTGCGCCTGAGCTTCACAACCCTCTCCTATTATAGATAGAAACATTTGACAGGATGAAATGCAGCCCGAGTCCGGTGGTCGTGCGGGATGCCGGCTAAACACTGCCTTTTTTTTTAAAGGGGCAATCACTTACAAGGCATGGTTTTTAGAGATGAGCGCCTGAAATTTTTCGGGTTTTGTGTTTTGGTTTTGGGTTCGGTTCCGCGGCCGTGTTTTGGGTTCGAACGCGTTTTGGCAAAACCTCACCGAATTTTTTTTGTCGGATTCGGGTGTGTTTTGGATTCGGGTGTTTTTTTCAAAAAACACTAAAAAACAGCTTAAATCATAGAATTTGGGGGTCATTTTGATCCCAAAGTATTATTAACCTCAAAAACCATAATTTACACTCATTTTCAGTCTATTCTGAATACCTCACACCTCACAATATTATTTTTAGTCCTAAAATTTGCACCGAGGTCGCTGTGTGAGTAAGATAAGCGACCCTAGTGGCCGACACAAACACCGGGCCCATCTAGGAGTGGCACTGCAGTGTCACGCAGGATGTCCCTTCCAAAAAACCCTCCCCAAACAGCACATGACGCAAAGAAAAAAAGAGGCGCAATGAGGTAGCTGTGTGAGTAAGATTAGCGACCCTAGTGGCCGACACAAACACCGGGCCCATCTAGGAGTGGCACTGCAGTGTCACGCAGGATGGCCCTTCCAAAAAACCCTCCCCAAACAGCACATGACGCAAAGAAAAAAAGAGGCGCAATGAGGTAGCTGTGTGAGTAAGATTAGCGACCCTAGTGGCCGACACAAACACCGGGCCCATCTAGGAGTGGCACTGCAGTGTCACGCAGGATGTCCCTTCCAAAAAACCCTCCCCAAACAGCACATGACGCAAAGAAAAAAAGAGGCGCAATGAGGTAGCTGTGTGAGTAAGATTAGCGACCCTAGTGGCCGACACAAACACCGGGCCCATCTAGGAGTGGCACTGCAGTGTCACGCAGGATGTCCCTTCCAAAAAACCCTCCCCAAACAGCACATGACGCAAAGAAAAAAAGAGGCGCAATGAGGTAGCTGACTGTGTGAGTAAGATTAGCGACCCTAGTGGCCGACACAAACACCGGGCCCATCTAGGAGTGGCACTGCAGTGTCACGCAGGATGTCCCTTCCAAAAAACCCTCCCCAATCAGCACATGATGCAAAGAAAAAGAAAAGAAAAAAGAGGTGCAAGATGGAATTGTCCTTGGGCCCTCCCACCCACCCTTATGTTGTATAAACAAAACAGGACATGCACACTTTAACCAACCCATCATTTCAGTGACAGGGTCTGCCACACGACTGTGACTGATATGACGGGTTGGTTTGGACCCCCCCCAAAAAAGAAGCAATTAATCTCTCCTTGCACAAACTGGCTCTACAGAGGCAAGATGTCCACCTCATCTTCACCCTCCGATATATCACCGTGTACATCCCCCTCCTCACAGATTATCAATTCGTCCCCACTGGAATCCACCATCTCAGCTCCATGTGTACTTTGTGGAGGCAATTGCTGCTGGTCAATGTCTCCGCGGAGGAATTGATTATAATTCATTTTAATGAACATCATCTTCTCCACATTTTCTGGATGTAACCTCGTACGCCGATTGCTGACAAGGTGAGCGGCGGCACTAAACACTCTTTCGGAGTACACACTTGTGGGAGGGCAACTTAGGTAGAATAAAGCCAGTTTGTGCAAGGGCCTCCAAATTGCCTCTTTTTCCTGCCAGTATAAGTACGGACTGTGTGACGTGCCTACTTGGATGCGGTCACTCATATAATCCTCCACCATTCTATCAATGTTGAGAGAATCATATGCAGTGACAGTAGACGACATGTCCGTAATCGTTGTCAGGTCCTTCAGTCCGGACCAGATGTCAGCATCAGCAGTCGCTCCAGACTGCCCTGCATCACCGCCAGCGGGTGGGCTCGGAATTCTGAGCCTTTTCCTCGCACCCCCAGTTGCGGGAGAATGTGAAGGAGGAGATGTTGACAGGTCGCGTTCCGCTTGACTTGACAATTTTGTCACCAGCAGGTCTTTCAACCCCAGCAGACCTGTGTCTGCCGGAAAGAGAGATCCAAGGTAGGCTTTAAATCTAGGATCGAGCACGGTGGCCAAAATGTAGTGCTCTGATTTCAACAGATTGACCACCCGTGAATCCTTGTTAAGCGAATTAAGGGCTGCATCCACAAGTCCCACATGCCTAGCGGAATCGCTCCCTTTTAGCTCCTTCTTCAATGCCTCCAGCTTCTTCTGCAAAAGCCTGATGAGGGGAATGACCTGACTCAGGCTGGCAGTGTCTGAACTGACTTCACGTGTGGCAAGTTCAAAGGGCATCAGAACCTTGCACAACGTTGAAATCATTCTCCACTGCACTTGAGACAGGTGCATTCCACCTACTATATCGTGCTCAATTGTATAGGCTTGAATGGCCTTTTGCTGCTCCTCCAACCTCTGAAGCATATAGAGGGTTGAATTCCACCTCGTTACCACTTCTTGCTTCAGATGATGGCAGGGCAGGTTCAGTAGTTTTTGGTGGTGCTCCAGTCTTCTGTACGTGGTGCCTGTACGCCGAAAGTGTCCCGCAATTTTTCTGGCCACCGACAGCATCTCTTGCACGCCCCTGTCGTTTTTAAAAAAATTCTGCACCACCAAATTCAAGGTATGTGCAAAACATGGGACGTGCTGGAATTTGCCCATATTTAATGCACACACAATATTGCTGGCGTTGTCCGATGCCACAAATCCACAGGAGAGTCCAATTGGGGTAAGCCATTCCGCGATGATCTTCCTCAGTTGCCGTAAGAGGTTTTCAGCTGTGTGCGTATTCTGGAAAGCGGTGATACAAAGCGTAGCCTGCCTAGGAAAGAGTTGGCGTTTGCGAGATGCTGCTACTGGTGCCGCCGCTGCTGTTCTTGCGGCGGGAGTCCATACATCTACCCAGTGGGCTGTCACAGTCATATAGTCCTGACCCTGCCCTGCTCCACTTGTCCACATGTCCGTGGTTAAGTGGACATTGGGTACAACTGCATTTTTTAGGACACTGGTGAGTCTTTTTCTGACGTCCGTGTACATTCTCGGTATCGCCTGCCTAGAGAAGTGGAACCTAGATGGTATTTGGTAACGGGGGCACACTGCCTCAATAAATTGTCTAGTTCCCTGTGAACTAACGGCGGATACCGGACGCACGTCTAACACCAACATAGTTGTCAAGGACTCAGTTATCCGCTTTGCAGTAGGATGACTGCTGTGATATTTCATCTTCCTCGCAAAGGACTGTTGAACAGTCAATTGCTTACTGGAAGTAGTACAAGTGGGCTTACGACTTCCCCTCTGGGATGACCATCGACTCCCAGCGGCAACAACAGCAGCGCCAGCAGCAGTAGGCGTTACACGCAAGGATGCATCGGAGGAATCCCAGGCAGGAGAGGACTCGTCAGAATTGCCAGTGACATGGCCTGCAGGACTATTGGCATTCCTGGGGAAGGAGGAAATTGACACTGAGGGAGTTGGTGGGGTGGTTTGCGTGAGCTTGGTTACAAGAGGAAGGGATTTACTGGTCAGTGGACTGCTTCCGCTGTCACCCAAAGTTTTTGAACTTGTCACTGACTTATTATGAATGCGCTGCAGGTGACGTATAAGGGAGGATGTTCCGAGGTGGTTAACGTCCTTACCCCTACTTATTACAGCTTGACAAAGGGAACACACGGCTTGACACCTGTTGTCCGCATTTCTGGTGAAATACCTCCACACCGAAGAGCTGATTTTTTGGGTATTTTCACCTGGCATGTCAACGGCCATATTCCTCCCACGGACAACAGGTGTCTCCCCGGGTGCCTGACTTAAACAAACCACCTCACCATCAGAATCCTCCTGGTCAATTTCCTCCCCAGCGCCAGCAACACCCATATCCTCCTCATCCTGGTGTACTTCAACACTGACATCTTCAATCTGACTATCAGGAACTGGACTGCGGGTGCTCCTTCCAGCACTTGCAGGGGGCGTGCAAATGGTGGAAGGCGCATGCTCTTCACGTCCAGTGTTGGGAAGGTCAGGCATCGCAACCGACACAATTGGACTCTCCTTGTGGATTTGGGATTTCGAAGAATGCACAGTTCTTTGCTGTGCTGCTTTTGCCAGCTTGAGTCTTTTCATTTTTCTAGCGAGAGGCTGAGTGCTTCCATCCTCATGTGAAGCTGAACCACTAGCCATGAACATAGGCCAGGGCCTCAGCCGTTCCTTGCCACTCCGTGTGGTAAATGGCATATTGGCAAGTTTACGCTTCTCCTCCGACAATTTTATTTTAGGTTTTGGAGTCCTTTTTTTACTGATATTTGGTGTTTTGGATTTGACATGCTCTGTACTATGACATTGGGCATCGGCCTTGGCAGACGACGTTGCTGGCATTTCATCGTCTCGGCCATGACTAGTGGCAGCAGCTTCAGCACGAGGTGGAAGTGGATCTTGATCTTTCCCTAATTTTGGAACCTCAACATTTTTGTTCTCCATATTTTAATAGGCACAACTAAAAGGCACCTCAGGTAAACAATGGAGATGGATGGATTGGATACTAGTATACAATTATGGACGGGCTGCCGAGTGCCGACACAGAGGTAGCCACAGCCGTGAACTACCGCACTGTACTGTGTCTGCTGCTAAAATAGACTGGTTGATAAAGAGATAGTATACTCGTAACTAGTATGTATGTATAAAGAAAGAAAAAAAAACCACGGTTAGGTGGTATATACAATTATGGACGGGCTGCCGAGTGCCGACACAGAGGTAGCCACAGCCGTGAACTACCGCACTGTACTGTGTCTGCTGCTAATATATAGACTGGTTGATAAAGAGATAGTATACTCGTAACTAGTATGCATGTATAAAGAAAGAAAAAAAAAACACGGTTAGGTGGTATATACAATTATGGACGGGCTGCCGAGTGCCGACACAGAGGTAGCCACAGCCGTGAACTACCGCACTGTACTGTGTCTGCTGCTAATATATAGACTGGTTGATAAAGAGATAGTATACTCGTAACTAGTATGTATGTATAAAGAACGAAAAAAAAAACACGGTTAGGTGGTATATACAATTATGGACGGGCTGCCGAGTGCCGACACAGAGGTAGCCACAGCCGTGAACTACCGCACTGTACTGTGTCTGCTGCTAATATATAGACTGGTTGATAAAGAGATAGTATACTCGTAACTAGTATGTATGTATAAAGAAAGAAAAAAAAACCACGGTTAGGTGGTATATACAATTATGGACGGGCTGCCGAGTGCCGACACAGAGGTAGCCACAGCCGTGAACTACCGCACTGTACTGTGTCTGCTGCTAATATATAGACTGGTTGATAAAGAGATAGTATACTCGTAACTAGTATGTATGTATAAAGAAAGAAAAAAAAACCACGGTTAGGTGGTATATACAATTATGGACGGGCTGCCGAGTGCCGACACAGAGGTAGCCACAGCCGTGAACTACCGCACTGTACTGTGTCTGCTGCTAATATATAGACTGGTTGATAAAGAGATAGTATACTCGTAACTAGTATGTATGTATAAAGAAAGAAAAAAAAACCACGGTTAGGTGGTATATACAATTATGGACGGGCTGCCGAGTGCCGACACAGAGGTAGCCACAGCCGTGAACTACCGCACTGTACTGTGTCTGCTGCTAATATAGACTGGTTGATAAAGAGATAGTATACTCGTAACTAGTATGTATGTATAAAGAAAGAAAAAAAAACCACGGTTAGGTGGTATATACAATTATGGACGGGCTGCCGAGTGCCGACACAGAGGTAGCCACAGCCGTGAACTACCGCACTGTACTGTGTCTGCTGCTAATATATAGACTGGTTGATAAAGAGATAGTATACTCGTAACTAGTATGTATGTATAAAGAAAGAAAAAAAAACCACGGTTAGGTGGTATATACAATTATGGACGGGCTGCCGAGTGCCGACACAGAGGTAGCCACAGCCGTGAACTACCGCACTGTACTGTGTCTGCTGCTAATATATAGACTGGTTGATAAAGAGATAGTATACTCGTAACTAGTATGTATGTATAAAGAAAGAAAAAAAAACCACGGTTAGGTGGTATATACAATTATGGACGGGCTGCCGAGTGCCGACACAGAGGTAGCCACAGCCGTGAACTACCGCACTGTACTGTGTCTGCTGCTAATATATAGACTGGTTGATAAAGAGATAGTATACTCGTAACTAGTATGTATGTATAAAGAAAGAAAAAAAAACCACGGTTAGGTGGTATATACAATTATGGACGGGCTGCTGAGTGCCGACACAGAGGTAGCCACAGCCGTGAACTACCGCACTGTACTGTGTCTGCTGCTAATATATAGACTGGTTGATAAAGAGATAGTATACTCGTAACTAGTATGTATGTATAAAGAAAGAAAAAAAAACCACGGTTAGGTGGTATATACAATTATGGACGGGCTGCCGAGTGCCGACACAGAGGTAGCCACAGCCGTGAACTACCGCACTGTACTGTGTCTGCTGCTAATATATAGACTGGTTGATAAAGAGATAGTATACTCGTAACTAGTATGTATGTATAAAGAAAGAAAAAAAAACCACGGTTAGGTGGTATATACAATTATGGACGGGCTGCCGAGTGCCGACACAGAGGTAGCCACAGCCGTGAACTACCGCACTGTACTGTGTCTGCTGCTAATATATAGACTGGTTGATAAAGAGATAGTATACTCGTAACTAGTATGTATGTATAAAGAAAGAAAAAAAAACCACGGTTAGGTGGTATATACAATTATGGACGGGCTGCCGAGTGCCGACACAGAGGTAGCCACAGCCGTGAACTACCGCACTGTACTGTGTCTGCTGCTAATATATAGACTGGTTGATAAAGAGATAGTATACTCGTAACTAGTATGTATGTATAAAGAAAGAAAAAAAAACCACGGTTAGGTGGTATATACAATTATGGACGGGCTGCCGAGTGCCGACACAGAGGTAGCCACAGCCGTGAACTACCGCACTGTACTGTGTCTGCTGCTAATATATAGACTGGTTGATAAAGAGATAGTATACTCGTAACTAGTATGTATGTATAAAGAAAGAAAAAAAAACCACGGTTAGGTGGTATATACAATTATGGACGGGCTGCCGAGTGCCGACACAGAGGTAGCCACAGCCGTGAACTACCGCACTGTACTGTGTCTGCTGCTAATATATAGACTGGTTGATAAAGAGATAGTATACTCGTAACTAGTATGTATGTATAAAGAAAGAAAAAAAAACCACGGTTAGGTGGTATATACAATTATGGACGGGCTGCCGAGTGCCGACACAGAGGTAGCCACAGCCGTGAACTACCGCACTGTACTGTGTCTGCTGCTAATATATAGACTGGTTGATAAAGAGATAGTATACTCGTAACTAGTATGTATGTATAAAGAAAGAAAAAAAAACCACGGTTAGGTGGTATATACAATTATGGACGGGCTGCCGAGTGCCGACACAGAGGTAGCCACAGCCGTGAACTACCGCACTGTACTGTGTCTGCTGCTAATATATAGACTGGTTGATAAAGAGATAGTATACTCGTAACTAGTATGTATGTATAAAGAAAGAAAAAAAAACCACGGTTAGGTGGTATATACAATTATGGACGGGCTGCCGAGTGCCGACACAGAGGTAGCCACAGCCGTGAACTACCGCACTGTACTGTGTCTGCTGCTAATATATAGACTGGTTGATAAAGAGATAGTATACTCGTAACTAGTATGTATGTATAAAGAAAGAAAAAAAAACCACGGTTAGGTGGTATATACAATTATGGACGGGCTGCCGAGTGCCGACACAGAGGTAGCCACAGCCGTGAACTACCGCACTGTACTGTGTCTGCTGCTAATATATAGACTGGTTGATAAAGAGATAGTATACTCGTAACTAGTATGTATGTATAAAGAAAGAAAAAAAAACCACGGTTAGGTGGTATATACAATTATGGACGGGCTGCCGAGTGCCGACACAGAGGTAGCCACAGCCGTGAACTACCGCACTGTACTGTGTCTGCTGCTAATATATAGACTGGTTGATAAAGAGATAGTATACTCGTAACTAGTATGTATGTATAAAGAAAGAAAAAAAACCCACGGTTAGGTGGTATATACAATTATGGACGGGCTGCCGAGTGCCGACACAGAGGTAGCCACAGCCGTGAACTACCGCACTGTACTGTGTCTGCTGCTAATATATAGACTGGTTGATAAAGAGATAGTATACTCGTAACTAGTATGTATGTATAAAGAAAGAAAAAAAAACCACGGTTAGGTGGTATATACAATTATGGACGGGCTGCCGAGTGCCGACACAGAGGTAGCCACAGCCGTGAACTACCGCACTGTACTGTGTCTGCTGCTAATATATAGACTGGTTGATAAAGAGATAGTATACTCGTAACTAGTATGTATGTATAAAGAAAGAAAAAAAAACCACGGTTAGGTGGTATATACAATTATGGACGGGCTGCCGAGTGCCGACACAGAGGTAGCCACAGCCGTGAACTACCGCACTGTACTGTGTCTGCTGCTAATATAGACTGGTTGATAAAGAGATAGTATACTACTAATATTATATATACTGGTGGTCAGGTCACTGGTCACTAGTCACACTGGCAGTGGCACTCCTGCAGCAAAAGTGTGCACTGTTTAATTTTAATATAATATTATGTACTCCTGGCTCCTGCTATAACCTATAACTGGCACTGCAGTAGTGCTCCCCTGTCTCCCCCACAATTATAAGCTGTGTGAGCTGAGCAGTCAGACAGATATATAATATATATAGATGATGCAGCACACTGGCCTGAGCCTGAGCAGTGCACACAGATATGGTATGTGACTGACTGAGTCACTGTGTGTATCGCTTTTTTCAGGCAGAGAACGGATATATTAAATAAACTGCACTGTGTGTCTGGTGGTCACTCACTATATAATATATTATGTACTCCTGGCTCCTGCTATAACCTATAACTGGCACTGCAGTAGTGCTCCCCAGTCTCCCCCACAATTATAAGCTGTGTGAGCTGAGCAGTCAGACAGATATATATAATATTATATATAGATAATAGATGATGCAGCACACTGGCCTGAGCCTGAGCAGTGCACACAGATATGGTATGTGACTGAGTCACTGTGTGCTGTGTATCGCTTTTTTCAGGCAGAGAACGGATTATAAATAAAACTGGTGGTCACTGGTCACTATCAGCAAAACTCTGCACTGTACTGAGTACTCCTAATGCTCCCCAAAATTAGTAAATCAAGTGTCTCTCTAATCTATTCTAAATGGAGAGGACGCCAGCCACGTCCTCTCCCTATCAATCTCAATGCACGTGTGAAAATGGCGGCGACGCGCGGCTCCTTATATAGAATCCGAGTCTCGCGATAGAATCCGAGCCTCGCGAGAATCCGACAGCGTCATGATGACGTTCGGGCGCGCTCGGGTTAACCGAGCAAGGCGGGAAGATCCGAGTCGCTCGGACCCGTGAAAAAAAACATGAAGTTCTGGCGGGTTCGGATTCAGAGAAACCGAACCCGCTCATCTCTAATGGTTTTGCCTTGTAAGTGATTGCCCCTTTAAAAATTGTCTGAGTTCAGACGGCATCCCTCACTGCCGCTGGGCTCGGGCGTCATTACATCCCGCCAATTGTGTGAAATGCTATTTTCAATACGATTGAGATATATTTTTTGTGTGTGATTGTGTCTGAATTTTATATCTTGCTTGTACAGTATGTTTGATTTTATTTTGTCATTTCAATTACTTTTTTCAATAGATATTTTGCCCATATTTTACTACAGATCAAAAAAGGAGGAAGTTTGGTTCACTTGGAATCAATAGGCCTGATTGAGGTCCTGATGCAACTGGTCAGCATGTCGCAAAGTACTGATATTCAGTACTTGGTGTATGTGCAGTACGGGTCCTGCGTCTTTGGACGCATTATGACACACAGATTGACAGTCTGAAGCCATTTGGTTGCGGGGAACATGGAGCCCGGAGAGGTAAGTATATTTTATGGGTGCTTGCACCCATTATAGATACGCCAATGAAGTGACTGCATGTCTTGCATAGTTGTCTTTCTCCTGATGGTATTACACACAGGGGTGTAGTGAGCCATACTAGGCACTAGAAATTAATGGGGGTGTGGCTTAAAGGGGGCACGGCGACACCTAACAAATAAAATTTAATAAAAAAATGTAGGGCCTAGGCGTTACAAAGCGGGTGCCATTCTAATGCAGGGGGTGCAGGAGGGGGTGTGGGGAAGGACACCCGTTTCCTACCTTGATTGCTGAATGCAAGCCTCTCCTCATTGGCCAGCGCCATCTTCCCAGTGATATTTGGGAAGATGGCACATGTGCACTAGAAAGCAAGAACTCTAGTACAGTCTTTACTTTCAATGTGCAGGCGCCATCTTCCCGAAGAAATAATTGGGGAGATGACACCGGCCTTAAGTATAGGTATACTTGGTAGGGCTCTGCCGGGCCCCTCCAGCATCCCGGGTAGGGTAATTAGTAACCCCCCGCTCTCGGCGCCACTGATTACACAATGTGTTTTTTTCTTCACATTTTGTTACAGCTAAGTGACTAACCAACCCACAGAGGACCCACAGATGCAGATGAGCAGATTCTCTTTTTTTTCCTTTGGAACAAACTTTTTGATTGTTTAATACAACACTATTGTATTGATTCACCTGAGGGATGCAGTCCTCGCCACCGCTATAGCATAACTCCCAACTTCCAAGAAAATGGGGGTTGGCCTCAGCAAAAGAGGGGGTGGCTTTATGATAATTTTTTTCGTCACTGTCATGGCCCCCAGTCCCTCTGTCTCCGTGAATAGGCACACAGCATCTAACCACCACTGCTCTACAGCAGAGCAGCGAGTGACAGGTGCCTAACTGCCCTCACCACCGCTGGACACTGTACATGCGGGTGGGACAGCGTGACAGTCCCAAAAAACAGGACTGTCCCACGAAAATAGGGACAGTTGGAAGATATGCTATAAGAATGTCATCACTTTACCTGTAGTTCAGAGACTTGATGCCACTCCAGTAGTCTTAGAAGATTGTTACTTTAATATTGTCTTTTGAAAATGTATTCTCTTTAAGATTATATTTGGTTTTGTCTTTGCACAACTTGGTATTGCGTACACAACTTTTTATTCATATACTGTGTATAAAACATCTATCGCTACACCTGTTTTTGTGTTGCCACTGGCTCATTAGCACATGGGGACACTTACATAAAAATTGTTTAGCAGCCTGCAACAGTGATGAGACAATTAAGAGATCCATGCACTCACGTATGACTTTTGAGTGGCAGCTTATTAAACCAAATGTTTACATTTATTTAAAAAAAAAAAAACGTGCCCAAAAAAGAGCCAATAGGGCATGTCATATTCTTAACACTTTTGTTTCCTGTGTGTCTTGTATAATCAGAGCAAGGAGATGTAATTGGTGAGCCTGGCTTAAGCCTGCGGCCTGCTGTGCTCCTGACAATTAGGTTAGAGAGCAGCGATCTATAAATTTAAGAGGATTTGGTGGGTCTGCTAATGAAAAAAAATGTCACACTGCAAGGGGACCCTGCATGTTATGAAAGCAACTTAATATCATCTGCTAGCAATTTGTACACGCTGATAATCTATTGAGATCTTGGGATGGAGAAGAGGTACAGTTTCAGTGTTTATGAGACCAGTGAAGTGATAGTTGCCATCTGCACAATTCACACTAATCTGGCCAGTGTCTCTTTGGCAAATGGTTGTACGAGGCGGCTGGGAGGGGACTAATGGCTATTTATTGTTTGTAAAAACAAACAAGGAGGGTTTAGTTGTATGCAAGGAATTTATATCGAACAGCTGCAAAAGCAAGCAGTGTGTGTGGGGGGAGGGAGTGACATCTATAGGGGGTAACTAATATTCCCGTTTAGAAGGCTCACTGCCTGTCAGACCACACCACAAGAAGCAGTTATCCATTATAAAAAAAAGAGCCAGGTGACAATTTGGTACAATTAGGAATGTAACAAAGAGACGATTAAACAAAGACACGACAGCACTGTATGCATACATGCAACTTTTCCAGCCTCTCTTCTTTTCTGTGTGTAATTCACAGTGTGAGGGAAAACTACATTGTCTAAAGGCACTTTCTAAAGTAATTTCAATATGTGTGTGCTCTGAAATATTTACTCTATATATTAATAATGAAAGGTTAGCATATTACAATGGTATGCTTGCAAGATATCATCTTACATATACTCTCAGCACAGGTACATTACACTTAACGTATGGCATTAATTTAATATGGCCCGCTCTTTCTATCTTTAACCTAACTATGAGCACACCTGAAATTGGAGAAAGGTCACATTTAATTTATTAACAGTTATTTAGTACACTCGTGCACTGGTGCCTAGGGGGGTGGGGGCAGGTACTAATTCCCTGGGCCCATCCTTGCTGGAGGGGCCCTTCGAGGGCTTGCGTCCGGCGCCCCCCCTTGTGAGAATACTTACCTTAATCTGGGTAGCGGGTCCATCCTCCTCCGCAGCTTCATCTTCCCAGTGACAACTTTGCTGCACTGTGAAAGCAAAGACTCTGCCACTGTTCCAGAACTTTTGCTCTCTAGTGCACATGCGCCATCTTTCCGAATATCACTTGGAAGAGGGAGCCGGCCGAGTAGATAGGACCGCTTTCCAGATCAAGCAAGGTTAGATGCCCGTCACTCCCCAGTGCACCCCCCACTCCCCCGATCTGAGCACCACCCCCTGCAAAGTTTTTTTAAATGCATTTTTTTCTAGGGGATGGGTCCATGCCCCCATTTAGGCCATGCCCCTATGCTGTACTGAGCACGCACGCTGCTCTCTGGCTCTGCACACATACTCCGCAGTGCAGGATCTTTGCGGGGCCCCTTCTCTATCAATAGCCACAGTGCTGTAGACTCTGGCTTTGTGGCAGAGTCTGCTGCGCATACATAGGTCTCCTGGAACAAGGCGCCTGCACCTTATCCTGGGAAAATGCTCATTGTGCCATTTTCCTGGTGATTTCTGTATGCAGCACTGTCCATTACGGGACTCTGGATGGGTAAGTATAATTATATGGGTGCAGGGTGTGTGGTGTGGGCCCTTATTGCCAATTAAACTACCATTTGGTTTTGGATTGTGGGAAGAAACAGAAGTACCTGGGGTAAACCCACACAAACACAGACAGCGCATACAAACTTCACACAGGACCATGATGGGAATTGAACCAAAGTCATCAGTGCTGTGAGACAGTAATGCTAAACATTTCACCAACCGTGTTGCCACATAGTATAAACTAAGCAGAGTTGTAAAAGTGGCAGGATAGTGAATTTTTTTGATAAACCATCTTGGCAGCATACACTCTTTTATTATTAATTCTAGCAAATTATATTTTCATGCCTATAAAAGACACATTTATGAGGTTAGGGTGACAAATCATCTTGGTAGTGATGGTGGATGGTGTAGGGGGGCCAAATATAAAAAAATCATGGAGGTCATTCCGAGTTGTTCGCTCGCAAGGCGATTTTAGCAGAGTTGCTCACGCTAAGCCGCCGCCTACTGGGAGTGAATCTTAGCATCTTAAAATTGCGAACGAAGTAATCGCAATATTGCGATTACACACCTCGTAGCAGTTTCTGAGTAGCTTCAGACTTACTCGGCATCTGCGATCAGTTCAGTGCTTGTCGTTCCTGGTTTGACGTCACAAACACACCCAGCGTTCGCCCAGACACTCCTCCGTTTCTCCGGCCACTCTTGCGTTTTTTCCGGAAACGGTAGCGTTTTTTCCCACACGCCCATAAAACGGCCTGTTTCCGCCCAGTAACACCCATTTCCTGTCAATCACATTACGATCGACAGACCGATGAAAAAGCCGTGAGTAAAAGTACTAAGTGCATAGCAAATTTACTTGGCGCAGTCGCAGTGCGGACATTGCGCATGCGCATTAAGCGGAAAATCGCTGCGATGCGAAGATTTTTACCGAGCGAACAACTCGGAATGAGGGCCCAAGCCCGTTCATAACGGCATAACGGCAGTCTTGTCCTATGTGTAAAGCTGGTGGTATAAAGATAGAGTTTTGTTTAATATTTTTATTAGTGGGTAATTCATGTTTTGGGCCCTCCAGAAGAACATGGGCCCGTAGCTGTTACATCACTTCCAAATGCAGTGGTGATGCCATTCTTCAATAAACTTTTTAAATAAAGTAAAAAAAAAAAAAATTACAATGCAATTTTTGCACATAAATCACTTTCATCTAGTAATACATTGGGCCACATAAAAGCTTATTTAAAAGGAAGAATAACGCATTCATAAGTGTCGATTTTCCTTGCAATCAAAAGGAGTCCTATATCTAAGAAATTCTTCATCAAAATGTAAAGTCAAGCAAGCATTATATTATTTGCCACTAGAGGCACCGGTCTATTTTAGTCTGTCAAGATGGCATACTTGTCTACTTTCCTTGAATGTAAGGAATACTTCTAAATTTCAACAAGATTTCATGGACTTCCATGAGATTAAAGCAACCTCCTGGTTGCCCATTTCCACAATGAAGTGGGTGTTATGAGGGCTTGATACATAGTTACCTTCACTCCCACTACCTGCAACGACTCACAAATATTCAGGGTGTCCTATTGGCTACCAAAAAGTGGGTGGATCTCCCGCATCCTGCCCATTTTCTAGTAAAGTGGGCAGGATGGGTAGAATAATACTGGCATCTGCTGGTTTGTGGGGAGGGCCGGGGCCAGTATGACGCGATCCTATGATTTTCAGAATTATATTACAAAGGGGTGGATGCTAATAGTCCAGCCCTGCCACCTGCATCCCCTCTCTGAGCCTCTACCAGAGAGGAGATTTTTAAAGTAAGCAAGTATAGCTTGACAATGTTATTCCCATCACTGAGTCTACCCTTTGCGTAGTACAATATAATTCAGTAATGCAGCAAATTGTGGGATTATGTCATGAGGGTAGGGCTGCTATAATGCAATACAAAGTGACTCAAATCATCACACCACCACTTCACCAGAGAAGTGGAAGGATGAAGGAGGGATGGCCACTCTTCTAAAATTCTGGAGGGTCCCAGAAATTCCTTGAGAGTAATGCACAGGTTTTCTAATCAACATGAAATGATGACATCAGAATCCACCGGCGACTCCTTACCTGTCTGGCCAGGGGGTCTGCATTGTGTCCGGCTGAGCTCCTCCCTGGACTCTCGATTGATGACCGATATCACTGGGAGGTGGGGCTTAAGTACTGTGGCAGTTGGAGGCAGGGCTTAGTCCAGGGTTGTGCCTTAAGTCTGGCGATGCTATCATATCAGTCTGGCTTTTGGGACTGCATCAACTGCAGCCACTAAAAGCCAGATTGGGCTTCCGTGATAATAGGGGAGTGGCTTCCCATGGAAAGTGCTCTCTCTGCTATTGTAATCCAGACAGAGGTGGCAGATTTTAATGGGAGCGACTGCAGTCCTGCAGCAAATAGGCAAAATCCACCACTGGAATCCACTATTCATGTAGAGTTTATTTACATGAGATTATACATGTAGAAAAACTTGATTTTGTCGGCAGATAAGAACAACTTGGCCCATCTAGTCTGTCCTAAACACATGTGCATGCACACAGTTACACACTAGGGTTAATTTTTGTGTTGGGAGCAAATAAACCTACATCACTTGTGTATTATAATAATAGAATTAAGGTACAGCAGATGCTTTATGCAATATATGGACTAATTGTTAGAAAGCAAAGCGCAAAAAGTTGAATTAGAGATGTAATACAAGAGATTTACTATTCATTTTAAGCACATTTTACTAGTTGTTAACAGCTTCTACTAGGATTGTCTATATATTGTTTTTACATCCTTCTTTGATTGATTTACTGAAGGAAAACATGCACTTCTTATATATAGTAAAGACAGTATTCACACTTAAGTCTTCGTCTCTTGTTCTGAGCTAATGCTTATTGCAGTGTGTTTAAGATGGCAGGTTGAAACTGGGCCAGAAAGCTGTTTGGCATCAAATAGTTTGATGGCAGTTTACCAGCTGCAAAGAGAGTTTTAAAGACATTTGTACTTATTTAGTGCTTAGCAGACAGATTTTTTTACACAACCTTAGGGGAATCCTATTTTTTCCCCAGGATCTTTCTAACTTTTTCTATTAGTGTTAAACCATCAGTCTTTACAAAACCATTTACCAGACTACTGCCCTGCTTGTAGCTGCGAGTTTCAGAAAGCAAGACTGTAATGTTGACATTTAAGGTATGCTAGGTGCCAGTGATAATATGCACTTCCTCTTTAAATCCAACTAAATATACTCTAGAAAGTCTCTTACAAACTTGGAGCTGTTCATACTTCACTGTGTTACTGGGAATTTCCCTGTGTGTACAAAAGAACACATAAGTGTTCGCTTGTTATTAAAAGTTGTGGCATGATCACTACTGGGCACTATGGGACCATTTATCAACAAGTTTTAACAATTTAAAACTTGTGTATGATAAATAGTGCTCCAGCCAATCAGTTCCCAACTGTCATTTTTGTACTGTATGACAGTTGGGAGCTGATTGGGTGGAGCACCATTTATCATACGCAACTTTTAAATGACTAAAACTTGTTGATAAGTGGGCCCCTATATTTCTTAAGCTGGCCATACACCTAAAGATTTATTGTCAGATCTGGCTGGCTGAAATGAAAATCTAGTAATGGATGAGACCAAATGCCAATCAACGTTTTGTTTCCAAACACTGAAAACACAGAAATGGTCAATCAAACAAATTGGTTAAATCCATTTGATTTAACCAATTGGTCTGAGCGACAGTTTTGTCGGTTTTCCAGCATTTAGGAGCAGATGGTAAATTGTCATTTGCTGACATCCATTAACAGGTTTTTATTCCAACCAGCCAGATTTGACAATGAATCTTTCGGTGTATGGCCATTCTTAGAGCCTCTTCCTGTGAAATTGCATTGCAATTGGTATGAAAAAAAGTCTGCTAGCTACCTGACATTATATTGTAGTAATAACCAGTGGCAAACAACTGGATACTACAAGGGTGTACATCCATAACATGGCTCAGTGGGTAGGGGAGCTGGCAATTGTTGCTACCAAACACAGGAAATCAGATGCTGGTTAAATGTTTGCTTTAAACAAATTGTCTGAGTGACAGTTTTTGACCATATTCCATGGTTTGAAAGCAAATTTCTTATTGGCTTTTGCTCCCATCCGTTACCAGATTTTCATTCCAACCAACCAACCGACCAACCAACCAACCAACCAACCAACCAACCAACCAACCAACCAACCAACCAACCAACCAACTATTTGGATGAAAGTTGTTCCAGTATATGGCCAGCATTAGAATGGTGTCCAGGAGGCTGTAATAGGATCACTGGATCCTCCCCTAATTTTAGCTATGGAGCCCAGTGATGTAGTGTTCCACCCATGGTAGTAGAAAAATGTAATACACTTAAAATCCATGTAAACTTAGTTTTAATGGCATCATTGGCACATTGCAGCCCAAACTTGCAGAGATAAGTTGATCAATTTAATTTTACGACATATAGAGACAGGTTATCTGTTTATTTTGTTGAAGCAAATGTTTATTTTATAACTGTAAATTCTAATTTACATTTGGTAATTTATGATTAACAAAGATCTGTCACTATACAGTGATTGTAGTGGGATATTGCTGTAATTGCTGCATCTGAATGCTAACTTATTGATTAGATTGAACGGCTGAATTAATACAAATGTAATTAATTGATGATGGGAGGTTAAATATTAGTTGGTATGAGTTAGTTAATGATTAGAAAGGGGATAATCATGATGAATGGGGTCGCTACAATGATGCTGAATGCGTTAATAATTTTTGAGGTGTGTCATTTAATGGGTTGTATGGCGATGACAGAGTTGTATGGAGGTCACAGATATGCTCTAGGTACTGTATGGGAGTCACAGAAATGCTCTAGGTATTTTATAGCAGTCATATAAATGCTCTCAGTATTGTATGGCAGTCACAGAAATTCTCTCAGCAGTTAATGTATGGCAGTTACAAATATGCTCTCAGTTTTTTCATGGTGGTTACAAATTGTTAATGTTATTGCTATTATTGTTACAGTGACTTTTTTTATTTTTTGTTAATAAATCTAAAAATAACTTTAATAATATTTTAAGAAGTAAAGTTTGTATGTGAGGGGTTGGGTTGAGGGTATAAACCTTGCACTGGTCCTGCCTGCACTCATCTAAAGTTACATGTTCACATACCCTCCAAATGTACCTTTTTGGCCGGTACAGTACCTTTTTTATATGGTCTGTACTGGCCAAAAGGGGCTTTGTACCGATTCAGCATCTATTTATTTTATTTATTTATTAACAGTTTCTTATATAGCGCAGCATATTCCGTTGCGCTTTACAATTAGAACAACAGTAATAGAACAAAACTGGGTAAAAACAGACAGACATAGAGGTAGGAAGGCCCTGCTCGCAAGCTTACAATCTATAGGGAAATAGGCATAGATACACAAGGATTGATGCTACCTATTGCATAATGGTCCACCAGATTGCTTGGTTCTTAATGGGTTGTATGATGATACCCCACAAAGTTATCCAAGTGTCAGGAGGGTGTGAGACTAAAGAAAGATAAGATATGTGATGTTATGAATACTCTACAGAGGATGTAATTAGATTGGGAAGCACTGAAGGTTATGTGGGTGGGTCTGGAATTTGATAGGCTTGTCTGAAGAGGTGAGTTTTCAGGGAACATTTAAAGGTTTGGAGACTAGAGGCGAGTCTTACTGTGCGTGGGAGGGCATTCCACAGAGTGGGTGAAGCCCGGATAAAGTCCTGTAATTTTGAGTGTGAACAAGTAATGCGTGTGGATGAGAGACGTAGGTCTTGTGCAGAGCGGAGAGGTCGGGTAGGGAGATATTTTGAGATGAGTGAAGAGATGTATGTTGGTGCAGTTTGGTTAATAGCCTTGTATGTGAGTAAAAGTATTTTATATTTAATACGGTAGAATACCGGTAACCAATGGAGGGACTGACAGAGCGGATCTGCAGACGATGAACGTCTGGCAAGGAAGATTAGCCTCGCAGCTGCATTCAAAATGGATTGTAGTGGTGAGAGCTTGTGTTTGGGAAGACCGGTCAGGAGACTATTACAATAATCAATGCGGGAGATAATGAGAGCATGGATTAGAGTTTTTGCTGTGTCTTGTGTAAGATAAGGGCGTATCTTGGATATGTTTCTTAGATGTATGTAACATGATCTTGAGACAGATTGAATGTGGGTAACAAAGGACAGTTCAGAGTCAAGAATGACACCTAGGCAGCGAGCTTGTGGGGTAGGGGTGATTGCAGAGTTCTCAACAGTGATAGAGATATCAGGTTGGAAACTACTATTGGCCGGTGGAAATATAATTAATTCTGTTTTGGAAATATTAAGTTTGAGGTGGCGAGATGTCATCCAAGATGAAATGGCAGAAAGGCATTCAGTGACACGGCCCAATACAGATGGTGACAAATCAGGGGAGGATAGGTAGATTTGAGTATCATCCGCATACAGATGGTACTGAAATCCGAAAGAGTTGATTAGTTTGCCAAGAGATGTGGTATAGATAGAGAAAAGCAGAGGACCTAGGACTGAGCCTTGCGGTACTCCAACTGAGAGAGGTAGCGAAGGAGAGGTGGAATCAGAGAAACGAACACTGAAGGAGCGATTAGATAGGTAGGATGAGAACCAAGAAAGGGCTGTGTCCTGAATACCTAGGGATTGTAGTGTTTGTATGAGAAGAGAGTGGTCAACAGTGTCAAAAGCAGCAGAGAGATCAAGGAGAATAAGTAGAGAGAAATGTCCTTCAGATTTAGCAGTGACCAAATCATTCACTACCTTAGTCAGTGCTGTCTCTGTGGAGTGTTGGGCACGAAATCCTGACTGAAGTGGGTCCAGTAGGCTGTGTGAGTTAAGAAAGTGTGTGAGGCGAGTGTAGGCAAGTCTCTCCAGTAGCTTGGAGGGGCATGGGAGCTGAGAGATGGGACGGTAGTTAGAGAGAGTGTTCGGGTCAGAGTTTTGTTTTTTCCGAATGGGAGTAATCACTGCATGCTTGTATAGAGAAGGAAAGGTACCAGTAGACAGGGAGAGATTACAGATTTTCGTTAAGGTTGGGATGAGCACAGTAGACAGAGCTTTACTAATTTGTGAGGGTATAGAGTCAAGGGTAGAGGTATTAGAGTAGGCAGATGAAAAGAGTGCAGATACTTCATCTTCATTTGTAGGATCAAAGGAAGAGAAGGTGTTAGAGGGTTCAGGCAGGGAATTGAGCAGGTCACTTGCTGTGGAAGAGCATACCATTTCATTTCGGATCTTGTCAATCTTGTCCTTGAAATAGGAAGCAAGATCTTGCGCACTGACAGTGGCTGGTGGGTTAGGTGAGGGAGGGACAAGAAGTGATTTAAATGTATTAAAAAGTCGCTTGGGGTTAGAGGCTTGAGCAGAGATGATAGATTGAAAATATGTTTGTTTGGCAGTGTCCAGAGCAGTACGATAAGAGTGGTAGGTGGTCTTATATGTGAGAAAGTCACTTGAACTACGAGATTTACGCCACTGGCGTTCAATTTTTCGTGAGAGTTTTTGTAAGTGTCTAGTGTATTTAGAGTGCCACGGTTGACATCTAAGTCTACGTGGAGTGTGATGGGTAGCTGGAGCCACTTCATCAAGTGCTGTTACTAGAGTTTGGTTAAGGTGTGACACAGCAGTCTCTGGAGAGGTGAATGTAGAAATTGGTGAAAGTAGTGGTTGCAGAGAGGTAGATAGTTGTTGAAAATTAATAGCGTTAATATTTCTGCGGGTAAGAGGTGTCCTTGTAGACTTTAGGGACATGGAGTTTGAAGTAATAGAGGAGAGCATGCATGTGATAAGGTTGTGATCTGAGAGAGGGAAAGGAGTGTTAGTGAGTTCAGAAACAGAGCATAGTCTGGTGAATACAAGATCAAGGCAGTGGCCCTCCTGATGAGTAGGGGAGTCAGTCCATTGGGAGAGGCCAAGAGAGGAGGTTAGAGAGAGTAGTTTAGAGGCATGGGGAGATTGTGGACTGTCAATAGAGAGATTGAAATCACCCATAATGATGGTGGAGATGTCAGAGGATAGAAAGTGAGGGAGCCATGCAGAAAAATCTTCCAGAAACTTTTTGGGTTGCCCAGGTGGGCGATAGATAGCTGCAACACGCAGAGAGAAAGGGGTGAAAATCCTAATAGAGTGTACTTCAAAGGATGTAAATGTGAGTGAGGGAACAGGTGGTAAAACGATGTGCGTGTAAGATTTGGACAGTAATATTCCAACACCCCCTCCTTTGATGTTACCAGGCCTGGGGGTGTGTGTGAAGTGGAGGCCACCATGTGACAGTGCTGCAGGGGAGGCAGTGTCTGATTGTGTGAGCCAGGTTTCTGTTATAGCCAGCATATTGAATTTGTTTGCTATGAAAAGGTCATGAATAGCTGTTAATTTGTTGCAAACAGAGCGTGCATTCCATAAAGCACATTTTAGTGACTTGGAGGTAGATGGGAGACAAGTGATGTTGATAAGGTTTGTTGATTTTATATTCCGTTGTGAATCAGCTGAATGTGAGCGTGGTATGTGGATGGGACCTGGATTTGGGGATATGTCACCAGCTAGTAGAAGCAGAAGAAGAGAGAGATAGGTATAGTTGGGGGAGGTGTGTGATAGTTTCTTATGGTGACAGGTAGAGGATGTGACAGTTAGTGTACATAGATAGGTTAAAAGCTCATGAGTGTTAATAATAATAATCTCCCTTGTCAGCCCTTGTCCCAGCGCCCCTTTTTCCGAATTTGTACCGATTTATTGTTTAAAGATGTTGGAGGGTGTGTGTTCATACAAGATTTATAGAACCTTCCATACCCTGGATAAGTCTTCAGACCTGTGGCAGCTGCTGCCCGTGCGCTGAAGCACAGACCACATGTGCGCTGAAGCACAGACCACATATTGCATGGGGGCTTATAAAGGAGAAGCTGAGTACTGCATCCCAAGTGCCTGGGTCACGCAGCCAGCACATACAGTACAGTGCATGTGGAAAGTATTCACAGCATTTAATTTTTTTCCACATTTTATTATGTTACAGCCTTTTCCAAAATGGATTAAATTCATTTACCCCTCCATATTCTACACACAATACCCCATAATGTGAAAAAAGTTTTTTTGAGATTTTTGCAATTCTATTAAAAATAAAAAACTAAGAAATCACATGTACATAAGTATTCACAGCCTTTGCCATAAAGCTCAAAATTGAGCACAGATACATCCTGTTTCCACTGATCATCCTTGAGATGTTCCTACAGTTTAACTGGAGTCCACATGTGGTCAATTCAGTTGATTGGACGTGATTTGACAGTGCATGTCTGAGCACAAACCAAGCTTGAAGTCAAAGGAATTGTCTGTAGACCCTCGAGACAGTATTGTCTTGAGGCACAAATCTGGAGAAGGGTACAGAAAAATATCTGCTGCTTTGAAGGTCCCATTGAGCACAGTGGCATCCATCATCTGTAAATGGAAGAAGTTCAGAACCACCAGGACTCTTCCTAGAGCTGGCCAGATGTCTAAACTCAGCGATTGGGGGAGAAGGGTCCTAGTCAGGGAGGTGACCAAGAACCCAATGGTCACTCTTTCAGAGCTACAGCATTCCTCTGTGGAGATAGGAGAACCTTCCAGAAGATAAACCATATCTGCAGCAATCCACCAATGAGGCCTGTATGGTAGAGTGGCCAGATGGAAGCCACCCCTTAGTAAAAACACATGGCAGCCTGCCTGGTGTTTGCAAAATGCACCTGAAGGACTCTCAGACCATGAGAAACAACATTCTCTGGTCTGATGAAACAAAGATTGAACTCTTTGGCGTGAATGCCAGGCATCTTGTTTTGGAGGAAACCAGGCACGGCTTATCACCAGGCCAATACCAGGCAAATACCATCCCTACAGTGAAGCATGGTGGTGGCAGCATCATGTTTAGGGATGTTTTTCAGCTGCAGGAACTGGGAGACTAGTCAGGATAGATGGAAAGATGAATGCAGCAATGTACAGAGACATCCTGGATGAAAACCTGCTCAGAAACGCTCTTGACCTCAGACTGTGGCGACAGTTCATCTTTCAGTAGGACAACGACCCTAAGCACACAGTCAAGATATCAAAGGAGTGGCTTCAGGACAACTCTGGGAATGTCCTTGAGTGGCCCAGCCAGAGCCCAGACTGAATCCGATTGAACACCTCTGGAGAGATCTGAAAATGGCTGTGCACTGACACTTCCCATCCAACCTGAAGGAGCTTGAGAGGTGCTGCAAAGAGGAATGGACGAAACTGCCCAAAGATAGGTGTGCCAAGCTTGTGGTATCCTATTCAAAAAGACTTGAGGCTGTAATTGCTGCCAAAGGTGCTTCAACAAAGTATTGAGCAAAGGCTGTGAATACTTATGTACATGTGATTTCTTCATTTTTTATTTTTTATAAATTTACAAAACTTTTTTCACGTTGTCATTATGGGGTATTGTGTGTAGAATTTTGAGGGGAAGAATGAATTTATTCCATTTTGGAATAAGGCTGTACTATAACAAAATGTGAAAAAAGTGAAGCGCTGTGAATACTTCCCGGCTGCACTGTATATTACATACTACATTACAGGTATATTTATATGTGTTAACCGGCCTCCATCCCTCTTCCTTCCGGTGCAATGTGTGGTCTTTGCTGTAGCACACGGACAGCAGCCACCATTGCTTAGGACACTTACACTATATTATTCATTTCTGAAATTATTTCACTGAAACCAGTTAAGAATAAAAGACTATAAAGAAAAACAAAGGCATGACCATTGAGTGACTGCACTAATCCTGTTTTCCGTTTGGAACACTCAAGTCTGCACGGTCTGGTCAGCTCTCTTACAATAAAGTGGCAAGTTTATCGTGGCATTCACTGCAATTAAATAAAATAAAAAATCATATAAATAGCTGATACAGGGTAACTTATCAATACTCGGGGCTCTCTGCAGTCGTGGCCAGATGGTTTGCTTGCTTGCGGATGCACAATGAAATTGAATGCCAGGATTTGGGCTTAGTTTCAATCATAAAACAAAAATAAAAAAATTATAAAAATAGTTTACATCTATTAATATGTTTTGAAAATATTAATAAATATTACTGATTTAAACAAAAACTTTATTCCATATAGAAAACTTTTTGTGATCATCATATGGTAACAAAGGGACAGTTATTACAATAGTACTAATACCAGCACCATACTTGTTAAAGAGACTGCCCCCTGCAAAGTGCACAAAGTGTAACCCTATCATGTATTTGCAAAAACCTAAAAAAAACCCAAATAAAACAATTGCAGCATGAATTTTCCACGTTTAATTTCACTAATTATTTACATTCTCCTAAAATTATTTCAAATTAGATCAATTCTGAAAAGAAACTAACAGGGGCAGATGTACTAAGCCTTGGAGAGTGATAAAGTGAAGAGAGATAAAGTACCAGCCAATCAGTCTCTAACTGTCATTTTTCAAGCACAGCCTATAACATGACAGCTAGGAACTGATTGGTTGGCATTTTTGGGTCTATTCATGAAGCAGTCAAAAGTGTGGAGAAGTGAGCCAGTGGAGAAGTTGCCTATGGCAACCAAACAGCTTGAAGTAACATTTATTATTTGCATACTATACAATTGTATGGAGCAGCTGATTGGTTGCTATGGACAACTTCTGCACAGGCTCACTTCTCCACTCTTTTCACTGTTTTGTGAATAGACCCCTTTATCTTTCACTACTTTATCACTTTCAAGGCTTAGTACATCTCCGTAGTTTAATTTAAGCATCACTATCCTTTAAGTCTATAAATCTAGCTTTTTTTGTATAGCAATTTGCTGTCAGACAAATTTGAAGCTTAATGCCTGTGGCCTTTGACCTTTACATTTACATGAACTTGCTGGTCACTTGTTGTAACTCTAAAATATCATTGTAATGTACACTGGTGGATACACTGCTGCATTTATAAAGCATAACATGTAAAATATAAATGAGGTTAACTGCTGTACATTATAACAGCTGCAAGGATTTCCAGACAGTAACCTAATTTGATGAGTGTTAGAGGCATACAGAATGTATAAGGAGCATATCTTAGGTTCGAAGAAATTGGAGTAAACTATCATACAGCATGTAGAGAATCCCAGGCCTGATTTACTTATCAAGTGTTGGAGGTAAAGAATACTCAGATAGATTAGGGATTAATACTGCCAGTTGTGAGATGGACAGACAGGGTGGGCCTGTGCTCCTTAGTACCTCTAATTCCATAGGCTTCAACATTAGCCTAACAACATCCCATGAATTCTGGATTAAGCAGCAGACACCAAACTGCTGTTTGCACTAGACCACAACATGGTACAAATCTGTAGGTTGCCTGGTAGTTACAAGTAATATGAGTAAAGACATTACACTGCTGGTGCCAAAGCTTTGAACAAAATTACTTCCTTTAACACACCACCTTAATTATGTGCTGGGGAACATAAAACAGGTCAGACAATTTGTACTGGGAAATCATAATTCCATCAGCCCAAAGCATGTAGTGCCAATGATTTATGAATGAGGTGTCATAATTATTTTTTTAGTAAACAGATCAAGTTTCTTTAATAGGACGGATCTCAAAGTACTAATTAGCTTTCTGTAGTAGAATGTCACCATCCAGTCGTGACAAAAGCAGGGTTTTTTTTACATTGTATTTTTGGGCGGGTGATTCAAGCAGATGTTCTCGTATAATAACTATGAGGATTAAAGCCTTGCTGACTATATAACTTCATTTTCCTAACTGGCGCTGCCCTTCCCCTTTACCCTTCAGAATTTCATGGTTCATCAGAACTAGAGATGAGCGGGTTCGGTTTCTCTGAATCCGAACCCGCCAGAACTTCATGTTTTTTTTCACGGGTCCGAGCGACTCGGATCTTCCCGCCTTGCTCGGTTAACCCGAGCGCGCCCGAACGTCATCATGACGCTGTCGGATTCTCGCGAGGCTCGGATTCTATCGCGAGACTCGGATTCTATATAAGGAGCCGCGCGTCGCCGCCATTTTCACACGTGCATTGAGATTGATAGGGAGAGGACGTGGCTGGCGTCCTCTCCGTTTAGAATAGATTAGAGAGACACTTGATTTACTAATTTTGGGGAGCATTAGGAGTACTCAGTACAGTGCAGAGTTTTGCTGATAGTGACCAGTGACCACCAGTTTTATTTATAATCCGTTCTCTGCCTGAAAAAAGCGATACACAGCACACAGTGACTCAGTCACATACCATATCTGTGTGCACTGCTCAGGTTCAGGCCAGTGTGCTGCATCATCTATTATCTATATATAATATTATATATATCTGTCTGACTGCTCAGCTCACACAGCTTATAATTGTGGGGGAGACTGGGGAGCACTACTGCAGTGCCAGTTATAGGTTATAGCAGGAGCCAGGAGTACATAATATATTATATAGTGAGTGACCACCAGACACACAGTGCAGTTTATTTAATATATCCGTTCTCTGCCTGAAAAAAGCGATACACACAGTGACTCAGTCAGTCACATACCATATCTGTGTGCACTGCTCAGGCTCAGGCCAGTGTGCTGCATCATCTATATATATTATATATCTGTCTGACTGCTCAGCTCACACAGCTTATAATTGTGGGGGAGACTGGGGAGCACTACTGCAGTGCCAGTTATAGGTTATAGCAGGAGCCAGGAGTACATAATATTATATTAAAATTAAACAGTGCACACTTTTGCTGCAGGAGTGCCACTGCCAGTGTGACTAGTGACCAGTGACCTGACCACCAGTATATATAATATTAGTAGTATACTATCTCTTTATCAACCAGTCTATATTAGCAGCAGACACAGTACAGTGCGGTAGTTCACGGCTGTGGCTACCTCTGTGTCGGCACTCGGCAGCCCGTCCATAATTGTATATACCACCTAACCGTGGTTTTTTTTTCTTTCTTTATACATACATACTAGTTACGAGTATACTATCTCTTTATCAACCAGTCTATATATTAGCAGCAGACACAGTACAGTGCGGTAGTTCACGGCTGTGGCTACCTCTGTGTCGGCACTCGGCAGCCCGTCCATAATTGTATATACCACCTAACCGTGGTTTTTTTTTCTTTCTTTATACATACATACTAGTTACGAGTATACTATCTCTTTATCAACCAGTCTATATATTAGCAGCAGACACAGTACAGTGCGGTAGTTCACGGCTGTGGCTACCTCTGTGTCGGCACTCGGCAGCCCGTCCATAATTGTATATACCACCTAACCGTGGTTTTTTTTTCTTTCTTTATACATACATACTAGTTACGAGTATACTATCTCTTTATCAACCAGTCTATATATTAGCAGCAGACACAGTACAGTGCGGTAGTTCACGGCTGTGGCTACCTCTGTGTCGGCACTCGGCAGCCCGTCCATAATTGTATATACCACCTAACCGTGGTTTTTTTTTCTTTCTTTATACATACATACTAGTTACGAGTATACTATCTCTTTATCAACCAGTCTATATATTAGCAGCAGACACAGTACAGTGCGGTAGTTCACGGCTGTGGCTACCTCTGTGTCGGCACTCGGCAGCCCGTCCATAATTGTATATACCACCTAACCGTGGTTTTTTTTTCTTTCTTTATACATACATACTAGTTACGAGTATACTATCTCTTTATCAACCAGTCTATATATTAGCAGCAGACACAGTACAGTGCGGTAGTTCACGGCTGTGGCTACCTCTGTGTCGGCACTCGGCAGCCCGTCCATAATTGTATATACCACCTAACCGTGGTTTTTTTTTCTTTCTTTATACATACATACTAGTTACGAGTATACTATCTCTTTATCAACCAGTCTATATATTAGCAGCAGACACAGTACAGTGCGGTAGTTCACGGCTGTGGCTACCTCTGTGTCGGCACTCGGCAGCCCGTCCATAATTGTATATACCACCTAACCGTGGTTTTTTTTTCTTTCTTTATACATACATACTAGTTACGAGTATACTATCTCTTTATCAACCAGTCTATATATTAGCAGCAGACACAGTACAGTGCGGTAGTTCACGGCTGTGGCTACCTCTGTGTCGGCACTCGGCAGCCCGTCCATAATTGTATATACCACCTAACCGTGGTTTTTTTTTCTTTCTTTATACATACATACTAGTTACGAGTATACTATCTCTTTATCAACCAGTCTATATATTAGCAGCAGACACAGTACAGTGCGGTAGTTCACGGCTGTGGCTACCTCTGTGTCGGCACTCGGCAGCCCGTCCATAATTGTATATACCACCTAACCGTGGTTTTTTTTTCTTTCTTTATACATACATACTAGTTACGAGTATACTATCTCTTTATCAACCAGTCTATATATTAGCAGCAGACACAGTACAGTGCGGTAGTTCACGGCTGTGGCTACCTCTGTGTCGGCACTCGGCAGCCCGTCCATAATTGTATATACCACCTAACCGTGGTTTTTTTTCTTTCTTTATACATACATACTAGTTACGAGTATACTATCTCTTTATCAACCAGTCTATATATTAGCAGCAGACACAGTACAGTGCGGTAGTTCACGGCTGTGGCTACCTCTGTGTCGGCACTCGGCAGCCCGTCCATAATTGTATATACCACCTAACCGTGGTTTTTTTTTCTTTCTTTATACATACATACTAGTTACGAGTATACTATCTCTTTATCAACCAGTCTATATATTAGCAGCAGAGACAGTACAGTGCGGTAGTTCACGGCTGTGGCTACCTCTGTGTCGGCACTCGGCAGCCCGTCCATAATTGTATATACCACCTAACCGTGTTTTTTTTTTCTTTCTTTATACATACATACTAGTTACGAGTATACTATCTCTTTATCAACCAGTCTATATATTAGCAGCAGACACAGTACAGTGCGGTAGTTCACGGCTGTGGCTACCTCTGTGTCGGCACTCGGCAGCCCGTCCATAATTGTATATACCACCTAACCGTGGTTTTTTTTTCTTTCTTTATACATACATACTAGTTACGAGTATACTATCTCTTTATCAACCAGTCTATATATTAGCAGCAGACACAGTACAGTGCGGTAGTTCACGGCTGTGGCTACCTCTGTGTCGGCACTCGGCAGCCCGTCCATAATTGTATATACCACCTAACCGTGGTTTTTTTTTCTTTCTTTATACATACATACTAGTTACGAGTATACTATCTCTTTATCAACCAGTCTATATATTAGCAGCAGACACAGTACAGTGCGGTAGTTCACGGCTGTGGCTACCTCTGTGTCGGCACTCGGCAGCCCGTCCATAATTGTATATACCACCTAACCGTGGTTTTTTTTTCTTTCTTTATACATACATACTAGTTACGAGTATACTATCTCTTTATCAACCAGTCTATATATTAGCAGCAGACACAGTACAGTGCGGTAGTTCACGGCTGTGGCTACCTCTGTGTCGGCACTCGGCAGCCCGTCCATAATTGTATATACCACCTAACCGTGGTTTTTTTTTCTTTCTTTATACATACATACTAGTTACGAGTATACTATCTCTTTATCAACCAGTCTATATATTAGCAGCAGACACAGTACAGTGCGGTAGTTCACGGCTGTGGCTACCTCTGTGTCGGCACTCGGCAGCCCGTCCATAATTGTATATACCACCTAACCGTGGTTTTTTTTTCTTTCTTTATACATACATACTAGTTACGAGTATACTATCTCTTTATCAACCAGTCTATATATTAGCAGCAGACACAGTACAGTGCGGTAGTTCACGGCTGTGGCTACCTCTGTGTCGGCACTCGGCAGCCCGTCCATAATTGTATATACCACCTAACCGTGGTTTTTTTTTCTTTCTTTATACATACATACTAGTTACGAGTATACTATCTCTTTATCAACCAGTCTATATATTAGCAGCAGACACAGTACAGTGCGGTAGTTCACGGCTGTGGCTACCTCTGTGTCAGCACTCGGCAGCCCGTCCATAATTGTATATACCACCTAACCGTGGTTTTTTTTTCTTTCTTTATACATACATACTAGTTACGAGTATACTATCTCTTTATCAACCAGTCTATATATTAGCAGCAGACACAGTACAGTGCGGTAGTTCACGGCTGTGGCTACCTCTGTGTCGGCACTCGGCAGCCCGTCCATAATTGTATATACCACCTAACCGTGGTTTTTTTTTCTTTCTTTATACATACATACTAGTTACGAGTATACTATCTCTTTATCAACCAGTCTATATATTAGCAGCAGACACAGTACAGTGCGGTAGTTCACGGCTGTGGCTACCTCTGTGTCGGCACTCGGCAGCCCGTCCATAATTGTATATACCACCTAACCGTGGTTTTTTTTTCTTTCTTTATACATACATACTAGTTACGAGTATACTATCTCTTTATCAACCAGTCTATATATTAGCAGCTGACACAGTACAGTGCGGTAGTTCACGGCTGTGGCTACCTCTGTGTCGGCACTCGGCAGCCCGTCCATAATTGTATATACCACCTAACCGTGGTTTTTTTTTCTTTCTTTATACATACATACTAGTTACGAGTATACTATCTCTTTATCAACCAGTCTATATTAGCAGCAGACACAGTACAGTGCGGTAGTTCACGGCTGTGGCTACCTCTGTGTCGGCACTCGGCAGCCCGTCCATAATTGTATACTAGTATCCAATCCATCCATCTCCATTGTTTACCTGAGGTGCCTTTTAGTTGTGCCTATTAAAATATGGAGAACAAAAATGTTGAGGTTCCAAAATTAGGGAAAGATCAAGATCCACTTCCACCTCGTGCTGAAGCTGCTGCCACTAGTCATGGCCGAGACGATGAAATGCCAGCAACGTCGTCTGCCAAGGCCGATGCCCAATGTCATAGTACAGAGCATGTCAAATCCAAAACACCAAATATCAGTAAAAAAAGGACTCCAAAACCTAAAATAAAATTGTCGGAGGAGAAGCGTAAACTTGCCAATATGCCATTTACCACACGGAGTGGCAAGGAACGGCTGAGGCCCTGGCCTATGTTCATGGCTAGTGGTTCAGCTTCACATGAGGATGGAAGCACTCAGCCTCTCGCTAGAAAAATGAAAAGACTCAAGCTGGCAAAAGCAGCACAGCAAAGAACTGTGCATTCTTCGAAATCCCAGATCCACAAGGAGAGTCCAATTGTGTCGGTTGCGATGCCTGACCTTCCCAACACTGGACGTGAAGAGCATGCGCCTTCCACCATTTGCACGCCCCCTGCAAGTGCTGGAAGGAGCACCCGCAGTCCAGTTCCTGATAGTCAGATTGAAGATGTCAGTGTTGAAGTACACCAGGATGAGGAGGATATGGGTGTTGCTGGCGCTGGGGAGGAAATTGACCAGGAGGATTCTGATGGTGAGGTGGTTTGTTTAAGTCAGGCACCCGGGGAGACACCTGTTGTCCGTGGGAGGAATATGGCCGTTGACATGCCAGGTGAAAATACCCAAAAAATCAGCTCTTCGGTGTGGAGGTATTTCACCAGAAATGCGGACAACAGGTGTCAAGCCGTGTGTTCCCTTTGTCAAGCTGTAATAAGTAGGGGTAAGGACGTTAACCACCTCGGAACATCCTCCCTTATACGTCACCTGCAGCGCATTCATAATAAGTCAGTGACAAGTTCAAAAACTTTGGGTGACAGCGGAAGCAGTCCACTGACCAGTAAATCCCTTCCTCTTGTAACCAAGCTCACGCAAACCACCCCACCAACTCCCTCAGTGTCAATTTCCTCCTTCCCCAGGAATGCCAATAGTCCTGCAGGCCATGTCACTGGCAATTCTGACGAGTCCTCTCCTGCCTGGGATTCCTCCGATGCATCCTTGCGTGTAACGCCTACTGCTGCTGGCGCTGCTGTTGTTGCCGCTGGGAGTCGATGGTCATCCCAGAGGGGAAGTCGTAAGCCCACTTGTACTACTTCCAGTAAGCAATTGACTGTTCAACAGTCCTTTGCGAGGAAGATGAAATATCACAGCAGTCATCCTACTGCAAAGCGGATAACTGAGTCCTTGACAACTATGTTGGTGTTAGACGTGCGTCCGGTATCCGCCGTTAGTTCACAGGGAACTAGACAATTTATTGAGGCAGTGTGCCCCCGTTACCAAATACCATCTAGGTTCCACTTCTCTAGGCAGGCGATACCGAGAATGTACACGGACGTCAGAAAAAGACTCACCAGTGTCCTAAAAAATGCAGTTGTACCCAATGTCCACTTAACCACGGACATGTGGACAAGTGGAGCAGGGCAGGGTCAGGACTATATGACTGTGACAGCCCACTGGGTAGATGTATGGACTCCCGCCGCAAGAACAGCAGCGGCGGCACCAGTAGCAGCATCTCGCAAACGCCAACTCTTTCCTAGGCAGGCTACGCTTTGTATCACCGCTTTCCAGAATACGCACACAGCTGAAAACCTCTTACGGCAACTGAGGAAGATCATCGCGGAATGGCTTACCCCAATTGGACTCTCCTGTGGATTTGTGGCATCGGACAACGCCAGCAATATTGTGTGTGCATTAAATATGGGCAAATTCCAGCACGTCCCATGTTTTGCACATACCTTGAATTTGGTGGTGCAGAATTTTTAAAAAAACGACAGGGGCGTGCAAGAGATGCTGTCGGTGGCCAGAAAAATTGCGGGACACTTTCGGCGTACAGGCACCACGTACAGAAGACTGGAGCACCACCAAAAACTACTGAACCTGCCCTGCCATCATCTGAAGCAAGAAGTGGTAACGAGGTGGAATTCAACCCTCTATATGCTTCAGAGGTTGGAGGAGCAGCAAAAGGCCATTCAAGCCTATACAATTGAGCACGATATAGTAGGTGGAATGCACCTGTCTCAAGTGCAGTGGAGAATGATTTCAACGTTGTGCAAGGTTCTGATGCCCTTTGAACTTGCCACACGTGAAGTCAGTTCAGACACTGCCAGCCTGAGTCAGGTCATTCCCCTCATCAGGCTTTTGCAGAAGAAGCTGGAGGCATTGAAGAAGGAGCTAAAAGGGAGCGATTCCGCTAGGCATGTGGGACTTGTGGATGCAGCCCTTAATTCGCTTAACAAGGATTCACGGGTGGTCAATCTGTTGAAATCAGAGCACTACATTTTGGCCACCGTGCTCGATCCTAGATTTAAAGCCTACCTTGGATCTCTCTTTCCGGCAGACACAGGTCTGCTGGGGTTGAAAGACCTGCTGGTGACAAAATTGTCAAGTCAAGCGGAACGCGACCTGTCAACATCTCCTCCTTCACATTCTCCAGCAACTGGGGGTGCGAGGAAAAGGCTCAGAATTCCGAGCCCACCCGCTGGCGGTGATGCAGGGCAGTC